>NC_087352.1:53957288-54570538 GCF_030014295.1 Loxodonta africana | reverse complement strand
TTAAACATGGGGAAGTCTATTGTTCAATTTAAAATTGCTTACATTATTTTGATTTAAACTGTACCCAAAACAATAAAATTTCATTACACTCATGAATAGTGGATACGGAAATGTTTCATGTCCTATCTGGATTACCAAGAAGAGAAACAGAAATGCATGACTGGGAAGTAGAAGAGACCACAGGAATGTAAGCCACCCTGACATTCTCAGAAGTCTGAGGATCACGAAAGCCCAAGAAAATTTTCAGTGGATCCCAAGTTGAAGGTCTACATAAATTCCGTGGACCAAGAAATGACTCTGATTTAAGCACGATTGGTATACATTTGGAGAGGACAGAAGGAAGGCATTAGGATGCAGGTTATTCAGCGGGTTGAGGCATACTTGAGAAGGTATTGGTGGCTCAGGGGTAAATTCTTCCCTTTCACACGGATTGCCTGGGTTCAATTCTGAGCCAGTGCGCCTCGTGCACAGCCACCACCAATCTGTAGGGGCTTGCATATTGCTATGATGCCGAACAAGTTTCAGCGAAGCTTTCAGACTAAGATGGATTAGGAAGGAAGGCCTGGTGAACTACTTCCAAAAATCATCCAATGAAAACCCTGTGAATCAATGGTCTGATCTGCAATTAATCATGCGGATGGTACAGGACTTTGCCTTGTGCATGAGGTCACCGTTATTCAGGGGCCAACTCCATGGCAGCTAACAGCAAGCATACTTGAAACACATACCTAAACTGTGGACACTGACATAAAAGGAGAGAAGAAATCCCCTCCTATCGATAACTTTTAGGACCTCCGAAGATGGTATTGGCTTAAGTAGACCAAGAGCTTACTTTGGTCGGTCATTTCTGAATCTTCTTTAGTTTTAATGGATAAAATTTTATCACATCAGTCGGTCCACTGAGACAACTGCCCCTATAGCAAGCTGAGAGGCCCTTGTCTGAGCATGTCCATGACTAGGTGGTTGACGACCAAGTACAAAACAAATACAGCCATTTCTCAGACAGGTAACCCGAGTCCCTGTGATAGTAACACAGTCATTTGTATTACACATTTTGTCAAAGAGAAAGCCATATATATATTAATACAAACAGACATACTTGATTGCTTTAAAATAATGACAGCAATATCCAAAGCACAGCTATTAGTTTAGTAACGGATCACACAAAAAGGATGCTGGAGGCTTTAAAGGAAGGAGAAACATTATTACAATTCTGTCCTCAGGATCTGGCTTTTCATTAAATATCAGTCTGAAATAAATCAATTCTATCATATTCTTTTTTGCCTCTGGACTGGTTTTTACAAGATCCATGATAATCTTATAACGCTTGACATTTTTCCCAACTCTTCTGCAAACAAGTGTTTATCCTCCTTGCAAAAATGCTGCTCTAACATAGGTACAGATTTAGGAGTATAATGTGATTTTAGGTCTTCCTATTATGAGTGAGGAATCATCCAATTACACACTTCCTCTCTCAGTCTTCCCTGGGAACATATGGGATATTTCATTCACTGGCGATTTGGTCCAGGGCACCAAGACCCATCCCAGTCCTTTTTCATGTCTTAATTCTGACTGCTGCCACATTAAATGGCTCAGGGGCCGTGGCTCTGCTGTTGCCATGAGCACTAATGCTCTGTGTTGCTGAAACCCACACTGAACTCCAATTCTGATGCCTTCATTTTGCAGTTACTCCTGAGCAAGCTTCGCTTTTTCTATGGGATTTCAGAAGCTTATGTCTCTGAATGAGAACCGGTAGAAACACACACACACATACATATAGAAGGAAGTTAGTAGTGTCGTGTCCTCTGTAATGCATTGCTATTCCTGAAAGGTCTTAGTCTGGATTTTTCAAGTCAGAATATTAGTTTGATATGCTCATTTTTTTCATGCGGTATTTTTACCAGATGATGTGGTTTGACATTTGTCTACACCATTTGGAAGCACTTTGTAGTGGACAACCTGTTACTCTGTCTAAGTGACGGACTCAATCAAGAAGACTTGGTATTTTTACCAAGAATAGAAGTCTCAAGAGCTTAGATTGGACTACAAAGATTGTCACAAATAACAAAATTACGAAGGCTTTTAAAAAGAAATCCATTTCATAAATATAAAATATATCATTATTAAAAAAGAAAACTAGAATTCATCAGGGAATGGAGTAAATGGAAGCTCCCTATTTGAAGCAGATAAAAATGGAGAACAGGATTCCAAATCCATAAAGCCAAGTATTCCCAGAGTAGTGCCTACTGCCACCTGCTGGTGGCAGACAAAAAAAAAAATTCATTGCTGTCTCTTCGATTCTGACTCATAGCGACCCTATAACAGAGTAGAACTGTCCCATAGGGTTTCCAAGGAGTGCCTGGTGAATTCAAACTGCTGACCTTTGATTAGTAGCTGTAGCTCTTAGCCACTACTGCCACCAGGGTTTCCTGTTGGCAGACGAAGTGGCCCCTTTTGTGTGAACATCTCGCTTTAATCATTTATTAACATTTTTTATGATGACTCTTGGTTAATTTAAAAGATGGTGTACTTACATTTGCCTGTTGTTTTGTTCTTGTTTCCCCTTTCTTTTGATTGTCAGATTCTCCTTCATTGCTTTTCTCTCATTTTCTAAATTTTCTAGCTGGTTTGGACCCATAAGATATTATACCTGCTTGACCCACCCACTGACCAATTGGAGCTCTTCTTTAAACTGCAGATTTTGGTGTAATGGTCTTGACTCAAAATGCTTCCACTTCTTCCAGCTTCATGACTCTAGGTTGTGTGTATACAAAAGCTTATGCCTCAGTAATATTGGCTTCTGTTGTTGTTAGGTGCCGTGGAGTCAGTTCCAACTCATAGGGACCCTATGTACAACAGAACAAAACACCACCAAGTCCTGTGCCATCCTCACAATCAGTGTTATGCTTGAGCCCATTGTTGTAGCCACTTATCAACCCATTTTGTTGAGGGTCTTCCTCTATTTGGCTGACTCTCTACCAAGCATGATGTCCTCTAGGGACTGATCCCTCCTGATAATGTGTCTCAAGCATGTGAGATGTCGTCTCGCCATGCTCGATTCTAGGGAGCATTCTGGTTGTACATCTTCCAAGATAGACTTGTTCATTCTTTGGCAGTCCACGGCATATTCAATATTCTTTGCCAATACCACAATTCAAAGGCATCAATTCTTCTTTGGTCTTCTTTATTCATTGTCCAGCTTTCACATGCATATGAGGCAGTTGAAAACACCATGGCTTGGGTCAGGTACACCTTTGTCTTTAAGGTGAACTCTTCGCTTTTTAACACTTTAAAGAGGTCTTTTGCAGCAGATTTGTCCAATGCAATGTGTCTTTTGATTTCTTGACTGCTGCTTCCATGGGTGTTAATTGTGGATTCAATTAAAAAATGAAATCCTTGACAACTTCAATCTTTTCTCTGTTTATCATGATGTTGCTTACTGGTCCAGTTGTAAGGATTTTTGTTTCTATTATGCTGAGGTGTAATCCATACGGAAGGCTGTGGTCTTTGATCTTTGTCAGTAAGTGCTTCGAGCCCTCTTCACTTTCAGCATGCAAGGTTGTGGCTTCTGCATAATGCAGGTTATTAGCGAGTCTTCCTCCAATCCTGATGCCACCTTCTTCTTCATATAGCCCAGCTTCTCAGATTATTTGCTCATCATACATATTGAATAGATATGGTGAAAAGATACAACCCTGACACACGCCTTTCCTGACTTTAAACCACACAGTAACCTCTTATTCTGTTCAAGGACTGCCTCTTGATCTTCTAAAGGATGCCAAATGCTAAGGAATCAGTCATTCTATTTCTGTTGGCATCAGTCTTATTTATTTAATGCTGCTTTAACAGAAATATCACAAGTGGTGGCTTTAGCAAACAGAAATTTATTTTCTCACAGTGTAGGAGGCTAGAAGTCCAAATTTAGGGCACCGGCTCTAGGGCAAGACTCTGTGTGTTAGCTCTGGGGGAAGGCTCTTGTCTCTTTTCAGTTTCCGTTCCTGGGTTCCTCAGAAAGCATGTGGTATGTGTCTTCCCCTTTGTGTTTGTGTTTGCTTTCTTGCTAATCTACTCTTTTATATCTCAAAAGAGATTGACTTAGAAACGCACCCTACTCTAATAATACCTTATTAATATAACAAAGAATATCCCTTCCCAAATGGGATTATAACCACAGGTATAGGGGCTAGGATTTACAATACATATTTTGAGGGAACACAAGTCAATCCATAACAATATCATTGGCCAATTACTTCATATCCTACTGGTTTGGGTATAGCAGGATCCAGAAGGAGTTGTCAAAAGTGACAGCCAGAAATTTGAGGATATCCTTGGAACATTCAAAGTCTGGCATTTCATAGAACAGTACTACTACTAGTAACAAAAACAACAGCAATAACTGTAACTATTATTATATTTGCCAATTTAAAAATTTGCCAAGGAACTAGCCTAAAAACATAATTAAAATGAGCCAGAGCTACCACATATTATTATCATTATTTCATAAAAAAAAAAAGAAAAAATATTCTCAGAAAAAAGCAAGTTCACTTTAATTAAAATAATGTTATTGTTAGATGTGGTCGAGTTGATTCTGACTCATGGCAGTGCCATGTGTGGAGGTAGAACTGTGCTCCATAGGATTTTTAAGGCTGTGACCTTTCAGAAGTAGATCACCAGGACAGTCTTCCAAGGCACCTCTGGGTGGGTTTGAACTGCCAATATTTTGGCTGTTAGTCAAATGTTTAATTGTTTGCACTACCCAAACCAAAACCAAACCTATTGCCATCGAGTCAATTCTGACTCATAGCAACCCTATAGGACAGAGAAGAACTTCCCCATAGGATTTCCAAGGAACAGCTAGTGAATTTGAACTGCTGAACTTTTGGTTGTCAGCTGAGCGCTTAGCCACTGTGCCACCAGGGCTGGGACCTCTAATAAGTTGGATATATTTAGCTTACACAAAAAATCACCAAATCTTCTTAAGATACCAGGAGCTAGTGAAATTACCATGGGTTCACTTTCAAAGGCAAAAGGAGAAACAGCAGATATATAGGGTGAAGATAAGGTTGCTGGGTAGTGCAAATAGTTTAGGCTCAACTACTAACCTAAAGGTTGGTGGTTTGAACCCACTCAGTGGGACCACAAAACAAAGAGTTGGTGAATTGCTTCCAGAAAAATTACAGCCAAGAAAACCCTGTGGAACAGTTCTATTCTATAGCACGCAGAGTCACCATTAGTCAGAATTGAACTGGATCGCAACGTGGTTTTAGGTTGCAGACAGAGAGGTCTAAAGCAGGAAAGATGTGCAAACCACTGTGTAGATCGGCAAGTCTGCTATGTGAATGGGTGCTTGTTGCTTGTTCTCAATCCAAAGGACTCACTTTAATAATTCTTTTAAGTTTGGGTTGGTTTTTACATATTCCCTTAATTTCTGTTTAGAATGTCCCAATTTCAACATCATATCTGAACAAGAGTTTTGGAGGATATATTATTCTTGGTTGGCAATTTTTTTCCTTCAAAATTTTGCATATGTCATCCCATTGCCTTCTTGCCTGGATGGTTTTTGTGAAGTAATCAGAGCTTACTCTTATTGGTTCCCCTCTGTATGTGACTTTTCATTTTTCTCATGCTACTCTTAGGATTCTTTCCTTGTCTTTGGTTTTAGCAAGTGTGATTATGATACGCCTTGGTGATTTTCTTTTGGGGTCTATTCTACATGGGGTTTTTTAAGGTTCTTGGATGGCCAGCTTTTCCTCTTTCATGATATTAGGGAAGTTTTCTGTCAGCAATTCTTCAATGATCCTCTCTGTGTTTTCTGTTTCCTCCTCCCATTCTGGACCTCCAATCACTTGTAAAGTTTTGCTTTTGATTGTATCCCACATCATTCTTAGAGTTTCTTCATTCTTTTTTTTCTGATTTTTCCTCAAAAAAAGTAGTATTCCAATATTTGTTTTCAATTTCACTGATCTTGTCTTTCATTATTTCAAACGTCCTCAGTCCTTCTATGACACTGTCCATTTCTGAAATCTTGTTTATCTTTTGGGTTTCTAATTGCTGTTTTTGTATAATTTTTAGTAGTGAATTTATTTTGACATTTTTTTCCTGTATTATCTTCCTAAATTCTTCCATTGTTTTGTCTGCCTTTTCCATGATTTTGTCTATTTTTTCCTCATTTTTGTCTGCTTTATTCTTCAACTCTTGGATAATCCTGAATATTAGAGATTTGAATCCCCTATCAGGTAGTTCCAGTGACTTTTCTTCTACTGGAAAGTCATCTGGTGTTTTATTTTGGATGACTACTGGAACCATCCTGTCCAGGTTTTTTTTTAATGTTTTGATATTGTTTGCTGTCTTTGGGACATTGAGTAGTTATTTTCTTTGTTATATTGATTGTAAATTTGTTTGTTTTGTCCTACTTTTTGTTTTATTTGGTTATGTCTGAGCAGGCAGGTTGTGCATTCTTTGTTGTTGTCTGTAGGCAAGATACTTCTCACCACCTTGTCCAGTGGGTAGGGCCAGTCACATAGCTATGGTGCAGTGGGGCAGGTCCAGCTGAAGGGGAGGGGATGGGGTGGGTTGTTTGTGGCAAGTACTGGCACCATCTGGGCAGGGCAGACCATGCCTGTACTGCTCCTGGGTGTGATGTTCAGTGCACAGTGCAGATAGAAGGGAGGGAGGAGGTTGTGATGTGTGGAGTTAAGTGAGTATGAGAAAGAACAGAAAAAGGAGAGAGAAAGAGGAGACAAGAAAAACGTGCTGAGGGAGCTTGCCTTTGGAGTGATGCAGACCCAGGAAAGCTGTGTGCTGGTGACTTTCTAGCCAGGCAGTGAGGCACAGCCCATCAAGAAGGGACAGATACAGCACATGCAGCTTGATGGGCAGGAGAAATGACAGGAAGGAAGGGGGAGAGAGAGAGATAGGAAACTAGATTAAAAAAGAGAGAGAGAGAGAAAGGCATACGCAGCTAGGTGGTCAGGGGATAGGAATGGATGGAAATTAGAGAGAGACAAGAAACCAAGAGAAAAAAAGAAAGATAACAGGTGGTTGGGAGGAAGGAAAACAAGGGAAGCAGAGAGAGATGAGAAACTGAGAAATGAAGAAAAACAAATAGGAAGATAGAAAAAGAAAAAGGAATATCCCCAGGGATCCTATAGCCACCAGGGAAGTGGCTCCCAGGCCTCAGGGTACAGCCTATCTAGAAGAGGCAGAGATGACATACAGCACCAAGTATTCAGGAGACAGGAAAACAAGGAAAGTAGAGAGAGCTGAGAAACCAAGACATGAAGAAAAAGGAAAATAATGTTAAAAAAAAAATGTCCCCAGGGATCCTACTGATGTGGAGGCACAGACTGGGGGGAGTGGCTTCCAAACTGTGTGATACAGCCCTTTTATAACGGGCAAAGATGGTACACAGAGCTGGGCGTTCGTTAGACAGGGAAAGAAAGTAAATAGAGATGAGAAATCATGAAATGAAGAAAAACAAAAAGGAAAAAAATGCCCCCAGGGATTCCACCAACACAGCAGTGCAGATCAAGGAAGTGGCTCCCCAGTCGAGTGGTGCTTCTTAGACTGTGAAGAAGAAGCAGAGATGGCACACAGAGCCATGTGTTTGAGGGAAAAGAAGGAAAGAAGGTGAGAGAGGGGGAAGAAACTGAAAGAAGCAAAAAATGCAACAACAGCAACAAAAAAATGGCACTGAAGGAGCCAGCAGGTGTGGGCGGGGCAAACCCAAGCATCATGGAGCCATTGCTTCCCCGGCTGGGTGACCACAGCCCACCAGGAAGCGGCAGAGGCTATGCAGAGGGAAGAAGGGTGGGGGTCAAAAAGCATGTAACACTGGTTACCAGGTGCTCTGTCTCCTGTTGAGAGCTCTGTAAAGCTACTTTCCTGTGTTCCCTGTCTGCCAATCTCTGACAGGAGTTCAGGATGGCAAATTTGTGCTGTGTTACTTGATGGGAGACCTCCATTCCATATCTCTCCTCGTTCTCTGTTCCCTGTCAGTTTCTTATTCCATTCAGTGCTTGGTTGAGTTCTTTATCTCTTTATTTGACTCTTAGGATTCCAGGATTGATGTTTGTCTCTGTTTTACTTAGTTTTTTGGATCTTTGCTGTGGAGGGATGATGTGATACTTGTATCTATAGCTCTATGTAGGCTACACCTCCCTTTGCAGGTTTTATAAATAAAAATGATACACGGTGAATATTCTGGCGTAAGATTATTTCTGCATTTTAATCTATATTCATATGGTAACTTTTTATTTTTTTTCTCTTTATCACTTTTGATTGTACTGAGCAGGGACAGATTACCCAATAAGCAAAGTACTTATGGGGTAATTGTTCTTACTTACTAATCTGTGGTGAAAAACAGGTGAAATTTTGCAGTATAGATTAGTTAGTAAACAGAAATAAGTCTGTACATACATTGCTTACTGTAAGCCTGCGTGTACCTTACTTACTGGTTAATCGGCCGCTAGTACTGACTGTGTAATGAAATATAAATTAAGTACTATGGGCAACATTCATTAGTGAGTTGGGTTAACCACAGGGATGAGCTAATGAATTTTAAGGAGTGTTACCATGAAGCGATTTAAGAGAAAATGTGCTCGACAGCATTGGATTCGTTACAAAGAATAAAATTGGGCAAATAACTTACATAAAGTTGGAAAATTAAATCAGTTTATATTGGGGTGGCACTCATAACTTGCTGAAAATCACTAGGGAAAACTAATGTCTTCATTTGGTTTGCAGATGAATTTATTTTCATACATTAAATTGTGTAGCTCAGGGAATTCTTTTTTTTTTTTTCTTACGTTAGAAACGAAGTAAACAATTTTAGCACTACCAGCACGATCACAATCTTATTAAACATAAAAGAAAAAAGAATCAATATGGTAAATTACAAGAAAAGAACATGTTTCTTTATAGCTTTTCATTATTTTTATCTAAGATCTGAATAGACAAATTTTCTTTTTAAAGGATGCTTTTGCTTCAATTCCAGCTCTAGCTCTCTTGTATAATTTACATCAATCACACTTTCAATTATCTTTATCTTATCAACAAAAGACATTTGGAGAATCAGAGGAAAGAAAAAAAAAAACTGAAAGCCAACCAAAATTTCAAATTAATCTGTTCTGAGTGTTCTTTTTGAAATCTTAATTTATGTTTTACATTTTGAGAAATATTTATGTTTTACATTTTGAGAAATAAACAAACCAAAAATTCTTTCTGATGGCAACTTTTAAGACTTTGCCATTTGTAAATTGGAATAGGGTTAAAAACCAGCAAAATCTGTAAAAGTGGTTTGAAAGGAAAAAATTCAATAACCTTATTATAAATAGATGGTTATTGTGTTAGGAGAAAACCACTCGATATTTCAGAGATTGATTGAAAATAGTAGAATTCAATTTAGAGCTATATTTTGTTTTCAATATGTAGAATTCCAAAATAGATGGTTTATAACTTACCTCAGGTACCCTTCCTGATATTATTTTTATTATAAATTTTATGTGTTAGTTTCACTTAAATGATTCATAATATACTTCTTTTATTGGAAAACTATTTTTTCTTCCCATTAATCAATGTGTATGTAATCCATCTTAAAATATATACTTACATCTATAAATTAAGCTTGACAAGATAATTGTTATTTGAAGCAGGAGGGAAGATGAGTACCTCTAGTACAACTAATAACTCACTCTATTAATGTTTGTCTTCAAAGAGCACATAAGTAATATATTAGAAAGGCAGAAATTCACACATCGTGCTAACTTATGGCCTTAAAGTTCAGGGAAGAGAGAAATTGGTAGAAATTTATCATCCAACTCCAATTCTTTCACCTTAAAAATAATGATTCAGTTGGATGTCCAAAGCTGGGTAGAACCCAAGATCGTATTTGTTCTCATAGCCTAGGGATCTGCATTTCCAGAAAACTCAGCTGCTTAAATCATGCCTAAAAGTTTACGATTAATCAAGAAGGATCCAGATAATCGGGATCTAGGTCTGAGCTGTCTCACACTGTGTACTTGCTGTTCATAGTGCCAGAGGCAAAGCCCCCCTAAAATCCAACAGATATTAATGATCTCCAAGCACTGCTGAGCTGAGACTCTGATAGCGTATCAGGCCAGGAACATCAGCCTCTGAGTAAAGGCAGACCAGAATTCAGTACGTGTTAGCAATGATCACCAGGAATCAGCAGGCAGTAACTCTAGTGTCCTGAAATTACACAGCATGGAGGAACTTCACTTAGCTGCTCCACCCTGTATCTGCGGAGAACAGAAACATGTACTTTATGAGACTCCAGTGAAGACAGTGTATGGGCCCTCAGATATACATGTATTTTAAGGCAAATGAGGTAAGGTAAGCTTTCTTTGGTTCTCCATATCTGAAGTATTAAGCTGAACTAAAATGACTTCTAAGGGTCTTTAACCTCATATGATTCCAGGAGAGTCTTCCTTTTAAACCTTAAGATTTTCTGGTGGAATTAGGCACGAATCTCTAGTTTTAGTGACTGTTGCTCTTCAGCAGAGATGGAGTTTCCAATCAAGAATTTTTAATCCCACATAAATATGAAGGCCCATTTCTGGAAGGAATTTGCTAGCATTTGCCCATGTGTGTCTGTCCACTGTTTGCTGAACAGAAAAATTCATCTAGTTCACCAGGACAATTTGTTGGAAATATGTGAGGAAGGTCTATTCATTCACAGTAAAATACAAGAGAGAGGACATTATCTGTAAATCTTTTACTTTATACCTGTGGTAGAGAGAAAAATACTTTCATTTAGGGTTGAAATATAAAAGCAGTTAGTGCTTAAAGCACTTCCTTTCTATAATTAAACAAGAAGCAGTGCTTTAGGTTACTGAGTTAGGAAAGGTGACTGATGAATAATAATAGTGTGGTTGCATATAATTTGCAGGGAATAGCATTATATGTATCATTCACATTTCATAGTTGAGGAAACTGAGCTTGGAGCGCTTAGATGAAATTGAACTTCACAGATTGAATTTCTTGTAGACAATGTTAATAGTATACAAAGAGGATTTGTTCCATATTGATCTTATTAAAAGCTAGTTTCCTGTTCTAAATCTAAATTCTAGATGCTATTGAACATCCACCGCCAAACCAAAGTCATTGATACCATATTTGAGAACAAGACCCAAAAAGATCTATGGTAGAGCAAGGAAAAAAGATAATAATATGGATACTACATCAAAGATAACCAATCAGTTGTTATCAAGTAGATTCCAATTCATAGTGACTCCATGTCTGTGAGTCACCATGTGAGGACTGTACTTCGTAGAGTTTTCAACATCTGATTTTTCCAAAGTAGATGGCCAGGACTTTCTTCCAAGGATGTTCCTCTAGGTGGACTTGAATCTCTAACCTTTTGGTTATAATCCAAGCATGTTAACCTTTACACCACCCAGGGACTCCTGAGTCAGATTGTTTTTGTTGTTAGGTACCAACCAGTTGGTTCTGACTCATAGTGGAACAAATGAAATGCTGCCTGGTCCTGCACCATTCTCACAATCATTGCTATGTGTGAGCCCAGCAAGGAACTTGTTAGAAATGTAAATTCTTAGCAGGGGTTCAAGGTAGAATGAACTGCTTCAAAGCCCTGTCAGAGATAAGCAAAACCAAACCCACTGCCTTTGAGTTGATCCCAAATCATAGTGACCCTGTAGGACAGAGTAGAACTGCCCCATAAGGTTTCCAAGGCTGTAATCTTTACAGAAGCAGACAGCCACATCTTTCTCCTGTGGAGTAGTTGGGGGGTTTGAACCACCAACCTTTTGGTTAGCAGCCCAGTGCTTAACCACTGCACTGCCAGAGCTCCATAGGTATTTCACAGATAGTCTAAGGAATCTTGCTAATTCTATGAACAAAAAAATAAAAATTTTATTTTTTATGAGAATGTGCTTTATAGTTTAGAGATAAACACTACTTTTTTTTTTAAAGGCATATAAATAATGAAAAAAATATTGAAAATTTCCAGAAAGAAGTAGGTCAACAAATGCTGTGAAACACATTAATTGCAGAGTAAGTGTATTAGGGCTAATGAAGGGCGAGAAGATAATGGCTAGCAGGGAAGAAGGGCAATGCATGATGACAATTTATAGTCATCACTTGAAGATGGCACATGAGGTGACTTTTATCATCCTGTGTGCAAGGTGGGTCCCATCTGGGTCACCAGATGTCATGAAGTAGTGATCAAGAAGACATTCAAAGCATCGTATGATATATGGCATAGATTAAGGAATATGCTCTCTAGGGGAAAGTGGAAGTTTAAAAGTCAGGGTCAGTAAGTGGAAAAGAAAGCATGGGTTCTCCATTTTTCATTCCCCTACAGGCAGGCCAGGGTCAAGGTATCATGAGCTTGTATTCCAGTGACGGAATTCTGCCTGCCACACACCTGTCAGCCCCATGAGGCATGCATTGGAGCGGTCTTATCAATGAAGGGTCAAACTGCTTGGGTGGCCAGCCAGCCTGGATTGGCATAGCACCTATGTGGAGAATTTGGGTGTGAGGCTGGAATCGACTCGATGGCACACAACAACAACAGCCATCAGCCCAACACCTGGAGGCCTTGTGGCCCATGGGAAGTTTGTTTTCCCTCTGCTGGGGAGAGGAAGCCACAGGGAGATGAGCTTGGATGCAACCCCTCTCCTTGGAGAAGGGAATTTTTGGCCCCAGCCACCTTCATTTTCCCCCAGAAACCCAGTGTAAGCATCAGGCTCTCTTTTGTAGTATCTTAATTCTTGCATCACACATTGTTATACTAGACTAGATGATTTTCTAGGATTGACACCATGAAAAATGCAGTCTTCCTGAGGACGCACTGCATACAACACAAGGTCAGTATAGAAAATAAATATTAGTAAATAATACTAGATTAATGATACATTAAGGTCCCTAGTTGGAGTAAATGATTTACGTTCAACTACTTACCTAAAGGTTGGTGGTTCAAACCCACCCAGAGGGGCCACAAAAAGAAAGTCTTGGCAACCTGCTTCCATAAAGATGACAGCCATGAAATCCCTATGGAGTAGTGCTACTTGTAACAGATAGGGCTGCCATGAGTCACAATCAACTCAGCAGCAATGGGTTTTGGTTTTAAAGATACGTTCTTGAATATTTGCCTTCATACTTACAATTCTCAGAAATTCCACAGTTTATAGAATATTCCTTTTGAAAAATAGTTGGAGCTATAAGCTAATTAGAATCCACAGGCTTTGACATTCTTAGACTCAATGATGAACAGTGGAAAATACACAGGCTTTTCAGTAAGTGAGTAAAACGAAGACAGAGTTCTATTAAAAAGAGCAATTGACTGTGCATAATCCTCTGGCAGGAGAAGAAGATTGAGAAGATTAGCTAGGATGCAGTTACAGCGATCCATCAAGTGATTAGGGCTGTGGAATGAGATGGAGACAGGGTTAATAAAAATAAAGGGATAGAACTGAGAGTTGCTTCGAAGGAGGGGTCAATAAAAACGTGATGACTCATTGGAAATGGATGATAAAGGAGAGAGGTCAAAGATGAGTTCAAGATTGCAAGACTGGGTGACTAGAAAAAATATGGTTTCAGTTACCCAGTGCCATCGAGTCAATTCCGACTCATAGCGACCCTATAGGACAGAGTAGAACTGCCCCATAGAGTTTCCAAGGAACGCCTGGAGGATTTGAACTGCCAAACGTTTGGTCAGTCATAGCACTTGACCACTACGCCACCAGAGTTTCTGATGGTTTCGGTTAGAGACATCAAATAGGGGCGTCTGTTGTGGGCCAAATATGATGAGTGAGTCTGTGGTGAGAAGGTGCCAAATTAAACTAAATAGAGGCATAATGTTTATGACGCAGCATGGGACTGGTGTGTTTGGCTAGGACTGAGCAGAAATCTAGAAATTTTTTATGTTTAGAAAATAAAATAATTATGTTCTACTTTGCCTAATTATTGTAATTAAGGCACAACAAAAGAGCAATATCATCGAAAGAAGAAAAAGTAAAAATACTGATGCATTATTGCATAACAATGCAACATATAAAAATATTATGAGAACACTTAATGCAAATACCTTGCAAAGGACATTGACAACTGCAGCTGGATATGCTGTAGAAATCTTTAACTTCAGAATGATATGGAGTTGTGGAACATGCCCCAAATCACCAGTGTTTGCAAGTTTCCAATAGAGAACAACTTTATGACAGTACTTGTAGCGACCTAATGTAGCAGATTGAGGAGGAAGTACAACCAATCAATGATAATAAGAATAATACCAAAAATCCATTGCCATGGAGCCAATTCTGACTCATAGCAGCCCTATAGGACAGAGTAGAGCTGCCCCATAGGGTTTCCAAAGCTGTAATCTTTGTGGAAGCAGACTGCCACATCTTTCTCCTGCAGAGCAGCTGGTGGATTCAAACCATTGACTTTTGGTTAGCAACCAAGCACTTAACCATTGTGTCACTAGGGCTCCCTAATAATAATAATAATAATAGCAAGTAATAATTATTGAGTGCTTACAATGTGCCAGGTGTTTTCTAAGCACCTCATGTACATTTGTTTAATCAGTAGGTATGTACTATTATTAGTCTCATTTTTACAGATGAGGAAACTAGGGCACAGTGAAAATGAGGAACTTGTTCACGATCATACAGCCCTAAAGGAGATGGGAAGTAGTGAGTGTGAAGGAAGAATGGCAATTCATAAATCCCAAATACAGTCATTCTTGTCAATAAAATAAAAATTGCTAAATGTTTAGCAGCTTTGGTTGAAAAGTTGCACTGAACTACAGGATCTTATAGGAGAAAGGGCTAAGGGACAACACAGTGAAACTCCCTCCACCCCCCCCAAAAAAAACAAAACAAAACCCAGTGCCTTTGAGCCGATTCTGACTCATAGCGACCCTATAGGACAGAGTAGAACTGCCCCATAGAGTTTCCAAGGAGCGCCTGGTGGATTCGAACTGCCGACCCTTTGGTTAGCAGCCATAGCACTTAACCACTACTCCCCAGCCAATGAAAAAAACCCACAGCTGCTTTGGCAGCTCATCCAGGCTCAGAGCGAATACTCCCAGCAAGAGGGTAGCTCTCTGCTTTGCAAAGAAGCCCATTCCCAAGTGGCAGCACCCTCAAGGTTAACAGAAATCCCATTACATTAGCTCAGATCCCTATCTATAGTTGCCATACTTTTGGTTTCCTGTTTTAAAATTTTTGGTTTCCTGTTTTAAAGCTAACATTTATTGAGCTCCTGCTGTGTTCCTTCTGCATCACTGAGCATTTTATTGCATTTTCACATTCATTCTCACCAGGTGGCCGTTACCCTTCCCATTTTACAGATGGGGAGTCTGAGGCTGAGAAAGCTAAACATCATAAGCAAGATAGTTCATAAGTCACAGTGTATGGATTAACCATACACAATCAGACATTCAGCTGCCAGTGCAGCTACTCCCCAACGTCGGTGCATACTTCCCAACAGGAGAGATAGCCATCTTCCTATTTTCAAATGAGAGCCCTAAAGGATTTTTTTGTTTTCGTTTTTTAATCATTCACTCTTAGTTTTTGCCTCTCCAGGCCAAATTTTTTTTTTTTTTTTTTTAATTTCCCCAATTACTGCTTGCAAGTTCCAGTTTGTAGACCTCCTGGCATTCTAGCTCCCCTTCCTTGAACTTTCTAGTTTAGCTACACTTAAAAGTATTAGCTCAATGTTAGAGATACTCTTCCAGGTGTTGTATTACACTGGACCATCCTTTCTCTTTAGCCAAATACTATATTTTTATAATTATTGCTTAAAATGACATTGTTACAAAATAAACTTGTTTTATTATAAAAGCAATATGTACACATTATATAATATTAGAATGCCAAAAGGGGTAATAACATAATCTATTATTCCATTGATTGGTCTTTGTTATTTTTGCATTAGTATATTTTTAAATTTTCTATGGATATTTGTTTATTTTTACAGTAGTTGTATTTGTACTACATTGATTTTTGTCTGTCCTGCGTTTCGTTCTTAGCATTGATAGAATCAGCATTTTACAGATACTCAAACTGTTTGTAAGCATGATTTTAACAACTCTATGATATTCCATTGATTACAATTTTTATTTTGCCAGTCCTTTAGTATTCATCTTTTTAGAGCAATTCTACACTGATTATTAATGATTTGGCGATTTGTATCCTTGTGAATATTTCATTGTTTTCTCTCCCTATATTTGAAATTACATTTTAAGAAAAAATATTCAGAAGTGTGCTTGAAAAGTTAAACCCATTTGAGCCTCTCTCTCTCATACATATATATTACATATATATACACATACACACAAACAGACATACACACACATTATACTTATACTTTATTCTTGAATTATTACCAAAAAGATTTGTAATTTTTTTCTCCTAGAACCAATTTATGAAAATGACCTTTTAAACCACATCCTTGCTAACATTTAGCATCACCACATAGGCTCTAGTTTTGGTTAGCAGTGATTTTGTACTATGAACTTGATTCTTATTGATTTTGTGATCAGGTAAAACTGCTAATATTTTTAAGAGTCTGGTCTTCTCCTTTCTATTTTTATAATTTTTTAGGGAAAATCTGGCTATAATGTATTACTTCATCTTCCTCAAACATGCCATGCAATTTCATTACTCTATGCCTTTTTCAAATTATTCCATCTGCCTGAAAACTCTGGTAACCTGTAAAATTATCTTATTATTCAAAGTTCTTTTCAAGTACCACCAATTCTGTGAAGCCTTGTTTTAAATAGCTAGGTAGAACTCTTCAGCCTTTGCCTTTTGTCCTCATTGTTTAGACCACCATTGTAGACTTCTTCATGTTGTATTATAGCTAATAAACCAGAACCAATCCCGTTTTCATGATGACCACACGTGTTATAGCGTAGAACTGTTCCATAGGGTTTTCTTGGCTATAATCTTTAGGGAAGCAGATTGCCGGGACTTTCCATTGTAGTGTTGCTGGGAAGGTTTGAACCGCCAACCTTTAGGTTAATAGTTGAGCACAAATCATTTGTGCTACCCTTGTATTATAGCTATGTATGCTTATAACTAGACTAGAGGCCCCTTGAGGACTGCAATTCATCTTCCAGTTGTGAACACCTATGTGTGGTGAATATCTAAGTACTAACCCAAAGTATGGCACATGGTATATGCTTAATACAAATACGTTAAAAGAGTGAAAAACAAAACAGACAACAACAACAAAAACAAAACTGCATTTCCTTGAAGCCCAACTCTTAGAAACCAGTTTTAATCTGTGGAGACTGTCATGGAAATGATGATAGTGGCTCAGAAGATCGAATAGAATAACCAAACCTTCCTGATTACTGCCGTAAATCTCATCTTGAATGCTGAAGTACATTTATCTCAAAATAGAGTGGAGATTTGGGTACTCAAGGAGAGGAAGAGAATCAGGTTAAAGCCTCTTTGTGGAATGCTTTGCTTACCATGCTAAGTGAGTTGTTATATCTTTGATGGCTTTAAAATATCACACACAACTATGAAATGCCACATGCCATTGTTTTGAAGAGACAATGATGATACTTCCCTGGCTAGGACCAATTTACATGTTGTTGGAGGAAACAGTATAATCAGAATTCTTATTTATAGTAATAAAAGAAAAAAGAAAAGGAGAGAGGGTTGAAAGTATGTGCATCAAGTAGGCAAGTCTTTGGCAGTAAGGAACCCGTGTACAAGGGGTGAGTGGTAAATGTCACTAATAATTGTATAATGTTTATTGAGTGGTGGATATGAATAGCTGCTGTAAGATACTGAAAGAAAAAAAAACTGAATGAGATAAGGACTCAAAATTGGTGGAAGAGAAAGATCGCTGGATCAAGGACCCACCTAGGATTTTACTTATTGAGCATCTAAGATTGTATTGTTTTTTCATCTTACCATGAACTAGCTATTCATCCACACTCTTCTTAAACTAACCGCATACCTGACTGTCAGAATTTTCAGGGACACAACATACCAGGAAATGCATAACACGTCCGACTTTAAAAAGTCATGGGCATCAAAACCATTTGATATGATAAAGGATTGTCACCTCCACAACAGTAGCTATTTTCAGAAGATGCAAAAGAATGTGTAGAGATTTGAATCATTCTACCAATAATGTCTTGAGTTTACGTCACTCAATATTTTACATCATTCCAAGATGAGACCTAGAGGGAATTAGTGACACATGGCTTAATTTCCTACCAAGTTAAGAAACTAAGCATTCAAGAATACATTGAAATGTGGTATGGGTTATAGAAGAGATAGGAAATATGATCTCTATTCCAGAGATGTTTAAAATCTCTATGCAGAAATATCTTGCAGTAGGTAGCATTTCAATTAGTGTAGGACAACCAAGTTTTGTTTTGTGTATTTAAAACTTATGGAAGAGGCATCAGTGTGAACTGTAGTATCAAAATCAAAGAGGAGAAATAAAAAAGATGAAAATACAACTAATTACTCCTTGCTAGTTGATTTTACTCTAGATTCTCAAAGAGTTCCTACTGATAAAACCCGGCAATGGATCATTTTCCCAGTTGGCAGGGAAAAATAATCTAACAGCATTTTCTCAATTTTAAATTCTTTGTCTAGTTTTTTTTTTTTTCCTTAAAATTTTGGTATCTGAAACTTCTTGTCTAAATTAGATCCAACTATAAGATCTTACACCAGTTAGCCCAAAATTGTATATCAGCATATTAAAGTTTAGTATATTTATATTTGTATCTCATTAATCGACTCGACGGCACTGGGTTTTGTCTGTAAACACCATCATGAATCATGGGGTCTGGTACCTAAATATGCTTAAAATTGACCACATTGGAAAGTGCAATTAACCTAAGATGACCATGCAAAATGGAGCCCTGGTGGTGCAGTGGTTAAGAGCTCAACTGCTAACAAGAAGGTCAGTTTGAATCCACCAGCCACTCCTTGGAAACACTATGGGGCAGGTCCACTCTGTCCTATTGGGTCCCTATGAGTTGGAATTGACTCAATGGCAATTTTTTTTTAATATATTTTTTTCTGTACATGAAGTAAAGCACACTCCAGAGAAAGGACTATTGTATTCATGTGTAAACTCAGCCAGAATCCAGCAAAGTTCATGTTTTCAGTAAATGTTGATTGATTACTAAAAAACAAAAAGAACTAATGATTTTGAGGTACAACTATGCACACATAATCTGAGCTATAAATAGACTTCTTGACTGCAGCCTAGACCTCAGTGGGTTATGTAGGTCATTAGCCGGACAGAGACCTTTAGAATAATCAGAGGGTGGTAGGACTTGGGGATGGTAATTGGGCATCTTGCACATTTCACTCCTTGTGCTGTTTGTAGCATGGAGAGAAGCCACTGCATCTCAGAGGTGTTTCCTGATGGGTGATTACAGTATGGGGCCTACCCTTTTTTGGTCAAGTTTTACAAAAGTATTTGAGTCTTAGTCTTGTGTCTTCATGGGCTCCTAACCCAGATTAGTGGCTTCCGTGAATATACTTACTTATCCTCGTCAGCTGGAGTAGCTCTAAACTGGACATACTGGATGGATGAGGCATTTTCAGTGGAAGCGAAGAGATTTCAAAGCCCAAGTATCCGTTTAAACTGATAGACTCTTATGGATCTGGACAGGGTAGCGATAAGAAATTCCTGACTCTTAAAATCTTTGCCTTATTAATTAACTCTGTGTTTGACTTCATGTGCCCATTATTCAAACCTATAACTGTTTAAATAATTCTTACTAATTTTATAAACCAGAAAATTCTAGGATCAGAACAATGGTTTTGATTGTACTTCATGACTACAAGATTTACACGCATGGTATCTCTGTTTACTAAGTGGGCCCAGCAACTAGGAAAGCCTGTTGTTAAGTACCTTTAGAAGATTTCCTGGACTGGGATGAAGGAAGAGGCTCTGGGTAGGAAGGGAAGAGGCTACAGGAAAATTTCTATCCAGAGAGCGACATGTTGACAAAGCACAGAGTGTTTGAGACTACAGAAGTTGTGATGCCTCTGGGCTGTCCATGAGACCTGTACTACCTGAGCAGTTACTGAGCTTCAAGCAAAATAGAATGAGGAGCCAGTCTCCCTAAAACTGAGATTTGATGTGAAAATAATTAGCAAGATTATACTCTCTAAAGGGGTAAATTGCAACTCCATGGTTGGATGTATCTTTCTGTCTAAAAGGATCTCTCTGGCTGACTTGATTTACTTTCAAAATGGTTTTAACACTCTAAAAAGTGGGTCATTTAATCATCTTGGTGAAAAAATACACCAGTTTGCAGAAAATGGGGAAGTGACAAAATCTTTTTTAAACTTTAGTTTCAAACCAAAAAACAAAACAAAACAAAACCCACTGCTGTCGAGTCGTTTCTGACTCATAGCAACCCTATAGCCAGAGTAGAACTGCCCCATAGAGTTTCCAAGGAGCACCTGGTGGATTCAAACTGCCAGCCTCTTGGTTAGCAGCCAAAGGACTTAACCATTAAGTCACCAGGGTTCCCTTAGTTTCAGCAGAGACTTTAAAAGAACTAGAAAGTTATGTTCATCTTTTTCCTTCCTCCCGTCTTGTGAGTGATGGCAGATTTATTTCAAGATTGTGAAGAAAGAAAAACTGAGACTGGAAAACATTAAGTGGTCTGTTTACTCTCTGCGTTCATGAGAAATGTCCTGTTAATAGCTGGCTAAACAGTGGATTCTTGCTCACATCAGAGAATACCAGCAGGATTCATCCACAGGAAGTAACGGGAGATGCTCGTTTTATGGCTTTAAAGCTGAATTCAAAGCTAGGATGTTATGTGTAATTGTACTTCAAAATCGGTCTTGAAGAAAAAAAAAAATATTAAAGAATTTTTTCTAATGCTTGAACACTGAAAAAGGAAGAAAAACCAGAAGTCTAGTCCTTTAGTTGTTGAAATCTTAGAGATTACAAAACCCTTCATCTCAGAGATAAGCACTGGGAGACTAAAAATATTAGAGGACATTCTCATAGCACCCAGCTAGTTAGTGACTGAACTGTTCTTCAGTCTCTTAACCCTAAGACCAGTGATATCTCCCTCCTGTTATACTGAATGCCTGATTACTGATAAGTGCAGATAAGCAAGACAGAAATAAGAAGAGGAAACCAAACTGGAAGCTCCATTTCTCCATTGCCCCTTAAACATGTGTTTCTTTAAAGTTAAGCTTTTTGAATGAGTAATTTACTATGGTAAATTTCTATTAAAATGTTCTAATGATTACTCAGTTTACAAAGAGAGTATGGTCTAACAATGAAAATAGATTTTGTGCTCGGGTCATACCTTAACTTTAACTGTCCAGCTGTGTGATATTGGCCATTTGCCTTCTTTCCTTCTTGGTTTATTCATTTTTATAATGGACGTGACTCTGCCTAACTCTTAAGGTACTTGTAAAGATTAAATTAGAATATATGTATTAATAACTCAGAAACTGGTAAAGAAAAGCTGCTGTATTACTGCTTTTATTAATAATACAATTAAGTAACTTACATTTTCCTTAAATCTTACATTTCACCTAAACCTGGATTTTTGCATTTCATGTTTGTTCTTATTGATTCCACCAGCATGCAAAAATCCTGCATTCTGACATGTGGAAATGGAGAAAAGCTTCAAGTTTATTGATCTTTTTGTTCCATGATTAATTTTTTAAAATTAAAATGTCTAATGGAAATTGTGGCACGGTAGTTTAGAGCTTGGCTGCTAATCAAAAAGTTGGCAGTTTGAGTCCACTACTTGCTCCTTGGAAACCTTATGGGGCAGTTCTACTCTGCCCTATTGGATCCCTATGAGTTGGAATCAGCCTTACGGCACACAACAACAACAGTGGAAATTACTTATTCATTTTTTAAAAATCAGTAAAAATAGACGCAAAGAGTACAAGTTTCCATAGGGTTATCTCTACTTTTTCAGTATTGCAATTTCTAATAAAGTTTCAATAACTGAATTCCAGACCCATGGTAAATATGATCATATTTGTTTTGATTTGTTTCTTAAAATCCACATATTTAAGGAAAATTTCGAACAAGTATGTAGCTGTTCTGCCACCCAACATACCTCTGAGTGAAAATCAAAGTTAACTTTCAAGGATTTCCATACTTATCTCAGATGAAAACAGCATCATGCTCACATTTTTCTAATTTGGCACAAGGATGGTTTAAAAGCAAGCCCAGAAGCCAAAATACTGAGAAAATTGTGATGAGTTATAGTTTGGAAGGTTTCCCCTTCCAAAACAACAGTGGCTAGTATTATAACAGAAAGTCCATAAGCTGAATAAATGTTTCAAATGACTCTTTCTCCGAGTCATTCTCAAGCTGTTCTTGAACTTCACCTTTTTATTTTAAAGAGCACTTGAATAATAAAAGATATTGGTTATACCCCTATTACCAGATTTTTTTCGCTTGTGACTACACTCAAAACATTGGCTGAAGGTGCTATTTTAAGCCACATTTTCTAAGTTTTTACCATGAGTTCGTAGATGATTTGTACTCAGCTGTACAACACAATAGCAAATAATATTTTGCCCATTCATTTTAGCATGGATCATCTATTTTTCTGCCAAAAGGACTGTTAAATGACTATAGTCTGCATTAGGACTCACACTTTGTGTTGTACAATTCTGTGGCTTTTGACAGAAGCATAATGGTGTGTATATATCATTGCCGTATCATACAGAATAGTTTCATTGCCCTAATAGGCTATTCTTTTGATTTTTTTTTTTTTTTTAATGAGGGTGAGTCTTTTCCCTTTGAAGGAATCTTCTTCAAAATGAATCTGTTACAAATAAATTATGATCATGTTGGATAATGTGGTTTATCATTTTTTCTAATGAGGTAATTCTATAGTGGAATGATTTTGACTTTGTGGTTCAATCATTTATTTGAATGGCAATATAACTAAGCTAATATCTCCAAGCTGATTTTTTTTAAGTCAGAATAAATTTGGATACGTGAAATACAGTACGAATTTATAGACAAATATATCATCTCTGTTTAGTCCAGCATAACCAGCCAGGGCCTGGGAGAAGGGGCTCCTTAACCTCAGACCGAGAAGACCTCTTGGGAAGGCTTTTTAAGTTCTCTAACACAAATATTCTTTTGGCATTTAAATTTCTTCTAGATCAGAGGTTCCTAATCCTAACTGATGATCCAAATTACCTAGTGAGAGCCTCTAATAACTGCAGATTCCTGACGGCAGAAGACTACTTCCCAAAATGCTTGCGGTGATTTTGAGGCTGCAAGACTAGCATCAGTTTGTGAGTGCATTTGAAAAATATAGCCCTGGAGAATTCCTAAGCAACTTCCCTAGAGCCTTTTCTGTCTGTACCCAAAGTATGTTTGAATACCTCTAGTGACTACAAAATCATTACTGCCCTAGGTAGCTCGTACTGTTTTAAATAGGCTTGATTGCAAATAAGAAATCAATATTGAATGGAAATATGATTCCTTACTATTGGTCTTGATTCTATGAATTACAGCATAAAGGAGACATGGGTGTTACAGAAAAAGATCTTGGAGTTGGTAATAAGTAGAATATAAGCTGAATTACAGCCATGACGAATAAATCTAATGCTTAATTCACGCAATAGCTTTTCTACTATTGGAAGGTAGTGTGGGGCAGTCCCGTTTCAGTCACTTCTTCTCTGGAGAATATCCCTAGTTCTGTAGTCTTTCTTTATGTGGCTTGACTTTAAATCCGCACATTCTCCATGGTCTTCCCTGAATTTACTCCCAAGTTCCCTCAGGAGGTAAGTGTAGTGAGTACTTAGACCCAAACACTTGTCCCAGGAGGGCCAGCTACATGAGTATGTAACCTGTGCAGTTGAACAGAGCCCCACATTTTGAAAGGTCCAGTGATTAGAAGAAGCCCAAGTTTCATGTCATACTCTGTTATCACTGACTTGAAATTCTTAATAGTCTTTAAACAAGGGGCCCCGCATTTTCGTTTTGCACTGGACCCCACACATTACATAGCTAGTTCTGTGTCCCTGTTGTTATCTGATCTACTTGTATAAACAGTTCATTTCTCATGCTTTCTGTGCTAAAGTAGTCTGGATTTATGTCATCTATTTTTTTTTTTTTTTTTGGCAGTCGCATCGCTTTTCAGCTTATATTCTACTTACTACCAACTCCAAGATCTTTTTCTGTAACACTCATGTCTCCTTTATGCTGGATTTTTGAAAATTGTTGCTGGAAACAAATACAAAATGCTTTATTGATTCCAATTAAGCACAGTCTTTAAAGATTTAGTCCATGGTTCAAGGCTATTGAGATCTTATTACTTTCTGATTATGTCATCCAGTATTCTTGTTCTTCTTAACCACATGCCACCCACACATTTGAAAAGACACCTATAACCCATTCTTTTAAAGAGAAGCAAATTTCAAAGTGGAGAGCATTTAAAGAAATATGAGGAATAATAGTTTCAATAATGTGATCTAGTTGGTGTGATTGGTATAAATGTGCTTAATGTCTCTAATACTAGCAACAAGGACATGCTCTTTCTTCTTGCCTAAAGAGACTTTGATAATCTTTGTTGTCATTCTGAACTGGGATGTGAAACTACACCATTTGTAGTGGGGACTCCTGCTAACAGAAGATTGTGTTCCTGAAACTGTATTGCATTAAAAACTCATCCCAGAGGAATTATAAATGCTTAATTTTTATTTTGGAAATCGAGTGTTTCTATCTACCTCGACAATGAAGTTCATTTGGTGTGAATGTTCCTGGTCGCCAGTTCCCTTAGATAGCTGCTGCTCTAATGCTGAGGGAGAGAAGACATCCTTAAGTGAGGATGGTACATGAGATGTGTGAATGCACACCCACTTATAATCAGTAATTTCTGAATGGGACAATTAATGTCTGAATTAAACAATTACTCATTTTATTCCAAGTTAGCCAAGTTTTAAGTGAAGTGAAATTGTCCCAGTATGATGATGACAGTTTTGATTCAAATACCTTTATGGCCAGGTGATAAACTATGTATTAGTTTGCTCATATAATGATTAAAATCATTAGTTTTAAAAATATACTAGCCTGATTAATTATATTTTTAAATATATTTGCATGATCTGACCATTCCCCAAGCTGAGATGAGTAGTCATTTACCCAGAAATACAAGAATGGACTCCTCACAGGTGAAGAAACATAACTTTACTTTTGGCCCAAACTTGTTCTTTTCCCACCTAAACCTGTATGCAACAGAAACATCAGTCACTCAAAATGTTTTCTGAGCTTTCTCATTGTGTAGTAATAGATTCAAGACTGAGCTTACAGTAAAATCACTGCACTCGTCTGAATACCTTAGTTCTAATTGCAGTGCTGAAAGAACTTGCTAATTGGCTTTAGAATTATTATTTACTTGGTGTCCCTACAGTGAAGGCGATATCATGGCCCACCACTGAAGTCTCTTTAATCTCCAACATTGTCCACATCTGTAAATTCGTGTAAACTTGTGCTTTGCTTCTAGAGAGATGGGGTAGTATAAATGATTTATAATATTGATTGACTTGGCAAGTGGACTGGATGAGCTCAGAAAAAAAAAAAAAAAAAAAGGTCATTCTTCTATTACAGTTCCACAGTTGGAAGGAACCACATGACTCAGATCTTAAGAAGTGCGTTCAATTTTTGTCCCGGTTAAAATGACATTTTAAAAAAAGTGCATGGGACATTGTTTTCACATGTGTATATATTTATATATCTACACATCCTATTATCATCCACCAAATATTTATTGAGTGCCTACTTTATACCAGGTACTTCCCTAGATAATGGGGGATATAATAGTGAACACAACAGGCAAAAATTCTGCCTTTATGGAGTTTATGCCTTGGGATGTGGGAGAGAAGACTGAAAATAAACAAGATAATGAGGCAAGCTATGTCAAATAAGGTAATGAGGTTAAACAATATATTAAACTCTATAATGATAAATAAAGTATCAAATGAATGTTGAGAGGGTCTAGAGAAGGAATTTCACTGTCAATATTGTAGCCAGAGAAACCCTGGTGCCATAGTGGCTAAGTGCTACAGCTGCTAACCAAGAGGTTGGCAGTTCAAATCCACCAGGTGCTCCTTGGAAACTCTTTGGGGCAGTTCTACTCTGTCCTATAGGGTCGCTATGAGTCGGAATCAACTCGACGGTGGTTGGTTTATTGTAGACAGGGAAGTCCTCACTGAAAAGATGAGATCTGAGTGAAGAAGTGCAGGAAGTGAGTGGCAGGCCATAAGATGTCTGCAGAGAGGATGTCTTAGGTGGAAGCAACAGCAAGTGCAAAGGCATTGAGGTGGAGCTGGCTTGCTGTGTTTGAGAAATAGTAAACAGACAAGTGTGGATGGAGGAGAGTGAGCCAAGATGAGATGGAGACATGATGAAAAGACAAGTCTTGTGAGGTCTCGTAGACCTCTTTAAAGAAATTGAGCTGTTACTCTGAGTGACCAACATTAGGTGACTTACTGTTTAATAGGATCCCTCCAGCTACTTAGTGGATTGTCAATAGTCTTGGTGGCAAGAGAAGCAGCAGAAGACCTGTTAGGAGATGAATGGATGATAGTCTAAGGTCAGACATTATCCTTTCTTACGGACCACTTCCCATTACTATGTTATTTGTATTATAACCTTCTATTTTAGGGTCTCTGTGAGTTGGAACCAACTTGACAGCACCTGACGACAACAACATTATTGAACTTACTACTCACACATTTAGAGCTATAATTTCTGACTGGTACAAAATGCGGCAGTAATTGCTCTAGGTTGAAGTTAATAAAATATTTTTATAATTTTGACTATAAAAATACACACCTCTGTTGGTGCATGAGATGCCTATTTCCTCTATCTTCATAGACTCAGGACAATCCAATTTAACCAAACAAAAGCTTACTGAGGACCTACTTTGTGCCAGGCACTGTCAGTTACTTGGGCTACATCAGAGCTTACATTTTAGAAGAGGGAAAACAGATAAAAACAATGGACATAATAAATAAGTTAGAGAGTTTATTAGAAGATTATGAGCATGATGGGGGAAAAAGAAATTTTAAAGCATACTAAGGGATGGGGAAAGTCTCAATGTTAAATAGGTTAGTCAGGTGAGATTTTATTAAGAAAAATGAGTTTTAAATAAACTTTAAAGAGATGAGTTAGCTAGCTATGGAGATTTCTGGGAGAAGACTTTTCCAGATAGAAGAAACACCCTAGCAAAATTTCCAAGACAGGAGCAGGGCTGGCATGGGCAAAGCCTAGTATGTCAGGAGCAGTGCAGAAAGAATAGAGCATGAGCTAAGAGTGGAGAGAGAGTCAGATCATCTAGATGCTTTTTTAAGGACTTTGGATTTTGAAATGAGAAGCGAAGACAGGAGACCCATGGTCTAACTTAAGTTTTCAGTACATTTTTTTGGCTGCTATACAGTATTAGAATATATCATACCAGGAGTAAAATAATAATAGTAAGAAGAAGAAAAGCTGGTTAAGGAGCTATTGCAGTAATCCAAGTTAGAGATGATGAAGGCATAGACAGGATGGGGCCACAGAGATGGTGAGAAATGGCCACACTCTTGTTATATTTTAGAGGTAGATCCAACAGGATTTGCAAACATGTTGGATGTGGAGTTTGAGACAAAGAAAGGAGACTATAATGATAACACTCTTTGGGGGCCTAAGAAACTAGAAGGATGTAATTGCTATCACCCAAGATTGCAGGGGGAGGATTAGGAAAAGATTATTTAGAGGAATATCAGTAGTTTTTCTTTGAGCAGGATAAGTTTGGACATCTAAGTGGAGATGTTGAGTAGGCAGTTATTATATAAGTTTAGAGTTAGGGAGAAGGGCCTGAACTGAAGATATAAAATAGGAAGTCATCGGTTTATAGTGGTATTTAAAGCTATGAGGAAGCCCCTGAGTGGCACAAATGGATTGCGCTCGACTATTCAACTACCAACCTAAAGGAGCCCTGGTGGTGGAGTGGTTAAAAGCTAGGGCTGCTAAACCAAAAGGTCAGCAGTTCGAGTCCACCAGGTGCTCCTTGGAAACCCCATGGGGCAGTTCTACCCTGTCTTATAGGGTCGCTATGAGTTGGAATCAACTCAACAGCAACGGGTACTAACCGAAAGGTTGGTGGTTTGAACCTATCCAGCAGCACCGTGGAAGAAAGGTTGGTGATCTGCTTCTGTAAAGGTTACAGCCAGAAGACCTATGGAGCACTTTTACTTTGTACCATGTGAAGTTACCATGAATCAAAATCAACTCAATGGCAACTTTTTTTTTTTTTGAAACTGTGAGATAGGATGAGATCTCCAAAGGATTGTGTGAACATTTCACAAAGAGGGCTAAGGACTGAGCCCTGTGGTACTCCCACATTAAGAGGTCTGGGAAAAGAAAAATCACAAATATCTCAGAATGCTTTTGGTAACTTCTCTTGGCATATCAAGTCTAATTGAACACCTCAAGATGAATCAGATATTGACTAAAGATTCCTTACTGAAATACTTTAAATGCTTTTCAGATTGGTGGTGTATTAGAGCAACCCTATAGGACACAGTAGAACTGCCTCATAGGTTTCCAAGGAGCAGTTGGTGGATTCAAACTGCCCATCTTTTGGTTAGCAGCTGAGCTCTTAACCACTGAGCCACCAGGGTTCCATTAGTGTCCTAGGGCTGTCGTAATAAAGTACCACAAACTTGGTGGCTTAAAACAACAGAAATGTATTCTCTTACAGTTCTGGAGGCTAGAAGTTAAAAATCAAGTTGTGGGCAGGGCGACGCTGGGTTTTTTTGGGGCAGGGCGATGCTCTCTCTGAAGTTTCTAGGGGCGTATCCTTCTTTGTGTCTTCCTAGCTTCTGGTTGTTCCTGACAATCTTTGGTATACCTTGACTAACAGACAGAGCTCTCTAATCCCTGCCTACATCATTACATGGCATTCTCTTTGTGTGTCTCTCCATCCCCGTGTGTCCAAATCTCCCTCTCCTTTCTCTTTTAAAGACACAAGTCACTGGATTAGGACCCACCTTTATTCAATATGGCTTTATGTTATCTTGATTATATACGCAAAGGCTGTATTTCTACATAAGATCACATTCAGAGGTACTGGGGGTTAGGAATTAAGCTTATCTTCTCAGGTGACACAATTCAACCATCACTGGTGAGTTTTTTTTAATCCTTCTAGCATGATCCTTTTGGATGTACTCAAAGCACAAATTTTCTGGGAAAAAAAAAGGTAAATAGGTTTCACTTCACATGACAACAGGAGCCACTACTTAGTGGATACTTAGTAGTCACTGCTTGGAATGTCGTGCTGGGGAAGATGTGGAGGCCGTGCATGGGTTTCGTGGGGAAAGAGCTCCAGGCTGGCTTAGTGATGCCTTCCAAGGGAGCAACATGGGACAGGGCCAGGAACGGATTACCCAATAAACAAGGTTCACATGGCTTGCTGGTGCTTCTTTACTAACGTTTAGTGCACAATTTCACGTGTTTTTCACCACAACTCATGTGAAATTATGTACTACAGTTTAGTAAGTATACACAATGAAACCCGTGCACACCTTCCTTACTGTAAACCTGTGCATACATTGCTTACTGGTTAATTCCCCACCCACCCTGTGAGGGCACATGCACACCACGTGTTTGCTCACCTCAGCCTACACAAATCTCAGAAATGAAATTTCTATTTTGAGGACTCTTACTTTTGGAGGGTCAATTCCTCCTTTAAGAATTTAATAGACTACAAAGACTGCTCCAAGAAATTTGCGTTTACTTATGTATCCCCAAACAAAAACACAAACCTGTGTGCCCCAGAATTGATGTATACAGTTTTAGTCAGACTTCTGAGAGTCTTCTATTGATTTTCTTTTAAAAAATCCCTGTTCTACCACCTCAAAAACAGTCTTATCAGTTCTGCAAATTTTCTTTCAAAACTTTGTCAGTTTCAATATTAAGTTTCGCTTTGACATTGTCTGTCTACTGTTTAGCATAAGTAACAAACAGAAATCAGATACAGTTATTCCAGTATCATTGTTGTGAACACTGGGTGGAGAAACTCACAGAATAATTAAAAGTAATTTGCTGCTTCATTGCCCTTTTATTGGCCATTGACTTTACAAATGGAAACTAGCTATGGGCCAATTTGCAGACACTTCATATAGTTTCCTGGTTTTTGGTGTGCTTATAAAATCTTTTCATTACCAATGCAATAAGCAGGGCCAACTGAACTGGCCCCCTGTAAGACAGATGGCAGAACCCTGGTGATGTGATAGTTAAGGGCTTGGCTGCTAACCAAAAGGTCAGCAGTTTGAATCCACCAGGCGCTCCTTGAAAACCCTATGGGGCAGTTCTACTCTGTCCTTTAGGGTTGCTATGAGTCAGAATCAACTCAACAGCAATGTGTTTTGTTTTGTTTTAAAGAGATGGCAATCTCAAAGATTTAAAATAGAGCTTTATTTTTTCCCAAAATTTTAAACATGTACATTAATGATGTACAGCTATTGTAAGCCACATGTATAACCCTCTGCCATAACAAAAAAAGAAAAAAAACCTCTTGTTTAATAATAATATGTGTTTGTAATACAAAAGGTAGGGGAGGTTTGAATAGACAGAACATCCTGGAATCAAAATACTGCCAAAGAGGGTGACTCAGTTTTAATTTCACTAAAATGAAACTCATTGTCCCACGTCTTTCACATCCACATAGTCCACATTGTTGTTGTTAATTGCTGTAGAGTACAACATAACAAAATGTTGCCTGGTCCCGTACCATCTTCATGATCTTTGGCATGTTTGAGTCCATTTTCGCAGCCATTGTGTAGTGCCTTTGAACCGAGGAGGCTCCTCTTCCAGCACTATATTGGACAAAAATCTGTTGTGATCATTAAGATTTTCACTGGCTAATATTTGGAAGTAGATCTGCAGGCCTTTTTCCTAGCCTGTCTTAGTCTGGAAGCTTTGCCGAAACCTGTCAACCATGGATAACCCTGCTGGTATTTAAAATACTGGGAACATAGCTTCCAACATTATAACAACACACAAACCACCATAGTATGACACACTGATAGACAGGAGGTGGAGTCCATGTTAATTACTATTGTATAGCGAAATGACTTCTCTGAGTACTTGGGGGCACATTTTTAAAACAAGTTTCTCCTGGTTTTTACACTGGCAAGCCCTGGCACTCAAACCCAGAGATGTGTTGGAGAGTTAATGAGGGCCTTTTAGAGCCTTGGGGGATGATCGTAGTAAGCTATTTTGGAATAGTCCAAATCAAAACCATTTTTACATTTTTACCACACTTCACAGAGGGAGTCCAGACTGAAATGCCTACAGGGGTAAGGTAGTTGTGAGATCTGTGATGATGGATTAGCACATACCTGGTCCAATGACACTGAAGACATTTTTCTTCTAAGCAGAACATACAGGTCATATCAGCCTGCTTGCAGCTCCAGCATAGAACTCTTAGGGCCCACTTGCTTGAGTGGAAACAAAGCCATTTCTGGAGAAACCAGGTCTCTCAACCTGTACCTTACCACTCTGTGGAGGAGGGCAGGACTTCCACACAAAAAGGAATACTCCAGGGTCTGCAGCTTTCATAATAGGATGTTAGCCCCCATGTCCTCTCCTTTTCATAGCATAGGGTTCTACTTTCAATCAGCATCATAGATCCTGCGCTCTCAAACCCTTCTCAGGAAGTAAAAATTTTTTAACAGCTCAATTCACCTAATACTTCAAGTGAAAAATGTGATATTTAAGAAAGATGGCACCAGTGGTTCTCAAAGCGTGGTCCCCAGACCAGAAGCCAGAGCATTAGCTCTATCTGTAAGCATGCTAGAAATGCCAGTTAGCAGGCCCACTCCAGATTTACTGAATCAGAATCTCTGGAGATGGGCCCAGCACTCTGTGTTTTCACAAGTCCTCTTTATGACTCTAATGTTCACTGAGGTTCAGAATCCCTGGCCTCAGGCAATGCTCAGCGTGCATGAGAGTCACCTGGAGAACCTGTCTGACGAGAAGCTGAACGTCTGCACTTATGTAAGCTCCCAAGTGAGGCTGATGCCATCCTTCCTATGCTAAAACAACTATGAAACTAGGTTTGGTATGATGTTTGTATAATTTTATTTTGTTTTGCAAAATTATTTAGTACTTTGAATCAAAACTCACCAAGGTTATGATTTGAGAAATTAGAAAGAATATGCGTTCTCAATATAATAGAATTTTTTTTTTTCTCATGACTCAACGGCAACAGGTTTTTTTTTTTTTTTTTTCCTTTGGATAACTATGTGGTCTTCCTATGGTTAGGTAAGACTCTAAGTCATAATTGTCCAATGCAATCAATAGACTTCTGAAAAGTAAGAGAATAAAATGTTTCCATTGGAAAAAATGGGCTCATAAATATATTGTGTATATATATGTATACAGATGTTATATATAATTATATGTAGACATATATTTACATTATAACCCATTGTGTATATACATGCATACGCACACACACACACACACACTGGGTATTTCATGTTACTTCTGAGTATTAAAATATTTCTTCCTTTATATTCCATAAAGAAATTTGAAGCTGAATAATTGGCATTGTGTTTCTTGAATTTCTTAGTTTAAATTTTTCATTGGCAAACAGCTCCTGATGCACACTTCAGATGGCAGTTGATTCACTGACATAAATGACCAAATTTAGATGATTTAAAATTCTAAGAATGTTTTCTAATTACCAAAGTTGTAGAAGTGAATATTTAATACAATGCTGTGTATGGCAAGGGAAAAACTAGCTGCTTCCATAAATCCTGAGAGTTCTGGGAGAAGCACAATTTTTGTGACAGTCCTCTTTGTTTCCCAAACAGAAGAGTAACTCATTTTTAAAGTGCCACTGAGAACACCATGCCATTTCAAAGGGATTTACATTCTACTTTTTTCCCTTGCCGTCTAAACTTGTTTTCTTTTAATTTCGAGATGTGGGTTTTAAATGGAGGATGTGTTGCTGTTGCCGATAGACGTTTGTTTCACTCAGACATTAAAATAAACTACTGCTGATTCCACGGCATTGAACATGTATAAGGTGGTATCTTGTTACTGAATGTTTTTGTGAGGCTGGTTTTTCTTTTGATTTTGGTTATGATATCATGACGTCCTATGTCAAGTCTACGGTTCTACCCTGCAACTGAAATTATGGTTTCAAAGAGAATCCTCACTTTAGTAACTAGAAATGTTTTCAGAACAAGCTTATTAAAACATTAACCAGGAGTGTGTGTATGTGTGTGTATATATACACACACACACACATACATGTGTATATGTGGGGGAGGGGGCTTCTTAAAATTAAGTATGTTTAAAACTTTTTTTTACTTTTTTTTATTTGGTCATATTTAGTGACTCAAATTCAGCATATGTATTATATAATTTTTATTGTTAAAAAGAATATCTTTTTTCCTTTACATAGCATTAACCATTTTTCAATGAGCATTCAGATGGATACCATGGGAAATAAAATAAAATTCGTATCTTCTGTCTTTTAAAATTGTTCATCAAATAATCTTTGGATGAGCACTCTCTGTGTGTCTTTGTCTTCAAAATTAACTAAAATTTTCATTAATCTGAGGCTTTAGGAGTTATGTATTTTGATATAGAAAAGTTTCTCCTGGTCCACAAAGACTATTTTTGTTTTGAGATTTTTATTGAAGAAATAATTTTAAAGTCTGGTCTACTTTCTTGTCTTAGAAAATAAGTTATAGGGAACATACTTGAATCCCTTTCTGTTTCCTGATGCATTTGCAGATTTGTTCAAGATAATACTTGGATGTATGAGTAAGACTCATAAAGGTCTGTAACTGTAGATGCTCTGAGTGGTTATGCTGGCTGTGCCTTTCCCCTAAAAGTTTCCAGTAAGAAAAAAATAAAATGTCTTCTAAATGTTTGTGGTAAGAAATGGATTATTAATATTCTGTCAACTCTTTGTTTTAAACCTCAAAGGCAATAATTTAGTAAATATTCATTCAATTTCTATTATGAAGCAGATGTTCTTTTGGGAGCATAAGAAAGAGGCAGAAAACTTGATCCCTAACCTAAAGGATCTTAGCATTTAGAGATTTGATCATATGACAGCATTGTATAATAATCCAAAGCTATGGATTTTAGAAATGACAAATGAGCCAGGAAAACAATAAATTATATAGGAATTCATAAAATGGAGAGATGAACTAAAACAGTTCATCAACACTTTGGAAGAAAGTGAGACTTGAATTAGAATTTGAAGACTAAGAAGAGAGGTAGTATTTGGTGGAAATAAAGAGAATAGGACAGGGGGTTCTGGGAAGGCAAAACAGCTTGAGTAGAGTTGGAAAGGAACTTTATTTAAAAGAAAATGATAACATTACCTTGACTAGAGCAGAAGACGTGTGGAGGAATCACAGGAAAAATCAATATTGGCTACGTAGAGTTACGCCACTTTGTAGAGTTGGAAGGTAGAAAAACTTGGAAATCTTCTTAACCATATTCTGTTGTTATTGTTAGTAACCATCCAGTCATCTCTGACTCACGGTGACTGCATGTAGAACACAGCAAACCTTGCCCCATCTTGAGCCTTCTTCACGATTGTTGCTGTGCTCAAGTCCGTTGAGGCAGCCACTGTGTATTTTAAGTGGCTGCCAATCTAGGGGACTCATCTTCTAACATATCTGACAATATTCTGTAATGATTTGTAGGGTTTTTAATGGCTAATTTTCAGAAGAAGACCACCAGGCCTTTCTTCCTAGTCATGTTAGTCTGGAAGTTTCACTGAAACCTGTCCTCCACAGGTACCTCTGCTGATATTTGAAATATTGGTGGCATAACTTCCAGCATGAGAGCAACACACAAGTCACCACAGTATAATAAACTGACAGACAGGTGGTAGAACCATAATCTAGTGCCTATTACCGGTCGATTCTGACTCATGGTGACCTCATGTGTATCAGAGTAGAACTGTACTCCATAGAGATTTTAGTGGTTGATTTTTCAGAAGTAGATTGTCAGGACTTTTTTTCTAGGCGCCCCTCGGTGGACTAGAACCTTCAACCTTTTGGTTACCAGCTTAACATGTTAACCATTTGTGCTGCCCAGGAATGTCCTAACCCAAACCCATTGCCATTGAGTCAATTCCAACTCATAGCAAACCTATAGGATAGAGTAGCACTTCCCCAGTGTTTCTAAGGCTGTAATCTTTATGGAAGCAGACTGCCACATCTTTCTCCCATGGAGTGGCAGGTGGGTTCAAACTGCTGACTTTTTGGTTAACAGTGGAGTGCTTAACTACTGTGCCACCAGAGTTTCTTCAGGGACTCCCTAACCAACCACAACAACAACAAAAAAAACCCTTGCTGTTGAGTCAATTCCGACTCTTAGTGGCCCTATAGGACAGAGTAGAACTACTCCATAGGGTTTCTAAGGAGTGACTGGTGGATTTGAACTCCCAACCTTTTGGTTAGCAGCCATAGCTCCTAACCACTGGGCCACCCAGGCTCCAAAGTGCCTATAAAAACCTTTTATTTAATAGGAGAAAATATACAAGTGAATACATCTATTTAATAACATAAGAATATAAAAATGCCTTTGTTTTTAATTGATGACAAAAATTCTCTATTAAGGTGAATAAGAGTGTGTGTATATACGCACATGTGTGCACCTGCAAGTTCAAGCTCGTCTATCTACACACGATCGTTGGAGTCATAATTTATCACAATAAAATGTTGCAGCTACCTAACCAATTAGGCATGAGAAGAGGGAAGACTTTTTATACAACTGAGTAACACAAGCTTTGTCTCATTTTGCTCCTGAGACATCTTCGTCTTCTGTACTAATCAGCGGTGATGTTCCAAGTAACCGTGAGTGACAATTACAGGCCCCTCATTAGTGGAAATGATTGCACAACTAGGCAAATTGATGAGCTGATTGGTGTTTCTGGGGAAACTGAGCTCCTCACCAGCACCTTCTGACAACATTGCTGAATATTATCAAATATGTATGTAAGGCAATTCAGGTAAAACATCTTCACTTGGCAAAACAGGTATGATTGCTTAGAAATTTATGCTGAAAGCAAAATCTCACACATCTCTTCGAATTGTAATAACATTCACAATTTTGAGATCACTATGCTTTGTTGGCTTCAGTTTGAGTCACTGTACCTGTGATGTTGAGGGGTCAGGTTTTTTTCATTTTGTTTATATTTGGAGGAGACAAGAGGTGGACAAAGTACTCTGCTGAAAACAGCTTAGTGAATTAAAAGCTTGACGTCAGACTCTAACTTTATTGAAAATCTTGAACTTCCAGTGAGTACTTCTACCTTTAATTGAAATGTAGTTCCTCTCTTCCCATCATAGACCAGTGAGTTGGCTCTGCCCCTGGAAATGGGGTTCTCAAACATGAGCCAGCATCAGAATCCCCTGCCAGGCTTGTTAAAACACAGAACGTTGGGCTCTACATTCAGTAGATCTAGGATGGGCTCTGATAGTTTACGTTTTGAGAAGTTTCCAGGCAATGCTGATGCTGCTCACCTGGAGGCCAAGAACCACTGCTCTAACGGAAAGACTGTAAAAGGAATCTTGCTTTAAGGAGTAACTTTTGTTCGTCACATTTTGTGGCCCAGGTATTCAGCTTCTGAATGCCCCCCAGGGGCTTGCTGGGATTCTAATCCTTGAGTTCCAAAATCTTTCTGGACAGAGTTTACTCTTGGACCTGAATAAATGTTTTATTTCCTGCTTTGCTTTGACTTTTCTAGCTGTGGCCTCCTGGTTTATCTCCATGAGGAAGGCAGGCAATTATCCAGCTGGAGAAATGCTTCCCGTTGTGTTTGCAAAGATTGGTTTTCTGATTAGTCTCCAGGCACTAAAGCAATCACATCCTGCCTAAATTCTCAATGGCACTGATCTTTGTAGAACCTTCCTCAGTGTGACTTTGGCCAAACTATTCAGCTTGCTCTGTCTTTTTGATGCATAGTCCAGCCGTCAAATATGTAGATGTATTTGTTCTAAGGAACCAGAATGCTCCTTAAAAGCAAGGATGGCGAGACTTCTTCTCACATACTTTGGACATGTTATCAGGAGGGACCGGTCCCTGGAGAAGGAAATTATGTTTGGTAAAGGAGAGGGTCACCGAAAAAGAGGAAGACCCTCAATGAGATGGATTGACATAGTGGCTGCAACAATGGGCTCACACATATCAAGGATTGTAAGGATGGCTCAGGACTGGGCAGTGTCTTGTTCTGTTGTACATAGGGTTGCTAGGAGTTGGAATTGACTCAACAGCACCTAACAACATTTGTTGTCCTAAAGAAACTACTTTAACTGTGAACTATGCTGATTAGTCATCATTGGAACGGCTTTTGTGGTCTTTCTGATCCAAACTGTGCGTAGCCTAAAACAAAGTACCTAAAAACTTGGTCTATAGCCAGTAGAGCAGTCCAAGGCTGAAAAAATATCCTCTTCATTCAAATCATGTAGATTATTTATCGATCTGTTCAACAATGCCTACTATGTGCCAAACACTCTCCCAGGTGCTGGAAACACAGAAGTGATTGAAAAACAAAGCCTTCTTCAAAGAACTTATATTCTCAGGGGAGAAATGATAAACAAGGAAAAAAAAAATAAACTAGGTAATTTCAAATAGTTTGGGTACCATGATGGAAATAAAGCAGGATAATACGATTCAGTGGTTGGACGTATAGAAGCTGCCTTAGGCAGAATGATCTGTGAAGGTTTCGTTGAGGAGGTTGCATTTGGGCTGAGACCTGAACGATGAGAAGCATCCATTCATCTGTATCTCCCAGTGGTGAGAGAAATGGTAAGAGTTGGAGTGATGGGGGAACAAGAATTTTATGAAGAAGAAACAAGAAGTGCAAATACCTTGAGCCAGAACAATCTGGGGCCTTGTAGGCAATAAAAGGGTGTTTAATTTGATAAGTACACAGGAGAGTCATGGAAGAGTAACATGATCCCTTTATACTTTAAAAAAAAGAAATCACTCTGTTGCTTGGAGAATGGATTGTAGGAGATTAAGTAAACCATTAGGAGACTGTTTCCACAAGACTTTGTTTTAGACATTGACTTTGAACTTGGATCTATAGCTAAGTTACTTCTACCTTCAGATCCTAGACTGACTATACCAGGAGTTTGACTCCTGCCCCAGATGAAACAGTTTGAAAAGCATGCTGACTGAAGAAGGAGTTGCCTTTAGCTGAGAAATGACAGTGAACGGGGATGGTAGCTGTGAATATAGTGAGAAGTAGTCTTTAGTTAGATTCAGGACCTATTATGGAAGTGTGTTTGAAAGGAGTGCCGAAAAAATGGATTCAGGGAGTGTAGTGGCTGTTGATGGTGGCTTGTCTAGATTTGCATTGCAAGTTAGAGAACCATCCTCTAGCTGTTGGGAGTGTTGGCTTCCAAGAGCTTACAACCACCTCTTCGCTAGTCACTCAGTTGCATCTGAGACTGCATTTTTGCATAGTCCTGCCATCCTCATGTTCTCACTCCTTCAGCAGCGGTTTCCAAAGTGTGGTGCTGGGAAGAGTAGCATTAACAATAGCTGGGAACTTGTTAGAAATGTAGCTTCTTGGACTCCACCCCAGACCTACTAAATCAGAAATTCTGGAAGTGGGATCCAGCAATCTATGTTTTAATAAGCTATTCAGGTGATCCTGATACATGCTAAAGTTTGAACACCACCATCCTTGAGCAGGTCTACAATAAATCACTTAATAAGAATATCCACCTCAGACTCTATGGCCAGGGAGTGACTCTTAAGACAGGGGAAAGAAGGAAAAACAAGAATTGAGGTGTAGCCTGTTTTTGGTGTAAGTAGCTGGCTGAGTGACAGTCCCATTAGCTAAGGTAGGAAAGACTTGGGAAAAAGCAGTTGGTGAAATCTAGCATTCCGTTTTAAACTCGGTTAATACTGAGGTTCTTATTACATATCTGAGAGCCCTGGTGGTGCAGTGGTTAAGGGCTTATCTGTTAACCAAAAGGTTAGCAGTTTGAATCTATCAGCCACTCCTTGGAAACCCTATGGGGCAGTTCTACTCTGTCCTCTAGGGTCGCTATGAGTCAGAATCAACTCAATGGCAACGTGTATTAGATATCCAAGTGAGAATGTCAAAGAAGCAATTAGATATACAAGTCTGGAACTCACGTATCTCCAGGACTGGAAACATACATTTTGAAGACTTCAGTATATGAATAATCAGACTTAAGAAGAGATCCTAGAGAGATACGAGAGTAGCAAGAACCTCTTAATTTTTGTATATGCTGAGAACTATACAAAGTGGTATATATTTTTTCCCCATAAGTTTATGTTAAAAAAAGAAAATACTGTTGGCTCCAAATGAGAATATATAGAAAAGAATACTAGCTAAATGTATTGAGAAAATGACTGTTAGTATTGCGTCCATGCAAAGGGTTCAACAGATTTTCCTAAGTACTAACCAAAGAATTCAAGATTGATTGAGCTTTTAGGGTGAAAAAGTAGTTTTTCATCTCTTTGTTTGTTAACTAGAGAGGTATTCTCAGATAAGATGTCAAGAAAATGGATCTGATCCATGCATTTAAATGTGAAATGTGAAGCAGAGAAATACAAAGATTCAAGTTTTAGGATATCCTGGAAACAACAATTTTTGCACAAACATACATAAAGATAAGTTATTTTAATCATCATAATGAAAGTACTGCATTGCGAAGAGAATTTTTTATAAATTTATGCCGTATCAAATATCAAATTATTAAAGATTAAATGTGTACAGTAACTCTGAATGTCTAAACACCATAGCTTCCTTTCTAAAATAATTTCTCATTTTCCTTTCAATCAGTCATGGGTTTAGTAATAGAAAGCAAATCTCACATGATTGTTTAAAAACATAAACCATATTCAGGATCTTTCCATCACTCAATGCCTATTAACACACCACCCACATTACACACACGCTGGCCTCAATTGTGCTAATTGCTTAGGATGCCAAATTTAACCCAGCTGCCAGATGCAGATTGCTGGAAAAGATGGGAAGTATTTTTTCAACTATTTAATGCTTAGCACAGGTGAGGTAGAACAGGAACTGTGTAGGGAAGAAAGGACTCATTGGGGGCTGACTCATTTTCTGGTAGTGATTTTTTGGTAGACAATTTTTTTTACAGGAACTTTAGAATGGGTTCTGAAGTCAATCATAGGGACTTAGGTCCACCATCTACCATTGTGTGATTGTGTGACCCTGGGCAAGAGAATTGATCTGTCTCTGCCCAGTTTTCTTATTTATAAAGTGGCCACCCATAAGGTTATTGTGAGGACTAAATGGCATAATAGACGTAAAGAACTTAGAACATTGCTTAGAAGTCCTCAAAAGCACCCTTAACCCTATATCCACTGCCCTCAATCTCTGGGCTATAGGAATACCCAGTTAGGCAAATGTATCATTAGGTGAACCAGTGTCTGTCTGTCTGCCAAGGAGGACAAATTGTTCCTAAGACTTGGTAAACTGTCAATTGATATAGAACAGCATAGTTTTTTTTTCCTTTCCTAGTAAAGGGAATCTTGCCATGTTTGTTCTGTTTCTGGCAAACATCCTGGCTATGTATCTCTGCTTTTTTCCTTTCCATACTGAGAATAATCTGATTTTTGGCTTCCACTGGAATGGTAAAGAGAAATGAGGGAAGAAACCACATTCCTCCTACTCTGGTGAAGAATAGAACTGGACATCATCATTTTTTTAAGACGCATGGTCTGATTCTGCTTTATAACATTGGACAGAATACTTAAAATGGTGAACTTTCTTTGTAGAGAGTCAGTGAGGTTTACTGAGATGAGCTCTGGAATTGTAATTAGGAGATGTCTGTTCTAAGTTCCGTGTCTTTTTGTTTATCCATCTACTTATGTGGAAACGCTGGTGGTGTAGTAGTTAAGAGCTACGACTACTAACCATAAAGGTCAGCAGTTCAAATCCACCAGACACTCTTTGGAAACCCGGTAGGGCAGTTCTACTCTGTCCTATAGGATCACTGTGAGTCAGAATCAACTCAATGGCAACAGGTTTTTATCTACTTATGTAACAAATATTTATTAGTATTATGATATATATTAGTCACTTTTCTAGGTGATACGGCAGCAGAAGATAAAAATTGCCTACTTCATGGAGCTAACGTTCTAATGTCAATACAGAGAAAATTTACAAATGAAGAGATAAATATTTAATCTTCTGTGTGGCGATTAATGCTAAGAAAAATATAAAATAAGGTAAAAGATTAAGACTAAGGGGAACTGTAAAAAATAAATAGATATTAAGTTGTTATTTGCCTTTACATGTGCCATTCAACCTCTCTGGGTCTTAGTTTCCCCACATGTCAAAAGATATGCTCTGTGTGTGTGTATGTGTGTGTTTAGGGCAGAGCTAGGCATGGGATCTGAGTCCTAAGAACTCTCCAATTGTTAGTTGGAATTCACCCAAGGCACCATGCAGTCACTCTGTTTAAGAGAAGTTGCCTTCCCTGTGATCTAGTTAATGTGGTTCGCATGTTAACCTTTGCCTTCTAACCGTAGCGTTATGGTTTGATATGTTCCAAAGCAATTTGTAACCTTTTCCTCACATTGTTTGACTCACCGTTTGATTCATTTATTCCTTCATTTATCTAATATATATCGAGAGAGTCTGGTATATGCCAAGAACCATGCTGGAAGACTTAGATCAGAGTTTTTAATCCTTGTCTTAAAGGAAAACTGGAACAAATAAATATGAATTTATCCAAAGACAGAGAGCAGATCCATGTTGAATTACAGCTAAAATTCATTCTCCTCTGAAGACAAATGAGGTCTCTGTTTTCCTTCAAGTTCAGCCCCTGAGAACTCAGAGCAAGGAAGGGTTTCTTTTGGATGTTTGTCACCCAGTTATGTCTATGAGAGAAGAACTGCTTTTGGTCATCCATAGTCTCTGAACAAGAAACTCTAAATGAATGGTTCAGGATATGTGCTTTGTAGACAATGTATTCTATGAAGTAACTATATAGAAATATTCTTTGGTCAAAGAAAGAGAAGATTTTGCCATTAAATAAAGGCAGTTTTCTGCCTAAAACAATGAAAAGACCTGTCCAAGAGGTATTCATCTGTGCTAACTTCTGACTTCCTTTTTGACAAAATGTCAGTGAAAAATGAACTCACTGAGCTGCATCTCCATTCCCTTGGGGAATGAAAGAGAAAGAGAGAGAACAGAAGACTTAAAAACAGCCCTAGGAGAGGTCTGAGAGCAAATTCCAAGAATATCTCCCATATGCTACCAGGAAAAGGCAACATATTTTCAAGATGGCTCAGCTGCTCAGTAGTCTTACAATCTTCATTGAGCCTGTCCCTGAGACCTGCAGGTATTCTGAAAGAGAGGTTTATATTGACTTTTTTTTTTTTTTTTTGTATGTGAAAGATAGTAAAAGATAATATAATTATAGCTAGGGATAATCTCAAAAATTCTCCTTGACCAAATAGAAAAAAAAATCATAATACAATGCAACAATGGCCCAAAAGCAGCCATGGTCCCACTGAGATGATACTTTGATTCCATCTGCAGCCCACCCCTGATCCTTCAGGGGAAAGACGCTGAAAAATTCTGGAATAACGACTCAGGGCCACAATCCTGGAGCCAGCAGGAGGTAAGGCACAACCCCCTGAAAACACAGAGAAGCTTCAGTTATCACATTCAAGTTCCATGTAAAATGCTGCTCTTCCTTTACAGGACATAGTATGTTGTTGTTGTTGTTAGGTGCTGTCGAGTCAATTTTGCTCATAGCAACCCCATGTGACAGAGTAGAACCGCCCCATAGAATTTTGTAGGCTATAATCTTTACAGGAGCCAACCTCCAGGTCTTTCTCCCATGGAGCCTCTGGGTGGATTGAAACTGCCAACCTTTCAGTTTTCAGCCAAGCACTTAACAATTGTACAACCAGGGCTGCTAGGATGTATAAAAACTGAAAATCAAACCCTTTGCCATCAACTTGATTCCAGCTCATAGCGATCTTACAGGACAGAGTAGAACTGCCCCCACAGGGTCTCCCAGGAGCAGTTGATAGATTCCAACTGCTGACCTTTTGGTTAGCAGCCAAGCTCAACCACTGTGCCATCAAGGTACCCCTAGGACAGATAACCCATTGCTTTCGAGTCGATCTTGACTCATAGCGACCCTATAGGATGGAGTAGAACTGCCCCATATGGTTTTTAAGGAGCAGCATAAAGTCACCAAAATAAACCCTTAAATAGAAGCAGTGACAAAAGGCATAGGTAATGACACTAATTTCAGTTGTCCTTATAGGGATTTGGTCTATTTCTAGCAGATAATAAACCCCACCGTGCCACTCACCTTTCTGATGAGAAGCATGTCTTGAAGAAAACTACCACTAGATTTCTCTTTATGACCAGTGCTAGAAAAGAGTAGTTTTATAAAGCGGCTTTGGACTTCAGAAACATAAGCTTCAGCCTCCATTCCTTCCTCCCCAAGCTCTCCCAGACACACAGGAATGTTTCTTTTAGTCTTACATGCTGTGATTCAGAGCTTGCAGAATTGGTGTGCCAGGTCTGACTCTATTCTTCTAGTGTGGAAAGTTATAAGTAAGAATTGCTGATGACTGAGTTCCAACTGCAATAAGCAATAGCCTAGGTAGACCTCCAACAGGAGAGCAATCATCACTGAGACTGAAAGTGTGTGGGGTGGGTATTAGGCAGCGATCTATGAATAAGGTGGATGGCTCAGGCTGGGATGGGCATGTAGGTCTATCAAGGGCAACATATACAGGGAACATGGTCAAGGATTGAGACCCACCATGCAATGAAAAGTCAGCTGGCCCACCTTCTTTAGCTCATGAGTGTTTTTTTTTTTTTTAATTAATTTTTATTGTGTTTTAAGTGAAAGTTTACAAATCAGTTCAGTCTCTCATACAAAAATTTACATACACCTTACTATACACTCCTAATTGCTCTCCTTCTAACGAGATAGCACAGTTCTTCCCTCCGCTCTCTCTCCTCTTGTCCATTCGGGTAGCATCTGGCCTCCTCTGCCCTCTCATCTCCCCTGCAGACAGGAGATGCCAGCATAATCTCATATGTCTACTTGATCCAAGAAGCTCATTCTTCACCACCAGTATCATTTTCCATCCCATATTCCAGACCAATCACTGCCTGAAGAGTGGGCTTTGGGAATGGTTCCTGTCTGGGGACCATGGCCTCCAGGGTCCTTCTAGTCCTGGTCTGACCATTAAGTCTGGTCTTTTTATGAGAATTTGAGGTCTGCATCCCACTGCTCTCTTGCTCTGTCAGGGGTTCTCTGTTGTGTTCCCTGTCAGGGCAGTCATCGGTTATGGCCTGGCACTATCTAGTTCTTCTGGTCTCAGGCTGATTGTCTCTGGCCTATGTGGTCCTTGCTGTCTCTTAGACTCATAATTACCTTGTCTTTGGTGTTCTTCATTCTTCCTTGCTCCATGCATCTTAGATGGCCACTTGCTAACGTTTAGGATCCCAGACACCACTCTCCAAAGTAGTATGCAGAATGTTTTCTTAATAGATTTTATTATGCCAGTTGACTTAGATGTCCCATGAAACATGGTCCTCAAACCCCTGCCTCTGGTATGCTGGCCTTTGAAGCATTTAGTTTATTTAGGAAACTACTTTTGGTTTAGTCCAGTAGTGCGGACCTCTCTTGTATTGTGTGTTGTCCTTCCTTCACCTGAAGCAGTTCTTATCTACTATCTAATTAGTGAATGCCCCTCTCCCTCCCGCCCCCCACTCATAACCATCAAAGAATATTTTCTTTTCTGTTTATACTATTTCTCGAGTTCTTATAATAGTGGTCTTATACAATATTTGTCCTTTTGCAACTAATTTCACTCAGCATAAATGCCTTTCAGATTCCTCCATGTTATGAAATGTTTCACAGATTCCTCACTCTTCTTTATCGATGTGTAATATTCCATTGTGTGAATATACCATAATTTATTTATTCATTCATCCATTGATGGACAGCTTGGTTGCTTCTGTCTTTTTGCTATTGTAAACAGTGCTGCAGTGAACATGGGTGTACATATATCTGTTCGGGTAAAGGGTTTTATTTCTCTAGGACATATTCCAAGGGGTGAGATTGCTGGATCTTATGGTAGTTCTATTTCTAGTTTGTTTAAGGAAGTGCCGAATAGATTTCCAATGTGGTTGTACCATTTTACATTTCCAACAGCAGTGTATAAGTGTTCCAGTCTCTCCACAGCCTCTCTAACAATTATTATTTTGTGTTTTTTGGATAAATGCCAGCCTTGTTGGAGTGAGATGGAATCTCATTGTACTTTTGATTTGCATTTCTCTAATGGCTAATGATCGTGAACATTTCCTCATGTATCTGTTAGCAGCCTGAATGTCTTCTTTAGTGAAGTACCTGTTCATATCATTGGCCCATTTTTTAATTGGGTTATTTGTCTTTTTGTAGTTGAGTTTTAGTAAGATCATGCAGATTTTAGAGATCAGGCAATGATCAGAAATGTCATAGCTAAAAACTTTTTTCCCAGTCCGTAGGTAGCCTTTTTACTCTTTTGGTGAAGTGTTTGCATGAGCATAGGTGTTTGATTTTTAGGAGCTGCCAGTTATCTGGTTTCTCTTCTGCATTGTTACTAATGTTTTGTATACTGTTTATGCCATGCATTAGGACTCCTAATGTTGTCCCTATTTTTTTCTTCCATGATCTTTATCGTTTTAGATTTTATATGCATGGTGTGAGGTATGGGTCTTGTTTCATTTTTTTTGCAGATGGATAACCAGTTATGCCAGGACCGTTTGTTAAAAAGACTGTCTTTTTCCCAATTAATTGACTTTGGGCCTTTGTCAAATATCAGCTGCTCATATGTGGATGGATTTATGTCTGGATTCTCAATTCTGTTCCACTGGTCTATGTATCTGTGTTGTACCAGTACCAGGCTGTTTTGACTACTGTGGCAGTATAATAGAGTCTAAAATCCGGTAGAGTGAGGTCTTCCACTTTGTTTTTCTTTTTCAGTAATGCTTTACTTATCCGGGGTATCTTTCCCTTCTGTATGAAGTTGGTGATTTTTTTTCCATCTCATTAAAAAATGTCATTGGAATTTGGATCGGAATTGCATTCTATCTATAGATGGCTTTTGGTAGAATAGACATTTTTACAATGTTAAATCTTCCTATCCATGAGCAAAGTATGTTTTTCCACTTATGTAGTTCTCTTTGGCTTTTTGCAGTAGTCTCTTGTAGTTTTCTTTGTATAGGTCTTTTACATCTCTGGTAAGATTTATTTCTAAGTATTTTATCTTCTTGGGGGCTACTGGTCACTTTCTCTTTGATGTTCTTTTTGTTCATGTAGAGGAATCCAACTGGTTTTTGTATGTTTGTCTTGTATCCTGATACTCTGCTGAACTTGTCTATTAGTTATAGTCGTTTTTTGAGGATTCTTTAACGTTTTCTGTGTATAAGATCATGTCATCTGCAAATAGAGATACTTATACTTCTTCTTTACCAATCTGGATGCCCTTTATTTCTTCATCTGGCCTAATTGCTGTGGGTAGGACCTCCAGCACAATGTTGAAAAAGAGTGGTGATAAAGGGCATCCTTGTCTGGTTCCCGTTCTCAAAGCAAACGCTTTCAGGCTGTTTCCATTTAGGATGATGTTGGCTGTTAGCTTTTTATAAGTGTCCTTTATTATGTTGAGGAATTTTCCTTCTATTCCTGTTTTACTGAGAGTTTTTATCATGAATGGGTGTTGGACTTTGTCAAATGCCTTTTCTGCATCAATTGATAAAATCATGTGGTTCTTGTCTTTTGTTTTATTCATATGGTGGATTACATTAATTGTGTTTCTAATGTTGAACCATCCTTGCATACCTGGTATAAATCCCACTTGGTCGGGGTGGATTATTTTTTTGATATGTTGTTGAATTCTATTGGCTAGAATTTTGTTGAGGATTTTTGCATCTATGTTCATGAGGGATATAGGTATGCAATTTTCTTTTTTTGTGATGTCTTTAACTGGTTTTGGTATCAAGGAGATGGTGGCTTCATAGAATGAGTTAGGCAGTATTCCGTCATTTTCTGTGCTTTGAAATACCTTTAGTAGTAGTGGTGTTAAGTCTTCTCTAAAAGTTTGGTAGAATTCTGCAGTGAAGCCGTCCGGGCCAGGGCTATTTTTTCTTGGGAGTTTTTTGATTACCGTTTCAATCTCTTTTGTTGTTATGGGTCTATTTAGTTGTTCTATTTCTGAATGTGTTACTTTAGGTAGGTAGTGTTTTTGTAGGAATTCATCCATTTCTTCAAGGTTTGCAAATTTGTTAGAATACGATTTTTTGTAATAATCTGATATGATTCTTTTAATTTCAGTTGGGTCTGTTGTGATGTGGCCCATCTCGTTTCTTATTCGGGTTATTTGTTTCCTTTCCTGTATTCCTTTAGTCAGTCTGGCCAATGGTTTATCAATTTTGTTAATTTTTTCAAAGAACCAGCTTTTGGCTTTGTTAATTCTTTCAATTGTTTTTCTGTTCTCTAATTCATTTAGTTCAGCTCTAATTTTTATTATTTGTTTTCTTCTGGTGCCTGATGGATTCTTTTGTTGTCACTTTCTATTTGTTTAAGTTGTAGGGACAGTTCTCTGATTTTGGCTCTTTCTTCTTTTTGTATGTGTGCGTTTATTGATATAAATTGGCCTCTGAGCACTGCTTTTGCTGTGTCCCAGAGGTTTTGATAGGAAGTATTTTCATTCTCGTTGCATTCTATGAATTTCTTTATTCCCTCTTTAATGTCTTCTATAAATAACCCAGTCTTTTTTGAGCAGGGTATTGTTCAGTTTCCAAATATTTGATTTCTTTTCCCTAAGTTTTCTGTTATTGATTTCCACTTTTATGGCCTTATGGTCTGAGAAGATGCTTTGTAATATTTCGATGTTTTGGATTCTGCAAAGGTTTGTTTTATGACCTAATATGTGGTCTATTCTGGAGAATGTTCCATGTGCACTAGAAAATAAAAGTATACTTTGCAGCTGTTGGGTGGAGTGTTCTGCATAAGTCAATGAGGTCAAGTTGGTTGACTGTAGCAATTAGGTCTTCCGTGTCTCTGTTGAGCTTGTTACTGGAAGTCCTGTCCTTCTCTGAAAGTGGTGTGTTGAAGTCTCCTACTATAATTGTGGAGGTGTCTATCTCAATTTTCAGTTCTGTTAAAGTTTGTTTTATGTATCTTGAAGCCCTGTCATTGGGTGCATAAATATTTAATATGGTTATATACTTCCTGGTCAATTGTCCCTTTAATCATCATGTAGTGTCCTTCTTTATCCTTTGTGGTGGATTTAACTTTAAAGTCTATTTTGTCAGAAATTGTTATTGCTACTCCTGCTCTTTTTTGCTTATTGTTTGCTTGATATATTTTTTTCCATCCTTTGAGTTTTAGTTTGTTTGTGTCTCTAAGTCTAAGTTGTGTCTCTTGTAGGCAGCTTATAGACGGATAGTGTTTCTTTATCCAGTCTGAGACTCTCTGTCTCTTTATTGGTGCATTTAATCCATTTACATTCAGCGTAATTATAGATAAGTATGTGTTTAGTGCTGTCATTTCGATGCCTTTTTATGTGTGCTGTTGACAATTTCATTTTTCCACTTACTTTTTTGTGCTGAAACGTTTTTCTTTGTAAATTGTGTGTTCCTCATTTTCATAGTAGTTGAATTTATGTTTGCTGAGTCATTATGTTTTTGTTGGTTTTTATTTTGAGTTATGGAGTTGTTATACCTCTTTGTGGTTACCTTAATATTTACCCCTATTTTTCTAAGTAAAAACCTAACTTGTATTGTCCTATATTGCTTTGTATCCCTCTCCATATGGCAGTTCTATGCCGCCTGTATTTTGTCCCTCTTTTTGATTATTGTGATCTTTTACATAATGACTTCAATGATTCCCTGTTTTGAGCATTTTTTTTTTCTCTTTTAAATTAATCTTAATTTGTTTTTGTGATTTCCCTATTTGAGTTGATATCAGGATGTTCTGTTCTGTGACCTTGTGTTGTGCTGGCATCTGATATTATTGGTTTTCTGACCAAGCAATTTCCTTTAGTATTTCTTGTAGCTTTGGTTTGGTTTTTGCAAATTCTCTAAACTTGTGTTTATCTGTAAATATCTTAATTTCGCCTTCATATTTCAGAGAGAGTTTTGCTGGATATATGATCCTTGGCTGGCAGTTTTTCTCCTTCAGCGCTCTATATATGTCATCCCATTGCCTTCTTGACTGCATGGTTTCTGCTGAGTAGTCTGAACTTATTCTTATTGATTCTCCTTTGTAGGAGCCCTTTCTTTTATCCCTGGCTGCTTTTAAAATTTTCTCTTTATCTTTGGTTTTGGCGAGTTTGATGATAATATGTCTTGGTGATTTTCTTTTTGGATCAATCTTAAATGGGGTTCGATGAGCATCTTGGAGAGATATCCTTTCGTCTTTCATGATGTCAGGGATATTTTCTGCCAACAGATATTCAACTATTCTCTCTGTGTTTTCTGATATCCCTCACTGTTCTGGGACTCCAATCACACACAAGTTATTCTTCTTGATAGAGTCCCGCATGATTCTTAGGGTTTCTTCATTTTTTTTAATTATTTTATCTGATTTTTTTTCAGCTATATTGGTGTCAATTCCCTGGTCCTCCAGATCCCCCACCCTGCATTCCAATTGCTCGAGTCTGCTCCTCTGACTTCCTATTGCATTGTCTAATTCTGTAATTTTATTGTTAATCTTTTGGATTTCTGAATGCTGCCTCTCTGTGGATTCTTGCGACTTATTAGTTTTTCCACTATGTTCTTGAATAATCTTTTTGAGTTCTTCCACTGCTTTATCAGTGTGTTCCTTGGCTTTTTCTGTAGGTTGCCTTGTTTCATTTCTGAGGTCATCTCTGATGTCTTGAAGCATTCTGTAAATTACTTTTTTATATTCTACATCTGGCAATTCCAGGATTGTATCTTCATTTGGGAAATATTTTGATTCTTTAGTTTGGGGGGCTGTAGAAGCAGTCATGGTCTGCTTCTTTATGTGCTTTGATATCGACTGGTGTCTCCGAGCCATCACTAAGATATTGTAGTGATTTATTCTATATTTGCTCACTGAGTCTTATCTTGTTTTGTTTTCTTTCAACATACGTAGATGGGCTACTAGATTGCACTGTCTTGATTGATGTAGCCCTTCAGTCACTTATGTCCTATTACCAGCTGGTTTGGGCTGTTACCAGATATATAAGCCTGAGTCCATTCACTATTCTTGAGTAGAATCTGATTTTGGGTCATCAGGTGTGTGGTGCAGACTGTCACCTATCCACCTAGGGAAGTAGTGGTGATAGGTGTGTGCACCAGATTCTAGTAGCAGCAGGGGTTCACACTCCAGGGGGGGCAGGATGCTGACAAGCTTCCCTCAGGTGCCAGTGAGGTAGGTGTGTCTCTATTTCTAAAGCACTTTAGTGGGTGGGCTCTGCAGTTGTACCTTAGGCCCCCAATGCAAGTACCTCTACAGATTGGTAGGTGTCACCCTCCTTAGACCCCTAAGGTAGGAGGCTAGGTGGTCTGGGGGGAGCTTCAGCCCTCAGTTCCCTGTTGTGGGTCTGTGAGGGCTCTGTTGAATATGCAGAGATATCAGACCTGGGAAACTTCTCTTTCCAGTAATCTGCTAATACAGTTACAGTCAGATCCCTATCAGAAATGCCTTTGCATTATAATAGCCACCTTGTTCCCTGTAGGGATGAAAGCCCCAGACTGTGGATCACATATGCTTGGCTGGAGCTGGTTCTGTGTTTTTAGTCCAATTAGGGAAGGGTTTTTGGTCCCTGGGTTTTTTGTAGCTGCTTCTCTCAGGCCAGAAGAATGGGTTAGGAAAAGACCAAAAAAAAAAAAAAAGAAAAACCGCAGCACAGTTCACTCTCTGGCTCAGGAAATTCCAATGTTAATGAAGCCACCTGGGAAGGGGAGGGGAGGGTTCAGATAAATAGGAGAGAGTAGCACCCCGGAATATAGACAAAGTTACTTATCTTGCTTGGGATGACTGTCTTATCTGAGATTCCCGAGGGGCGCATGGACTGTTTACACTGGCTGGGTAGAGATTGCCCCCGAGGGTCAAGCCCGCATCCCGTGCTTGCCCTGTCTCAGAAGCCGTGGTTAGTTCCTCCGCTCCCAGTCCAAAGCCCAGCGCCAAGGTTCCCTGGCTGGGACACCGCACTCCCGGCTTCAAAACCAGTCACTGCCTCCCGGTGACTTCTCTTCCAGTCAGCTGCGTCGCTGCACTACCTGCGTGCACTGGCTGGGCTTCCCCTGAGGTCAGTTCAGGGGGCTAGGGCTGCGTCTCCTGTTTGTGCCGTCTAAGGATGCCGTGCTCAGCTCCCCTGCACCCAGTCCAAAGCCCAGCGCCAAGGTTTCCTGACTGGGACGCTGGCTCCAGGCTCCGAAAACAGTCGCTGCTTCCCCATGGTTGTTCATTCTCAGTCTCTGTCACTCAGGTCAACTCTTTAGGTCTCTGTTTGATGGTCAGGATTCATAGATTGTCATGTATGTGATCAATTCACTTGTTTTTCTGAGTCTTTGTTGCAAGAGGGATCCAAGGTAGCTTCTACCTAGTCAGCCATCTTGGCCCCACCTCCAGACTTATCTTTGATCATGTCTACCCAGAGGTGATGTGATATGTCCTAGCTCAGTGTGCCAAAATGCTTAACAATCTGTAAGGCACCCTAGAAACGAATCCAGGGTACTGTGCTAGAGGTGATTCTAGAAGCTCCCTTCTTAAACAGCTTTGGTTCCTTGGTTTCTGGATCTTTAGATAGTCCCTGGAGAAACTGTAATTTCAAGACCTCAGACTACTAGTTATTTGTTTATCATAAAAGAAATCTTCAAATACTTTAGCAAGCAATATATGGCCATAGTAATGCATTCAATTACGTTTTCTCAGTGGAAAGTTATAAAGCCATCAAAATTGGTTGTCAGACAACTAACAAAGTAACAATTCTATAAATATGTGAAGACTGCTATTTCATCTCTGACTACCCTGCCCATACACACACATATGCAATTGGCAAATTCTCTAGACAAGACTAAACGTACAGGGTCAAAGGTTAGTTACAAGAAATATGAATGACTTTCCCAAGGATGAACTTAACTCCTTCTTCATATTTGTCACCATACAATTATTTTTAATTTGCACTTAGTTTATTTTATAAATACTTTCTTTATGGGCTTCTGAGTTGTGTGTAATAATTAAAATGAATTTCTCTGCTCCAAATTTATACTAAAGTTATATAATTTTGGAGTAGAGAACTTTCTCATGGTGATTATGATAACAATGCCTCACTTAATAAGGTTGATGTATATAAAGTGCTTAACAAGGATCTGATTTGCAGAGAAATCTTAATGTATGCTGTTATTAATTATTAGAAATCTTGGTTTATCCTAGTAGTTTTATATACTTATTTATAATTGCATTTATATCTTTTACTCATTGAAATTTATCCTGTTTCATTGGATGTGGTCAGACTCTGGCTTTGTTTATACCAACTACTAGTCAAAAGGTAGGTGGTTCAAACCTACCCAGAGGCTCCTCGAAAGACAGGCCTGGCTATATGATTCCAAAACCCTTGCCTGAAACCTCTAAGGAGCACTTCTACTCTATGTACCACCTGCCTCTGAGTCACCATGAGTCAGAACTGACTTGAGGGCAATTAACAACAAACCTAGTTATACCAACAATACTTATAGAATTACGGAATTATACGTATTTCCCCAATGATTTGAGTTGACACTTGTTTTCCTACATACTCAGGTGATTTCTGGACCTTCGATTCTATTCCATTCATATTTTTATATACTCACACTCTGCTTGGCAACTTACAGTGTCATCTCAGGCACATTCCATAACTTCTTTGAGTCAATTTTAGCTTTTTTGAAAAGGCAGCAGTGACAGTATGTACCAGAGATGTTGCAACTGTAGAAAAGAATAATGTTTTTAAAAAGTTACCATAATATCTGACTCATTCTAAATGCTCAGAAATTATTAGCTATTATTACTGATTTGTAAACATTATCTTATTTTCTTCCTGTTGCAGACTTTCGTTTATATTTCGCAGTTATTTCCAATATGCTGTTGTGTGTGTATGCATGTTCCAGGTAGTTTTTAGACAAATTCAGATAGCTTAAACTCATACAGACTTTGAGAAAGCTTTCTCAGTCTCTCTTAATTCTGAGGATTAGTTCTGCTCAGCAGGAATCTTTATTTTAGATGATATCCTCCCCACTGGGCTGCTGTTGCCATCTGCCCTAGGTCATGCCTGCCCCAGTTAATTATGTGTTCCTGTTCCCTCTTGGAAGTAAGCTAGAGCATCTATCCTGTTTAAAACAAAGACTGATTCCCTGCCAGTCCCATTTTCACAAACTCTGCCAACAGTGGATGGAATTAGCCAGTTTCATCTCTCTTTCTGTAACTCTACAGGGAAACCTTTACTCATAATCAAGGATGAAAATAGTGCCCCTAGCTGAGCAGCTGAAATTAAATCCAGTAGCTGTGAACCTGGTGTAGGGCACAGAGAGAGTGTTTGAAAGATCAAGACACGAAAATTCACAGGCAAGGTAGCATCTTTTGTACCTGCTCCCAGAACAGTCTTAATACTTTTTTTTTTTTTTTAATAAAGCATCGTTGGCAAGAGATATGCCCCCTGAGCAGCAAAGCTCATAAAAAGTAGCTTTTATAACTTGATTATTTATTAAAATGTTTTTCCTTTTTGGGGGGGGCATAAACTCTTATATAGAATTTTATAACAGAAGAACAGGGGCCAAAGTGATACAGATTTCTTATGCGCCAGCCAGTGAACTGAATTTGGATTTCAGCGTTCACATTTAGGAGCTTTAGCAGAGAGAGCATGTGGGCTTTTCAACTTTGTCTATTTGATTTGGCAGGTAAAAAAAAAAAAAGAAAGAAAGAAAGAAAAATATCTACATCCAGAAATGAAGTCTTCTAAAATATCACAACAATGCCACCAGTCATGAGAGAACATTATTGCTTCTAGATAAAATAGAACTGGAAACAAATAGAACTAGAGGTTATAGTATTTAGCTAGTAGTTGGAGGTTGGTTGGTTGATTTTGAACCTTCAAATCAGTTTTGGATGGACAGGTAGAATCCTGTTTCACTATCCCTCCTGAAGTACAGAAGGTCGGTTGCTAAGTCAGAGATTTACTTCTATGTTTCCACTATCTCCTGTGAAAATATCTCTCCATCATTTGCCCAAGGTCAGGGCTTTAAGGAATATTGTCGGTGGAAGTCAAGTAATCAAACAGTCAAAATCTGGAATCACTCCCAGTTCTTCGGAAGTAGAGTTAATTAATCTGGAAGCACATCATTTGTGTATAAGAAATTCAAGAGAAGTGTAATTAGTTCAGCAATTAGCTTTAACTTTTCAGAAACATTTCTCAAAAATAGGCATTAAAGTCCCCCCCTTCCTCCTTATGAGCATATTTTTAACTGGGTTTATTGCAGCTGGTTGTTAAACATGCTGTCTCATTAGTTGATTTTGTCGTAGAGTGGGAAAAAAAAACGTTATTGGTTCTTCCCCTATAGTAAAGTTCTGCTTTAGTCCCATTCTCAGTGGTGACTGAATGTTTTTTTTTCTCTCTCTCTCTTTTTTTACGGTGTTAAAAATATAACAAAGCATTTGTCATCTTAACCATTTTTGATGTAAAATTCAGTGACATTAATAACCTTCATGTTCAGCAACCATTACCACTGTCCATTTCCAAATTTTTTCATAACTCTGAACAGAAACTCAGTGATAACTTCAGTAATAACGCCCGGTTCCCCCCTCCTCCAGTCCCTGTAACCGCTAATAAACCTTGTCTCTATGCATATGCCCATTGTACTGGGTTATATACTACATATAAATAGGGCCGTGCAGTATTTGACCTTTGTGCCTAACTTATTTTACTTGACATAATGTTTTTAAAGTTAATCCACGTAGTAATATGTATCAGAACTTTATTTCCCTTTATGGATGAATAATTTTTCACTGTATGAATATACATCCATTCATCTGTTAGTGGAATTTGGGTCGTTTCACTTTTCGGCTATCATGAATAATATTGTAATGAACATTGACATACAAGTGTCGGTTTACATTCCTGCTTTCAAGTCTTTTGGGGACATACCTAGAAGTGGAATTGCTGGGTCATTGTGGTTTAACTTTTTGAGGCACCACCAAACTCTTTTCCACATTGGCTGCACCATTTTACATTTCTACCATCTGTCAGTGAGGGTTCCAATTCCTCCACACTCTCACCAGCACTTACTTCCTATTTTTCTGATGGTAGCCATCCTAGTAGGTGTAAAGGAGTATCTCATCATGGTTTTGATGTTCAGGCACAGTGGTTAAGACCTCAGACAACTAACCAAAAGGTCAGCAGTTCAAATCTACCAGCCACCCCTTGGAAATCCTATGAGGCAGTGCTACTCTGTCCTATAGGGTCTCTATGAGTCTCAATCGACTCAACAGCAGCAAGTTTTTTGGTTTTTAATGATCAACAGCCTTGAGATCTTTTCATATGCTTATCGGCCATTTGTAGCTCTTTGCAGAAATTGCTATTCAGTCTTTTGCCCATTTTTTTAATTGGGGTGTTTGTCTTTTTGTTACTGAGTTGCAGGAATTTTTTGTATTCTGTATACTAAACTCTTCTCAGATATGTAGTTCCCAAACATTTTTTCCCATTCTGTGGATTATTACTGTTTGTTCTTGATGAGCATGTAACAAGGGTATATGGTGAACATCATCTAGCATCAAAAACAGACAAGGACTAGTAATATTTCCTTGAGAATTTTTCCTATCTGTTCCTTAGAAGTACAGCCAGAACGTTCCTCAAAAGCGAGGATGGCAAGACTTTGTCTTATGTACGTTGGACATGTTATTAGGAGACTGTTGGAAAGATCAAGACACAAAATTCAAAGACAAGGTAGCATCTTATATACCTGCTTCTAAAACAGTCTCATTTTTTTTTTTTTTTTTTTGAGAAGGATATCATGCTTAGTAAAGTAGAGGGTCAGTGAAAAAGAGGAAGACCCTCAATGAGATGGAATGACATAGTGACTACAATGAGCTCAAGCATAGTAACTATTATGAGGGAGGGTGGCACAGGACCAGGCAGTATTTTATTCTCTTGTACATTGGGTTAGTATGAATTGGAACCAACTCAATGGCACCGAACAACAAGAACATTCTTTGGAAAACATCTACTCTACTTGCTGTCCTCTCAATGCAGCCTCATTTACGTGTATTTTGTTATGATGATTTTGACCAAAGAGCTTGAATAAATGTTACTGGAGAAATGGAACTTGAATTGTGTTACATATAAATTTTAATCCTATTTTTTTTTCCCCCAAACTAGAAAATATAGAGTAATTTCTAGGGTCAGATTTTATTTTATATTGATGAACACATCTAAATCCAGATGAATGCTTAACCAGATTTGGTTAAATAAATTAATGACTACTAGAAATGCCTTTGTCTTTTTATCTTCCTGTGTTAACAACAACATGGTTTTTCATAGCTTCTACATCATCTTTTTGTTAATTTCTTATGTTTCTAGTAATGAGGGAATAATGAATTAAAGAGTATTTGTATTTTTATTATTTCAAATCTGCTAAGAAGGATAAGTTCACAAATAGATTATTATAAGTAATAATATGTTTACAATATACCAGTAGCTTAATGTCTGCAGTGTCTTTTATTCAAACTAAGGTGTCAAAGAAAATGTCAATTGCAGTGAGTTAAGAACAGTTTGAAACTTAATATAATGTATCTATTGTTTTTAGCCCTTTTAAGATAATGATGATATATTTTTCCTATTTTTATGTAACTTTGCATAATATACGACTTTAGTCAAATGTATTACATATTTTACACATTTTCTTAAAATTGTATAAGACTCAGACCCAAAAATATATTTGCCATAAACTGGGGGAATTTCCAAGGCAGTAGAGTACCCCATCAGGCCCTTGGGTTCTGTATTACCATGGCACACCAGTTAGCCACAGCCTCCTTCGCTGCCTTTTCTCTTGCACTGAGTTTGTAATCCCTGACCTCCAGAAAAATATTTGGTTAAAAATCTAGTCACAATTTTTTTTTTTCTCACTTTGGTTTATCTACTCACCAACTCCTGTGAACCATAATTCTCTTGGCCCTCTTAGCCTGATCTCCTTTTCCAAATGAATATTAACTGACTTATGAGGGAACCTAAAAATGGGCAATGTCAAGGTGAATGCTGAAGGCCAAGTCAATCTAAGTGTACATGTCAGAGAATTAACAGAAGTTCAACATTCATTCATCTAACATATACTTAGTTATTGAGCACCTACTGTGTACTAGGTTGTATTCAAGGTGTTAGATATTGAAAGAAATGTAAACAATAAATGATGAACAATGACTAGGAAACTGGTATGTAAACAACCCTACATTACTACAATTATAATTTTACAAAGAGATTTTAACCAAATATCACATGATCGGAAACCCTGGTGGAGTAGTGGTTCAGTGCTATGGCTGCTAACCAAAGGGTCAGCAGTTCAGATCCGCCAGGCGCTCCGTGGAAACTCTATGGGGCAGTTCTACTCTGTCCTATAGGGTCGCTATGAGTCACAATCGATTCGATGGCACTGGGTTTGGTTTTAGTTTTTTATCACATGATCATCTGGTAAGTTGAGACAGGCCATATTTTACTACTTTACTATGGGTGAAATACTTGGAACATTGAATATATCTTTATATAAAACATATACCTCACAAAACACGTACACCCCTATTTGGCTTTTATACTCAGAATAACTGATTTTTTTTTTTTTAATATAGTTCAGTAGCAGTTATGGTATCTTTATTATAATAGAACCTAAACTGAAAATTGACAATGAGATTGTTTTTTTTTTAAGCACCCTCTTCTCTCTAAAGACAAAAAAGAGGCTGAAATATAAAAACAAATGGCTAAAATATCTTACCAGGATTATAAGCCTAACAAGAGAAGAAATCATTATAACTGATATGTAGGAATGGTGCTATTATTTATATAATCATAGTGTTCCAATGTACTCTCTAGCAATACTTCTTCCTTTCCTTATTATTTTTTAAAGACTGACCCTAAAAGTGTGAGATGATTCTTATTTATCTTGTATCTATTTGTTTTTAAAGATTGCATTTGTTCAACAGGCCAAAGGAACACAGTTTGAATGTTTAAAATCCAAACCAGAACAAAACAAAATCTCCGGACACCCAATATGCTTGGTGTCGGACGATTGTCTAATGTTCTGTGAAAGGAGGCGAAACAATACAAGGTGAACACGTCTCCTTTATTTCTAGGGATGTTGATGATGTGTCAAACTCAGGTGGGTTACACAAGTTAAGTAGACCCTTGAGGTTCATATACATTTATTTTAAACAAATAATTCAAGAGATATCAAGCTTTTATTTTTTGTATGCTTTTACAAGACTTAGATCTATATTTCTTTAACACCTTGTCAGCTTCTGTTTTTTTTTTCTCCTTCAAAAATCACATTCATAACAAGCATATATAAATTTAGATAATAGTGATAATTGATAATAGTTATTAAAAATTAGCATTTATTAAATGCTTACTATTTTTTTATAGAAATTATATATTATTTAATTTGGTCCTCACAGCCACCCTATGAGTCAGGTACTAGTATTATCTCCGGGTAATAGAGAAAATGATTATAGAAACAAATCAGGTTATAGTGGTGGCTTTTCTATATTTAAAAACTCTACTTCTTGAAACACTTTCCTCATTTCTTTCTTTTCAAAATTCCTGACTTTGCATTTCTGATTTTATTACAACCTTTAGTATGTCCTTGATTTTATTTCAATTTCTCAATATTATTTCAATTTGTCCCTTAGAATCAAACAGCAGAGCTGGGACAGTGAGACACAGAGACAGGGAGTTTGATCATAGGTAAAAGCAGAGGCAAAGGCCACAAGGAAAGGGAATCTAGAGTTGAGCTAGACCGGGGCTCTGCAGGTATATCTAATACCAGGGACTCTCATGTAGCTTTCATAGGCCAGGCAGCAGATTGCCAAGTGCAGAAGCCCATTGCCTATCTACAGAACTAGGCAGAGTAGACCTTCTGTGAACAGCCCTGAGTGAACAAATAAATGAATGAATGAAAGGAAGTGATCTAAGGCCATGGTCAGGTCTCAGCACAGATGGAAATCAGTCTAAAAGAGGCAGCATTAGATTCTAAATATTTACTGCATGCCCAATATCGCACTGAACATCTTTTCACACCGTATCACACTGACTTCCACAACCAATCTATGAAACAGTATACCTTGCAGATGTGTAACTAGCACAGAACTGAGGAAAGTCTGATAGGTGGACTTAACACTCTCCTTAATGTTCTGTTTACATCCAGGAAATCGGACAATTGAAAATAGGGAATGATAGTGGATTACATGATTTCTAGGGTTTAGAAGCAGAGTCTCTAGTATCTCCCTATATCAGACTCCCTCCTGGGTGAGAGATCAAGGTCACAGGCCTTAGAAGCAGAAAGAGGGCTAGGACTGACATTAAAAAAAATCACAGGGGAACATTGCCGCCGAAGAGCAAGTCAGAGACACACAGAGCAAGTAGTTTGGATCTTAGCTCCCGCTACACAAATCATTGGTCATCTGGGTATTGGCAAATGGCTTAGCGTTCCCTGACCTCAGTTAACTGGATTACTCATCTGTAAAGTAGGAAGGCTGAATGTTAGGCCACATTATTGGAAAGAATTTTAATAGATTTTTAAAGTAGACATGAAGCTGTTTTATATATTCACATCCTGCAATACCTCTGATGCCACACCTTAGCCCAGTGAGAAGCACAGCTAACACTCCAGATATACAGGCTGATTTGACTTCCTTTGATTCTGTTTTGTATCATGAGGGCAAATTATAGCCATTCATTTATTCAATGCTCCTAAATTTATATCCAATGTTTTGTGAACTGGGACGCTTTCTGAAATAATCTCTGTAATTTTTAGGATGACTGGTGTAAAGATCTGGGTGGATGTGACTGGGGTGGGGTGAGGGAGATGAAGACAGAGGAATTAACAGTTCTCAGTTTTATGAAATACTTAAAATCAAGACTAAACATGCCTCAATCTTTTGGTAAGATTTCATGGAATTCATTTTCCCCATATGTTACTCTCGGAGGAAAAAATATGGTCTTGAAAATATGTGGGATTAGAGTCAAGCAGTATCATTTAATCATTAACCAGATGTCCCCCATCTAATAAAGTTAATTTACTTGCTAAGCTCACATGTACCCTGGACATGCTTCAAGCAGCTGCTAATTCTTTTTCTGTTTTTAACTGGCTATCAGCTTGAGAATGCAGAATCCTCTTTTACAGAAGTTATTTATTACTTATCCATCACAGGAAGCCCACGGGCTGGGTTTGGCGCTGTGTGTTATTCTCGAAAGGAAGCCTTTGCTGTCTCAATATCCAAAGGTGATTCCACTGACCCATTACCATGTGTGTGTCTTTGGAGAAGCCTCCCATGAACTGAGTGTGTTTCTGTTTGTCAAAGCAGGGATAATTGGCCCCCACAGGAATGAAAGATTCAGTGTAGGCAGGCTCCAAATGCTGGAATCAAGAAAGATTTTGTACAAGGATATGCTCCATCCTCATGAAATCAGGCTAACAATGTCCGGCCATGCTTTGAATGTCTGGCTTCCCCTAATACTTTGTGGAGCTCTCTTCCATAAAGAAGTCCTAGCCATCCACTCCTACTTTCAGCCCTCTTGTCTCCCAGCCTTTCTGAGCCTCAGTTTTCTTATCTGTAAAACAGGAATAATTACTGGCACCTCACAGAGTTGCTATCATGATTAGAGAAAATACGTGTACACCCTCAGTGTAACTATTATCAACGTTGTTAAAGGGACATATACACAATCTGGCCATAATGGTCATGAAGATGGTGACTGAAAATGTCATTTGAGTCTAAATTCTTAAGGAGGCATACTGTAACAGTACCTGAGGGTATTAATTCAACAACTCAAGACAACAAAAATATTTCCTTAAAAGACTTGAGCCAATGCTACAAAATTAGGTTCATGCTTTAAATAAGCAGCTCATTTAAGCATTACTTTTTATGTATTTGTGTGTATGGGGGTGGGGAAGTGTGTGTATATATATGTATATATATACCTACGCACATATGATTATGGTGTTGTTTAAGAATATTGAATATACCATGGACTGCCAGAAGAGTGAACAAATCTGTCTTGGAAGAAGTATAGTCAAAATGCATGTACACAAAATGTGTATATATACATGTATATGTATTTATGTATATATATCTATACACATATATAGACTTGATTTTGATTACTTTTGTTTATGAACATATTTTAAAGACTTTTTTGGAACTTAAGATAATAGGATTATTCTTTTGGTAGTTACTAATTAAAAATAAAAACAAAAAATGACACTATTACTATAATTTAATAAAAAACTTAAAAAGAATTTTGTTTTATTATTGATAATATCTTCATGATCTTCAAATAGCATGAAATGCTCTGTGAAAGGCATATTAATAGTCTTCAGACAATGATTGGTAGGCATACTTATTCAAGTAACTCTTTGCATAACTCTAAAACAGTCACACTCTTTAAGCCCAGAGTTCTTTGGCTCCCCATTTAGAAACAACTCCTATATATAAAAAAGCAGGTAAGAATAAAACAGAATTCTAGTGTTAACTGATTCCTCATCTGAAAAATCATGTTCACGTCTGGACCTTAGCTTTGAGTCAGTGGGTTACATTCCCCAAGTTTATGCAGATTCACATCTTCTTTTGATTTCCTTGCCTCATATGTAGTTTGCTATTTAACTCTTTCATGACCATTACGTGTGAGTTTTATTTTCATTCTGGCAAGAAAAGTTAAAAAATAATATCTATGTATATTTTTTAAACAGATTGGGTGCTCTGGTGAAAACAAACACTAAGTAAATGCCTAATAGGGCAGAATTTGAGAGGAAAATTCTTTTAGTAAATTCAGGCTGAGACATGTTTGAGTAAGATTTTGCTATCTTTGCTCCAAAGACACATGCTAATAGACAGGCTAGAGCAGCATTAATGAACTCACTACATTAAATTAGCTTTTTTTTTTCTTGTTAAATATCCAAAGATGCTTCATTTAACTGGGGGCTGGTGGGGTGGGGTTCATTTTAGTGCAATGGAAGCATGATGCATATTCTTTTCTAATTTAATTTCTAACCATTAGGACTCAATTCTATAAATGACCCACTGAAGCACTTGGAGAGATTAGAGGAGTATAAACAGAATGTCGTTTGAATTTGGCTGGCTAGACACCATGATGTTATATACCATAATTCAAATTTAACATCATATTTTTATGAGGCCACAAAGATGAAGTGCAGTGACTTCCAAAAGGATTATGAAGAAAGCTCTCAAGTGGAATATGAGAACTGATCCCTTCTCTGTTCCTTGTTTTTATTGGCTAAGTCTTCCAGTCACTGGGTATTTGGGTTTTTGTTGAGATCAGCGATTTTGTTCTCAGAATCATAGAGAGTTGCTTTCAGTCTGTGGACTGAGGGAGAAGATTACAGCTCTAATGAGCCGACTCTGCAAATGAGAAAATAATAATCTCCTCATAATTAGGACTTCCTCTTTTAGAGTAAATGTTGGCCATGGGTTTTTTTAAAAGAAGGAAAATCATTTCATTATTTGGTTAAAAAAAATATATGTAAATTAATGTCAAAGAGCTTAGTGGAATAGGGAATTAAAACGAGTTTGACTTATTTTCCCAAATATGTACATTGCTGGAACCTCGTTCTGATTTTCTGGTCAAAACGATTATACTTTTCTGTGTAACTTGGATAGCAGGAATCAACACATTGCCTATTAAAGTAGCACTTGATGTTTTCTGCATGAAATAATCACTTTTGTTCTTTCTGAAGGTTTCAGGACTATCATGCCCATTTCGTAGATGGAGAAGTAAAATATGGCTTGCTCAATGTTTAAAGGTATCCTTGAATTGTAACTCAGGAATGTCTCCTCCCATACTGAATATGTAGACCATTATAAGCAGCACTGGCAGTTATAGCGGTAATGGTGGCAAAAGTTGGGAGAGGAAAGCATTTTAACAATACTGGCTGTGCTCAGTTTATGAGCAGATTTTATCTGAAACTCAGAACACATAGGGACATGTTTATATATGGTTTGGTTGGGTGCTTAGGACTGCCCATAATATGGAGACATATTACTAATTGTTATTAAAAAAAAAAAGAGAAAAAATTCATTGAATCGATTCTGACTCATAGCTACGGTATACGACAGAGTAGAACTGCCCCACAGAGTTTCTAAGGAGTGCCTGGTGGGTTCAGACTGCTGACCTTTTGGTTAGCAGCTTTAGCTCTTAACCGCTATGCCACCAGGTTTCCATAATAGAGAAATAAAATTTTTCCAGAGTTCCTGGGCTCCTTTTCCTGGTTTCTTCTGGTCTTTTTTTCTTCCTGGTCTTTAGTGGTCTACTGAGTTCCCTACCCCTCTGAAATCTGGGGTTTGAGACTGTTCTACTGAACCACAAGAAAGTACAGAAGTTAGAGATTAACTAGCCATTTGGAAAACCTGCTGGAAAGGACAGTCCTAAAAGGGAATTTGAACTGAAAGGGAAGATAGTGAAGGCAGCAGATGTTAGCCGTCCTGTACAGCTCCTGCCATATTACAAACAGAGCAGGGCTCTGGCAGAAGAAGGGATCACTGGAGGAGAGGCCCCTGGAAAGGGGCAGCAATGCTTGCTCATTCATGAGGGACTTTTGGGAAGCAAAGTTTAGAAATCAGTAACTTTCCACAATTAAGGTATCTCCCTTTCCATTTTCAGAAGAGCTTTCCTATGCATTATCTCAACTGATCATTATGACAAACTAGTGAGGTAACCTGGTCAAAAACAAGATCATTTTCTGTGTTGTATACGTGGTAATGTGACCCACAGTTGTGATGTGGCTGCCCTAAGGTCACAAAACTATTTGATGTGACAACTTGACTTGCAACTGTTGTTACTTGACTCTGTTGAAGACTCTCTAGTTGTGGATTGGTCTGGTGCTGAAGCACTTCCTGAAGAAAAAAACAGACCTATCCCTGTCCTTGTAGTTAGACTGTGATAGACATGATTTATAAAGTTGAACATGTCCAGGGAAAGTAATAAAGCAGAAACCTTCAAGGCAAAGACTTTATTGTTCACATCGATGGTTGTTTCTGAGTCTGATAAAACAGTATATTCATGAACGGACCTGGTGACTATATTTTGGTCTAATAGGACTTCCTGCTCCTGGAGGGAGGGTTTTGATCAGTTGTAAGAGCTCAGGAATTATGTGACACACTAAATAAACCTTCACTCCGTATTATTGAATGGCCTCCTTTAGTCACTTCGAGTCAGAAATACAAATTATAGAAAGAAATGTACTATTATAACTCTTTAGAAGAACTAAAACACACACACACACACACACACACACACACACACCCCCTTTGGAAAATTTCAAAATTATCCCAGATAAAACTGTGTCAATCCTACTGACGATCTATTTGTAATACATGAATATAGTACTTCCTGTGAAAATTGGAGTCCCTGGGAGGGGAAAATGGTTAAGCACTTGGTACTAATCAAAATTTGGCGGTTCAAACTCACTCAGAGGTGCCTTGGAAAAAAGTCCTGGCGATCTGCTTCCCAATAGTCATAGCCATGAAAACCCTATGGAGCATAGTTCTACTCTACAGCACGTGAGGTTGACATGAGTCGGAATCAACTCATCTGCAACTGATGGTATTATGAGGTTCAAATTTTAGACTTTGAAGTCAATAGTGTGCTGAGTTTTAAATCTCCCCAAAATACCTTGGCCTGCCCTCAAGTCCCATTTAAAGCTACTCCCCAAATAAGCAGACAATTTTAATATACACTGAAATTTACAAGGTGACTTTCTTAGTCTTCCAGGATCAAACTTCCTCAGAGTATTCCTCCTTCCACATTTGGTAGATTTCTGCCGTTTTCCTTCTCAGAGTAAGTGGTGTATGGGAGCGTGGGACAAAAGCATTTCACTCTAGCTAATGAACCCTTAGTTGTATGCAAGGTGCTTAATGGAGTCCTGGAAATAGGGCCAAGTCATAGAAAATACAGAGACATCAGTGAGTAGACATATAGACCGGCTTGCCATGGAGGAAATTAGGATGCAATAGTTTAGGTTATTTCACCCCCTCTTCCACTCAACCTGGACTAAAGCTTTAGCATATAATACCTTTTGACCCTGCCAACAGAAGCAATATGGCCATAAATAGGTAAATAAGCCTTATGGGCCCAAAAAGCTATGGATTGTAGGATGTTAAACCAAAATTAAGATACACCATGTCTATAGAAGCCCTTGGATTCACCAAGGGGAAAATCGACCAGTCAACATAATGAATAGGTCTAATTTGGTGTGACTTGTTCTTCCTAAACTACGCTGATGTCTGGTGGATTATATGGCAATCAACGTAAATAACATAGTAGGTACCATAAGTAGATTACTACTTGCCAAATGGATGGTATTGAGGTGAGTGATAAGAGTTTGGATGAGACAGGGAACGAAAAGTTTTTCATGAGTAGAATATGAATATCTGCTAATGAGTGATTGTCCACTCAGTCCAAAATGCTAGGAAAGCAAGTTGGTGGGATAAAGCTTCTTTTCTGACTGGGGTGTTTTAGAAAGGTCTGTGTAAGGATTTGATCTAAACTTTCTTTTATTTCTCCTCTTTTACCCAGCCTTCAAGGAGCCCTGGTGGCATAGTGGTTAATTGTCAGCTGCTAACTGAAAGGTCAGCAGTTGGAACCCACCAGCAGCTCTGTGGGAGAAAGATGTGTTAGTCTGCTTCCATAAAGATTATAGCCTAGGAAACCCTGTGGGGCAGTTCTACTTTGTCCTATAGGGTCACTGAGTTGAATCCACTCAATATCAGTGAGTTTGGTTTTTGGTTTTGTTTTTATCCAGGCTTAATTCTACTTTCTCTTTGTTCCTATGTTCAAAATCAATGAGTACAGCAAATGTATTTTCTTCTTTTGTCAGACGGAACCCATATTTCATTGGTTGAGAGATGGAAATTAGGCTCTTACATACCGTCCCTGGGATTCAGACATATTATGAACTCAATTAAACCAGCCAAAATTTCTCTAGTGGATCAGTTTGGAAAGGCACTCTGATAGAATAAGACACAAAACACTAATAAGAATTAGCAATAATCAAAGAGCTAAGCCAAATCTTCTTATCTAATAAACCAATTACTATTGACAGGTAAATAAAAACTGCATTTTTGGTTTAAAAATTATGAAGGCCCACTTATTTAAAATTGCCAAGTTTAGCAAATAATTAAGTTCTCACGGTGATTTCTTTATAATAAAAAATGACCATTGTCAATATTGGTATTATGTTGTTGCTGTTGTTAGGAGTCAGTTCCAACTCAGATTGGCCCTGTGTACAACAGAACAAATCACTGCCCGGTCCTGCGCCGTCCTCATAACTGTTGCTATGCTTGAGCCGCTGTGTCAATCCATCTAGTTAAGAGTCTTCCTCTGTTTCACTGACCTTCTACTTTCCAAGCATGATGACCTCCTCCAGGGATTGGTCCCTCCTGATAACATGTCCAAGGTAGTTGAGATGAAGTCTTGCCATCCTTGCTTCTAAAGGGCTTTCTAGCTGCACTTCTTCCAAGACGGACTTTCTGGCAGTCCATGGTGTATTCAATTTGCTTCACCAAGAAGAATTATAAAGTATGCAAAGTATATATAATGTATAGATTACAAAAATAAATTCATTTGAGCTTATAATCAATTTCTGGTGGCTATTCTTTATTTTCAGATGTTCACGCTCAGAAAATAATGAAGTTGCTTTGGCCAAATATATTTAGGTTTAATTATTTATTTCCTGTCCTGCCTATACCTCCTCTTCTCTGTGGATCTCTATAGCTGTCACCAGTATGTCATTTAATTCTGATCCAAAAACATAGTTTGTTTATGTTTTGGAGTTGGAATATTTTTCCCCCTTGAGGAAAGCCACTTGCTGTCATTTCTTGCCAAAATCAGTAAATTTATTCCCAACCTTTTAAAATTTTTCTTCTTTTCAAGTTCATTACATCAACATGCCTATCAATGCAGTACTGAATGTAATTTTTTTTTTTAGTGTTTACTAAGATTGGTAGCATTACAATCTGTCAGTCTTCCTCTGATATATATAAATGTGAAATGCGAACATTGAACATAGTGTTCTCTGTGCACACATAAAACACAAAGAAATGTATGCAGAAAATCTAATAGTAGGAAATCAAAGAGAACTGAGGCCTCAAATATCATCTCCAGCTACTGACAAAAACTAAACTTGTAGTCAGGGATGCTAGGGCATAAAACATTCATGTTGTTATTGGTGCTGAAGGCTGCCACTGATTTATTCGGAGTCAGCATTAAAGCATTCATGACACTGCGCTATGGTGCTCAGCCCTTTTAAGCCCTGGGAGGCTTTTGCATTTTTCATGCTTGTGGTTCTGTTGCCACTGCTATCCGTTTTCCAAGAAGCAGCAAGCCAAGCCTTGTCAGAGCTGACTGCATTGTCTTCTGAAGCCTCTCCTCACTAAATTGAAGTTAAAGGCAAGGAAATTCTGATGGCACACAGAAATTAGGTGGCTCCAAGACCTCCTGGGTAAATCCTTTGTTGAAGGATCTCTCATTTCCAGCTGTTTGCTCTGCGGGACTACCTGTCCACAGGGATGAAGAAATCCTAGCCCATAAGGGCTTATTTAAAATGTCTTAGTCCATGTGGGTGACAGGGAACATAAATTAAAATGAAAGAAATGTGTTTTTATCTTTCCTTATGGTTTCCTTCCGTTTACTGAGTATTTGTTCTGCTAAACAGAGCAATCTGTTATTTATCGATCAGCTATTCCCTGGGTGGAACAGTTAAGCATTTGGTTACTAACCAAAGATACTTGGTTTGAGTCTACCCTGAGGGGCCTGAGAAAAAAGGCCTGGTGATCTACTTTTGAAAGTTTACATCCTTGAAAACACTATGGAGCACAGTTCTCTGACACACATGGGGCTACCAGGAGTTGGAATTGACTTGATGACAGTTGTTTTTTTGTTGTTGTTGTTTTGCTTTTTTTCTTCTTGGTAGTTTTTTTTTTTTTTTTTTATCAGATTCCATTTTGACACTGGTCTACTTTCTTTTTCCTGGTGTTAAATACCATTTACCTAAGAGTTGTATTATTAATTAGGATTTAACTTTTATAATCAGTTTTTACCAAATTTGGCTATAAACTCATAAATTCCTTACTGATGTCTACATCATTCAATTAATATAGTGAAAAGAAAACCTTATGTTTATATGGGACTTAACAGTTTATAAATAGCATTTAGATGCATTTCCTCAAGCTGTAGAGCTGGGCTTTAGAGGGGCATTTGCCATATTTTATGCGTTTAATCTCTAGGGTTGATTCAGTAGTGTTTTAATGGCTAAAAGAAGAAGTGGCCTGGTTCAGTGCTTCTCAAATTTTAATGTACATATGAATCCTCTGGGGACCCTTGTTAAATGTAGATTCTGGTTCAACAGCAGATTTGGGGTGAGACCTAAGAGTTAGTTCCTAGTCGTCATTAAAAATAGTAATGTAGGAAGCCCCCTTACATATAAGGCAGTCCTAACTGTGTCTTTAAGAATTTGTAGGTGCATACAGTCCTTATTTTTTTATCGACTCATAGCAACCCTGTAGGACAGAGTAGAACTGCCCCATAGAGTTTCCAAGGAGCGCCTGACGGATTCGAACTGCTCACCCTTTGGTTGGCAGCTGTAGCACTTAACCACTACGCCGACAGTCCTTATTTAGCCTTACTTTAGAGCAAGAAAAGGCTCGAAGACTTCTCAATGATTTAAAAGCTGCAAGTGCAGCAAGCGAAGGTGACTGTGATGTGGAATCTCTTGGTTCAATCATTTCAAAGTGAGGGCAAATTTACAAAACATTAAAAGGCGAGGACAAGTTGTCCAGAAGTTGGATGTTCCTAACAGGGGGACTGCTTGTAGCTCTGAATTTGAATTTCAGGTAAACAATGGATAATCTTTTAAGTATAAGGATGTTAGAAATATTGCATGGGACATAATTATACTAAAAATTTATTCATTATTTATTGGAAATTCAAATTTCACTAGCATTTTTGCTCTAGAGACTAATGCATTAGTGTGGATTGGTCTCGATCAAGTTTTTTCAGTTATAACACTATCAATATTTGGGCCAGATAATTCTTTGTTGTGGGGCTATCCTGTGCATCGTAGATGTTTAGCAGCGTCCAAACCCTGGTGGCGTAGTGGTTAAGAGCTACATCTGCTAACCAAAAGGTTGGCAGTTTAAATCCACAAGGCGCTCCTTGGAAAGTCTATGGGGGCAGTTCTACTCTGTCCTATAGGGTCACTCCGAGTTGGAATCGACTTGACGGCAACGAGTTTTGGCCTTTGCCCACGAGATGTCTATAGCACCCCACCTCCGGTTGTGACAACAGAAAATGCCTCCAGACATTGCCGAATATCCCCTGGCGGTCAAAATCACCCCCATTTGAGAACTACTGGTTTTGTGGAAGAAGTTGTGTGTGTATGTGTTTCTGGATGTTTAGGGGACCAAAATATAAAACATTAGAAAACTTTTGGTCACCTGTCTTTTTCTGTCAAATCTGATGTCGTTGTTGTGTGCCATGGAGTTGATTCCAATTCATAGAAGACCCTATACTACCTGTTGCCATCGAGTACATTCTGACTCATAGCAACCCTGCAGGTTGGAGTAGAACTGCCCTATAAGGTTTTTTTTTTTTTTTATAAGGTTACTAAGGAGTGGCTGATAGATTTGAACTGCCAACCTTTTCGTTAGCAGCTGAGCTCTTAACCACTGCACCACTAGACCCTATAGGACAGAGTAAAACTGCTCCATAGGGTTTTCTAGGCTGTAATATTTACAGGAGCAGATTGCCAGGTCTTTCTACCATGGAGCTGCTGATGGGTTCAAACCATCAATCTTTAGGTTAGCAGGTGAGCACTTAACTACTGCACCACCAGAGCTCCTTGTCAAATCTAATAAGAGGAATATAATGGGAGTTTCAAAGGTAAGTTCAGTGAGAGTTATGAGATTTTTGAAAAATTTACAGGCAAGTATTGTTTCCTATTTGTCTATAAATCTGGTTTTTCTACCCCCATCACTGTAACACGTTGTAGTTTAGCATTTAAAGGCTACGTTCTTTATAATGTTAATTGTACTATCTCTTGAGTATTGTATTCCATCTCTACACCCATAGAATATACATTTGTCCCAGGTGCCTAGGGGTTAAAGTCAATGCCACCTGCATTCATGGTTTTCTACCGGCTCCCTCCCCCACTAATCTGCCCTTTACTATTCCAGCATATTTCCCAGTGTTCCTCTCCATCCACTCCATCCACCACGCAAGCCGACGTACACAGCTCACCACCATGTTACGTGTTACCCCAGCATTTTTGATTTTGTGTTTTGCTAGTGTTGTCCTCCTTCCACCTGGCCTCAGAGCCATCCTTTAAAATTTCCATCTCTTTCAAAAATCCTTATTCTTTTTTCTGAGCCTGAAAGAATCACTCCCTTCTCTGGCAGTTTGCTATTTGTGTCTTATGGCACAAGTCACTTCTTCCCTTGGACTAGAAATCTTTGTTGACATGCATCTCCCTTAGTCACCTGGAAAGACCTTTAGAGTAGATTTGGGACTGACTGAGCATTGCATCCTCGATAGTACCATCTACCTATAGTTTTAGGGCCCCCAGCCCAGGGCCTTGCATATGTGCTTTCCTTGGCCTGGGATGCTTTGCCTTCTGGCCCTCTCTTTCCCAATTTTGTAGACTTTTCTCAGTAAGGCCTTTTTTGGCCACTCTAATTGCTACAGCTCTCAGCGACCAGACAGCTTAACACCCTTTACTGATATTTTTTTTTTTCCCATGGTAGCTATCACCCTCTCTCATACTTCATGTTTGCTTCTTTGTTTATTATCTGATTTCCCATATACAGTTTTGACCAGGGCTGGGAGTTTCATCTCTTTCATTTACTAATGCTTCCTTAGTGCCTCACAAAGTAGGTGCTCAACACACTCGTGTCAAATAAATAAATTAATTGTGCTGGTACATTGGAAGGCAAGTCAAAAGGAGTTGGCCTCAAAAATATTTGATCCTTGGGAATGTCAGTAGAATAATTGGAAAGGGGCAAAACTTTCTTAGCTGTGAAACTTCTAACGTATACCCAGGCACAAACTCATCACTTTGTAATCCTATCTTCAGTCTATTTCACACAGAAGGCTTAGGGAAAAAAAGCTGAAAAATTGCCTTGATTGCAGTTTTGGGGGGAGGGTACTGAAAAAGACTTCCTTACTTAAACTTCTCTAATACCAGGTGCTGAAAATTTCACAATTGCTGATGTAACAAATGTTGTATTACCTGCTATTAGCTGAGTAGCTCTAGAAATCAAGTTGAACCTAAAGTGGAAGAAAGCTGTTTCGTAAACCTTCTTTTTTTTCTTTTGCCTCTTTTCTTGCCTTCATAAAAGGTGCATTTGAAGGAAGCAAGTGCCCTCTGGGGCTGTGTCTACATAGATGTGAAAGTACTAAGCAATCACTTTTGTGCAATTGATTAGTTAGGTCAAATATGCCGAATCGTACCAACTGTACATGAACTTGACTAGTTAATTTAGAAATTCTGGGTCAATATTACCATATGCCAACCAAACCTTTTGCCTTCGAGTTGATTCTGACTCATAGTGACCCTATAGAACAGAGTAGAGCTGCCCCAGAGGGTTTCCAAGGAGTGGTTGGTGGATTCGAACTGCTGACATTTGGTTAGCAGTTGAACTCTTAACCACTGTGCCACCAGGGCTCTTACTATATGCTAGGTACTGGCAAACTTCTTCTGTAACAGACCAGATAGTGAATATTTCTGGGTTTGCAGGTCATGTGGTCTTAGCTCTGCCACTGTAGTGTGAAAGCAGGCGTAGACGATGCCTAAATCAAGGGGCATGTCTATGTTCCAATCAAAATATATTTATGGATACTACGAGGTGAATTTCATATAGTTTTCATGTGTTATAATATTCTTCCGATTTTGTATTCAATCATTTTAAAATTTAAAAACCTTTCTTACCTTGCAGGCCCTACCCGCCTCCCCCGCCCAAAAAAAACAGGTGGGGGCCCCGTGGGCTATAGGTTGCTGACCCTTGCCAGGGACTGTTGGCTTCAGGATGATACTGGTGTCCTCCTTGGCTCTCCTCTTGCAATCTGAGCAGGACCAGGCTGGAACTAGTAACCATAGTAAATGTGTGCAAAATCAATGCGCATCTAAATGGAAGGCAAGATTTTGCTCAGACAGCAGCTTGAAGCAGATATTGCAAATCTGACTTTGAGTTTGATCTCCAATTAAGACCTGGAAGATTCCTTGTGCTTTTATCTAAATCCTGTTCCCACTCTGCCACTTTTAGACCTAATTAACTCAGGCTCAGCTATTCTTGCAATAATCTTGTCTCCTAGCATTTTTGAAAAATTCATCAATGATTCTTTTTAAACTAGCTTGGTATATGTTTGTAGAAATGGGGACTCAAGCATGTTATTTTCTGTCCTTTGAGCTGCTGAATGCTTTATATTATGTTTTCTCGACCTATGTCATCTTTACTGCAAAGAGGTAGTTTCAGCAAAAGGTAAAGGTGTTCAGCTTAATACTATACAATTTAAACTTAAGGACACCCATTGCATGGACTTCTATTTTCAGATCTTGTCACAATGACGGAATCCGGTTCACTTCCCCTCTCATTTCTTTAACAATTTCAATAAATTGCTTATAACTTCTGTAATCTTTAAACTCCGTAATAACCAGTGTGGGCCCAGAGAATATCTTTTCTTAATACCGCACAGCTGTTTATCTCAACTATTTGATTTTTGTTGCAAAATATGAGCAGCTGAAATTTCCACAGGCTCATTGTGTAGCTCATCCAACTGTTAATTTAAAAAAAAAAAAAAAATTGCTGTCAAGTCAATTCTAACTCACAGCGACCCTATAGGACAGAGTAGAGCTACCGCATAGGGTTTCCAAGGAGCGCCTGGTGCATTTGAACTGCCGACCTGTTGTTTAGAAGCTGTAGCACTTAACCACTACACCACCGGGGTTTCCCCAACTGTTAATAGTCATCATTAATGATTTCTCAATCCAAATTGTTTCTGAATTAGTTTACAGCCTCTGTAAACCACCTGCCCTTAGAAGTTTTTTTTTTTTTTTTTTTCCAAGCAGGAGATATTTCTTACGCTTCCTTTTGAAGAAACTAGAGTTCTTTTCAACTTGGCAGGGGAAAACTGGTTTTAGCCTTTGGAAAGGAATCTCTTAAGGTGCTGATGATATATTTTCAATCAGTAGAATTAGCCTTTATTACTTAATAAATGGAGAAAGTCCACACTACCCACTTTGTATCACAAGGGCTTAAGATCTCATGTCCCTTGTTTTAATTGGAGATTTGAAAATATGTTACCATGTAAATGCATTAGCTCTAAGACCCCCTCCTCCTTGTGTTTTCTGTTTGAAAAGCCCATTAAATGGTTTCATTGCTGATTGGCTGGAAGCCTATATTACTTCCTGACTGAAGGCCATTAACACCCTGGCCAGAAGTGCTGAAAGGAAGATGAAGAGATTTACACCCTCTGATTTCTGTATTAACAACAAGGACAAAACAGTATGTGGTATTTCAGTGGGATAATACAATTAAAAAATATGATTTCTTTTTCCACAGGTGCATTTATCTCTGAAAATTAGCAGTTATACATGGTGTGAATAAGGTAGCTTCTCTGATGAGTTTGAATCATATTTAAAAAAAAAAATCAGTATTATGGACAAGTTTATGATTTATAGACTATTACCATTTCTCCAAATGATAGAACAGAAGTCAGCTTATTTTTAGATTTGAGTTCTGATAACTTAAAAAAATACTGGAAAAAAACAACACATGTGGAAAGCACTATATATGTACACATGTAGAATATATATATAAAGAGAGAGAGACATATTTACATGTACATACACCCACATATATATTATATAGAGAAAGACACACAGGGAGAAGTTAGTTCAGTATAGGAAAGAAACTCCAATCTCTCTTAGAATGAGAGGTGAAAAGCCCTCTTATCAAATGGCCCTTCGCCTAAATGGGCAAAACAAAAATAATAACTCCTCAACGGACTCAGACTTAAACAAGGATGTTATTGAATGTTTTTACTCAGCAGGATACACTGTGCACACTCACAGAGACACAGGCAGTATATCTACCCTGGAGAAATCTAGAGTATAATTGGGTAGAAGAAAGGACCCATGAAAATATGGTAACTGTAGAATAGTTGTGATTACCAAATGAGTACCATCAAGAATAAGTGCTATGGCATCTCAGAGAAGAATAAGCAAAAGAGATTTAATCTGAATCTACAAGTTGGGTTCAGATATTTCACCTGTGGATTCAACAGATATTTATTAAGTGCCTATTATGTAACTAGACACTGATGATAAAAGAATTAATAAAAAATTGATGATGGCTCAACCTTTTGAGGGGAAAAACAAAATAATCAGGCAGGGGAGTACCGAACAAAGGATGGCAAAGCTGGGGAGGTAAATTGGAGAGTAAAAAGGCATGTTCAGCAGCTCAGTGAGACCATTTAAAATGGGCATATAGTTATTAAAGGATAAATATAGAGAGTGAATGATCTCATAAACCCAAGAAAAATACAGTCCACTAAGCTATGGATCACAACTGATCCTCAGCTGATCATGGGGATGGAGCAGAACCGAGGAGTGTTACATTCCTTTGCACATGGGGTCACCATGAGTTGGGAGTCCACTAAAGGGCAGCTAACAGCAACAATACAACATGGTATATACCTGATACAAAATTTGGAGAATAATGTTCTGTTCTGAGATTCCCCAAATTTCAGTTTCAAATCAGGTTAACCCTTTTTAAGTTTGTTGTTTTTCTTGTGTGCCATCTGGTCAATTCCAGCTTATACAACCCTAGATGACAGAGTAGAACTGCCCCATAGGGTTTCCTAGGCTGTAATCTTTAAGAGAGCAGATTGCCAGGTCTTTCTCCTGAGGAGTCAGTGGTGGGTTCAAACTGCCAACCTTCCAGTAAGCAGCTGTGCAATTAACTATTGCACCGCCAGGGCTTCTTTTTATAAGTGTACTGGTAAAAAATTACCTTAAAGATGCACTTCACACACTACTCATAGGATTCTTCAGATTAATGCTCTCCAAACTGGCATCTCAAATGAAGCTTCTAAATCTAAGACTCAGTTGAATAACATATCTCCTGAAAGGACAAACTGAGATTACAAGATGTCAATATATGTTTCAAATACTGTCCTGATTTATAAGCATCTGTAAACCATTCTAAAGACTGTTTCAAACCCTCAAATGCTGAAGCCAAGAGAATTATAAAATACATAAAAAATAATTTACTTCAAAAAAAGCAAAATTCAGAGTGAATTCAAAGAACTTGACACAATTTGGGATAAACCCGTTGTTGTTAGGTACCGGCCAGTGAGTTCCGACTCATAGCGACCCTGCGTACAACAGAACAAAGCACTGCCTTGTCCTGCACCATCTAAACATTAGTTGCTATGTTTGAGCCCACTGTTGCAGCCAGTGTGTCAATCCATCTCACTGAGGTCTTCTTCTTTTTCACTGACTCTCTACTTTACCAAGCATGTTGTCCTTCTCCAGGGACTGGTCCCTCCTGATAACGTGTCTAAAGTATGTGAGACGAAGTCTTGCCGTTCTTGTTCCAAGGAGCACTCTGTCTGTACCTCCTCCATGACAGACTTGAAAGAGGTCTTTTGCAGCAGATTTGCCCAATGCATGTCTATTACATTAAATACACTCTTGTTAAGTGTTGGCAGATGAATGTAAGCTGTCAGTACATTAGGTCATTTAAGCACAAAATCACAGATTTATGCAATTTAGTAAATATAAGTGACCTTGAAGATCGCCTTCCATAATATTTTCTTTTTTTAGATTCAGAAATTGAGATCTAATAATTTACTTGATCTTTTACCACTGTTCAATTTCCAATGCCACATCTCTTGCTCAGATGTCTTCTTTTTTGCTGCCCTCCATAACTCCATGTCTACTTACCTAACCTAACAAAATCTCTTACATCACACCCTAAATATTGTATCTGGAAACCTGGGATTTATTTTTGGCCCATCCCTTTCTCTCACAGGCCACACCCAATCTTCAACAGGTCCTATATGTTATACCTCAAAAATTTCCAGAATCTCTCCTTTACTGCCTTTCCAGTGCTACTTCACTTGCCCAAACCATATTTCCCTTGACTTAGACTAATATTAAGTTTCTACCTGAGATTCATACTTCACTTTTGCCCTTACCTCCCACCAAACCTATTTTCTACACAGAAGCCAAAATGATTTTCAAAAAATGTAAATCACATCATCTCATTCCTCTGCTTAAAATCCCTTAATAACTTTTCAGTGTACTTAAAATAAAACCCAACTTACTGAGATGGTGCAAGGAATCTGAATTATCCATGTGTACCTACATCTCCAATCTAATCTTTTGCCATGTTCTTCTTTGCCCAGTGTTCTTCAAAGCCCATGATTTCTCTGTTGAGCCATGCTTAATGCTTCTTTTTAAGTTCATAAATAATAAGATCAGGAAAGATCATAAACAAGCTTGGAAGCAATATCGTTGCTGATCCTATAACAACTGTGTAAGTACTCTGATACTTGAAGCTTAAAGCTGTTCTGAAGGAATAATTTACTTCCTACACCCATACCTGCACCCCACTTCTGGCTTCTTTCAAAGCTGGTGAGAGATATATTTCTGCCTGTCAAAATGGGCCCATCTCCTACCTTTCTCAGTTCAGGTATCATATGATATAAAATTGGGCCTAGAAGACTCATACTGAAAGATTTCCATGAAGAATGATTTACTATTAGCCATCTTACTCACATTCTTCTACAACTAACAATTCCTGGGGAGTAAGCCCACAAAAATCTAAATTGTGATAAATTATCATTTCAGGCTCTGATGATGAACTTTGTCTCGGATGAGATTGAGACACATCACAAACTAAGTTCTTTGGAGTTGTCTTGGGCTGGGTTCTCTAGAGAAGCAAAACCAGGTACACATATAAATATATATAGAGAGAGATTTATATCAAGGAAATGGCTCACAAGGTCATAGAGTCTGTAATGTCCCAAGTCCCTGGGTCAGGATAGAGGCTTCTCCTGATTCACCTAGCCACAGGGACTAGACACCCAAGATTGGCAGGTCAGAGAGCAAGGCTGTTGCTCACAGGTTGTGAAGAACAATGAATCCCAACATCAGCAGGCAAGGCAGCAGGTAAGCTGTTAGCTCAAGTCCCAAGAGCAGGAGGTCAGATGAACAGGAGCCAGCTGTAGGATCCAGAGTGAGCAAAAGCCCCCAAGCCCTGCTAGAAAGTCCACCCATATTCAATGCAGGCCACACACACAAGAAAACTCCCTTTCAACTGATTGGCTACTCACAGCAGATCACATGGGGATGATCACATATCAAATCTCAGCATCACACAACTGCCAAAACACTGAGAGCCATGTTCCAGGCAAGCTGACACACAGTCTTAACCATAACAGGAGTCAAACTGTTTTTTTTCTTTTGAATGGGCCATTCCATAAGGTACAGTGGGTGACTCTGGGACCACCCACCAAAATTTTTACTAACGTTTTGATTTTCTTAGGACCTCAACTGAGAAGGTAGAAAGTCATACAAGTTCAGTAGTTAAGCAGAAATATTTTGGTTTTCCATTTTTATTGTACAAATGCACAACATACAAATTCATTTTATTATCTCCACTTCTCTCGGGAGGTACTTCCAAATCAAAATCAAAATGATATAGATTCATCAGAAGCCTTTAATCTAAATGATTATTTCTGCTGTGGTTTACTTCTCATTTCTCAAAATGGATTTTGTGGCAAGAAAAAATTGGATCCCTTTGACATCTTTTATGTGAATCTTAGCTTTGTCAAACTATAACCAATTATATACTGAAATAAAGGCTTTGAGTTGACACTACCCTCTCTGCCTCCTCCTGGTATTAAACTTGTTCCATTTAGGTTTCCCCTTTTTTTGGTCTCTGTCTAAAAGTTGTAAATATAAGACTCAGCCACAGTGTTTTTAAGTATACCAAACCAAACCAAAAAAAAAAAGAAAAGAAAAAAACCCAAACCAATTGCTGTTGAGTCAGCTCTGACTTATAGCGAACCTATAGGACAGAGAAGAACTGCACCATATGGTTTCCAAGGAGGAGCTGTTGGATTCGAACTGCTGACCTTTTGGTTAGCAGCAAAGCATAATAATATATTTGCCATTTCAACATTTTTACATGTACAATTCAATGGCATTAATTATGTTCATCATGTCAGCCACAACATTTTTTATAGGAAAACAAATAATTTACATTGAGAGGAGGAGGTCATACCAAACAAATTGAGGGTAAAAATATTGCCAGAAAATTTCATCAAGGCCATTTACAGCCATGGCTATACCTATCTCATATGTTGTTGTTGTATGCCATCGCATTGATTCCAACTCGTAGAAAACTTATATGACAGAGTATAACTGCCCCATAACGTTTCCTAGGCTAACAATATTTGCAGGAACAGATCACCAGGTCTTTTTTCCCGTGGAGCCTGTGGTGGGTTTGAACTCGAATGCCTATGGTTAAACTGAGCACTTAATCATTGTGTCACCAGGGCTCTTTATCTATCTTATATAGTGCCTAGTATGTACTCAATCAATACTACTGGTAATGAGAAAAATAATTACCTGGATAGATAGATTGATAAGTAGAAGATAATTTAATCCTTTGAATAAAATACTCAATTAAAAGAATGAAATAATCATAATCCAATAGATTCTTGTTTAAAGATATTTGAAAATAATAGGATAATCTCTTGCTGTCTAAGTTTTTCTGCTTTTGGCCATCCCTGTTAGTGGGGCATTGTAATGTTTTACTCAGGGAGTATTAGCGACGTGAATCTCAAGCTACTCCTTTAATTCCAAAATCTAGAAATGTAAATCATTTTTAGAACAGCAAGTATATGCTAAATAACTATGGTATAATTTATTATAAAACATAGCGTAAAATACTGTAACACAACCGTGTTTTACTAATTATTTATCCATCAATGTGGAGAATGTTGTAGTTAGCTGCAGTCAAGTCAGCTCTGACTCATGGTGACTGTCTTGGTCATCTAGTGCTGCTGTAACAGAAATATCACAAGTGGATGACTTTAACAAACAGAAATTTATTTCTTCACAGTAAAGTAGGCTTAAAGTCCAAATTCAGGGCGTCAGCTCCAGGGGAAGTCTTTCTCTCTCTGTCAGCTTTCTTATCAATCTTCCCCCAGACTAGGAGTTTCTCCACACAGGGACCCCAGGTCCAAAGGACATACTCCGCTCCCAGCACTGCTTTCTTTGTGGTATGAGGTCCCTGTATCTCTCTGCTCACTTCTTTCTTTTATATCTCAAAAGAAATTGGCTTAAGACACTATCTAATATTGTAGATGTCATCAGTATAACTGCCACTAATTCAGCTCATTATATCATAAAAAAAAAAAAGGATTTACAACACATAGGGAAATCACATCAGATGACAAAATGGTAGACAATCTTACAATACTGGGAATAATGACCTAGCCAAGTTGACATATATTTTCAGGGGACACAGTTCAATCCATGAGAGTGATCCATGTACAACATAACAAAACATTGCCTGGCTCTGTGCCATCATCATGATTGCTGGTGTGTTTAAGACCATTTTTGTGACCATGTGCGTTTTGAGTGCCGTCTAACCTAGGGGGCTTATTTTTCAGCACTATACTGGACTATATTGTAATATGAAGATTAGTGGATACACCTATTCACTTATTGACTATCTCCTTATCTGATATTTCACATTGACGACAAGAGAAAAAAACTACTGTCCAACTATTTTGCTCATTAACAATGTACATCTGACAGTAACAAACACTGAGGTGTGAGGCAAGAGTAACATTGGCTGTAATGGTTATTGTTATGTGTGAATTTGGCTGGGCCATGATTCTCAGTGGTTTGGTAGTTATATAATGATGTAAGCTGGCACTTAAGTATTGATGTAATTTGGCAGTTAAGTATTGATGTAGTCACTCTCCATTTTATGATCTGACGTGGTCATCTTCCATTTTTGCATAATGCCAATTTCACATAACATCCTGGTCTTTGGAACCTAAACATATCGATAAGTGTGAAGAGGGTGTATTTATTGAATGCTACTGTGTGCCTAGGGAGTAATACCAAGACATTATAAATACCAAACCAAACCCATTGCCAACAAGTCCATTCTGACTCATGGTGACCCTATAAAAAAGAGTAGACCTGCCCCATAGAGTTCCCTAGGAGCAGCTGGTGGATTTGAACTGTCAGGCTTTTCATTGGCAGCCAAGCTTCTAACCATTGTACCACCAGAACATTATAGAGGGTGTTATAGATTCTGCTTTTGTGGAACTTATAGTTCTTGTGTAGCCAGAACTACCACACATGACCTATGATAAAATGAAAGAACGATACCAGGCAGTGTCAAATCACAGTCTCTCTTATAGGGTGGAAAAAGAAGTTTTAGAGATACTGCAGTACTTGCCCTCAATTATTTACCATCTCCAAAAAATATAGTGATCTGCCGTTTCACTGTATTTGCATACGTTATTTCTTTGTCAAAAAAAATTTTTTTTTATTGGATCTTGTACACCTGGTGAACTCCCATTCATTATTTAATACCCTGTTCATATTTCACTATTCCTGGAACTCTCTCCTGATTATTTTCTTCCTAATAGGCATCATTAATGATTAATGATCCATCTTTACACTTATCAAATTGCATTGTTCTAATATATTTGCTTTTCCTACTGGACTCTGAGCTCTGAGTACCTAGAAAGAAGTCTGGCACCCCTTCGATACCCAATGAATGTTGATAAATTGACTAAATGAATGAACGATCTAGAAATTCCCTCAAGGTGATATATTAGTGATAGTAGGTAGGGATACACGGCAGGGTCATTAGGAGAAACTAGGTAAGATAGGGATAGGATGGTGACCATGACATTCCAACTTGAAGTATTAATTTTTCCCTTATTTGGACGATCTGCCTGCCTGGAGTTGAATACAGTTGAAAAGTGGGCCCAACAAACACCAGCCACATTCGTAATCCACTTTCATGAATGTTGTGACTATTCATTAGACATGCATGATGAGATTTCAGCTTAAAAGGAAGCCTGAGCCTGAATTCTGTAAAAATATTCATTACTATTGATTATGAATCAATCTCAGATTTGTATGATACAAAAATTATCTGCAGAGCAGTAAATGAAAAAAAAAGTTACAGTCAAAGGCTGTGGAGGTAAAGATCTCTTCAGGAAATAAATGTGCTCATGTACAGCTACTCACAATTTTCACTGCATATAACTCACTGGATAGAATGTTAACAATCGTTAGCTAGGTTCCCTTTTGTATTTTTTCGATATGTTCATATTAGAAAAAAAATAAGAACTATCATTTTAGTCACTTTTAAAAATGTTTATTAACCTAAATTTCTAAGGTGGTATGTTTTTTCAGTGTATATACCAAATTTGCTTAACCAGTCACCAATTATTGTGTAATTAGTCTATTCTCTGTTTTTCATTATTTTAAACAAGGTTGTACGGAATAATTTCATACATCTACCTTATTTTTTTTCTTTATATATTTATGAATAGATTCCTAGAAATGAATTTAGTGGGTAAAAATATTATAATATAAATTTCCAAATCCCTTTTTCAAAGAGGCTTATCCAACTTATACTTTCAGATGTATTTTTAATTATTATTTTAAAATCTTTGCCACATTGATCAGCTAAAGTGCTATATTATTTTTGTTTATATTTTCAGTTTTTTAATACTAATAAATATTTTTCTACCTTAGAAGTTTATCTTTTAAGGAATCCCTATAGCAAATCTTAAGGTAAAGGAAAACAAGCAAACAAACAAGCCCTAATCAACCTGCTTAATAAATATGAGTTTCCATTTGCCTTAATACACAAAAAAAAACCCAGTTTCATCCACTATGGATATGACAGCACAGCTAAGATGAAAAGATGTTGCCACTATATAGGGATTTCTATCTAGCACCTTCTATAAGAAGAATTCCATTCTAAGCTTCATATAAAATAATGGTATTGATGTTCAGTATAATTTAATTACAGTGTATAAGGGGTCTATATTCAAGAAGGAAATACCATCTGAGTTTGAGGAAGAGGTGGTAAAGCTTTCTTGACTTTTTAATCTTTGCTGAAAACAAAAAATCTTGTGCTAGGGAATATATATTATATAATGGGTCAGAAAAATGAAAGAAAAGCTTTAAAACGCTACCTAGAAAAAATGTTCCTAAAAACTGTCTTTATTGACCCTGAAATTAGGAAAAGGCACGGATAGGCCAATCCAACTCAAGCTTGTCTCTTTTGTTGTCTCTTCCAGTTGCTGACTCAGTAGGATAATAAGGGATTTCTGATAATGAAATCAAGAAGAGGGCCATGAAGTGCATGGTGTTGTTCATATCTGACAACTGCCTCCGGCAGAGAGTTGGGATGAAGGGGCTGAGAGCTAGCATTGAATCTGCTTGCCAATCCAGCAAAATTCTTCCCCTTAAATGGAGCATCCTTTCCTAATCCTTACAAAGGTACCAATAGGCTACCAGAGGCCCTGAGGGTGATATTAAGATGGACAATTTGAGAGAATTCTGCATTATTCCATGGAAATGAAGTTCAGCTAAGAAAGGAACTAGCAAAGCTGTTATTATTGTTATTACTTGCCATTGAGTCAATTCAGACTCATGGCAACCCCACGTGTGCAGAGTAGAACTGTACTCCATGGGGTTTTCAAAACTATGACCTTTCGGAAGCAGATCAACAGATTTTACTTCTGAGGCATCTCTGGGTGGGTTTGAACCACCAACCTTTCAGTTACATTTATTTAGTAGTCCAGCACTTAACTGTTTGTGGCACCCAGGGACTCCTCTAGCAAGGCTACTAGGTTAGATTATGATATGCTAGTAATGAAACCGGCTCTCCTTTACCTGTAGACCACACGAGTCCCAAAATAACCGCTTGGTTTCAGGCCCGTGTATATTATAAGCCTTTGTCACATCAAGAATCTGGAATAGCACCAGTCCTTCAGAGCATGTTACATTGGATGAACCCAAAGATGATTCCAAGAAAGACTTATTTGATGACAGATCTCCTTGACTAGCTTTGGACTAGGGGATGAGTTCATTCTGTGCTGCTGAACTTGGAGAGCTGGACAGGCAAACTGACTGGCATCTGGGCCCTTGCCTATACTATTCTCCTTTCACTTTTCCAGTTCTTTTATTACGTCCTTCTAAAGTTCAATTAATTGGGCACGTGGATGATTGTTATAAGGTCACACACTGGGCAATTGTGTCTGAAACCCACCAGGCACACTTACTAGACTCGGTTTGCACTGTCCATTTTCTATCGATCGCTCTTTAGCCAGCCACTAGGCATCTGTAATTGTGCCAGTGAAATTGAAGAAGACAAAACAGAGAACTGGAAAAAAATAAAATACAGAAGGAAAATGTTAGCTAGCAGAGTGAGGTGCAGGCAGAAATTAGCTTGTTAACAATTTCCGTGAATCCTTTATTGGGCTTCTGATTGTTCAAAAGGACTAAACCTGGAGAACTCTTTGGATTGCCTCTATTCTCGTCCCTTCAGCTAATTTGAGAATTAAAAGGGGGCAAACAAGGTCTAGCATGGAAGGGAGGTAGCCTTCAGGCTTTAATTTGGAACCAACAAAGCGTTCACAGCAGCTCTCCTCTGGCAGTTACCGAATGTTACCACACTGCTGAATATTTAATAGCGAGGCATGTTTCCAACCCCGAGGTCTGTCCCCCAATTGTTAAGTCTCTTTTTATTAAATGAACTTTAATTACTTAATAATTAGACTTCCATAGGAGGAGATGGGGAGCCTGATAGTCTGCCAACGAGGCTAGAGGGCAAATCATAGGAATATGCCATTTTCAGATTAGAATTTAAAAGAAGGAATAGGTCCATTGGCGGGGGGGTGCGGGATGTAGGTAGAAGGGAAGTCTCCCCAGAGGCAGAGGGTCTTGGCATGAACCTTGACTGTGAAATGCTTGATTTCCAATTCTGCTTAAAAACTGAACTCATTAAGAATTAAATGTATTTGGGTGCATATCTAAGATACTCAAGCTTTCTGACTGCCTCGATCTGATGGGGAGATTTCTCTCAGTCGATGGGGCACTGTGTGCATGGGTAGAAGGTTAGGCAGAGGCTGTGGAGACTATTGTTCTCATTATTTTAATTCAGAGAGCCTCACACTTTTGAGGTCCCTGCAAATTTTCCAGCTTTTCATTCATTGCCATGGTGATTTTTTACCTCATTTTTTAGCACCACAAAGGAAAAGCCCAAATGAAAAATGTTTGCTGCTTTTGTTATTAACCTTTCTACTGCCCTGGTGACAGAAAACATTTTGGTTGTACCTAGCTTGTGGGGAAATCTGGATTGGCCAGGGTATGACTGATGGCTGCAGCCATTGCCACCATGGGGACCAACCCGAAGACTTCTGATAACTTTGTTCTTGGGAACAGTGATTTGAGGAGAGTATGGAGAAATTCTATTCCAAATCTATATCACTGGCCCATAATTTAAACTTATAGGGCTTAAATAAAATGTTCATGGTTGCATTTTCCCACCACACTGTCTTTTTTCAAATGAAAGGCTTTTGACTTCATATATGTTTTTAACCTCAGCTCTTTCATTTTCCCCACAGAAAACACTGCTTTCTCTTTCTAACCCTTTATACCTCCCTAGTCTTTGTGGTGCAAATGGTAAAGGTGCTTGGCTGGTAACCAAAATGTTGGAGGTTCAGGTTCATCCAGAGGTGCCTTAGAAGAAAGGCCTGGAAATCTGTTTCCAAAAAGCAGCCATTGAAAACCCTATGGAGCACAGTTCTACTCTGACACACATGGGGCTGCCATGAATCGGAATTGACTCAATTGCAACTGGTATTCATTGGTATCCTTCTAGGCTTCCTGATGCTTTGGGCCTGGAATATTCACCTTAACTGACTATCCTAAGAATAATTGTTTCTTCCTTTCTTTTTTTTTTTTTTTTTAATTCAACAAATAGTCGATAGCCAAGCATATGTCATGCACTGTGCGAAGCTCTTAGAGTATAGGGTAAAATAATAAAATAGGTCTGGCCCTGCCTTTGTGGAACCCACAGAGTCACCAGGAAGATGGTTAATAAATAAATTCTACTGTTAGTTATAATTGAAGTCAGTGCTGCAAAGGAGAGATATAGGGAAAATCGAATCTACCCAGGCTTATGAGAGACTTAGAGGAGAAAGTAAGTATTCTGACAATTGGGTTGACACTATCCAATCCCAGGTGTTAAAGCACCATGTTACAGGAGAGCTGAAAAGAGTAAAACCTTCTTCACTACTCCTTACATGGTTAGTAAATGTTCTAGAAAAGGATTGGGGTTATGACTGTTTAACAGGCCTTGAGCAACATTTAACAAAATAACATATATAAATAGACACTTAATGAATCCTTGTAGTGCTGAAATTAGTATTAGAGAATAACTGAAGGATCCATTACAGAAATCAAAATAAACAGGATGAGACCCATTTCTCCATGGCACTTGCATAATGGCTATCTATTTCTTGGTAACAACACTTAATGCTTACTATACAACTATCATTATGATTGTTGACATCAATATGATTTCTGATGTTGAAGTCCAGGCACTTTTACTGTGCATTAGCCACTTATAAAATATGAATTAGAAGTGTTTGTGTTTATCACATCTACAGCAGTGGATAAAACAGTTACCACTCGTGTCTGACTTTTCCATATGCAAAACAAAACGTTTTTGCCTTTTTAAAGTTGCTGAAATGATTCCTCACTAATAGATGGAGGCACAGATGATATGCAAACCTATAAGGTGGCTGGCGTGAGACACTTCCACTAAGTCCAGCTCTTCCTAGGTTTAAAGCTGCCATTGCATCCTGGGTCAGTCTAGGAAATTTGACTACAATCCTTTCTTAGAAACAGGATCGGTTCACCTCTTTCCAAGGCTTAACAATGAAGCTTCTCCACGAAAGCATCAAAAATATGGTTTGGTGCTATTTTTAATAATGTGGTGATTTAGGATGAAATTTGTCCGTAAGAATTCTATTTAGGGCAGAATTTCTTTACCCAGCACTGTGCTGTTAATTGGGGGTTGAGGAGTGGGGGAGTATGAACACATGGAAGCTTCTCTTGAAGCATTTACACTTAGGTTGGGAAAGTAAGGTATTTTCAGAAGTATAGCAGTTCAGTACTACGACTTTTAAAGCAAGCATACAAAAACATTTTCACGAATTTTGCTCCTATACCAATTCCACCTATAAAGTGGGGACGCTAATAATACTCACCGAAAGGGTATTATGAGAATCAAAAGAGTTAATTAATAAAAGTGTTTACAATAAAACTAAGACCTTGCCAAAAGTCATCCAGCTGGTTAAATGGTGAAGCTGAGAGAGGTGACCCAAGGTAATCTGGTACCTCAGTATGTTCTTAATCACCATCCACACTACCACAGAACATGTTAGAAAGTCATGAAGATAAAATTCAAACCCAATTATCAAATTTGAATGTTTGCAATACTCTATGTAAACTTTCAGAGCTGCACAGAACTTTAGCAAATATTCGTGTATTTTTTTCTTTCAGAAGATATTTCATATATTCTACAGACATAAAATACAGAACAAACATACAAGTCCATATACTTTTCAGACTTTTGTTTACACAGTTAACTATGTCTTATTATCTATAAGTTATGAGTGGTATAAAAATTCAAAAGGTAATGATTTCTGTAAACAAGACTAAGAAAAAGGGGGATTTTGACTCTGTACCTTAAGAATAGCTCTGGTTTTGAATAGGTAGATATAAGGAGAGAGAATATTCCTCTTTAAAGGAAATATGATGAGAAATAAAACTGAGACAAAGTCACGTTGAGGACATAGAGCAATTCAGTAGATCAGAGAATCACGGAAGATGGGCCTGGAAGGAGTGTTGCGTTTGAGTCCTGGGTAAGTATTAAACAAAAGCCCTCTGCCCAGCATTTGAAGTATCAAACGACCATAAGATTTTTTTGAGCCTTAGAGTTCCCTGAGCAGAGCAAAAGCTTCTGGTGATTTAGGAACACTGGTCTTTTGATTATATTTGCGATTGATTTGGGCAAGGAAAGGGTAGAGATAGGAAGACAGACCGTTTATGAAATGTTTGCAGTGGATCAGATGTGATATAATGAGTCTGAACCAGGCTTTTTCTACGAACAGTCTGTTGTTGAGCAGGCAACTATTTTTCATGAGGATCTAGTTAAAATTATACCTGTATCATTTTATAAATGAAGCGCAGGAATCGTTTGTATTGCATTAGAGCCTTAAATGACTCTTCTGAAAATACTGTATTTCATTCTTATGAGTTACAGTGAGTTTTATGTTCATTACTTGGCACTCATACACATGCCTTGAAAATATAGCACTAAGCTGATAGCCTATAACTTCTTCGTCTTTTAAGACTGTTGGCTGGTTTGTTACACCACCGTGAGATGTAGGTGCTAAAATTCAGCACAATATTGGGAGTATTAATTCAAGCTACGTAGAGCCTTGTAAACTTAGAATTGCTTTTTGATGTGTAGGGTTTCCTTTGTGGAGACAAAAAAAAAAAAAAAATGCTACAAATCAAGCTTACAATTCCCCATAATGTCAGTTAGTCAACTATTTGAAATTTCTAAACATTACCTTGTTAAATTGTAAGTAAGATGTTTTTCTTACCCTCTTTGCATCAGGAGTTCTACGGTAAAGAAAAGGTGTATTAGAGTGCACGCTGAATAAGCATGTGGAATGGTAGCCCCTGTCATTAAGCCTAATTAAATTAATATACAGTCTCATGCCTCATGTATAATTCTTCCAGTTGGATGAACTTATCTAAGGGAACCGAGGGTAAAGTATCAACTGAAATCCCTCTTTTACTTTATATTTTATTCTATACTCTAGAACTTACTCGAAAATGATTACTTTAATGCCACAGACATTCAGATATAAAATTGATATTCGGAATTTAATCCAAACATGCAACTAATATTGTTGTTGCTGTTGTGTGCTCTCAAGTCAATTCCAACTCATAGTGACCCTGTATGACAGAATAGAGTTGCCACATAGGGTTTCCTAAGCTGTAATCTTTACAGGAGCAGATCACCAGGTCTTCTTCTATTGCAAAGCTGCTGGTGGGTTCGAAACACTACCATTTTGGTTAGCAGCTGAGTGCTTAACCATTGCACCACCAGGGCTCCGTGAAACTAAAGTACAACCATATGTCTGCACATATAAAAATATCAGGGTAGTTATCAATTCACTTACCAAAGCACTTCATTCCCATCTACATTGTATGTAAAATATATATCTTGTGTGTAGGAGATAATTATTCCTGATTTTATTTCCTTAACTACAAAATAAAATACTAACAGTGAAAACCTAGAGAGGAAAACTATTAAATAAAGGAGTCAGAAACTTGTTTGAAAACCTTACAACAGCTGACCACTACTCACTGCAGTTTTGCATTGTGTAGTATGTCTAAACCATTCCTCATTAAAGCCCATGCTTCAAATCCATATCTAAGCCAATCAGTAGTAAATTAATGTGGGTTCTTTTGAATAGACTTGAAATTGTACACTACATCCAGCCTACAAATTGGACTTCGAACAGTGAGACACGGCACACATTAACTAAGATCTTTTGGTCTTCACTGAGCGGTAGCACTGGCACTCTTATAGATTAGTTCTTCTAACTGATAACTAAGTGAGAAGAATAGAATCAGGCAAGTGGCTGGTGCTACTTGTAAATACATTAGTAGTATTTTGGCAAACAGCTCCATGGATTTAGATTCCAAAGCCTTAATTTAGGGACCAGATAAATAATTTTAGTACTTATCTGTATGGGATATGTTTCAATTGATAAATTAATATTTATATCAACATTAAAGTTTCTGCATGGTCTAACATTAATCATTCTTGCTGAAGAGCAACTTCAGTATTGTATCTCCAGAATTACAGGTCTGTTTGTGTGAGTTTATCTACAATAAGTGGTAGCCTTTGGCAGCTTATACTTATTCCATATGTTGTAATGATGAAATTTCTTATTTTATGGACAAAGTTATCTTGTGGTTCACTCAATGACTCTAATCACTGAAAGGGACCTGAAATGTCACCTTTCACCCATGGAAGGAGTCTTCTCTACGGCATTGTTGATTGTCTCACATTAAATTATGTTTTGACTCCTGCCATTTTGCCTTTGTCCTTTTGGCCCTAGCAGAATTTCCATCACATTGTAGGGATATTAGATACATGAGAATTAATAGACACAAATTAAAACTAACAATAGTTAAAACTGAACAGAGTAGACTTTCTTATTCACTAATTATGGATGGAAAATCAAAACTGCGTGATAAAATCTGAACCTGGACCAAGGAGATTTTGACTTAGTGAAAAATCAATCTATAAGACAAAAATCACAGTGACATATACTTTTATGTGGACCACAAACTGATGAATGAATCAAACATTATTGTAAAATTGACATACAATGAAAACAATTTCAGGAAAATGAGAATAGAAATAGTCAAATATAACTGATGAATAGAATATGAATCAAGGAATTAAAATTACTTGACTCAATTAAGTCTAGAAATAAAATTATCCATCTACCAGTGATGGTATGATTCATACAAATATGTTATTTATAATCATAAAAAAAAAAGTTTTTATTGTCCTGCAGTAAGTATCATAAATACCTACCTGTTTAAAAAAGGGTGTTCAAGAGGGCAGGATTAAAATATCTTCTACCCGTCTCATATATATCATCACGATGAGGGTGGTTTCTCTCCCACTGAGCTTATTATACTTAATAATGGCCAGTTTTTTCTTTTCTTTTTCCATACATTTATTTAATAATTCAAATGAACACATCACTTTCACATATGTTATTTCATATGAGCATCATAGTGGTCATGTGAATTAGATATCATCCCAAATTGCCAAAGAACTCCTATCTAGAGGGTGACACAGCCAGGCTAGAAAGACAAGTTTTTCTAATTCCAACTTTAGGATTATTTCACTACCCCACAGTCATACTTATCAAACACTGATAAACATTTACCTTAACAATGAAGCCATAAAAAATTACTGTCTGTTGCTATCATTGGTAGTGAACATAGCAAATCCTTCTTGAAACCCCTATAGGTTATGCCTTATAGCCAGTTCTTTATGTACACCCATGACTTCATAGTCCTTTGTCCAAAGTCAGGTAACTTTGCATAGGATCAGGATTCAGAGGAACCAGGTCCCATTTGCAGGACTGCCATGTAATAACTACATGATCTTGCATATGGGATCCCATTTCTCTGAGCCTCAGTTTTCTCATCCATAAAATGAAAATGATCTTGCCTGCTGTGCTTATTTTACACGGTGGTTTTGTTAACAGACAATAACAAATAGTATGCCTCTGGAGGTGAATGGCAGCACCTTTATCATTTTTTACCCACAAAATCTGCTGTAGTGACCGAAATATAATGTGGAAGACACATAATGTAAAGTGGGAAGAAAAAATGAGATGAGATTTGAGAAAATGCTTTACAAAATACAATCTGCTATAGAAAATACAAGGTATGATTACGTTGGTGATGATTCTGCCTCATCTGAAGGTCTTACACTTCTTTGTTTTTCCCCTAGGACCGCTGAGGTTCCTGTCCCAGACAGAATCTGTCACGGCCTTCATGGGAGACACTGTGCTTCTCAAGTGTGAAGTCATTGGGGAGCCTATGCCAACAATACACTGGCAGAAAAACCAACAAGACCTGACTCCAAGCTCAGGTGACTCTCGCGTGGTGGTCTTGCCCTCTGGAGCATTGCAGATCAGCAGACTTCAGCTGGGGGACATCGGCATCTATCGATGCTTAGCTCGGAATCCAGCCAGCTCAAGGACAGGCAATGAAGCAGAAGTCAGAATTCTATCAGGTACTGCAGTGCTTTCCATTCCCTGCCAATGACATTTGCTGAAATAGTTCAAACAACAATTTTTCTTTAACTGAAAAAATAAATAAATAAATATATTTTTTAACATTAGTAATCATCGTACTAAAAAAAAAATTTTTTTAATCATTGTAAGTTCTATATTGTGTTTTGACTTTTGTTGTGTATGTGATTTATATATATATATATATATATATATATATATATATATATATATATATTTCCATTCTTGCTGAAGTGTTAGATGACGGTGTGCCTAAAGCTTTTCTCATTTTTCCATCTCTTCTACTTTCTGGAGACTCATATTTCATTCCTCCCATTGGTTTCATTCACTTATTCACTCATCCCACCCATATTTAATGAATGCTTTTTGTGCGCAAAGCCCATTGCTAAGCACTTTTGACTTGTTATTTTTTTTTCTTTGAGAATAATTTAGGAGTTAATTATTATTATCCCCATTTTCAAAGGATAAAAGGGCTTTAGGTTAAGATCTTTCCCAAGTGAACATTAAACATTCATTTATGTTTCCATCCACTTACTCATTTCTGCTAAGTACTGTGCTAAATACTAGAGATACAGCAATGACGAAGCCTCACACAGAGCCTGGTCTCATAGAGCTCTGGGTGAACACAGACATATAAGCAGTTACCAGGAAGTATAATTAAGATTATGATAAGGAAATTTCTCTCTCTCCATCTGTTATCTCCCTTTCTCTTCTCTGGTAAATTAGAACTCTATGCTTACTTTCTAACCTAAATAATGTAGGATTGGATTGGATGCTGTCTCAGATCTCTTTTCTTCTAGTAACTACTCCTGTCTTATATCTACTGTCTTATATTTTGTGCCTATCCATACATTTAACTAGATCCACCCACCACTTCCTTATTTACTCTCACTTGTGATACTTAATACCCTTTCAAAACTCAATTATATTCTCCTTTAAATTGTTTATTGATGATGTGTTTTTTTAACTAATGGAAGGCATGTTAATTAAGAGACCAATTCAGAATTTTTGTTATGAGTATGGATTTCTGTGTTCATTGTCTGGGGTCGCATATGTCCCAGTGCATACTAGACATAGTAAATCCTGCCTATATGAGTCAATGATGAAATCATTTTTTTTTTTTGACAATTTGCAACATATGAGGTAAATAAAACATGAAGGCTCCTAGAAATGACTGCACATACATTTTATCCTAGTCTCCTTCTTCTTAGTCTTTTTATTATTTTTCATGAAACTTTCAAAACATGGTACAATGCATTCTTCCTTACTGTAAAATAGTACTTACAGACAATATAAAGAAAGCCAAGGGTTTTTTTTTTTTTTTTTTTTTAACCTCAGGAAAATTGCCACTATGACATGTTCTTCATTACTGCAAAAGCAGTACTGACAGGCCAAATAAATAAAGCTAAAGGAATCTGAATCTCAGGAAAATTACCACTAGGACATATTCTTCATTATAATGAAAGCAGTACTAACAGCTAAGAATCAGAAAAGGCTGTCCTGGAATACTGCAGAACTGTTCACAGCAGTGCATTCCGTCTGCTACATGTGGAAGCAATGATTGGGCTTTAAGATTAAATGCGTGATAAGAATAACTTACAGGAATTCAAGTCTCTTGAAAAGTACCACAGCAATGCATTTTTCCTTATTGCGAAGGCATTATTTATTTACCGTTCAGAAGGTAGAAAAGCAGGGAGCCAGTAATACCTGGAATCAATGAACGGCATCAAGGAGAAAAAGAACACTATGACTGGATGAAGAGTAAGAACGACTTATTCTATGTTAAGGACATTCTCACAAGAACATAATAACTAGGAAACATAGTGAAGAGGCTCATCTCACAAAATTAAAGGTACAACTATCAAAAGTTTAGAAAATTCATACATCCAGGAGGCGTCACCTAAGACAATGTTCAATATACACAAAAATGATGCTCCAACTCAGGGTTCTTGACTTTCACATATTTCAAAAGGCTCCCATCCTGAGGCTAAACACATTAAAATCAGGCTACCTCCTTCCCAAAGAACTCTAGAGATATAAAAAGTGGAATACTGTGTACCCATGGGCCTGCAAAGGATTAATTAGATTTGTGCGAATTACAAAAAGGTATACCCATTTGAGTAATTATGACTAACACCCTATCAAAGCACTGATGTTGACTCATGTCTCTGCACATCCAACTGTGTGTAGTTATCACAAGAACTTCAGTTACGTAGAAGGCAACATTGTTCAGTCATTCCAAAAGCAAACCAGCAATTTGATTGAAAGTTTCCAGGCACTGTAATAAGGACATCTCCAGGACCTCTTAAAACTCTTTTATTTTCTCTTCCATTAGTTACAGGAGTACTGAATCAAATGTGTTCAATAACTACCTGCAACTCTGGTGCATTCCATGCACCAGGCACTGACAGATGCAAATATATCATGTGTTCAGGATACATCATTGCATTTATTTAAACATCCATGACATATACCATATATATATATATGTATATTTACATTTCCTTAATAATGCACATGAGGAGTCAGTCAGAGGGAAGCTAGGTAAGCCAACTGGCTAGAACATGTTTGGCTATTTTAACATGATGGAGGGGTATAATTTTCAGTGCTATTAGTTGGGCTTATTAAATATTACATCTGAAATGGAAAGTTTTGAAAGTCAGAGACCTAATCATCAAATCAAAATTTTCTGTAATTTGTTCACTTTGTAAAATACTTTTGCGATACCTGGAGATTTTTTTCAAGACACTTTATATTGTTCGTTTGACTAAAACCTAGAGTATTTTGATGTACTTTGGAGGTCTGTATTTCTTACCTGAGTGAAAGGAAACTGAAGTTTATTGAAAATATTATTGAGAATTTTTGTCTAACTACAATGAAGTCAAATATAAAACTTCAAGAAATTTCACACACACAGAAGTAATTGCCATACTTAATCAAGCCTATCTCGTATGCTATTGCTCACATAAAGGGCCTACTGAAGAAGCATGTGTTTTTCTGGTTCATCCTCCAGTTTGCAAGGTTGCAAGGTGGTTTAGAGGTCAGTTACATAGCTCCACAGTAGCTATAACATTAAGTGTGTTAGAGAGTGAATGAATTGATGAATGAATGAATGGTCAACCCTAGCTTCTCTTAGTTGTCACTTACGGTTGTCTTATTCCTAATATCATCCTAATCCTTTCTGTATCAGTTTCTACTTCCTATAAGTACCAATTTGGGAAAGTAATAAATTACATGAATATATTGCTCATTCTCTATTCCAAAGCTTATGTAATGAAAAAAGATAAAACCAGTAAAAACAGGAAACCATCATATTATTAACATGACTTGGGAACATTAAAAATGGTATTAGAATAGTTAGCATTCTTGAAAAACAAGCCATAGCCTTCCACAGTAATCAAATACCATATTGGCTGGTGAAGTTATTTATTTCTCATTTGAGTTGGAAACATTATGAGGTTCTGAAGTTTTGAAACTGCCAGGCCCTTGTCTAATCACAACTCATAAGGAGAGGGTTTGTTTTTGTGGGAATGTGTGCAGAGAGTCATGATGTTTTAAGTTATCTTTAATTTAACATACTTAGAAAAGTCTTTGTTAAACAATTTTTCAAGTTGTCCTTTTACATATCAGGCATCCAATATCACCAAGTGACTGAGATACATTAAATTCTAGTTTTAACAATCAAATAGTAGTTTTGAAATGCTGTCTTTCAACAAGCAGTTAGCGGTTTATTTATTTAAAAAATATATACTGTATTCAATAAAATTTTAAGGGAATCTTATAATCCTGCCATCATGCTTGTTTCTTGGAATATAAAGTCAGTAGAGGGAGGTGGGGGGCAGTCTGTACCCTGAAACAGCTTATACTCTAGTGGAGGAAGTAGATAAAGTAGGCTGTGCTGAGAAAGAAGAAAGCACTGAGCGTTATTACAGTGCATGAGAGAAATACCAATGTGCCAGTCTGGAAGAGCACGTGGTAGTTAGGCAAAGAGGTGTGCACATCAGACAAAAAGAGCAGCACAAACTAAACATAGAAGAGAGAGCTTGCCGAGGAGCTGCCCATAACCCTGTTGGACTACTGGAGGGGGACAAACTGGAAGTAAGGAAGATAAACTGGAAGTAAGGAAGATAAACTGGAAGTAAGGAAGATAAGGTAGAATGCTGCTGCATTGATCCTGGAGAGGGTTGACCAAGAGCTGGTCAGAGCGATTCAGAAATGAAGATGGATAGGGACATAGTAAGGACATGTCTTGGAAACAGATCAGACGTGGCTTGTCAAATCAGGGTGGGGATGGAGTCCAGGCTCAGAAAAAACCTAGGCAGTAGCACTTTTCACTGAGATTGGGACTGGGGAGGAGTGTCATTGCATTCAAAACCAATTATAGACTTTTAAGAGATTTTCACATGTGTTATATATTCCAGATAAAAAGAGTTATTATTTGTTTCACTCAGTTAGGAAAATTGGCAACTAATTTAATTTGCTAATGTTTGGAGAGCTAAGTTGAATTCTATCTGTGAGAAATTATATATTTTGAACAGTTCAGTTAGTAATAAAATGTTACAAAGGATTTTTTTTTAAAAAAATCAATAATAAAACACTAGGTGAGTGTTGAGACATTTTAAAATTTCTTGTCCTAGGTGGTGGAGAATATACGATGATTTGAAGTGACCACTGTGGTTGTCAAGTGCACTTTATCCAGCTCTCATAAAGTCTGAGTGCCAAGAAGGAGATTGAATTACTGAATTATAAATCTGCTCTAGGCACTAAGGTTGACTAAAATAACTGACCCATATTCTGAAACTCTTATTTCAGTTTTCTTAATGGCCTAATTGAATTGATCAATTGGCAATTCGATCTATTGTTCATTCCTTTAACTGTAATTAGATAATCCCGGGCCCAGTACTGGCCTGAATTAAACTGTTTTGGCTTTTAATAAATTGGACTAAACTATATTTCAAATGATCTGTCTATATGATATTTATCTTTCTTTCTAAAGTCCAATTTTGTCAGAGTAAATATATATATACCAAAGTATTTGCCATTTCAACATTTTTGACATGTTCAATTCAGTGGCATTATTTATGTTCATCATGGTGTGCAACCATAACACTGTTTCCAAATTTTTATATCACTCTTAATAATATTGATTTTTATTGAAATAAATTTTAACAGAACCCATTTCATCATTTATATTATTTAAGGTGGAAAATTATATGTTTAGCTTTAAAACAAATAGTTTCACCATTTTGTTCATCACTAGGAAGTTATTACTAACTCAATGGGTGATTTTTTTTTAAATAATTTTTATTGTGCTTTAAGTGTAAGTTTACAAATCAAATCAGTCTCTCACATATAAACATATATACACCTCACTACATACTCCCACTTACTCTCCCCCTAATGAGTCAGCCCGCTCCCTCCTTCCAGTCTCTCCTTTCATGACCGTTTTCCAGTTTCTAACCCCCTCTACCCTCCCATCTCCCCTCCAGACAGGAGATGCTAACATAGTCTCAAGTGTCCACCTGATGCAAGTAGCTCACTCCTCATCAGCATCTCTCTCCAACCCATTGTCCAGTCCAATCCATGTCTGATGAGTTGTCTTCTGGAACGGTTCCTGTCCTGGTCCAACAGAAGGTTGGGGGACCATGACCACTGGGATTCTTCTAGTCTTAGACCATTAAACCTGATCTTTTTATGAGAATTTGGGGTCTGCATCCCACTGTTCTCCTGCTCCCTCAGGGGCTCCCTGTTGTGTTCCCTGTCAGGGCAGTCATCGGTTGTAGCCGGGCACCACCTAGTTCTTCTGGCCTCAGGACGATGTAGTCTCTGAGTCATGTGGCCCTTTCTGTCTCTTGCGCTGGTAATCGTCTTCTGCCCTTGGTGTTCTTCATTCTCCTTTGTTCCAGGTGGGTTGAGACCAATTGATGCATCTTAGATGGCCGCTTGTTAGTATTTAAGACCCCAGACGCCACATTTCAAAGTGGGATGCAGAATGTTTTCTTAATAGATTTTATGATGCCAATTGACTTAGATGTCCCCTGAAACCATGGTCCCCAGACCCCTGCCCCTGCTATGCTGGCCTTGGAAGCATTCAGTTTATTCAGGAAACTTCTTTGCTTTTGGTTCAGTCCAATTGTGCTGACCTCCCCTGTATTGTGTGCTGTCTTTCCCTTCACCTAAAGTAGTTCTTATCTACTACTTAATTAGTGAGTGCCCCTCTCCCACCTTCCCTTCCTCCCCCCTCTCGTAACCACAAAAAAATGTGTTCTTCTCAGTTTAAACTATTTCTCAAGATCTTATAACAGTGGTCTTATACAATATTTGTCGTTTTGCATCTGCCTAATTTCACTCAGCGTAATGCCTTCCAGATTCTCCCATGTTATGAAATGGTTCACAGATTCCTCACTGTTCTTTATTGATGAGTAGCGTTCCATTGTGTGAATACACCATAATTTATTTATCCATTCGTCCATTGATGGACACCTTGGTTGCTTCTATCTTTTTGCTATTGTAAACAGAGCTGCAATAAACATGGATGTGCATATATCTGTTCGTGTAAAGGCTCTTATTTCTCTAGGATATATTCTGAGGAGTGGGATTTCTGGGTCGTATGGTAGTTCTATTTCTAGCTTTTTAAGGAAACACCAGATAGATTTCCAAAGTGGTTGTACCATTTTACATTCCCACCAGCAGTGTATAAGTGTTCCAATCTCTCCACAGTCTCTCCAACATTTATTATTTTGTGTTTTTTGGATTAATGCCAGCCTTGTTGGAGTAAGACGGAATCTCATCGTAGTTTTAATTTGCATTTCTCTAATGGCTAATGATCGAGAGCATTTTCTGATGTATCTGTTAGCCGCCTGAATATCTTCTTTCGTGAAGTGCGAGTTCATAACCTTTGTCAATTTTTTAATTGGGTTGTTTGTCTTTTTGTGGTTGAGTTTTAACAGAATCATATAGATTTTAGAGATCAGGCGCTGGTTGGAAATGTCATAGCTGAAAATTTTTTCCCAGTCTGTACGTGGTCTCTTTACTGTTTTGGTGAAGTCTTTAGATGAGCATAGGTGTTTTTGATTTTTAGGAGCTCCCAGTTATCTGGTTTCTCTTCGTCGTTTTTAGTAATGTTTTGTATTCTGTTTACGCCTTGTATTAGGGCTCCTAACGTTGTCCCTATTTTTTCTTCCATGGTCTTTATCGTTTTAGTCTTTATGTTTAGGTCTTTGATCCACTTGGAGTTAGTTTTTGTGCGTGGTGTGAGGTATGGGTCCTGTTTCATTTTTTTGCAAGTGGATATCCAGCTATGCCAGCACCATTTGTTCAAAAGACTATCTTTTCCCCAATTAACTGGCACTGGCCCTTTGTCAAATATCAGCTGCTCATACGTGGATGGATTTATATCTGGGTTCTCAATTCTGTTCCATTGGTCTATGTGCCTGTTGTTGTACCAGTACCAGGCTGTTTTGACTACAGTGGCTGTATAATAGGTTTTAAAATCAGGTAGAGTGAGGCCTCCCACTTTCTTCTTCTTTTTCAGTAATGCTTTGCTTATACTGGGCTTCTTTCCCTTCCATATGAAGTTGGTGATTTGTTTCTCCATCACATTAAAAAATGTCATTGGAATTTGGATCGGAGGTGCATTGTATATATGTAGATGGCTTTTGGTAGACATTTTTCGTGTGTTAAGTCTTCCTATCCATGAGCAAGTTATGTTTTTTCCACTTATGTAGGTCCCTTTTAGTTTCTTGCACTAGTACTTTGTAGTTTTCTTTGTATAGGTCTTTTACATCTTTGGTAAGATTTATTCATAAGTATTTTATCTTCTCGGGGGCTACTGTGAATGGTATTGATTTGGTGATTTCCTCTTTGATGTTCCTTTTGTTGATGTAGAGAAATCCAAGTGATTTTTGTATGTTTATCTTGTAACCTGAAACTCTGCCGAACTCATCTATTATTTTCAGTAGTTTTCTTCAGGATTCCTTAGGGTTTTCTGTGTATAAGATCATGTCATCTGCAAATAGAGATAATTTTAATTCTTCCTTGCCAATCCAGATGCCTTTTATTTCTTTGTCTAGCTTAATTGCTCTGGCTAAGACCTCCAGCACAATGCTGAATAAGAGCGGTGATAAAGAGCATCCTTGTCTGGTTCCCATTCTCAAGGGAAATGCTTTCAGGCTCTCTCCATTTAGGGTGATGTTGGCTGTTGGCTTTGTATAAATGCCCGTTATTATGTTGAGGAATTTTCCTTCTATTCCTATTTTGTTGAGAGTTTTTATCATAAATGGGTGTTGAACTTTGTCAAATGCCTTTTCTGCATCAATTGATAAGATCATGTGGTTTTTGTCTTTTGTTTTATTTATGTGGTGGATTACATTAATTGTTTTTCTAATATTGAACCAACCTTGCAACCTTGCATAACCTGGTATAAATCCCAATTGGTCATGGTGGATTATTTTTTTGATATGTTGTTGAATTCTATTGGCTAAAATTTTGTTAAGGATTTTTGCATCTATGTTCATGAGGGATATAGGTCTGTAATTTTCTTTTTTTCTGGTGTCTTTACTTGGTTTTTGTATCGGGGATATGCTGGCTTCATAGAATGAGTTAGGTAGTATTCCATCATTTTCTATGCTTTGAAATATCTTTAGTAGTAGCGGTGTTAACTCTTCTCTGAAAGTTTGGTAGAACTCTGCAGTGAAGCTGTCCAGGCCAGGTCTTTTTTTGTTGGGAGTTTTTTGATTACCTTTTCAATCTGTTTTTGTTATGGGTCTATTTAGTTGTCCTACTTCTGATTGTGTTAGTTTAGGTAGGTAGTGGTTTTCTAGGAGTTCATCCATTTCTTCTAGGTTTGCAAATTTGTTAGAGTACAATTTTTTGTAGTAATCTGATATGATTCTCTTAACGTCAGTTGGGTCTGTTGTGATATGGCCCATCTCATTTCTTGTTTGGGTTATTTGTTTCGTTTTCTGTATTTCTTTAGTCAATCTGGCCAATGGTTTATCAATTTTGTTAATTTTTTCAAAGAACCAGCTTTTGGCTTTCTTAATTCTTTCAGTTGTTTTTCTGTTCTCTAATTCATTTAATTCCGTTCTAATTTTATTATTTGTTTTGTTCTGGTGCCTGATGGATTCTTTTGTTCCTCGCTTTATATTTGTTCAAGTTGTCGGGACAGTTCTCTGATTTTGGCTCTTTCTTCTTTATGTGCGTGTGCATTTATTGACATAAATTGACCTCTGAGCACTGCTTTTGCTGTGTCCCAGAGGTTTTGATGGGAAGTGTTTTCATTCTCATTGCATTCTATGAATTTCTTTATTCCCTCCTTTATGTCTTCCATAACCCAGTCTTTTTTGAGCAGGGTATTGTTCAGTTTCCAAGTATTTGATTTCTTTTCCCTGATTTTTCTGTTATTGATTTCCACTTTTATGGCCTTGTGGTCTGAGAAGATGCTTTGTAATATTCCGATGTTTTGGATTCTGCAAAGATTTGTTTTATGACCTAATATGTGGTCTATTCTAGAGAATGTTCCATGTGCATTAGAAAAAAAAGTATACTTTGCAGCTGTTGGGTGGCATGTTGTGTATAAGTCTGTGAGGTCAAGTTGGTTGACTGTAGCAATTAGATCTTCTGTGTATCTATTGAGCTTCTTACTGGAAGTCCTATCGTTCTCCGAAAGTGGTGTGTTGAAGTCTCCTACTATAATTGTGGAGGTGTCTATCTCACTTTTCAATTCTGTTAAGGTTTTAGGTATTTTGCAGCCCTGTCATTGGGTGCATAAATATTTAATATGGTTATATCTTCCTGGTCAATTGTCCCTTTAATCGTTATGTAGTGTTCTTCTTTATCTTTTGTAGTGGATTTAACTTTACAGTCTGTTTTGTCAGAAATTAATATTGCTACTCCTGCTCTTTTTCGATTGTTTTTTGCTTGATATATTTTTTCCATCCTTTGAGTTTTAGTTTGTTTGAGTCTCTAAGGTGTGTCTGTTATGGGCAGCATATAGACGGATCATGTTTTTTTTATCCAGTCTAAGACTCTGTCTCTTTATTGGTGCATTTAGTCCATTTACATTCAGCATAATTATAGATAAGTATGTGTTTAGTGCTGTCATTTTGATGCCTTTTTGTGTGTGTTGTTGACAATTTTATTTTTCCACTTACTTTTTTGTGCTGAGATGGTTTTCTTTGTAAATTGTGTGTTCCTCATTTTTATAGTAGTTGAATTTGTTTTTACTGAGCTGTTATGTTTTTTCTTGGTTTTTATTTTGAAGTATGGAATTGTTAGACCTCTTTTTGGTTACCTTAATATTTACCCCTATTTTTTCTAAGTAAAAACCTAACTTGGATCATCCTATATTGCCTTAGTTTCCTCTCCCTATGAAAGATCTATGACTCCTGTATTTAGTCCCTCTTTTTGATTATTGTCATCTTTTATGTAATGACTTCAGTGATTCCCTGTTTTGAGCATTTTTTTCTTTTTTAAATTAATCTAATTTTGTTTTTGTGATTTCCCTATTTGAGTTGATATCAGGATGTTCTGTTCTGTGACCTTGTGTTGGTGTCTGATATTATTGATTTTCTGATCAAAGAATTTCCTTTAATAATTCTTGTAGCTTTGGTTTTGTTTTTGCAAATTCTCTAAGCTTGTATTTATCTGTAAATATTTCAATTTCACCTTCATATTAGAGAGAGAATTCTGCTAGATATATGATTCTTGGCTGGCAGTTTTTCTCCTTCAGTGCTCTATTTATGTCATCCCATTTCCTTCCTGCCTGCATGGCATCTGCCAAGTAGTCTGAACTTATTCTTATTGATTCTCCTTTGTAGGTGACTTTTATCCCTAGCTGCTTTTAAAATTTTCTGTTTATCTTTGGTTTTGGCAAGTTTGATAATATGTCTTCGTGATTTTCTTTTGGGGTCGACCTTGTATGGGGTTTGATGAACATCTTGGATAGATATCCTTTTGTCTTTCACGATGCCAGTGAAGTTTTCTGCCAACAGATCTGCAACTATTCTCTCTGTATTTTCTGTTATCCCTCCCTTGCTGGAACTCCAATCATGCGCAAGTTATTCTTGATAGAGTCCCACATGACTCTTAGGGTTTCTTCATTTTTTTTAATTCTTTTATCTGATTTTTCTTCAGGTATATTGGTGTCAATTGGCTTATCCTCCAACTCCCCCACTCTGCATTCCAATTTCTTGATTCTGCTCCTCTGACTTCCTATTGAGTTGTCTAATTCTGTAATTTTACTGTTAATGTTTTGGATTTCTGAATGGTGCCTCTCTATGGATTCTTGCAGCTTATTAAGTTTTCCACTATGTTGTTGAATAATCTTTTTGAGTTCTTCAACTGTTTTTTCAGTGTGTTCCTTTGCTTTTTCTGTAGATTGCCTTATTTCATTTCTGAGGGCATCCTTGATGTCTTGAAGCATTCTGTTTATTAGTTTTTTATATTCTGCATCTGGCAATTCCAGGATTGTATCTCCATTTGGGAAAGATTTTGATTCTTTAATTTGGGGAGTTGTAGAAGCAATCATTGTCTGCTTCTTTATGTGATTTGATATTGACTGCTGTCTCTGAGCAGTCTATAAGATATTGTAATGATTTATTTTATATTTGCTCACTGAGTCTTATCTTCTTGTTTTGTTTTGTTTCAGTATACTCAGATGGGCTACTAGATTGCGCTGTCTTGATTGTTGTAGCCTTTGAAGTACTTATGTCCTATTACCAGCTGGTTTGAGCTGTTACCAGATGTATAAGCCTAAGAGTCCATTCACTATTCTTGAATAGAATCAGCTTAGGTGTTCTGATTTTGGGTCACCAAGTGTGTGGTGTATACTGTCACCTATTAACTTAGAGGAGTAGTGGTGATAGTTGTGTGCACTAGATTCTAGTAGCAGCAGGGGGTCACGCTCCAAGGAGGGCAGGATGCTGACAGCCTTCCCCCACGTGCCAGTGAGGTAGGTGTGTCTCTATTCCTAGAGCATTTTGGTGGGTGGGCTCTGCAGCTGTACCTTAGGCACACAATGTTTGTACCTCTAAAGATTGGTAGGCATCACTATCCTCAGGTCCCTTTAGCAGGTGGCTAGGTAGTTTGGGTGGAGCTTCAGCCCTCATTTCCCTGCTATGGATCAGTGAGGTCTCCTTTTAATAGGTAGAGAGGTATCAGACCACAAAAACTTTTCTTTCCACTGCTCAGCTAAAACAATTACAGTCAGATCTCTATCAGAATTGCCTTTGCATTATAATAGCCACCTTGTTCCCTATAGGGGTGAAAACCAAAGACTGTGGATTTCATATGCTTGGTTGGAGCTGGTTCCGTATTTTTATTCTAGTTTAGGGGAGTCAGGGAAGCATTTTTTCCCCCCTAGGTTGTTAATTGCTGCTTCTTTCAGGCCAGGAGAATGGGTTGGGGGGCGGGGGGAAAACCGGCAGAGCACTTCACACCCTGGCCCAGGAAATTCCAGTGTTAATGAAGCCGCCCAGGGCAGGGAGGGGAGGGATCAGATAGATAAGAGACAGTAGCAGGGCAATATAGACAAAGTTACTTATCTTGCTTGGTGATGACTGTTTTATCTGAGATTCCAGAGGGGCATGTAGCCTGTGTGCACTGGCTGGGTTGAGATTGACCCCGAAGGTCAGGCCTGCATCCCGTGCTTGCGCCCTCTCAGGAAGCTGTGATCAGCGCCTCCGCTCCTAATTCAAAGCCCAGCGCCAAGGTTTTCTGGTTAGAGTGCTGCATTCCAGGCTCTAAACCAGTGGCTGCTTCCCCGTGATTTCTCCTCCTGTCAGCCGTGTCATTGTGCAGCCTGCGTGCGCTGGCTTGGTTTCCCCTGAGGTTACTTCCGGGGGCTAGGGTTGCATCCCGTGCTTGTGCCATCTCAGGAAGCCGTGCTCAGCTCCTCTGCGTTTAGTCCAAAGCCCAGTGCCAAGGTTTTCTGACTGGGATGCTGGCTCCAGGCTATGAAAACAGTCACTGCTTCCCCGTGGTTGCTCCTTCTCTTGTCAGCCATGTCAGTGTTCAGCCTGCTTGCACTGGCTGAGTCTCTACTGAGGTTACTCCAGGGGGTTAGGGGTTACGGCTGCGTCCCATGCTTGCCCCGTCTCAGTAAGTCACAATCATCCCCACCACTCTGGCACCAGGGAACCACAAGGGCTCAAGGCTATCGCACGGGGCGCTGGTTCCAGAAGTGGTCACTGCTTCAGGGCATGGCTTTTTGCTCCCCTGTGACTCAGGTCCACTCCTTAGTTCTGTTTGACGGTCAGCGTTCGTAGATTGTCAAGTATGTGATCGACTCACTTGTTTTTCTGAGTCTTTGTTGCAAGAGGTATCCACAGTAGTTTCTACCTAGTCAGCCATCTTGGCGCTGCCTCCTGTTTTTTTTTTTTTTTTAGTTTGACAAAATAATATTTATATATCAAAATGAAATAAAATTTTACTACCATTTCTTTTTTATGGCTTCCACAGAGTAATGATCTCTAGGGTTAATAAAGAAGACACATTCCTTACTTTTCAAGTTTACTGTCAAGCCCGAGAGTTAATTCAAGCAGGCGTGTGACTACATAAGGCAGGGAAGTATAACCTCAAGTAAATGTATCTAGTTCCAAATGAACACAGAAAAGGCAAAAAATCAATTCTAGGTAGAAAATTTGGAAAGTCTTCCTACAGATGATTACTTTTCTAGTTCATCAGAAGCAAAAACTCTTAGTGAAATGATAATGGTAGGTGATAAGCCTGGAAGGAAAAGTGGAACCCACTTATAGAGAGCCTTGAATCCCAAATCTAAAAATTTAGATTTGATTCTGTCAACTTTATTAATGGTTGAGAGTCCCTGAAGGTTTTTGAGCAATGGACACCCGATATGAAGATACACACAGAAAAAGAGAAACAAGTAGAGCAAAATACATTAATGGCATCACCTGGAATTTTTGTCTAATACTTAATGTTTTTCACTACTGATGGATTTTCCTTTTTCAGGCTAGTTTTGAATTAAACAAAACTGTGCAATGCTATAAACAGGATACTCTTAGTCTTTAATAGATTTAAGTTGGATGTAATGGTTTCTCTTACGTATGCTTAGAAAAGAATGACTTAGAGGATCATATTATATTTAAACCATGTGAAGTCCATATTTGCTAATTATAATATCAAATTTAATTCAGACTGAAAAGGTTTTATTTGGACTATCACATTCTGATTTCATGGATTCTGCTATTACTGTGTTAATATTTATCAATGAATATTTAAAATTCTCAATTTTAATTATTATTTAAAAAGTAGTTAAAAGCATGCAGTCTAACAGACAGACTAAGTGCAAATCTCAGTTTCTCCACTTACTAACTGTGCACCTTGGGGTAAGTTACTTAATCTCTTTATAAATCTCAATTTACTCATCTTGCAAAATCCAGAGAATAATGGTATACATTTGGTAGGATGGTTGTGAGGCTTAAAGGTATTGGACCAAGTGGGTGGTGGTGCCCAAGTACGAGGCCTGAAATGACTAATTCCTGAATAGTTATTAGCTGTTATAATTATTTTGGCATTTTAGAAATTCCAATCTTAAAGAATTTCATTCTCATATCAAGATTTTTTTCTTAGATAATAAGTGACTTGATTTTGAATCTGCATATCTAAATATTCATTTGTCTTCTGGTAGTTAAGTGTTCTGGAATTCCCATCTTCTCAATGTTATCCATAATTTATTATGATCCACAGAGTCGAATGCCTTTGCATAGTCAATAAAACACTGGTAAACATCTTTCTGGTATTTGAACAGAACAAGGGGATACTGCGTGGTTTAAAGTAAGGAAAGGTGTGTGTCAGGGTTTTATCCTTTCACCATTCTTATTCAATCTGTATGCTGAGCAAATAATCTGATAAACTGAACTCTATGAAGAAGAATGGGGCATCAGGATTGGAGGAAGACTAACAACCTGTTTTACGCAGATGACACAAACTTGCTGGCTGAAAGTGAAGAGGACTTGAAGCACTTATAAAGATCAAAGACCAAGGCCTTCAGTATGGTTTACACCTCAATATAAAGAAAACAAAAATCCTAATGACTGGACCAATAAGCAACATCATGATAAACAAAGAAAAGATTGAAGTTGTGAAGGATTTCATTTTACTTGGATCCACAAATCAACACCCATGGAAACAGCAGTCAAGGAATCAAAAGATTCATGGCATTGGACAAATCTGCTGCAAAAGACCTCTTTAAAGTGTTGAAAAGCAAAGATGTCACCTTGAAGACTAAGATGTGCCTGACCCAAGCCATGGTGTTTTCAGCCTCCTCTTATGCATGTGAAAGCTAGACAATGAAAAAGGAAGACTAAAGAAGAATTGTTGCCTTTGAATTGTGGTGTTGGTGAAGAATATTGAATATATCACGGCCTGCCAGAAGAATGAACAAATCTGGATTGAAAGAAGTGCAGCCAGAACGCTTCTTAGAAGTGCAGATGTTGAGATTAGGTCTCATATACTTTGGACATGTTATCAAAAGGGATCAGTCCCTAGAGGAAGACATCCTGCTTGGTGAAGTAAAGGGTCTGCGAAAAAGAGGGAAAACCCTCAAAGAGATGGATTTACACAGTGTCTGCAACAACGGGCTCAAGCATAACAACGATCATGAGAATGGCGCAGAACCAGACAGTGTTTCCTTCTGTTGTGCATAGGGTCACTGTGAATCAGAACCAGCTTGACGGTACCTAACAACAACAAAACAGCTAGTAGTTAATTACACATGTTTTATGCTACTTATCCATCCATTGCAATCCAATGGATTCCGATTCGTAATGGCCCTAACAGACAGGGTAGAACTGCCTCATAGGGTTTCCAAGGAACAGCTGGTGGATTGAACTGCTGACCTTTTGGTTAGCAGCCACAGTTCTTAACCACTTCTCCACCAGGGCTCTTATATATCCATAGTACTGGCTTTTACTGGCTAGTATCTGCATTTCCTTTTCACATATATTAGAAGCCAGAGTATTTCCTCTCTGGTAGCTCATTGCTACATGTTTCCCACCCTTACCTTTCCATCAACATCGTCTCTTTTGCTGTATGAAATAGTACAGGAGACACTGGCTTAGACAATGGAGTCAGAATATAAATAAGTATTCTAGTATTTGATCTTCATTAATCTTTAGCAATTTATTTAATCCTCTAAAACTTTAGTGTCTTTATTGGTTGAGAGAAGAGTTTGCCCTAGGTCAACTTTTCCCAATCTTTTTACTTCCAAGAATCTCTTTTATTATTTCACTCCATATTTGGCCCCAGTCCTGTCTTTATAATCCCAATGTTTAAAAGTCAAGTTTTTCCTATTAAAACCACATTTAACACAATATAAAATAATGGTTAGGAGTCAAAAATCAATCTCATAAAATATGGGATTTTTCTATTATAAAAAAACCCAGTGCATATATAATAATACATATATATTATTATAGATTAGTAAAAAAAAAAAAAAAGTTTCAAATTGGCCTATATTGTCATGAAAAGCACACCAAAAAGAGTTAATAGGCCTTTTATTGTATGCAACTGACCATGCAGTGAACTAAGTTTCATATCACCTACCACTCCCATTTGGTATCAGAGCTGGGCAGAGCACAGGGACCAATGCCTAATCATGTTATATCAGATTTAGATTTATTGCAGGGTACATTATCGTAGGGTTTCACCGTAATTCATTTATTCCCATTTTTATTAATCACAGGCTTCTATAACTAGCAGTTATCTCACATTTTTAGACAATGTGAGGTAATCAAGACAACCAATGTTTCATATGGAGTTGATGCAAATTTGAATCAGAAGGAATAAAGCCCAATACATTAGTAAGCCTAAGCCGATTTGGAGCACTGGTGGATCAGTGGTTAAGAGTTCAGCTGCTAATCAAAGGGTCCACAATTCTAATCCACCAGCCACTCCTTGGAAACCCCATGGAGCAGTTCTACTCCATCCTACACGGTCACTTATGAGTTGGAATTGACTCAACAGCAACGGTTTTTTGGTTTTAAGCTGGTTAACTGTGGGTAAATAGTTAATTCCTGTTTACTTTTAGAATTAAAAAATAATAATAATCCTTAGATTCCTGGTGCCATATTTGGGGACATCCACAAGCCCCAGGATTCCAAGTTGAAACTCAAAATACTAAGGGAATTGTCACATTTTTCTTGCCATGTCTATCATTCTAATATCACCAGTGCTCTCCCCTTCACCAAAGCCATTGATTTTCCTATTTTCATCCTTGACCTTGAGTGAATTTAGTTATTGATTGTATAATCTCCTATTAGCTCCCATTCTCTGAAAGTTGCTATTTCACATAAGGTCAAGAGCAAGAATAATATATTTGGAATTGTCCTTCATATAAATAAATGGATATTTCTGGAAAAGGAGAGAACCTATCTTTTACCGAGACTGTATTGGGGCTAATATGTGGTCCAACTTCTGACTTTCAGAAGTAGATCACTAGGCCTTTCTTCTAAGGTATCTCTGGAGAGATTCAAACCTCCAAACTTTTGGTTAACAGATGAATGTGTTAACCATTTCCATCACTTAAAGATTCCAACATATGCCCAGTTCTGCATATAATAGGAACATTTAGAGTCCTGTGCTTAAGGGGTAGAAACCCTGGTGGCATAGTGGTTAAGAGCTACAGCTGCTAACCAAAAGGTCGGCAGATCAAATCCACCAGGTGCTCTTTGGAAACCCTATGGGGCAGCTCTACTCTGTCCTGTAGGGTGACTATGAGTTGGAATCTACTTGACAGCAACAGGTTTTTGTTTTGTTTTGTTCTGTTTAAGGGGTGTAATAGGAAATTAAGCTGAATGGTCAGGCAATCTGCCCTGACTCACACAAGAACAAGAAACTTTCCTTGAGGGTGTGTAGAAGCCCAAACCTATAATGCCTGAGTGTAAAAGTCACACACACACACACACACACACACACTAACTGGTAAATAGATTGGTACATCTTTCTTCTCAGGTCCTGTTTGATATCAATTTATTCCTGGAGTAGTAAAAAAAAAAAAAAAACAGACTTACTTAGCTATGAGTTGTGGGCACACCTTTATTGATTCTATGTTGGCCAAGTAGAAAATAGTCCACATATTTTTGGTTCTTTCTTAAAAACAAGAGATAGAATTAAAAATTCATTGCTTTTCTGGGCAAGTTTTAAATGTTGCTTTATATATATATATATATATATAAATTATGAAGATTTCTGGATTCCTTTAACTTTGACACATTATAATAGTAACATTTGTTTTCTGTGATTTTATGTCAGCTTCAAATGGAAAAAAAAAAAAATCCTATAGATGAAAAATCACTTCCTCAGACCTGCTACAAAATGAAACTGATAGACTCAAAATTTGCCTGTGAGACAGAAGGGGTACGGCCATATGTCAATGATAAGAATAGATGCTCCCTTTTCTTCCTCCAAACTATAACCACAAATAGCAATATGTATGTGCACGTGGAGAAAAAAAAAAAGAGGAAATATGAACAGATGTAGGAATATTTACAGAGAGGGTATGTAATTTTTAGTATTGAATTGGTGTAAATGAGGAATGAAAGTAATAGAATCATACAGTGATGTGAAATGCCTCCCTTCTCCTTCTCTGTTCAGAGCTCCTTGGCTTAAGGCCAGAATGAAGTTTTTCATGTTTATTAAGTAAATTCTGATTCCTGTGATCAGTCTGGATTAGACTGGCTTTCTATAAAAGATATTATAAACACAGAGTTAAGATGGAGTTTCATGGAATTTTCCTCTCAGAACACATGGTATAGGACCTACTGATATTTGAAGACACATGGCTCCTGCTTGAATTTCCTAAAACAGAGCTAGATGGGGAGTGGAAGAAGAGCCAGCAGGTGAACAGTAGGCAAGCATGAAATTGAGGAAGCAGACAGAGGAAACCAGCTCTGTGAAGTTCAATTCATTTGTAACTCTTATGCCTGGGAAGAAATCAAAGAGAATAGCCCATGGTAGCCTGCAGAGCCCTTTCCTTTCCAATTGGTGAGGTGTTTGGTATTCCATTGAGATGGGAATTTATTAAAGAAAACCAAGGAGCACACAATGAGGAAAACAAGTTTTGGATTCAGAAAGCCTAAAAATTACAAACAACTCTCGGCAACTTTGAGGAAGACAGTTATTAAGTTGCACAAGTGTCGTTCTTTTCCTTGCTGACACACACGCTAACAGCCCATGATTCAGTCTCTCAAAAAAAAAAAAAATTTTTTTTTTTTTTTTGTTTATGCCACATTTGGAAACCCTGGTGGAGTAGTGATTAAGTGCTATGGCTGCTAACCAAGTGGTCGGCAGTTTGAGTCCGCCAGGCACTCCTTGGAAAGTCTATGGGGCAGTTCTATTCTACCCTATGGGGTCACTATGAGTCAGAATCGACTCGATGGCACTGGGTTTGGTTTGTTTTTTTTTGGTATGTCATAGTTATTTTATAAATCCATCCAGCTAAGATTAGTTTGGAGACTCTTGACCAATACTTTACAAAAACGGCCCCATTAAAGAAAAAACCTTTGTCAAAACACAGAGAGTATGCGTTTCAGTTTGCCTGGGCTAGTTTCAGTCACGTCTAACCTCCTAGAATAATTACAAACTGAGCGCCCTCTAACTCTCAAATGTGTCCCAGTTTGGATAATTTAGGGGGTCACCCTAGTCATCTATCATGAGTAAAAACAAACTTATGTGGCTCCCAAGGAGTTTGAGAAAAACCGTGCCTGAAGAGAAGCCATCTAACTTCCCCTTGGCCTCACAAACTCAATTAATGTGGCCAATGTAATATCTAATAAAAACCTTTTTTTGAAATGCATTTAGGCAGAAAGCAGCCTCTCTACTTTCACTAACACCCTGTGGGGCCATGGTCCCTGGAGACTGTGAGTTTTTCTTTCTGAACATGTCAACTGTAAGGAAATGTGTCCAGGTATATGATCCAAGATGCCCCTTGAATATAAATAAAAACAAGTAGAGAAAGAAGAGGAGAAGTGGGAGAAGTGTAATTAATTTATCAATTTCTATTTGATCCATGATGAGAGGAAACGGGCTTCCTGAGTGTTTCAGAAGAATGATTGATTTGTTGAGACCTTGTTCTCAGAGTATGCTCCAGGGACCCTTGGGGTTGCTTGAGATGCTTTCAGGAGATCTGTGAGGTCAAACTATTTTAATAATTATGATAATACATTATTCGTATGTTTCACCATGTTGTTGTAAGAATGTTTTTGATGAAGCAGTAAAATATATTTTTATTAAATCTCAGCCCTTAAGTACACATGTTTTTAATATTCTGTGTGTCAAAATGGGAAATCCACATGAAGGATATCAAAGCATAATGATTTTCTCACAGAAAAAACTTCTGTGACCATATGAGTTTCAAGCTCAACTAGCAGTTTTTTTGTTTTCTTTCCCATTGAACCGATTTTCTATTTGAAAGAGCAATAAACAGAGTCAGCAACAACAGCAACAAAAAAATATGGCTATTCAGACTTTGGTATTTGTTAGACATTTACTCAAAAAAGAAAAAATTGAGCCTGTTACTTCAAGGAAAAGAGTATTTGTTGCCAATGATAAAATTTAAACTTTCAAGTTAAAATATGAAATTTGGAAAACATGATCTGCCACCAGAAGCCTGGAAGTAACATTTAAAGACCTTTCTGACAGGCTTGGTGGTGATAGTGACAAATGAGATTTTTTGATATTGTATAATGAAGTTTATTGGCATTTGAAAGACCTATCTCATTCAGTGTACTGTTCTGAATGACCAATGATTGATGTTATAACATCCTGCATGCATAAAAGATCTACTTAAGGTGAAAGACAGATCAAGGATTTTAATATAACACAGCACAAAATATTCATTGATATGGTGTCAGGTTCCATGTTACAACCAGCTCCTAAGAAACTCCTTCTATTGAGTTTTGGTGTTATGTTAAAAAAAATAACCGTCAAAGCTGCAATATTAAATACAGTGTAGTACTTGTATAAGGATAGACATATAGAAGAGTTGCATAGAATTGAAAATCTAAAATAAACCCATACAGCTATAGCCAATTGATTTTTGACAAGGGTGCCAAGTCCATTCAATGGGGAAAAGAATAGTCCGTTCAACAAATGGTAGTGGGACAACTGGATTTCTACATTCAGAAGAATGAAAATGGACCCTTCCCTCATTACCTCAAAATGGATCAACAACTAAATATGAGGACCCAAACCATAAAACTTTTAGAAGACAGCATAGGTGTAAATCTTCAGGACCTAGTATTTGGCAGTGACTTCTTAGATATGACATCAAAAGCATGAGCAACAAAAGAAAAAAATAGATAAATTGGACTTCAGCAAAAGAATTAAAAATTTGTGCAACAGAGGACATAATCAAGAAAGTTAAAAGACAATCTACAGAATGAAAAAAAAAACATTTGGAATACATATGTATTATAAGGGTTTAATATCCAGGATATATAAAGGACCCCTACAACTGAGGAGTCTGTTTTGGAAGAAGTACAGAGTGCTCCTTGGAAGCGAGGATGGTGAGACTTTGTCTCATATACTTTGGACATGTTATCAGGAGGGATCAGTCCCTGAGAAGGATGTCAGGGTTGGTAAGGTGAGGGTCAGCAAAAAAGAGGAAGACCTTCAACGAAATGGACTGACACAATGGCTGTAACAATGGGCTCAAACATAGCAATGATTGTGAGGATGGTGCAGGATCAGGCAGTGTTTCGTTCTGTTGTACATAGGGCTGCTGTGAGTCAGAACCAACTCGATGGCACCTAACAACAACAACATCACTCAACAACAACAATAAAAAAAGACAATCAGCCCAATTAAAAAAAAAAAAAAAGTTGGCAAAGGACTTGAATAAATATTTCTCTAAAAAAGATATACAAATGACCGATAAGCTTGTGAAAAGATATTGTTTTTTAGTCATTAGGGAGATGCAGATCAAAATGACTATGAGATGCCACTTCTTACACAATTTCCCATTGCTGTCAAGTTGATTCTGACTCATAGTGACCCTATATGACAGAGAAGAACTGCCCCATAGAGTTTCCAAGGAATGCCTGGTGGATTTGAACTGCCAAACTTTTTGGTTAGCAGCCATAGATAGCATTTAACCACTAAGCCACCAAGGCTACATCTTACACACAAGAATGGCTATTATTTAAAAACATTAGAAAGTAGCAAAAGTTGTCAAAGATTTAGAGAGATTGGAGCTCTTGATAGAGACAAGAAGCAGATTAGTCATTATCATGGGCCTGAGGGTGAGGGAAATAAGAAGGTATTGCTTAATGGGCACAGAGTTTCCATTTGGGGTGATGAAATAGTTTTGGAAAAAAATAGTGGTGATGGTTGCACAGCATTGTGGCCATGACTAATGCCACTGGATTGTATACATACAAATGGTTAAAATGGCAAAAGTATGTGTATATATATCAGAGCACAATGAATACAGAAAGAGATAGAAGAATACAGACATGTTCTATTAAACCAATCATTAAAGAAATTTTTAAGAGTGGAAAGATTTCCTGAGGCCAAACAGTTTGTGATCCACTAACTACATCATTGTTGTTTTTCCTAATGATTGTAAATCAGTCCTCCCCAACACTCCCCTCACAAAAACAAAAACAGATTAAGCTAAAAATGAAAAAGGAAAGAAAAAAGCAAAGAATAAGTAAAAGCAACATGTCACCAAATGTTGACTCTATAGTACAATTTCTGCACTCAGAGATCAATATCACTGTTTTCCCATTCTGCCACCAGGATGACAATGGAATCAGGTCAAAGAATCAAGCTAACATTCTCTCCCCAGCAATAAAGAGCTAAACTGAGTTTTAGTGCAAGCGAATCATGAGCGCTTGTAATCAATGTAGAAAATGGTTGCATAATTTTGTTTGCTCACTTCCATGAGTGTCTTATTAAAAAGAGGGGTGCATTTTTTGGTTTTTCATGTCCAGATTTGACATTGGAGAAAAGTCAGTTTTTGCTGAATTGCTGTGAAGCTATTTCTAAAATTGTTTTCTAGAATCCACACTTGCATTTTCTTTTAATTTTTATTGTAAAATACATCACAGATCATAAAAGTATGTGAAACATATACACAGTTAAATAATAAAATAAAAATGACCGTTTGCTTATATAGCTCTCAATTCATGAAACAGAACATTGTATTTTGATGCAATTTCCTGTGATATTCCTGGAAAAATTCTTCGTATTCTGTTAACTGAATAATTTAATTTGAGTTTGAAGAGTGAGTGTCCATATAGCAGGAACACAAATGATTTTTTAAATAATGTTTTTATCAGTAATTACTGATACTGGCATAGTTCTGTTAAAATAAATTTAGTCAATAAGAGCCATGACCTAGAATTTAAAAATCACATGTTGCAGAGCTTTTTCACCTATGTTATTACGGATCCCAGAGGAAAAGTTTTCATCTGTTCTTAAATATTTGCCAAGTTTTAGTCATTAACTTTTACGATTTATTTGCCTCTTGTACATTTCCATACAGTGTGCAACTCTCGAGTTTAAAGTAACTCTTCATTCTAAAAATAATATCGGTTTTTTTAAAACCTTTAGGAAATTCAGAAAAATCCAAAAATGAAAATAAAAATCACCCATAATTCTATCACATTTGATGTTAACCTTGGTATTTACATTTTCATCTTCCTATATTTGTCAAAATATAAATATACTCTCTTAATCCTTCTCTAAAAATCACATTTTAAAGGAGATAAGTAAGGCGAGTATCAAGTTAAATAATGACTCTGCAAGTAGCCAAAATCACACTAACAGTACAATAACAGAACTCAGAAAATCAAACTTAAAAGAAAAAAATTATCTCCAGTATACCTACTTTGCAAGAAATATGAAAAAAAATCTTCTTCAGAAAGAAGGAAATTGATACAGATCAGAAAGTTGTATCTATATAAAAAAATACAGAATCAGAGAAAAATTAAAGTAAAATAATTTTTTTTTTCTTATTCTTATTTAATCCAGTAGATAACTGTTCAAATTAATAATAGCAACAATGTATTAGGTAACTGATTATAGGGTATGGATAAGCGAAACCAATTCAGCAATATTTTAAAGGATGCAAGAGAGGAATTGGAGCACTCTAAGGTAACTCCGCTACACTTGAAGCAATATAGTGTGTTAAAGTGGACTTTGATTAGCTGTAAAAGTATATTCCATACTCTATGGTAAGTATTTAAACAGTTTAAAAAGAAGCAAAATACATATACTAAGAGCCAAAATGAAATTATATAAAATGCTTAATTAAAGCTAAAATATTCAAGGCCAGAAAACATACATTAACAAATGTGAAATAGTACAAACCATGCAAAGTACGCCGTCAGACCGCAATGGAATCTTGCTAGATATCAGAAACAGAAAGGTAGCTGGACAATCCCCAAATATTTACAGGTTAAACTAGATGTTTCTAAGTAATACTACAGGTTAAAGACAGTACCTCAACATAAATTGAAAAAAATTTTTTTTAATAATTTTTATTGTCCTTTAAGTGAAAGTTTACAAATCAAGTTATTCTCTCACACAAAAACCCATATACACCTTGCTACACACTCCCAATTACTCTAAAAAAAAAAAAAAAATGAGATAGCCTGCTCTCTCCCTCCACTCTCTCTTTCGTGTCCATTTCGCCAGCTTCTAACCCCCTCTGCCCTCTCATCTCCCCTCCAGGCAGGAGATGCCAACATAGTCTCAAGTGTCCACCTGATCCAAGAAGCTTCTCACCAGCATCCCTCCCCAACCCACTGTTCAGTCCAATCCTTGTCTGAAGAGTTGGCTTCAGAAATGGTTCCTGTCCTGGGCCAACAGAAGGCCTAGGGGCCATAACCACCGGGGTCCTTCCAGTCTCAGTCAGACCATTAAGTCTGGTCTCATGAGAACTTGGGGTCTGCATCCCAATGCTCTCCTGCTCCCTCAGGGATTCTCTGTTGTGTTCCCTGTCAAGGCAGTCATCGGTTGTAGGTGGGCACCATCTAGTTCTTCTGGTTTCAGGATGATGTAGACTCAGGTTCATGTGGCCCTTTCTGTTTCTTGGGCTGGTAATCGCCTTGTGTCCTTGGTGTTCTTCATTCTCCTTTGTTCCAGGTGGTTTGAGACCAATTGATACATCTTAGATGGCTGCTTGCTAGCCTTTCAGTCCCCAGACGCCACTCTTCAAAATGGGATGCAGAATGTTTTCTTAATAGATTTTATTATGCCAATTGACTTAAATGTCCCCTGAAGCCATGGTCCCCAGACCCCTGCCCCTGCTATGCTGGCCTTGGAAGCATTCAAGGAAACTTCTTTGCTTTTGGTTCAGTCCAATTGTGCTGACCTCCCCTGTATTGTGTGCTGTCTTTCCCTTCACCTAAAGTAGTTCTTATCTACTACCTAATTAGTGAATGCCCCTCTCCCACCCTCCCTCTCTCCCCTCTCTCGTAACCACGAAAGGATGTGTTCTTCTCAGTTTAAACTGTTTCTCGAGTTCTTATAATAGTGGTCTTATACAATATTTGTCCTTTTGCAACTGACTAATTTCACTCAGCATAATGCCTTCCAGGTTCCTCCATGTTATGAAATGTTTCACAGATTCCTCACTGTTCTTTATCGATGCATAGTATTCCTTTGTGTGAATATACCATAATTTATTTATCCATTCATCCATTGATGGGCCCCTTGGTTGCTTCCACCTTTTTCCTATTGTAAACAGTGCTGCAATGAGCATGGGTGTGCATATATCTGTTCATATAAAGGCTCTTATTTCTCTAGGGTATATTCCAAGGAGTGGGATTGCTGGATCATATGGTACTTCTATTTCTGGCTTTTTAAGGAAGCACCAAATCGATTTCCAAAGTGCTTGTACCATTTGATATTCCTACCAGCAGTGTATAAGTGTTCCAATCTCTCCACAGCCTCTCCAACATTTATTATTTTGTGTTTTTTGGATTAATGCCAGCCTTGTCGGAGTGAGATGAAATCTCGTTGTAGTTTCGATCTGCATTTCTCTAATGGCTAATGATTATGAACATTTCCTCATATATCTGTTAGCTACCTGAATGTCATGTTTAGTGAAGTGTCTATTCATATCTTTTGCCCATTTTTTAATTGGGTTATTTGTCTTTTTGCAGTATCATGCAGATTTTAGAGACCAGGCGCTAATCAAAAATGTCATAGCTAAAAACTTTTTCCCCGTCTGTAGGTAGTCTTTTTACTCTTTTGGTGAAGTCTTTGGATGAGCATAGGTGTTTGATTTTTAGGAGCTCCCAGTTATCTAGTTTTTCCTCTGCATTCTTTATAATGTTTTGTATACTGTTTATGCCATGTATTAGGGCTCCTAACATTGTCCCTATTTTTTCTTCCATGGTCTTTATCATTTTAGATTTTATATTTAGGTCTTTGATCCATTTTGAGCTCCTTTTTGTGCATGGAGTGAGGTATGTGTCTTGTTTCATTTTTCTGCAGATGGATATCCAGTTATGCCAGCACCATTTGTTAAAAAGAATGTCTTTTCCCCATTTAACCATTTTGGGGCCTTTGTCAAATATCAGCTGCTAATATGTGGACGGATTTATGTCTGGATTCTCAATTCTGTTCCATTGGTGCATGTATCTGTTGTTGTACCAGTGCCAGGCTGTTTTGAGTGCTGTGGTGGTATAATAGGCTCTAGAATCAGGTAAAGTAAGGCCTCCCACTTTGTTCTTCTTTTTCAGTAATGCCTTATTTATCTGGGGCCTCTTCCGCTTCCATATGAAGTTGGTGATTTTTTTCTCCACCTCATTAAAGAATGTCGTTGGGATTTGAATCGAATTGAGTTAAATATATAAATTGCTTTTGGTAGAATAGACATTTTTATAATGTTAAGTCTTCCTATCCACGAGCAAGGTATGTTCTTCGACTTATATAAGTCTCTTTTGGTTTCTTGAAGAAGCGTACAGTAGTTTTCTTTGTATAAGTCTTTTACATCTTTGGTAAGATTTATTCCTAAGTATTTTATCTTCTGGGGGCTACTGTAAATGGTATTGATTTGGTGATTTCCTCTTCGATGTTGTTTTTGTTGGTGTAGAGGAATCCAACTGATTTTTGTATGTTTATCTTGTATCCCGATACTCTGCTGAACTGTTCTATTAGTTTCAGTAGTTTTCTGGAGGATTCCTTAGGGTTTTCTGTGTATAAGATCCTGTCATCTGCAAATAGAGATACTTTTACTTCTTCCTTGCCAATCTGGATGCCCTTTATTTCTTTGTCTAGCCTAATTGTTCTGGTTAGGACCTCCAGGACAATGTTGAATGAGAGTGGTGATAAAGGGCATCCTTGTCCGGTTCCTGACCTCAATGGTAATGTTTTCAGGATTTCTCCATTTGGGTGATGTTGGCCGTTGGCTTTGTATAAATACCCCTTATTATGTTGAGGAATTTTCCTTCTATTCCTATTTTGCTGGGAGTTTTTATCACGAATGAGTGTTGAACTTCGTCAGATTCCTTTTCTGCATCAATTGATAAAATCATGTGATTCTTGTCTTTTATTTATGTGGTGAATTACATTAATTGTTTTTCTAATGTTGAACCATCCCTGCATACCTGGTATGAATCCAACTTGGTCATAGTGAATTATTTTTTTGATATGTTGTTGAATTCTATTGGCTAGAATTTTGTTGAGGATTTTTGCATCTATGTTCTTGAGGGATATAGGTCTATACTTTTCTTTTCTTGTGGTGTCTTTACCTGGTTTTGGTATCAGGGATATGGTGGCTTCATAGAATGAGTTTGGTAGTATTCCATCCTTTTCTATGCTCTGAGATACCTTTAATACTAGTGGTGTTAACTCTTCTTTGAAAGTTTGGTAGAACTCTGCAGTGAAGCCGTCCGGACCAGAGTTTTGTTTTGTTGGGAGTTTTTTGATTACCGTTTCAATCTCTTCTTATGTTATGGTTCTATTTATTTGTTCTACCTCTGTTTGTGTTAGTTTAGGTAGGTAGTGTGTTTCTAGGAATTCATCCATTTCTTCTAGGTTTTCAAATTTGTTTGAGTATAGTTTTTCATAGTAACCTGATATGATTCTTTTAATTTCAGTTGGGTCTGTTGTAATATCTATCGCCCATCTCATTTCTTATTTGGGTTATTTGCTTCGTCTCCTGTTTTTTTTTTTTTTGTCAGTTTGGCCAGTGGTTTATAAATTTTGTTGAGTTTTTCAAAAAACCAGCTTTTGGTCTTGTTAATTCTTTCAATTGTTTTTCTGTTTTCTATTTCATTTAGTTCAGCTCTAATTTTTATTATTTGTTTTCTTCTGGTGCCTGTGGGTTTCTTTTGTTGCTCTCTTTTTATTTGTTCAAGTTGTAGGGATAATTCTTTGATTTTGGCCCTTTCTCCTTTTTGGATGTGTGCGTTTATTAATATAAATTGGCCTCTGAGCACCGCTTTTGGCGTGTCCCAAAGGTTCTGATAGGAAGTGTTTTCATTCTCATTGGATTCTCTGAATTTCTTTATTCCATGGTTCTGGGTATCCTTAATGTCTTCTATAATCCAGCCTTTTTTGAGCAGGGAATTGTTCAGTTTCCAAGTGTTTGATTTCTTTTCCCTGCTTTTCCTGTTATTGATTTCCACTTTTACGGCCTTATGGTCAGAGAAGATGCTTTGTAATATTTTGATGTTTTGGATTCAATGTTTTGGATTCAATGCTTTATGATCAAATATGTGGTCTATTCTAGAGAATGTTCCATGTGCACTAGAAAAGAAAGTATACTTGGTTGCTGTTGGGTGGCGTGTTCTGTATATGTCTACGAGGTCAAGTTGGTTGATTGTGGCATCTAGATCTTTCGTGTCTTTATTCAACTTCTTTCTGGATGTCCTATCCTTCACCGAAAGTGGTGAGTTGAAGTCTCCTACTATTATTGTGGAGCTATCTCACTTTTAAGTGCTGATAGAGTTTGTTTTATGTATCTTGCAGCCCTGTCATTGGGTGCATAAATATTTAACATGGTTATATCTTCTTGGTGTATTGTGCCTTTATTCATTATATGGTGTCCTTCCTTATGCTTTCTGATGGATTTAACTTTAAAGTCTATTTTGTCAGAAATTATTATTGCCACTCCTGCTCTTTTTTGATTGTTGTTTGCTTGATAATTTTTTTTCCATCCTTTGAGTTTTAGTTTGTTTGTGTCTCTAAGTCTAAGGTGTGTCTCTTGTAGGAAGCAGATAGATGGATCTTGTTTTTTAATCCATTCTGCCACTCTGTCTCTTTATTGGTGCATTTAGTCCATTTACATTCAGGGTAATTATGGATAGGTATGAGTTTAGTGCTATCATTTTGATGTCTTTTTTTGTTTGTTGCAAGTTCCTTTTTCCCACTTGATTTTATGTGCTGAATAGATTTTCTTTATATATTGTCCTTTCCTCATATTTGTTGTTGTTGATTTTATTTCTGCTGAGTCTGTATTTTTCCCTTGTATTTTATTTTGATGAGTAGGATACTTTCTCTCCTTTGTGGTTACCTTATTTTTTACCCCTATTTTTCTAAATTTAAAACTAACTTTTATTTCTTTGTATCTCTGTATCTTCCTCTCCATATGGAAAGTGTATGATTACATTTCTTAGTCCCTCTTTATTATTTTAATGTTGTCTTCTTTTATGTAATAATATCACCATTATCCTGTTTGGGGCTTTTTTTTTTCTTTTTAATAATCTCGCTTTGTTTTTTTGTATTTCCCTATCTGGGTTGACTTCTGATTGCTCTGCCCAGTGTTCTAGTCTTGGATTGATACCTGATATTATTGATTTTCTAACCAAAGAACTCCCTTTAGTATTTCTTGTAGTTTTGCTTTGGTTTTTAAAATTCCCTCAACTTGTGCTTATCTGGAAATGTCTTAATTTCACCTTCATATTTAAGAGACAGTTTTGATGGATACATGATTCTTTGCAGGCAATTTTTTTCCTTCAATTTTTTAAATATGTCATCCCATTGCCTTCTTGCCTGCATGGTTTCTGTGGAGTAGTCCGAGCTTATTCTTATTGGCTCTCCTTTGTAGGTGACTTTTCTTTTATCTCTCGCTGCTCTTATAATTCTCTCTTTATCTTCGGTTTTGCCATGCTTGAGTATAATATGTCTTGGTGACTTTCTTTTAAGATCTACCTTATGTGGAGTCTGATGAGCATCGTGGATAGATATCTTCTCATCTCTCACAATATCAGGGAAGTTTTCTGCCAACAAATCTTCAACAATTTTCTCTGTATTTTCTGTTATCCTTCCTTGCTCTGGTACTCCAATCACTCTTAGATTATTTCTCTTGATAGAGTCCCACATGATTCTTAAGTTTTCTTCATTGTTTTAAATTCTTTTATCTGATTTTTCTTTAAATATATTAGTGCCAAGTGATTTATCTTCGAGTTCAGGAATTCTGGCTTCTACTTGCTCAATTCTACTCTTCTGACTTTCTATTGAGTTATCTAATTCTGTAATTTTATTGTTAATCTTCTGAATTTCTGATTGCTGTCTGTCTATGGATTTTACCAGCTTATTAAACTTTTTATTATGTTCCTCAATAATCTTTCTAAATTATTCAGTTGCTTTATCTGTGTGTTCCTTGGCTTGTCCTGTGTATTGCCTCATTTCCTTCCTGGTGTCTTGAAGGGTTCTGTATATGAAACTTTTGTATTCTGCATCTGGTAATTCCAGGAATGCACTTTCATCTAGAAGATCCCTGTATTCTTTGTTTTGAGAGCCTGTTGAGGTGATCACGGTCTGTTTCTTTATGTGACTTGATATTGACTGTTGTCTCTGAGCCATCTATAAGTTATTGTATTAGTTTATGCTTGCTTACTGAGTTGTAGCTGCTTGCTTTGTTTTGTTTTGGTATACCCCTGTGGGTTGCTTGAGTGAGCTAGCTTGATTATTTTCACCTTTGGAGCTGGTGTCTTGTCCCCAGCTGGCTAGAGCTGTTATCAGGTATATCAGTCTCGGAGTCCATTCAGTTTTCCTGTATGAATTCAGCTCAGGTTTCCAGGTAGCTGATATCAAGTGTGTGGTACAGGCTCTGTCCTACAGTCCTAGAGGGGCAGGGGTGATTAGCGTATATACCGGTATCTGATTGCAGCAGGGGGTCATGCTCTGAACAAGGCAGGGGGCTGAGAACCGAACCACAAGTGTCTCTGGGAAAAATGCGTCTCTGTTCCCTAGAGCATGCTGGCGGGTGGGTTCTGCAGAGGGACCATGGCCACGCAAAGTTTTTGGTTGTAAGGACTGGGGGGTACCAGTTATCCCTGGACCCCTGTTGTGGGTGGCTGGGTGACCTGAGTGGAGCTACCAGTCTTTAGGTCCCTGATGTGGGTAGGTGAGGACCTTGTTTAATAGGCACAGCCATGTCAAACATGAAACACCCCACCTCTCCACCGCACAGCTGAAATGGTTGGATTTCACCAATGAGGGTTTGTTCTTCCAAAGTAGGACCACACAGGTCCATGCAGAAGGGAGAGGTGCTCAAGGTTCATGGACAGTTTATGCCTGGACAGGAGCCGCTTCTGTCCTGAGCTTCCCCAGTTAATGGAGGTAGCAAATTATCTTTCTCCCCAGTTGCAATTTTTTTCCTTCCCTAATGCCAGAAGGATGGCTCTAGGTGCTCACCAGGGTCTATCTCAGGCCCAGGGATTCAGCCGCAGAAGCCGGCTTGGGGGGGGTGGTGCGTGGTAAAATATGCACAAGTACCTAGCTTTTGCCTAGAGCACCATTATCCTCAGGTTCCGGAGGCTTGAGTAGCCTGTGTGGCTGGCTGCTTCTCCCTGAGGAAACTGCAGCCAGACACTAGGACCAGCCCACCACCACCGCCGCTGCTCTGGGAATGGTGCCAGAGGGCTCCCTGCGATTCAGGTCCAGCAACTCCTCTCCACTTCTAAACAGTCTCTTCCTCCCCTGCCCTTCAGTTCGTTGTCTAGCTTGTCTTTGATGCTCAGGGCTCCCAGCTTGTCACAAATATACTCATTTCACTTGTTTTCTCAGGTCTTTGTTGTAAAGAGGGCTCAAGGGAAGTGTCTGTCTATTCCGCCATCTTGGCTCTGCCTCCTAAAATTATTTTTGAATTAAACAAAAAGCAAAACAAACATCAAAATGTGTAGGAAGCAGTAACAGCAGTACTTAGAAGGAAATTTATAGCATTTTTGTAGCATTTAGCTATATACTGTATGATTCAAATTATATGACATTCTGGAAAAAACATTGTAGAAACAATAAAAAGATCAGTGTTTTTCTGGGATTTCTAGGACAAGGGAGGGTAGGAAGGGATGAATAGAGTGGAGCACAAGGCATTTTTAGGGGAATGAAACTATGCCGTATAATACTGTAATGGTGTGTACATGACTATGTATTTGTCAAAATCCATAGAACTGTACGACACAAAAGCGAAGCTTAATGTAAACTATGTTGTTTTGAGCTGTTGTCAAGTTGGCACCTAACTCATGGCAACACAATGTACAATGGGATCACACATTTTTGATCCATGGGAATTTCACTGGCTGATTTATGACAGTAGGTATCCAGGCCATTCTTCATACTCTGTCTTAGTCTAGAAGCTCCACTGAAATCTGTTTAGCATCACAACAAACAAGTCCCCACTGATAGAAGAGTGGTGGCTGCCCTTGAGGAGCATTTGCCAGAAATCGAACTCGGGTCTCACACAAGGAAGGCAAAAATTCTAATATAGAGTTTAGTTAATAATGTGTCAATATTGGTTCATAAATTGTAGTAAATGTATCACACCAAAAACATGCTAATAACAGAGGAAACTGTGCAGAGGAGGGGGGATGCTATATGGGAAATCTTTGTAGTATTGGCTCTACTGTTTTATAAAAAAAAAAAAAAAAATTTTTTTTTTTTTTATAAATGATAACAAAAATTTAAAAAAAGATATCCAGGGGCCAAGATGGCTGAATAGGTAGAAGCTACCTCGGATCCCTCTTGCAACAAAGACTCGGGAAAACAAGTGAATCGATCACATACATGACAATCTATGAACCCTGACCATCAAACACAGATCTAAAGAGTTGACCTGAGTGACAGAGACTGAGAACGAATAACCACGGGGAAGCAAGAACTGCCTTTGGAGCCTGGAGCCAGCGTCCCAGTCAGAAAACCTTGGCGCCGAGGCTTGAACTGGGTGCAGGGGAGCTGAGCACGGCATCCTGAGATGGCGCAAACACGGGATGCAGCCCTAGCCCCCAGAAGTGACCTGGGGGGAAGCCCAGCCAGTGCATGCAGGCAGCATAGTGACACGGCTGACAGGAGGAGAAGTCACTGGGAGTCAGCGACTGATTTTGGAGCCTGGAGTGTGGTGTCCCAGCTGGGGAACCTTGGTGCTGGGCTTTGGACTGGGAGCAGAGGAACTGACCACTACTTCTGAGACAGCACAAGCACAGGATACAGGCCTGACACTCGGGGGCAATCTCAGCCCAGCCAATGCACACAGGCTACACACCCCTCAGGAATCTCAGATAAAACAATCATCACCAAACAAGATAAGTAACTTTGTCTATATTCTGGGGTGCTACTCTCTCCTATTTATCTGATCCCTCCCCTCCCCTTCCCAGGCAACTTCATTAACATTGGAATTTCCTGAGCCAGAGAGTGAAGTGCTGTGTGGTTTTTCTTTCTTTTTTGGCCTTTTCCTAACGCATTCTCCTGGCCTGAGAGAAGTAGCTACAAAAAACCCCGGGACCAAAAATACTTCCCTAATTGAACTAAAAATACACAACCAGCTCCGGCTAAGTATATGAGATCCATACAATTGGGCTTTCATCCCTACAGGGAACAAGGTGGCTATTATAATGCAAAGGCAGTTCTGATAGGGATCGGACTGTAATTGTTTTAGCAGATTACTGGAAAGACAAGTTTCCCAGGTCTAATATATCTCTGTGTACTCAACAGAGCCCTCACTGACACAAAACTGGGAACTGAGGGCTGAAGCTCCCCCCAGACCACCTAGTCTCCTGCCTTAGGGGTCTAAGGATGGTGAAACCTACCAGTCCTTAGAGTTACATGCACTGGGGGCCTAAGGTACAGCTGCAGAGCCCACCCACCAAAGTGCTTTAGGAATAGAGACACACCTACCTCACTGGCACTTGGGGGAAGCCTGTCAGCATCTTGCCCCCCCAGAGTGTGACCCCCTGCTGCTACTAGAATCTGGTGCACACAACTATCACCACTACTTCTCTAGGTGGATAGGTGACAGTCTGCACCACACACTTGATGCCACAAAATCAGATTCTACTCAAGAATAGTGAATGGACTCTTAGGCTTATATATCTGGTAACAGCCCAAACCAGCTGGTAATAGGACATAAGTGATTCAAGGGCTACAACAATCAAGACAGCGCAATCTAGTAGCCCATCTACGTATATTGAAAGAAACAAAACAAGATAAGACTCAGTGACCAAATACAAAATAAATCACTACAATATCGTATAGATGACTCAGAGACAGCAGTCGATGTCAAACCACATAAAGAAGCAGACCATGATTGTTTCTACAACTCCCCAAACTAATGAATCAAAATCTTTCCCAAATGAAGATACAATCCTGGAATTGCCAGATGTAGAATGTAAAAAACTAATTTACAGAATGCTTCAAGACATCAGGGATGACCTCAGAAATGAAATAAGGCAATCTACAGAAAAAGCCAAGGAACACATTGATAAAGGAGTTGAAGAACTCAAAAAGATTATTCAAGAACACAGTGCAAAAATTAATAAGCTGCAAGAATCCATAGAGAGACAGCATTAGAAATCCAAAACATTAACAGTAAAATGACAGAATTAGACAACTGAATAGGAAGTCAGAGGAGCAGAATCGAGCAATGAGAATGCAGAGCAGGGGATCTGGAGGACAAGGCAATTGACACCAATATAAAAAAAAGTTGAAGAAAAATCAAAGAATTAAAAAAAAAAAAATGAAGAAACCCTAAGAATCATGTGGGACTCTGTCAAGAAGAATAACTAGCGTGTGATTGGAGTTCCAGAATATGGAGGGATAACAGAAAATACAGAGACAATAGTTGAAGATCTGTCGGCAGAAAACTTCCCTGACATCATGAAAGATGAAAGGATATCTATCCAAGATGCTAATCGAACTCCATTTAGGATTGATCCAAAAAGAAAATCACCAAGACATATTATCATCGAACTTGCCAAAACCAAAGATAAAGAGAAAATTTTAAAAGCAGCCAGGGTTAAAAGAAAGGTCTCCTACAAAAGAGAATAAGAATCAGTTCAGACTACTCAGCAGAAACCATGCAGTCAAGAAGGCAATGGGATGACATATATAGAGCACTGAAGGAGAAAAACTGCCAGGCAAGGATCATATATCCAGCAAAACTCTCTCTCAAATATGCGGTGAAATTAAAACACTTACAGATAAACACAAGCTTAGAGAATTTGCAAAAACCAAACCAAAGCTACAAGAAATACTAAAGGAAATTGATCAGAAAATCAATAATATCAGATACCATCACAACACAAGGTCACAGAACAAAACATCCTGATATCAACTCAAATGGGGAAATCACAAAAACAAATTAAGATTAATTTTAAAAAGAAAAAAAAAATGCTCAAAACAGAGAATCATTGAAGTCAATATGTAAAAGATCACAATAATCAAAAAGAGGGACTAAATACAGGAGGCATAAAACTGCCATATGGGGAGGGAAACAAGGCGATATAGGACAATACGAGTCAGGTTTTTACTTAGAAAAATAGGGGTAAATATTAAGGTAACCACAAAGAGGTATAACAACTCCATAACTCAAAATAAAAACCAACAAAAACATAACAACTCAGCAAACATAAATTCAACTACTATGAAAATGAGGAACACACAATTTACAAAGAAAAATATCTCAGCACAAAAAAAGGAAGTAGAAAAATGAAATTGCCAACAACACACAAACAAAGGCATTAAAATGACAGCACTAAGCACATACTTATCTATAATTACACTGAATGTAAATGGACTAAATGCACCAATAAAGAGACAGAGAGTCTCAGACTGGATGAAGAAACACTATCTGTCTATAAGCTGCCTACAAGAGACACACCTTAGACTTAGAGACACAAACAAACTAAAATTCAAAGGATGGAAAAAATATATCAAGCAAACAACAAGCAAAAAAGAGTAGGAGTAGCAATATTAATTTCTGACAAAATAGACTTTAAAGTTAAATCCACCACAAAGGATAAAGAAAGGCACTACATAATGATTAAAGGGACCATAGACCAGGAAGATATAACCATATTAAATATTTATGCACCCAATGACAGGGCTTCAAGATACATAAAACAAACTTTAACAGAACTGAAAAGTGAGATAGACACCTCCACAATTATAGTAGGAGACTTCAACACACCACTTTCAGAGAAGGACAGGACTTCCAGTAAGAAGCTCAATAGAGACACGGAAGACCTAATTGCTACAGTCAACCAATTTGACCTCATAGACTTATGCAGAACACTCCACCCAACAGCTGCAAAGTATACTTTTTTTTTTCTAGCGCACATGGAACATTCTCTAGAATAGACCACATATTAGGTAATAAAACAAACCTTTGCAGAATCCAAAACATCGAAATATTACAAAGCATCTTCTCAGACCACAAGGCCATAAAAGTGGAAATCAATAACAGAAAACTTAGGGAAAAGAAATCAAATACTTGGAAACTGAACAATACCCAGCTCAAAAAAGACTGGGTTATAGAAGATATAAAGGAGGAAATAAAGAAATTCATAGAATGCAACGAGAACGAAAACACTTTGTATCAAAACCTCTGGGACACAGCAAAAGCAGTGCTCAGAGGTCAATTTATATCTATAAATGCACACATACATAAAGAAAAAAGAGCCAAAATCAGAGAACTGTCCCTATAAGTTGAACAAATAGAAAGCGAGCAACCAAAGAATCCATCAGGCACCAGAAGAAAACAAATAATAAAAATTGGAGCTGAACTAAATGAATTAGAGAACAGAAAAACAATTGAAAGAATTAACAAAGTCAAAAACTGGTACTTTGATAAAATTAAAAAAATTGATAAACCATTGGCCAGACTGACTAAAGAAATACAGGAAAGGAAATAAATAACCCTAATAAGAAACGAGATGGGCCACGTCACAACAGACCCAACTGAAATTAAAAGAATCATATGAGATTATTATGAAAAATTGTACTCTAACAAATTTGCAAATCTAGAAGAAATGGATGAATTCCTAGAAAAACACTACCTTTAACTAAACTAACACAATCAGAAGTTGAACAACTAAATAGACCCATAACACAAACAGAGATTGAATAGGTAATCAAAAAACTCCCCCCCAAAAAATCCCTTGCCCGGACAGCTTCACTGTAGAGTTCTACCAAACTTTCAGAGAAGAGTTTCGAGCACTACTACTAAAGGTATTTCAAAGCATAGAAAAGGATGGAATGCTACCTAACTCATTCTATGAAGCCACCATGTCCCTGATACCAAAACCAGGTAAAGACACCACAAAAAAAAAAAAAAAAAAATTACAGACCTATATCCCTTATGAACATAGATGCAAAAATCTTCAACAAAATTCTAGCCAATAGAATTCAACAACATATCAAAAAAATAATCCACCACCACCAAGTGGGATTTACACCAGGTATGCAAGGCTGGTTTAATATTAGAAAAACCATTAATGTAATCCACCATATAAATAAAAGACAAAAACCACATGATCTTATCAATTGATGCAGAAAAGGCATTTGACAAAGTCCAACACCCATTCATGATAAAAACTCTCAGCAAAATAGGAATTGAAGGAAAATTCCTCAACTTAATAAAGGGCATCTATACCAACCAACAGCCAGCATCACTCTAAATGGAGAGAGCCTGAAAGCATTTCCCTTGAGAACGGGAACCAGACAAGGATGGCCTTTATCACCGCTCTTACTCAACAATTTGCTAGAGGTCCTAGCCAGAGCAATCAGGCTAGACAAAGCAATAGAGGGCATCCGAATTGGCAAGGAGGAAGTTAAATTATCTCTATTTGCAGATGACATGATCTTATACACAGAAAACCCTAAGGAATCCTCCAGAAACCTACTGAAACTAATAGAAGAGTTTGTCAGAGTCTCAGGTTATAAGATAAACATACAAAAATCACTTGGACTCCTCTACATCAACAAAAAGAACACCGAAGAGGAAATAACCAAATCAATACCATTCACAGTAGCCCCCAAGAAGATAAAATACTTAGGAATAAATCTTACCAAAGATGTAAAAGACCGATACAAAGAAAACTACAAAGTACTAGTTCAAGAAACTAAAAAGGACCTACATAAGTGGAAAAACATACCTTGCTCATGGATAGGAAGACTTAACATGGTAAAAATATCTGTTCTACCAAATGCCATCTATACATACAATGCACTTCTGATCCAAATTCCAATGACATGTTTTAATGTGATGGAGAAACAAATTACCAACTTCATTTGGAAGGGAAAGAAGCCCTGGATAAGTAAAGCATTACAGAAAAAGAAGAAAGTGGGAGGCCTCACTCTACCTGATTTCAGAAGCTATTATACAGCCACAGTAGTCAAAACAGCCTGGTACTGGTACAACAACAGGCACATACACCAATGGAACAGAATTGAGAACCCAGATATAAATCCATCCACATATGAGCAAGTGATATTTGACAAAGGCCCAGTGTCAGTTAATTGGGGAAAAGATAATCTTTTTAACATATGGTGCTGGCATAACTGGATATCCATTTGCAAAAAAATGAAACAGGACCCATACCTCACACCATGCACAAAAACTAACTCCAAGTGGATCAAAGACCTAAATATAAAGACGAAAACAATAAATATCATGGAAGAAAAAATAGGGACAACGTTAGGAGCCCTAATACAAGGCATAAACAGAATACAAAACATTACCAAAAATGACAACGGAAAACCAGATAACTGGAAGCTCTTAAAATCAAACACCTATGCTCATCTAAAGACTTCACCAAAAGAGTAAAAAGACCACCTACAGACTGGGAAAATTTTTCAGCTATGACATCTCCGACCAGCGCCTGATCTCTAAAATCTATATGATTCTGTTAAAACTCAACCACAAAAAGACAAACAACCCAATCAAAAAGTGGGCAAAGGATATGAACACAGACTTCACTAAAGAAGATATTCGGACAGCTAACAGACACATGAGAAAATGCTCTCGATCATTAGCCATTAGAGAAATGCAGATTAAAACTACGATGAGATTCCATCTCACTCCAACAAGGCTGGCATTAATCCAAAAAACACAAAATAATGAATGTTGGAGAGGCTGCGGAGAAACTGGAACTGTTATACACTGCTGGTGGGATTGTAAAATGGTACAACCACTTTGGAAATCTATCTGGCGTTTTCTTAAAAAGTTAGAAATAGAACTACCATACAACCCAGAAATCCCACTCCTCGAAATGTACCCTACAGAAATAAGAGCGTTTGCACGAACAGATATATGCACACCCATGTTTATTGCAGTACTCTTTACAATAGCAAAAAGCTGGAAGCAACCAAGGTGTCCATTAATGGATGAATGGTTAAATAAATTGTGGTATATTCACACAGTGGAATACTGCACGTCGATAATGAACAGTAACGAATCTGTGAAACATTTCATAACATGGAGGAACCTGGAAGGCGTTATGCTGAGTGAAATTAGTCAGATGCAAAAGGACAAATATTGTATAAGACCACTATTATAAGATCTTGAGAAATAGTATAAACTGAGAAAAACACATACTTTTGTGGTGGCGAGGGGGGAAGAAAGGGAGGGTGGGAGAGGGTTATTTACTGATTAGTTAGTAGATAAGTACTACTTTAGGTGAAGGGAAGGACAATACTCAATACACGGAATGTCAGCTCAACTGGACTGGACCAAAAGCTAAGAAGTTTCTGGGATAAACTGAATGCTTCGTAGGTCAGCGGAGCAAGGGCGGGGGTTTGGGGACTATGGCTTAAGGGGACTTCTAAGTCAATTGGCAAAATAATTCTATTATGAAAACATTCTGCATCCCACTTTGAAGTGTGGCCTCCGGGATCTTAAATGCTAACAAGCAGCCATCTAAGATGCATCGATTGGTCTAAACCCACCTGCATCAAAGGAGAATGAAGAACACCAAGGTTACATGATAGCTATGAGCCCAAGGGATAGAAAGGGCCACATGAACCAGAGACTTACATCATCCTGAGACCAGAAGAACTAGATGGTGCCCGGCTACAACAGATGACTGCCCCGACAGGGAGCATAACAGAGAACCCCTGAGGGAGCTGGAGAACAGTGGGATGCAGACCCCACATTCTCATAAAAAGACCAGACTTAATGGTCTGACTGAGACTAAAAGAATCCCGGTGGTCATGTTCCCCAAACCTTCTGCTGGCCCAGGACAGGAACCATTCCCAAAGACAACTCATCAGACATGGAAGGGACTGGACAATGGGTTAGAGAGAGATGCTGATGAAGAGTGAGCTACTTGTTTCAGGTGGACACTTGAGACTGTGTTGGCATCTCCTGTCTGGAGGGGAGATGGGAGGGTAGAGAGGGTTAGAAACTGGCAAAATCGTCACGAAAGGAGAGACTGGAAGGAGGGAGCAGGTTGACTCATTAGGGGGAAAGTAAGTGGGAATATGGAGTAAGGTATAAAAGCTTATATGTGAGAGACTGACTTGATTTGTAAACTTTCACTTAAAGCACAATAAAAATTATTTAAAAAAAAGAAAATAGATATCCATTTTTTGTTACATGGTTTTATTTTCTGAATTAAGAAATTATAGTAGTGTGCATTGAATTGTTGCCTCTTACAGAGGCAAATTTTTATTTCACATAAGTCTCACGTTCTGATTATTAGTGGACATTTGCAGCTGTTTCTTCTCATTCTGATTCATGCCACATCAGCAAATGAAGTCCTGAAAGCTTGACTCCATCCATGTCATTAAGGTTGACTCTATTTTGAGGAGACAGCTCTTCCCCAGTTGTATTTTGCGTGCCTTCCAACCTGCGGGCTTATTTTCCAGCACTGTATCAGACAATGTTCCACTGCTATTCATAAGTTTTCCACTGGCCAATTTTTTTAAGAAGTAGACCTCCAGGTCCTTCTTCTTAGTCTTAGCCTAGAAGCTCCTCTGAAACCTCTCCACCAAGGGTGACCCTAGTGGTGTTTGAAATAGTGGTAGCAAAGCTTCCAGTATCACAGCAACACTCAAGCCACCACAGTACTACAAACTGACAGACATGGTAGCCTGAGACCTACGAGGTTGGTATTGGCTATTTTGAATCTGACAATCATATGGTTTACTATGCCAGAAATGACGAAGAGGAATGGCATCACGTTCATTCTCAAAAAGAACATTTCAAGATATATACCGAAGCACAACTCTGTCCGTGATAGGATAACATCAATATGCCTACAAGGAAGACCGGTTAATATGACTATTATTCAAATTTACACACCAACCATTAAGGCCAAAGATGAAGAAATTGAAGATTTTTACCAGTCTGTACAGTCTGAAATTGATGAAACATGCAATCAAGATTCATTCATAATTACTGGTGATTGGAATGTGAAAGTTGGAAACAGAGTAGGATCAATAGTTGGAAAGCATGGCTTTGGTGACAGAAGCGATACTGGTGATTGCATAATAGAATTTTGCAAGACCAACGACTTCATTGCAAATATTTTTTTCAACAACATATACAATGACTATACCCATGTACCTCACCAGATGGAAAACACAGGAATAAAACTGACTAACTTCATTTGTGGAAAGAGACAGTGGAGAAGCTCAATATCATCAGAACAAGGCCAGGAGCCGACTGTAGAACAGGCCATCAATTACTCATGTGTAAATTCAAATGGAAGCTGAAGATAGTTAAAGTAAGTCCACAAGAGCCAAAATACAACCTTGAATATATCCCACTTGAATTTAGAGACCATCTCAGGAATAGATTTGACACATTGAACAGTAATGACCGAAGACCAGATGAGTGTGGAATAACATCAAGGATATCACACTCTAAGAAAGCAAGAAGTCGTTAAAAAGACAGGAAAGAAAAAAAAGACCAAAATAGATGTCAGAAGACATCCTCTACTCTTGAAAGTAGAGTAGCTAAAAAAATTGGAAGAAATGGTGAAGGAAAAGAGCTGAACAAATGATTTCAAAGGGCACCTCAAGAAGGCAAAGTATCTTCAGACATGGGTTGGACTGGACAATGGGTTACAAAGGGGTGCTGGTGAGGAGTGAGCTTCTTGGATCAGGTGTACACTTGAGACTATGTTGGCATCTCCTGCCTGGAGGGGAGATGAGAGGGTAGAGGGGGTTAGAAGCTGGCGAAATGGACACGAAAAGAGAGTGGAGGGAGAAAGGGGGCTGTCTTATTAGGGGGAGAGTAATTGGGAGTATGTAGCAAGGTGTATATTTTTTTTTTTAGCAAGGTGTATATAAGTTTTTGTGTGAGAGACTGACTTGATTTGTAAACTTTCACTTAAAGCACAATAAAAATTATTAAAAAAAAAAAAAGAAGCCAAAGTAAAATATTGTAATGATGTGTACAAAGACCTGGAGTTAGAAAATCAAAAGGGAAAAACATGCTTGGTATTTCTCAGGGTGAAAGAACAGAAGAAAAAATTCAAGCCTTAAGTAAGTCTCAATATTGAAGGATTCTACAAGGAAAATATTAAATGATACAGGAAGCATCAAAAGAGGATTGACGGGATACACAGTCATTGTACCAAAAAGAATTGGCCAATGTTCAGCCATTTCAGGAGGTAGCATATGATCAAGATCCATGGGGGAAAAATCATTTAAATATCAAAACAAATTTGTGTAGCAATAGTAATATGAGACAAAATTCAATATAAAGCAAAGCAGAAATAAAAAAAAGATGGCATATGATGATAAAAAAGGAACCAACTGCCAAGAAAATATTCTGTAAAAATGTTAGCATGATTATTTATTATAAATTGCAAATAAAAGAAGAATACACAATTAATTGTTGGCTACTTGAGACCAGGGTGCTTAGCATGATACCTTATGTACAGGCAGATGGCCGAGTTTACACTGCAATGAAAGAACCTTGGCATTGGCTTGTTGAAGATTTCAGCTTGATTTGTTTAAACACAATGAGCAACTGAGTTTGAACTATGTCAAATTAAGAATTTCTGAAATAAAATTGCATTAAACTATATTGTAACATCATAGACTTAAACTATTTTAGAAAATCCTAGTTGAAACTTAAAATTAAAATCCCAAGTAAAACCTATCTTGTGCTTCATTTATAATCAATGGCATTAATGAAATGATAACCATCCTCCACCTCTTTTTCCTCAGTATTACTTTGGAAACCCTGGTGTCGTAGTGGTTAAGTGCTATGGCTGCTAACCAAAAGGTTGGGAGTTCAAGTCCACCAGACGCTTCTTGGAAACTCTATGGGGCAGTTCTTCTCTGTCCTATAGGGTTGCTATGAGTCAGAATCGACTTGACAGCAGTGGGTTTGGTTTTGGTCTTTTGGTTCCTTTGATTAACCACTAAATTCGGCCTTTGTAATTTATGATTCTATGAAACTTTTGCCAAAATGTACCTTCCATAAAATCCCGTTTGGTACAAAATTTAGAGTAACTGAAGAAAAAGAAAGAACCAGTGGCTGAAGAAAGAGGTCCAAGCTGCACTGAAAGCATTGGTGAAAAACAAGATTCCAGGAATTGACGGAATACCAAATGAGCTGTTTCAATGAACTGATGCAGTGCTGGAGGTGCTCACTGGCCTATGCCAAGAAATTTGGAGGACAGCTACCTTGCCAACTGCCTGGAAGAGATCCATATTTGTGCTCAGTCCAAAGAAAAGTGATTCAACAGAATGGAGAAATTATTAAACAATATCATTAATATCACACACAAGTAAAATTTTGTTGAAAATCATTCAAAAGTGGATGCAGCAGTGCATCAGCAGGGAACTGCCAAAAATTCAAGCCAGATACAGGAGAGGACCTAGAACAAGGAATATCATTGCTGATGTCAGACGGATCCTGGCTGAAAGCAGAGGGTACCAGAAAGATATTTACCTGTGTTTTATTGATTATGCATAGGCATTCAACTATGTGGATCATAACAAAGGATGGATAACATTGCAAAGAATGGGAATCTCAGAACACCTAATTGTGCTCATGGGGAACCTGTACATAGACCAAGAGGGAGTCATTCAAACAAAACAAGGGAATGCTTCGTGGTTTAAAGTCAGGAAAGGTGTGCTTCAGGGTTGTATACTTTCACCATACTTAGTTAATCTGTATGCTGAGGAAATAATCTGAGAATCCGGACTATGCGAAGAAGAAAGTGGCATTATAATTGGAGGAAGACTCATTAACAACCTGTGATAAGCAGGTGACACAACCTTGCTTTCTGAAAGTGAAGAAGACTTGAAGCACTTACTGATGAAGATTAAAGACCACAGCCTTCAGTATGGATTGCACCTCAACATAAAGAAGACAAAAATCCTCACAACTGGACCAATGAGCAACATCATGATAAACAGAGAAAAGGTTGAAGTTGTCAAGAACTTCATTTTACTTGGATCCACAATCAACACGCATGGAAGCAGTAGTCAAGAAATCAAACAACATATTGCATTGGAGAATTCTGCTGCAAAAGGCCTCTTTAAAGTATTTGAAATCAAAGGTTCCACTTTGAGGACTAAGGTGCTCCTGGCCCAAGCCAGGGTATTTTCAGTCACCTCATATACATGCAAAATTTGGACAATGAATACAGAAGACTGAAGAAGAATTGATGGCTTTGAATTACGGTGTTGGCAAAGAATACTGAATATACCATGGACTGCCAGATGAATGAACAAATCTGTCTTGGAAGAAGTACAGCTAAAATGCTTCTTGGAAGCAAGGATGGGGAGATTTTGTCTCAAGTACTTTGGGCATATAATCAAGAGGGACCAGTCCCTGGAGAAGGACATCATTTTCAATAAAGTAGAAGGCCCGCGAAAAAGAGGAAGATCCTCAAAGAAATGGATCGACACAGTGGCTACGATAATAGGCTCAAGCATAACAATGACTGTGTGGATGGCATAGGACCTGGCAGTGTTTTGTTCTGTTGTTCATAGGGTCGTATGAGTCAGAACTGACTCAACGGCACCTAACAAGAACAACATAGGTCTCAGGTATATTTTCTTTTAGCTAGAAAAAGAGATTAATTAGATTTTATGATATTTTCCATGGATAGTGTTCTAAATGGATACAGGGCTGAAATCATCCTGATTAGGGGCAGGTGGTTAGAGTAAACTTCGATTGGATTCAAAACTAAACAACCCATTGCAGTCGAGTCAATTCTGACTCATAGAGACCCTACAGGACAGAGTAGTACTGCCCTATAGGGTTTCCAGGGCTATAATCTTTCCAGAAGCAGACTGCCACATCTTTCTGTTGTGAATCAGGTGGTGGGTTCAAATCTCGGACCTTTTGGTTAACCACTTCACTGTCAGGGCTCCATTTGTATGACCCAAACTAAAAACCCAAACCAAGTGGCTTTGAGTCCATTACAACTTATAGTAATCCTGTGGGGTTTCCAGGAAACCCTGGTGGTGTAGTGGTTAAGTGCTATGGCTGCTAACCAGAGGGTAGGCAGTTCAAATATGCCAGACCCTTCTTGGAAACTCTATGGGGCAATTTTACTCTGTCCTATAGGGTCGCTATGAGTCGGAATTGACTCGATGGCATTGGGTTTGGTTTTTGTCTTTTTTTTTAATGGGGTTTCCAAGGCTGTAAATCTTTAGGAAAGCAGAATGCCACATTTTTCTCCCATGTATCAGCTGGTGGATTCCAACCACCAACCTTTTGGTTAGCCGCCACCCTCTTTAACCACTGCATCACCAGGGCTCCTTTTTTGGGTAGATAGGCCTCCATTATAAAGATAGCTGTTTGTAAAGACACACTTTGGGAACTTGTCCGTTTCAGGAAATCTAATTTTAAGCAATATTATCCTTCCAGCCATCTTAGTTTGATTTGAAATGTCACTTTCAAGAAGGGAAATGAAACATACCCTCAGCGTTTGTTGAAAGTTTTGAGTCATTTTTTTCTTCAATATTAGTTTAATAAGGATTAACGCATTTGGAAAATCCTTTCAATATTTTCATTGTGAAAGGTATTTATTTTTGTTGCTGTAACAACTAGAAGCAGATGTGGGAAGGCTGAGAAAGTATGAGTCTGTCTTTCTTCACATAAAGAGTATTTTAGACGACAGTTGCTATCCCAACTATTAAGTTGAGAACTGGTGTTCCTTGTTAAGCTGTGATCAGCATGTGTAGAGTCAGGTCAGGCCAAGGAAGATTAACAGCAAAGTTAAAATGTGTCCCAGATGCTCTCTCCCATATCACTTCCTTTCTGATCACCAGTGGCCCACACCATGACTCAGTGTGACCTCACCTCTCTTGACAGTTCTCCATTCACCTCAGTCTGAGTCTTTAAAAACTTCCTTGCCTCAAGATTTTGCTATGGGTTTTCAAAATGACAGCTTTTAGGCTAATTCTATCTAAAGCATTAGATTGAAAACATCTTGAAATAAACTTTCCTAAAGGACATGGATTTTAATGGAGACTGGGAAATATAACAGTCGATGATATGGATTGATTCAACAGCTACAACAATGAACTCAAAGATCGTAAAAACGGCGCAGGGCTGGCAATATTCTGGTTTGTTATATATAAGGTTTCATAAGGTTACCATGAGTCAGAGCTGACTTAATGGCACCTAACAACAATCTTAACTAAATATACATTGAACGTTGGAAGTTTGGTTACTAGGTTAGATCAGTGGATATAGCCACGGGAGGGAAGATTTTCTTCAAGTCCACCTAACAGTAAGGCAGGTATTGGTGTGTCTCTGGGCATTATAAATGAAAACCAAAAACCAAGCCCGTTGCCGAGGAGTTGATTTTGACTCCTAGCACCCCTACAGGACACGGTAGAAACTGCTCCATAGGACTTCCAAGGCCATAATCTTTACAGAAGCAGATTGTCCCATCTTTCTCCCTTGGAGGGCTGGTGAGTTCAAACTGCTGGACTTTTGGTTAGCAGACTCGCTGCTTAACCACTGCACCACCAGGACTCCTGCATTATGAATGAGACTGATATACTGCGTTGTTAAGCAAATAACGCACACCTTCTATGTTTGCCAACCACACCTTTCCCTCAAAAGGTATTTTTGTAAGCACACTATGCTAATTTTTTTTTTTTTTTTACATCAAACAACAACAACACAACATACTAAAAAAAAAAAAATGATGGAGTGGTGCTTATTAAAATATTTCCCGGAGGAGGGCACATTTGGCAAACCAACTTAGAAGGTGTGTGTTATTTTTGTAAAAATACGATAGAGGAAGAGAAGCTTTTTAGCTTCAGGGAGCTTTCCTGACACTGTTGAATCCTATGCTTATGATTTTGTTGGATTTTTGTTTACTAATGATTTTGTATCAATTGATGACCAATTTTAAAATTCTTCATCTATTACCTATATTTAATGGACACTTTTTCAGTGAAATGATAGTAAAAATGAATAATACTGTATACATAGAAGTAGTGAATCCACCATTTGAAGTAGAAGAATGAAAAAACACTTCATTTATCCAAAGTCTCAGCTCTACAAACTCACTCTAAGAATTGTAGTTAAGAATTAAAAATAAACAAAAGGCTTAGACTTATAAAAATGAGCAAACATACAAACTTTATTATGCAATTATAACTTCCTTTTTGGAAAAAAGCAGATATTTTCTCAGTACCTGTATATTCTATCCCTCAGTACCTGTATGTTATTGAACACAATTCTCACCTGTTTATTTCATTTCTCAAGATACTGAAACAATGAACAAAGCAGCAGAAAGTGGAATATAGACAGTAGTGACAGGCAAACTGAAAATATCAAAAAGTTTCAGCTAATAACAAGGGAAGCACAGAATACAAATCCCCCAAACTTAGAAATCTGGAAAAGTTTAAGGAAAAATTCTGTGCACAGCAATCCCTTAAATTTCTTAATATATTAAAGCTTATTTTAATAATTACTGTTTTTAGCTCCTTGATTAATTAAAAAAGTGTTTAATTACATTTAGTGTAATCCCTTTAGAAATGCTAACTAGAGCAGACATTTTTGAAAAAATGACATCAGAATTATTAACACAGACAATCATAATGCTTATTGGTAGAAATGTTGCTGATTTTGAAAAGTTGCTGAAAACAAGGCCATGTTTTCCAAGTAAGCAAGACTTGTCACCTCAAGCTATGCCCTTTGGTCTTATGCCATGATTTTGTCCACAGTTAAGAATATTTTAATTCTAGAAACTGAGGATAGAAAAACTTTTGGAAGTTTATTTCTTACCTTTTATTTGCATTTCTCCACTTTTCTTACCATTCTCTCCATCACTGTGTTCCTAGGAGAAAAAAAAAAAAAATGATTCAAGCTACATTAGTTACCTTTGCAATGTTTTTCATAAAAGGGATGATCTTGTGTTCTCTTTTCATAGACCCAGGACTGCATAGGCAGCTGTATTTTCTGCAACGACCATCAAATGTAGTAGCCATTGAAGGAAAAGATGCTGTCTTGGAGTGCTGTGTTTCTGGCTATCCTCCCCCGAGTTTTACCTGGTTACGAGGAGAGGAAGTCATCCAACTCAGGTATTATCAGTTTAGGGCTTTTGTGGGGTGTATGCTACTGTTTATATTTCTCTAATTTGATGTGAGTAACCAGAAAGAGTAGGATATTTTCTTATAATAACTGGATATTTTTTGACATTATAGTGTAGGAAAGACATTTAGCAACTGGGATAAGTTGAAAAAACAGAGTCAAAATACATGCGTTCAATTCTGGAAGGAAATTTAGAAAGCAGGGGTTGTGATTGAGATAATTCTGTCCAGAGAGCCTTCAACAAAGATACTTTGGAGGATTTCATCCCAATAACATGATATAGAGAGCAAAATAGGTTTTAAAGATACCAAGATTCCTTAGTCCAGATTTGTACCAAGTCATTAGAGGCTCTGTATTTTTCTAGCTCCAATTATATTTCTCACCATCCTAGCTACTGTAAATATTTAAGATAAAGTGGAAAAGTGGAAGACAACTTGGTTGGCTTTGATTCAAAGGAGGCAGTTAACAATTAGGCACAGATAGAAAGTAGACACTTAATAGAATGAACTACCTAGTTTGAAACATTTTGATAAAATGGGTCTTCCCTTAAGAAATTAATTTCATTGATTTTGGTCACTGAAATACACCTTCTTAACACATTTATTTTCTATGATGCAGTCGGTTCACAGGTCATAAATTAATCCTTGAATTTCATCTACCTTAAGTAATTTTTTATAAAACCATATATAATATGGTATCACAATTCTTCTGACAACATTCAAGGATTCAAGATATCTGGGTACAACTTCAGATGTCAAGATATGGTCTCTGGACGTAGCCAAGTATTCATATCCAGTTTCAATCTGAAATGAGGCAGATTACCCAATAAGCAAGGAAGCACGGGTTTACTTGTGTGTACTTACTAATCTGTACTGAAAATTTTCACTATAGATAAACACAAGTAAACTCATGTTTACCTTGCCCTCTGGGTAATCCATCTCTGTCAGGGATTGTAAATTTGAAAAGGGGCTTTGATTCCGTAGGAAGGTGCTATAGGGTTGGGAGAGAGATAGATGCCAGCCATACCTAGAAGCAGAAACTTTGATGTGAAAAAATGTGAAATTGTTCACTTCAGATGACCTGGTAAACAAGGTAAACACCGTCCTTACCTTGTCTATTGGATATCTTGTCCCTGATGATGACCATTAAATCGGGATTTAATACCACAGGGCATTGACTTCCACTGTAGGCAACCATTTCTCTTGAACTTGAGGTCCTGAAATACAAAATGAGAGAATTACACTAGATTATCTATAAATTCCCTTTTGGGATTTCTTCCAAGTTTAACCTATTTTATTTCTTTGGCCACTGCATGTAGCCTTCCAATGGAAAAGCTTTCTGTCTTAGTTCTCTAGTGCTGGTATAACAGAAATACCACAAATGGATGCTTTAACAAAGAGACATTTATTCTCTCACAGTTCAGGAGGCTAGAAGTCTGAATTTAGGGTGCCAGCTCTAGGAGAAGGCTTTCTGTCTCTGTTGGCTCTTGGGGAAGGTTCTTGCCATCAATCTTCCCCTGGTGAAGGAACTTCTCAGTACAGACAACCCAGGATGAAAGGATACCTTATTTTCCTGGCTCTTGTTTCTTGGTGGTATGAGGTCCCCCTGTCTATCTGCTCACTTCTGTCTTTTATATCTCAAAAGAGATTGACTTAAAATGCAACCTAACCTTGTAGATTGAGTCCTGCTTCATTAACATAACTGCCTTTAATCCCGCCTTATTAACGTCATAGAAGTAGGATTTACAACACATAGGAAAATCACGTTAGATGACAAAATGGTGGACAATCACACAATACTGGGAATCATAGACTAACCAAGTTGACACATGTTTTGGGGGTATACAATTCAATCCACAACACTTACCCTGAGTAAATTTCTCATCAGTAAATCTGATGATATTGTTGTTGTTAGTTGGCATTGAGTTGGTTGCCACTCATAGTGACTGTATGCGCAACAGAAGGAAACACTGCCTGGTCCTGTGCCATGCTCGCAATCATTGTTATGCTTGAGCCCATTGTTGCAGCCACTGTGTCAATCCATTGCATTGATGATCTTCCTTTTTTTTGCTGACCCTCTGCTTTACCAATCATGATGTCCTTCTCCAGGAACTGATCCCATCTGATAACATGTCCAAAGTATGAGATGAAGTCTCACCATCCTTGCTTCTAAGAGGCATTCTGGCTGTACTTCTTCCAAGATGGATTTGTTCATTGTTTTGGCAGCCCATGGTATCTGATGATACCAAACCCTTATGGTTTAGAGTTTCCTTCCAATTTAATCATCCAATCGATAAGCTTAATATTCTATTGTGTATTTACATAAACCACTGAGTACTTGGCTTAGTATACACATATACTACCCTACTCTTTAATTTTATGTGCTTTATATCTTACAGGTCCAAAAAGTATTCCTTACTGGGTGGAAGCAACTTGCTTATCTCCAATGTGACAGATGATGACAGTGGGACTTATACCTGTGTTGTCACATATAAAAATGAGAATATTAGTGCCTCTGCAGAGCTCACGGTCTTGGGTAAGTTAATGACTCAAGTTGGGTTTACTTTGTACCCACTTTAAGTGTTTACCTCCAAATCATTCACTATGTTTATTAGTATAAAATTGCCATAGCCCAGTACTCCACATGTGTCCTTTCCCTTCTTTAATTAATTGCACAGGGGTTCAATGTAGTATTGGAATACTAGCACATTGAACTAAAGTCCAGATATATCACTCTTTAGTGTGATTATTCTAGTGATACAACTGAAGCCTACCAAAAATGATTACGTGAGAGATGTGTTGAATCACAAATGAGAGGTTTCAAAATATCATACCCAGGAAAAAGAAATATGAAAAAAAAAAAAAAATGAAAGAAACTGTATGAAAAAGCATGCCCTTGAATAGAAAAGGCAGATGTTATTTGAGACGGCAGGATCTCCAACATTAAATTCGAGGGCACTGGTAAGATTGTTTTCTTAAAATGGAAATACCATAGGCATTATGTTAGAAATCAAATACATCTAAGGAAAGCATTCATAGCAAAAATCTAAAATAATTTAAGGACATAGATGGTTTCATATTTTCAGAAAGCCAGTCATCATATATGACTTCAAATTGTATATATATATATATACACACACATGTATATATATATATATTTATATATACGTGTGTGTGTGTATATATATATATATATATATGTGTGTATATAGTAGGTACTCAAACAACCACACATTTTATCAACTATTCCGTATTTCTTCTAGCTGGTTTTATTCGAACCATGTAGTCTGGAGAAAGTACCTTAACATTTGAATTTCAATTCCTTTTCCCTGTCTCAACAAAAAATTGGTCATCAGTATTTAGATTTTTTTCTCTAGAATAAATTATTTTCCTTTTAAAGAGTCCAGGAAAAATCATAGGCTGTTTAAAAGTTATTCAGTAGAAATGAGAAGGTATGGTACACTATGTCTGCTAACCTATATCATAATATTATTGTGCTATTCAGTTTGCTTTTTGGCTTTAAAGTTTATTCAAAAAACATTTCATCTGCAGACAGGGTAATAACGTATATGATGGGTTAGGCAATGGACTTGTTTGTTCCTTGATCAAACCATAAATATTAAACTAAGAATAGCAGAAGACTTTAATCTTTGATTTTAGGGGTAGCACTATTCTAACCAAGATATCAGCTGTCTTGACAATGCCAACTTAATTTAGTCATACTTTATATAGAGTTTTTTTTTTTCTTTTTTCTTTCCGGTGAAACTAAGAAAATAGAATTTTCATATCTGCAATGTCAAAGTATGGTAACACAGAATCACTATCACAGAAATTTTCTTATGATGTATATTACTAATCAAAAGGTAAATGTGGTTATGGAATAAACCAGAATTTATATTAATCACAGGTAAACATTTCCTTACAAATACACAAGGTCAAATTTTATATCAAATTAATGAGCAACATTTTGACGTTTAATGCCTCATTGACATCTTTGCCAAATGTGTGTAAATGCTAATTTCTGAGGATTAGTTAAGTAAATTAGCTGAGATAGATATGCATGAGCATACATATATACATGCATACTGATATTCTTTTTCTGTGTGAATTGTTTAAATTATCAGAAATAATTATACAGTATTTGATGCATGTAAAACTATCTCAAAAAGCCTAAGGAAAACGTTAATAATTTCCCCCACTGCAGGCCTTGCATTTCTATCCCTCTGAGGTAATAATTTTAGTAGTTCGGTTTATTTTATTCCATAGTTTCCGCATGTCTCACTGAGGCATATATGCCTGTAAATAGTTTCATACTTATTTGACAGTGGCTTTCTTCATGCTTGGTAATAAGTCTCCTTTACAACATTTCTGTTAAATCCTGAGTGATATTTTTTTAATGTGTTAACCACGTAAGAAATAAGTCAATATGATAATATTGACATATACCGACATAAAGCAATATAGTTTAATTAATATGTTATATAATTTGAATTATGTATGTATGTATATATAAAACATTTAACATTTACTAAATACAAACAGTCTGTGACATATATTCCTCACAATATCCTCGGTGGAAGGTGTATAGATGGAGGCCATTAAATAGCAGTGTTCCTGCCTAGACTACGTCTGTACCAATTGAGATATCATAAAAAGAGTAAGGTGTAGGATAACCCAGATATCACCTTTATTAAACATAAAGCTGTCACTGACAGCGTAGTTCATATATGCATGAGAGAGATATATCCATCTGGTCACTGACAGCGGAAACCTCAGCAAAACTTCCCTCCTATGTGGGGTTGTCCCCACTACCTGGTGGCTGATGGCAACTGAGAGCATGTGCTGTCTCTGGTCAGATGTGTCCTAAGGGAGAAAGGTAGGTGAAAAGGGCTCCTTTAAACTTCCAATCTGGTTAAGTCATTTGTGTCATTTAACCTCCATCCCCCAACAAGAAAGAACTAGTATTGGGGAGGGGTTAGTAAGAATTCTTACACTGGTGGAGGAAACATCAGTATTGAGGAAGATGCATTCACTATCTCCATCACCAACATTTCAAAAACCAAAACCAAACGTGTTGCTGTTGAGTCAATTTCTGACTCATAATGAGACTATAGGACAGAGTAGACCTGCCCCGTTGGGTTTCCAAGAAGCAACTGGTAGATTCGAACTGCTGACCTTTTGGTTAGCCACTGAGTTCTTAAGTACTATGCCACCTACTATTTCCTCATTTTACAAGTGAAGGCATTTAGGCACAGAGGTATAATTAACTGTTCCAGGTCATGCAGCTAATAAAGGGAGGATCCAGGATTCAAATTCTGACAGTTTGATTAAAGAGTCTAGGCCTATGCTACTTGCCTAATCCATGCACCTCTGGCTTATCTTCTTTTTCTGGAAAGGCTATAAAATGAGGCAGGTTTGTGTGATACAGATGAGATGATTCTGAAATTTCAGTTTCGTTAATAATTGGATATGTTGTCACTTGCATCAAACAAAATATGAGAAAATGCTGAAACAATCCTGAGATGGCAAAGGGAAAAGTAGGTAAGAGAAAAAGGAAGAAAGGAATAGCATTGTTTTTTTGAGAATGAAGTTAAAACAATTGGTCATATTTATAATCTATGGGCAAAAAGGCAGATGAACGTGCACTTGATATTGCATATTGCATATTCTTTAACTGTAGTTTATTTTTTTTCAAAGTCATGTACCATTTGAATAATCAATAAAACAAACAGGAAGGCATGAATGTTAACATGAGAAAATTCAGAAAAATATTGAGGAAAAACTACAACTCACATGTAACACAATGACCTGAACTTTGCAGAAACACACACACATGCACACACACACATTAATTTTCTTCTTATAAATCAGGTATATGTTGTATTATAACTTTTCTTTTTTTATTTAAAAATGAATTATGTCATCTTCTGTGTGTGTTCTTCAGTTGCTTAGTGTTGAGCATCATGATGTTTCCAAGTTTTACTAAAAAACAAAATAAAATAGTGAGCTGAATATATTTGCATATCTTTGTCATTTATTTGCTCATATTCCAAGGAAAAGTATCCCAAAAGTGTTTATAAGACTCCACCAGCAGTGCAAGAATTTGCCCCTCACCGAGAATGTATTTCTTCCTCCTCAATATTCACCTATCTAGTAATTATATAAAACGGAATCTCCTTGTTCTAATTTCATCCCTAATAAATCTAGATTTTTAAATAATTTTATTAAACATTTGTATTTTAAACTTCATAAATCATCTTTCATATTTGACTTTTTTACTTTTATTGAAATAGTCATCTTCATTTCATTAATTTGCAGAAACTATAGGAAGAATTGTAACTATGCTGTCTATGTTATGTGGTTTTTTAAATTTTTTTATTTTGTGTATATAGTACCAATTTTTTTTTACCTTATTGTTTCTGGCTTTGTTGCCATTAGGCTTTAGACTTTGTTGCCATTAGACTTGCTGAGCTCTGTTTTTAAAAATCTGGTTATAGATTACATAATGAGTGTATAAATTAGAAGCATTATTACTTTAAAAAAATAGAGCTGTGAGTATATCTTGGGTTGTGGTGTTTTTGTTTTTTTAAGAAGTCTTCCTACTAATTTACATTTTAAAGATCTCCCACAGAACTTGTATGATTTACAACTATTGTAGATGGCATGATTTAACTGAGTGGGTGGTTAGAATATTTTTAACTGTTGTACCCAGGCTCTAGTATTGAAAGTTGAAGTAATAAAATTTTAGATATAGTCTTTGACTCTGATATAAAGTTAAGCTCATCCTGCAGGGCCGAGTGTGTTTATGTAGAAAATAGAATTCATTGCTTTTTTTTTTTTAAAAAGGAAAAAGAACCTCTTTATCAGTAAATTCAAATTCACTTGTAGTCATTTTTTATTATTTTAAGCATATTTAAAGTATTCATAAAATACAATCTTGTAAGAAATCTAAGCTTTAACCAATAAAATCCCTAACCTTGGACAAGCCCTGTGCACTGTCCATACAGACTCAGAAGGCGATGGGTGAAACGTTTACTTGGCTCTTCAGTACAACCCATTAGATGTAACATCAGTGAGAAAATTAAAATATCTACGAACTTTCCAGAAAGGATTCTAGAATTTTTTCTAAAGCAGTCTGCCCTGATATAAACACTATACTATCAAAAATTGATTTATATGTGTAGATTTTCTCAATTTTTTTGCCTTATCAAAATTCTCAAAAAAGACTGGCTAGGACTAGAGCTGGCACAAGCTGGCTTTGAAGGGTACAAATACATCTGCTAGGTCAGCCCTTTGCACAAAATTGAAAATGTGAAAACAAATCTGAGAGTTTTCTATCTTCCCCACCTGGGAGTGGCAAATATCCTAGACATGGTACATATGTTTAGACTTCTCCTACCAACTATAGAACTATGAGAAGGAGAAACCCTTTGAGGCAGGGTTTGTCCCTGTCCTGCATGAGTCTTCTCCTTAATGATCAGCTGGTGGATTCCAACCACTGACCTTTTGGTTAGCAGCCACCCTCTTAATTATTTTAATTGTCTAGGAATATGTAAAGTGGGGCTTTCTCCATAGATCTGAGTGTGTCCACCTTACACAGAAATGTTCCTCAGGTCTGATGGCAGTGGATTCTGATAGGATTATATATATATATACATATATATATATATGTATGGAAACCATGGTGGTGTAGTGGTTAAGTGCTACGACTGCTAAACGAAAGGTCAGCAGTTCGAATCTACCAGGCGATCCTTGGAAACTCTGTGGGGCAGTTCTATTCTGTCCTGTAGGGTTGCTATGAGTCAGAATCGACTCAACAGCAACGGGATTTAAAAATATATATATATATGTATATACATGCATGTATAATATATACACATAAGCTCTACTTCTAAGAAAATTTCTCTGCAAAACCCCTCCCCATATTCTTTCAAATGCATATGATTTTTTCAACTCTTAAATAATGTACTGATTGTGCGAATAGTTAAGATAATATGTCAAGCTATTCAGGAAGGTTTAGAAAAATCAACTTAAAAGTGAATTAAGAGGATAGATTAAGTTATATGAGGGAAGTTAAAAACCTTGTTAAAAACTATCTTTTTGTAATGTAGTGGAATGGAAAAGTCACATTAATAGCTCACTTCCTGCTGCAAGTTCTTTTGAATAATAAAAACGATGGCCGGATATATAATGCACTAACAAATTACACTTTCTAGTTGCAGATATACAAATAAACCACATTAGTAGTAAGCCAGCTAACAACTGTTGAGTGTCTCGTGTACCAGTCATTGTACCAAAGAGCTTTGGACAGAGAGAGAAAAAGACAAGCTTCAAAGACGAGAAGTAGGCAGTTAATAAAAAGCCAGAGAACTTCTGGGAATGAGGGAGGCTAGGGGCCTTGAATAAAGAGTTGAAAGAAGACACAGAATGGGACTCTGGCTATGGGGGACCAGGGGAGAGCATTCTGAGCAGACAGACGTGAATGGCCAAAGGTTTGAAGACAGAGAGGAATGGAGAAGGGGAAGATATTTGATGCGACTGAAGAATGTGGGCACAAAAGAAGGACTTTGAGGCTAGAATGGAATGTCAGTATTGTCTTATGTGTTTTGGTAATGTGGTTAAATATGTTCTTAAGGGCAATAGGATGACAAGGAATGATTACTTCTTTATTTAGTCATTCATTCATTAACAAGTAGAGATTTTTTTGACTTATGGCTTACTAACTGTTTAACCTTCACCAGCTATGTAACCCTCTAATCCTCAATTCCTTCATTTGTAGAAGAATGCTAATTAATTCCTCATTGGATGTGGTGACTACTTGAGTGTTAGAATTGGGAGAGAATTCCAGAATACCACGTGCAAGACACAGCTTTGGGTGCTCTGGGAAATAAACAAATATATTTCCCTGCCCTTGTCTGAAGCCTAGAGCTGAGCTGCAGAGATTAAACAAAACAAAACGGAAATGCCGTAAATATGAAAAGATCCCATGCACTCTCTCTATATCTAAGTTTTCCTCATCTGTAAAATATAGCAACAATTGGCCCTTACACAGCTCTCATGCATCCTGGGGGAATCAATATAATGATATCCTATTGATATACAGATATTTATTTTGGAGTTATCTCTAGAAATAAGAGGAAAAATCAAGAGAGCATCCAAATTTGTGAAGAATTTCATTTTTTTTTTTTACTTTCCTCTATGCCTCGACAGCCTGCTGCCCAAGTTTTCTTCCTAGCTAGATTGTGAGGTATTTACAAACCAAAGCCATGTCTTATTCATCTAGGTCACTCAAACCCCTGGCTCTTCTCTGGCTCTTCTGAGTCTTAGACATAAAAAATACAACTGAATGTGCATAAAAAAAAGCACCTAAGTTTTCTAACTTTCTTTCAAAATATTTTATAAGCTCCCCAATGAAAGTAATTTTTTTCCATAGACCAAGAATATGAGATACCCTATTAAAAAAAAATTCTTTAAAGTTTAAAGGAGTTATAAAGGAGAAGTATCTGATCAACATTGCTTTTATATTGTTAAGACTAACAATCTTAAATTTCCAGGAGTATATAAAAAAAAATGTTCCTTTTACAAAAGCAATAGATCAAAAATAATTTCTGTTCTCATAAGGGATTATTTGTAGGCTCTGGAATACTTAGAAATTTTATGTTCCTTGGTCTTATTTTCTCTTCAGTATCATCATCATCATCATCTCTTTATTAAGTAATTACCAAGGATAAGGTACTATTTATATTTTAAATCCTATAATTATAAACAATATGCTCCAATTTCAATAGTGAAAATATCATGAACTATAAAGAAACTGTGTTTTTTCTTTTCTAAATTAATTCTAAGATTTGATCTATAAATTCAATTTATTGTACAAGTATGTAAATGTTTACACACCATCAACCCTCGGACATATCTTGTAATAGAAGTAAACATAATAATTGAATATTAATATGGCTTTGTAGCCTTTTATTTTTTCTTTACATTTGCTTTTGTTTTGTACTTTTGAAACTGAAGCACGTGTGATATTAGTTGCTATTTCCTGAGCACGTACAATTGGCCATGCAGGGAACTGACCCATCCATTTGTTGGAAGAGTAAGTGGCACCCTCCCCCAAAACACACTAAAGTGTTCAATCACCCCCCTTAAAAGCTTGCTGATGAGCTTACTGATGGAGCCTCCATGTTGGGTTTTAGTCCTAGGCTCTTAGCCATAAATGGGGAATAAGAGTTATCATAAAATATATTAATTAAGCTAATATTTATCCTTCCATTACAATGTGTAATTCTTCGTTTGAATGCAGCTCTCCTAAATTTTCAACATCAGTGTTGCTGCCTAAGTTGTAGTCCTTAAATTTCATATGTATCTGTAATTGGCCTTTATTAGCAGGGACCCCCTCACCCAAGCACATTTAACGATCAGAGTTATAAAAGCAGTACCTGAGGTAAGTCTATATTGATTATCCTTTACAATGTAATTACCAAAAGGATCATATTGAAATTAATTAAGAGTTTTCTCCTTGTAGGAATATGATCCCAAATGTAGAATACAAGTGTATAAAGTAAGGATCAAATTAAACCCAGACAACATTTTAAAAATAATCTATTTCCTACTGCTTCCCATTGCCGTGTAAAATTATCTTAGTTACTTTCATGGCCCTCATAAGAATATGCAAAAGTTCTGTCCAAGAGGATGTTTAAAAGATTCTGTTCAATATGTATTTGTACTAAAATAAGGGGAAAAGTTGTGAGTTCAGTAAAAAAAAGTAGTTTGGTATTGCAATTACCAGTTACACTTGGCTGTGGAAATATCAGTTGGATTGGTGGTAGGATTTGTTCATTCATTACACAAATATTTACTTAGGGCCTACTATGTGCTGGGCACTGGACCTCTACTTGCCTTCCTCCTTTCCTCAGGGAAAACAACTTGGACATTGCTTTTGCCTTTACCTTTGGGACAGTTATGAATCTAATTCTTTCTTTCTCAAATGGATGAGGGAGGAAGCAGAGGCCCTAGAGGGACAGGCACAGGCTAGGCACTAATTTAGAGTACTAAAAACGCAATTCCGAGGCTAGAATTTTAATTAGCCCTAACAATCTAATCAAGGAGAATTGACCATTTGTGGCTCAGTAGGAGGAGAACTGCTGACCGTGGTGGAAAGTTGCCGAAAATGGCATTTCATGCCAAAGTTGTCCTGAAGCACCAGAAGTATGCATTATCCCAGAAGTAGTTTGGGTCCATGGTAGGACTAAACTAAGTTAGACAGCAGTGTTTTAATCAGTCCAAAAGAGTTAGTGTCAGCTGTGCTTGCCAATTTTCCAAAGATTAGGGAATAAGGCATGGCATTTCTTCATGTATTTTCTTTTTCAGGATTTTTTTCCCTGACTTATTATTCAATATATCTAGGTATAACAGTTTAAGTAATCTTAAATAGTAAGGTGTGGACTCATCTTTCTTTTAAATTTAATAGATTTGAGCAGGGAACTACCAAACTATACTAAGTACCATGAAATTTATGTGATAAGACCAAGGCACCTATCACAACTTGGTAGCTAGGTACTGAGCAATAAACAACACCAACTTTAAAACATTAAGTTTTAAAATGGTGGACTTCATTAAAGCAGTTGGAGTTCCTGTCCATACATTGGTGATTCATTTATCCATTCATTCAATAAATGTATGTTAAAAATATGACAATTTTTCTGGCCAAATTCTTTATAAAATGCTAACTGAAAGGCTGGAGATTGGAGCCCATCCAGAGGCTTCTCAGAAGAAAAGCCTGGTGATTTACTCCTAGAAAATCAGCCATTGGAACCCCTACGGAGAACAGTTCTACTTTGACACACACAAGTCAGAATGGGTCAGAATCAACTTGATAGCAGCTGGTAAGGCTTTTTGAGATAATTGAGATATAAGTCACATACCATATGATTCGCACATTTTAAGTATACAATTCAGTGGTTTTCAGTATATTCACAGATAGTATGACTATCACCACAGTCAAAAGGAAACCTGTATGTACCCTTTGTCTATTACCCTCTATCTTCCCAATCTCCTCCCACTCCCTACTTCAGCCCTAAGCAACCTCCAATCTACTTTGTACCTTCATAGATTTCCCTATTCTGGATATTTCATATGAATGGAATCATATAATATTTGGTGTTTTGGGACTGGCTTCTTTCACTAAGCATAAGGTTTTTAAGATTTATCCATGCTGCAGCATGTATCAGTACTTCATGCTTTTTAATGGCCAGATAATATTCCATTGTATTGGATATTCCACATTTTGTTTATCCATTCATCAGTTGATGGGCATTTGGGTGGTTTCTACCTTTTGGCTATTATGTGTAATGCTGCTATAAACATTTGTGTACACATTTTTTTTTTTTTGTGGACCTGTTTCCTTTTCTGTAGGAGTGGAATGCTGGATCATATGTTGACTTTATATTTAATTGTTTCAGAACCTGCCAGGCTGTTTTCCAAAGCAGCGGCACCATTTTACATTATCATCAACAGCATACAAGGGTTCTGATCTTTCCACATCCTCACCAACTTTTATTATTGGATTTTTTTTTATTCTAGCCATTCTAGTAGGTGTAAAGAGGCATCTCATTGTGGATTTGATTTGCATTTCCCTGATGAGTAATGATGCTGAACATATTCTCATGTGCTTACTGGCCATTTGTCTATCTTCCTTGGAGAAATGTCTATACAGATCCTTTGCTCATTTTTTATTGGGTTGTTTGTCTTTTTATTATTAGTTGTAATGGCTTAATGTTTTTAATGGGGAGATATGTATGGAGAGAGGTAAACCAGTTTCATATGAATTGGCCAGCTGATATGCCACATGTAGGAAATGCTAATGGTAGTATGAGGTCATTGGATCCCTGGGTAAACATGTTTTAGGTCACAAATGCTGTTTTTTAGTGCTTTATTGTTCCATTAACCTGACACTGTCAAACACGCCCACTGCTCCATGATCATTAGATCTGACACTACATTCACTCGTGGTGATTATCTTCTCCCTTCTTGTGCTTCCGTAAAACCAAAAACCAAACCCATTGCCATCAAGTCAATTCCAACTTATAGTAGCCCAATAACTACCCTTTAGGACAGAGTGGAACTGTCCCATGGGGTTTCCAAGGCCATAATCTTTATAGAAGCAGACTGCCACATCTTTTTCCCACAGAATGGCTGGTGAGTTCAAACAGCCAGCCTTTCAGTTAGCAGCCAAGCACTTAACCACTGCACCCCCAGGGCTCCTTGGTGCTCCCATAGTTCCTTGTTAATTCCCCTATTAACATTTAACACTTCTGTTAGGCAGTTTCCAAAGAGATTCATACAGTGAGTTGTAATTGTAGAGAACGCAAATAGGATTCTCAAGGGAAGTGGTTATGTATTACTCTTTTTCGTGTTCCAGCATCGTGCATACTATTAGGCATGAATTAAGTTTTTAAGAAAAATGTAGGAAATAAATATTTCTTTCTCTCATATTGAACTTGAGCTTTCATCCTGAGCATTGAATTTCGGTATCTGAAAAAAAGTACGTCTCATTCATTTTGTCCTTCTTGTGACAAAACAGAAGTTTTGCACACATTCCTAGGTTTCTAAGCCTTCTTTCTTCTTCTATGCATATTCTTGTTCATAAATGCTGTTACTATGTGTGATGGATTGAATTATTTCCCCCCAAAAAAATATATGTTACAAACTCTAACCTCTAGGCCAGTTGTTATAATCCCATTTGGGAATGGGTTTTCTTTGTTATGTTAATGAGACAGGATTAGTATAGAGTGTATCTTGAGTTAATCTCTTTTGAGATATGAAGGAGATTAAACAAGCAACTGAGCCAGCAGAGATGGGGAAAGATTGATGCCAACCACATGGAGATCTCCAAGGAACCAGGAAACAGAAGCTGAAGAGAAAAGGACCTTCCCCCAGAGTTGACAGAGAAAGCCTTCCGCTAGAACCAGTGGCCTGAATTCAGACTTTCAGCCTCCTAAACGCACTGGGTTTAAACTGTGAGTAAATAAATTTCTGTTTGTTAAAGCCATCCACTTGGGTATATCTGTTACAGCAACACTAGATAACTAAGACACTATGCATTAAGTTTTAACTGCACTACAATCAAGGCATGACAAATTTCTCTAAATTGTGATAGAAATATTTTGGTAGTTACTCCCTGTGACACGCATTTTGGGGAAAAATTCTGTATGAACAAAATGGACACAGTTTGAGATGCAGCTAGCAACTATATAATCCAGACAGCTATGCAATTAAAATGAAGGTTAAAAACTGTTGGCCAACATTTCCTGAACTGTATTCAGATTATCCGGGTTGGAAACCCTGGTGGCATAGTGGTTAAGAACTAGGATTACTAACCAAAAGTTCGGCAGTTCAAATCCTCCAGGCACTCCTTGGAAACCCTCTAGGGCAGTTCTACCCTGTACTATAGGGTCGCTATGAATCAGAATTGACTCTACGACAATGGGTTTGGTTGGGTTTTTAATCAAAATTAAAAAAAAAAAAAAACCTAAAATAAAATTAAAAATTCTCTGTTTAACTTCATTTTGGGAAGTACTGTATTAAACTAAGTTACTTAAAAAAATTACTTAAATAGGTATATACTGCAGAACTTCTCAGAGCCTCTAAAGGCTAATGTTTGGGAAATGCTGTTGTGTGAAGACATGAAAAAACCATGGAGCATAGTTCTACTCTACAAGACATGGGGTCACCATGAGTCGGAATCTACTTGCTGGCAACAGGTTTTTATACGGTTAAAACAGATTTTTTTTTTCTATATTTGAAGATGACAGGAATGATATAGGTGAAGAATATTCTCATATCAGCAGAAAATCTACACCAAATTGAGTTATATGTAATTGCAACTTACTATATACATTTCCATGTGAACTGCCTACCAATTTAAAGGGGATCTTTAACAGTGTTAATGGGCGTAACCAATTTTTTACTCTTGCAGTTCAGACCCGTTATGCATTCTGCAGGGAGTAACATGATGCCATTTTAATCACAGCATAGTGCTTCCCTCTTGCTTAAAAAGTAACTGTGATATTTGTGAGTTTGCATCCACTGTTCCTTTAGAGGACCAGCAAAGAAAATAATTAGCCCAAGTGATTAAATTATATAATTCAATTTTCTCTTGGTATATTCTTACTGACATTCAAAAAGTAGTTAGTGAATCCAACTGCTGAGTGCTCAGCAATAACACTTTATCACCAATTTACAGTGCATGGAACGGATGAAGATTTCAATGAGCTGTGTGTGTGTGTGTGTGTGTGTGTGTGCTTCTTAAAGGACGGCTAGTCAGACAGAAGTGGAGATTGTGGAAATAATAGTGTATCCCTCCTTTCCAATGATAATTTAGCTTGCAAAATACCTTGGGAATTAAGACTACACTTGGTCATTATGTAGATATATGCAGGAAGGTAAAGTGAAAAGAGAGACATTTTCTTTGTTTTACTTTAAAAAATAAAATATTAATAAATAAAATTCTGGCCTCAGAAGAAGATGTTGGTGAGTGAGATTCTCTTCTCACTCCCTGTTCACTAGGGCCATGTAAACAGAGGAGCAATTCAGTTCTCATTTTCTACTTCCACAGCAAGTGCGTTGTTTCTCTCCTTTTTGGCTGAAGGCTTTATGAATACTTTATGTTTATCAGTATCTCCCCTAAAAGCCAGAAGCATGTGTATGATTATGACCCTCACCTTTCATTCTTTGCATACTTCCTCCTTGCACTATCTAGCTCCCTTTTTTACCCCTCCAACCTAAACTGCGTCTGTCAGTTTGACATATTGTGGGGGCTTGCATGTTGCTGTGATGCTGGAAGCTATGCCTCCAGTATTCAAATACCAGCAGGGTCTCGATGGAGGACAGGCTTCAGCTGAGCTTCCAGACTAAGACAGACTAGGAAGAAGGACCCAGTGTTCTACTTCTGAGAAGAATTAGTAAGTGAAAACCTTATGAAGAGCAGTGGAACATTGTCTGTTATAGTGCTAGAAGATGAGCCCCTCAGGTTGAAAGGCACTCAAAATACTACAGGGGAAGAGTTGCCTCCTAAAAGTAGAGTTGAACTTAATGACGTGGATGGAGTCAAGCCCTTCTGCTGATGTGGCATGACTCAAAATGTAAAGAAACGGCTACAAACATCCCTTAATAATTGGAATGTGGAATGTACAAATTATGAACCTAGGAAAACTGGAAATTGTCAAAAATGAAATGGAACACCTGAACATTGATATCCTAGGCATTAGTGAGCTGAAATGGACTGGCATTGGCTATTTTGAATCAGACAATCATATGTTCTACTATACTGGAAATGACAACTTGAAGAGTAATGGTTTTGCATTCATGTCAAAAAGAACATTTCAAGATCTCTCCTGAAGTACAATGCATCAGTGACAGTATAATATCCATACACTAACAGGAAAAACCAGTTAATGAGACTATTATTCAAATTTATGTACCCAACCACTAAGGCCAAAGATGAAGAATTTGAGGATTTTTACCAACTTTTGCAGTCTGAAATTGATCGAACATGCAATCCAGATGCACTGATAATTACTGGTGATTGGAATACAAAAGTTGGAAACAAAGAACAAGGATTTGTAGTTGGAAACTATGGCCTTGGTGATAGAAACCATGCCGGGATCGCATGATAGGATTTTGCAAGACCAATGACTTCTTCATTGCAAATAAGTTTTTTCACCATCATAAACAGTGACTATACAGGTGGACCTCACCAGATGGAATACACAGGAATCAAATCGACTACATCTGTGGAAAGAGATGATGGAAAAGCTCAATATTATCAGTCAGAACAAGGCCAGGGGCTGACTGCAGAACAGATCATAAACTGCTCGTATGAAAGTTCAAGTTGAAACTGAAGAAAATTAGAACAAGTTCGCGAAAGCCAAAGTATGACCTTGAGTATATCCTCCCTGAATGTAGAGACCATCTTAGGAATAGATTTGACACACTGAACACTAATGACCAAAGACCAGAGGAGTTATGGAAGGACATCATACATGAAGAAAGCAAGAGGTCATTACAAAGACAGAAAAGAAAGAAAAGACCAAAATGGATGTCAGAAGAGACTCTGAAACTTGCTACTGATTGTAGAGTAGCTCGAGCAAAAGGAAGAATTCTAAACTAAAAGAGCTGAAGAGAAGATTCCAAAGGGCACCTCCAGAAGGCAAAGTAAAGTATTATAATGACATGTGCAAAGACCTAGAGTTAGAAAACCAAAAGGGAAGAACACACTCAGCATTTCTCAAGCTGAAAGAACTGAAGAAAAAATTCAAGCCTCGAGTTGCAGTATTGAAGGGTTTTTTTTTTTGGGGGGGGGGGAATATTAAACCATGCAGGAAGCATCAAAAGAAGATGGAAGGAATACACAGAATCACCATACCAAAAAGAATTGGTTGATGTTCAACCATTTCAGGAGGTAGCATATGATCAAGAACTGATGGTACTGAAGGAAGAAGTCCAAGTTGCACCAAAGACTTTGGCAAAAAACAAGGCTCTGGGAATTGACGGAATACCAATTGAGATGCTTCAACAAATGGACTCAGTGCTGAAAGTACTCTCTATGCCAAGAAGTTGGAAGTTGCTTGGCCAGCTGACTGGAAGAAATCATATTTATGTGTATTCCCAAAAAAGGTGATCTAACCAAATATAGAGATTATTGAACAATATCATTAATATCACAGGCAAGTAAAATTTTGCTGAAGATCATTCAAAAGTGACTGAAGCAGTACATTGACAGGGAACTTCCAGAAATTCAAGCCGGATTCAGAAGAGGAAGTGGAACAAGGGATATCATTGCTGATGTCAGATGGATCTTGGCTGAAAGCAGAGAATACCAAAAAGATGTTTACCTGTGTTCTATTGACTATGCAAAGGCATTCAACTCTGTGGATTATAACAAATTATGTATAACATTGTGAAGAATGGGCATTACAGAACTCTTAATTGTTCTCATGAGGAACCTGTACATAGATCAAGAGGTAGTCGTTCGAACAGAACAAGGGGGATACTCTGTGGTTTAAAGTCAGGAAAGATGTGCATCAGGGTTGTATCTTTTCACCATACCTATTCAGTCTGTATGCTGAGGAAATAATCTGAGAAACTGGACTATATGAAGAAGAATAGGGCATCAGGATTGGAGGAAGACTTCTTAATAACCCACATTATGCAGATGGCACAACCTTGCTTGCTGAAAGTGAAGAGGACTTGAAGCACTTACTGACAAAGACCAAAAACCACAGCCTTCAGTATGAACTGCACCTCAACACAAAGAAAACAAAAATCCTCACAACTGGACCAATAAACAACATCATGATAAATGGAGAAAAGATTGAAGTTGTCAAGGATTTTATTTTACTTGGATCCACAATCAACACCCATGGAAACGGCAGTCAAGAAATCAAAAGATATGTTGCATTGGGTAAATCTGGTTTAAAAAACCTCTTTAAAGAGTTGAAAAGCAAAGATGTCACCTTGAAGGCTAAGAAGTGCCTAACCCAAACCATAGTGTTTTCAATCTTCCCATATGCATCTGAAAATTGGACGACGAACAAGGAAGACCGAAGAATTAACCCCTTCAAATTGTGCTGTTGGCCAAGAATGCTGAATATACCATGGACTACCAAAAGAACAAACAAATCTGTCTTGGAAGAAGTACAAACAGAATTCTTCTTAGAAGCAAAGATGGTGAGATGATGCCTCACATACTTTGGATATGTTATCAGGAGGATCAGTCTCTGGAGAAGGACATCATATTTGATAAAGTAGAACCAAAAAAAATCCATTGCCATCGAGTCTATTCTGACTTACAGCAACCTTATAGGACAGAGTAGAACTGCCCCGTAGAGTTTCTAAGGAGCACCTGGTGGATTAGAGTTGTCAACCTTTTGGTTAGCAGCTGTAGCACTTAGCCACTACACCACCAGGGTCTCTGGTAAAGTAGAGGGTCAACAAAAAAGAGGAAGACCCACAATGAGTTGGATTGACACAGTGGCTGAAACAATGGGCTCAAACATAATAATGATGATGAGGATGGCACAAAAACTGGGCAGTGTTTCGTTCTGTTGAACATAGGCTCACTATGAGTAAGAACCAAATGGACAGCACCTAACAACAACAACCTAGTCTAGTTTACAGTTGAGCTTATTACTAGTGCAGGGGCCATGAAACAATGGGCTCAAGCATAATAATGATCATGAGGATGGCACAAAAACTGGGCAGTGTTTCGTTCTGTTGAACATAGGGTCACTATGAGTAAGAACCAAATGGACAGCACCTAACAACAACAACCTAGTCTAGTTTACAGTTGAGCTTATTACTAGAGTAGGGGCCATGAATACATCATTAAGCATTGTCTGCAAAAAGGGTCAATGACATGAAAATTCAATAGTTATTATGAACCTTAGACTATGTGGAATACTATGTGTTCAGGGCAGCTCCAGCACAGTGTTTAGATAGAGCAGATACTCAGTAAGTAGTATTGTTGCCATTGTTGTTATTAACATGCATTCCCTCTGATTACCCAAACTCAGAACAGCATGTCCAATTCACACTTTCCATCATGACTGACAGCTGTTGTCATTTCCTCATATATTAGGGAAACTCAAGGAAGAGGAAGAAGCTGGTATGGTACTAGGAATTTCAGGTGAAGGAGCACAACCTGAAGGTTGTAGAAATTAGCAAGTCAGTATAATTTATCATAACATGTAGGACCACTGAGGTAAAGTTGTGGAAGTGGAGATTAGACCAATAATAATGAGAGAAGATCAGTGAGGTTTGTTGGTTTAGACATGGACCAGGGTCTCAAACATACGAAGCATTAAATAAATGTTTGCTATTATTACTTGAGGAGAATAATTTGAATTAAAAACATGGCAAGCCTTCTTGAGAGAGCATAAGAAACATGCTATAATTATTTAGAACTTATTAAAATCTGTGAAAAATGTCAACAATCTAAGTTAAGAAATAACACAGAAAATAAAGTACAGGCAGTCCCCAGGTTATGAACCAGGTCAGTTTCTAACTGTGTCTTTAAGTTGAACTTGTAGGTAAGTTAAAACAGGTACATACGGTTCTTATTTAGCCTCTCTTTAGTGCAAGAGGGTCCCTGGTGGCACAGTAGTTAAGAGCTCAACTGCTAACCAAAATGTCCTTGAAAACCCCATGGGGGAGTTCTAGTCTGTCCTACAGGATTACCATGAGTCGGAATTGACTCTAGGGCAACAGGTTTGTTTCTTTGTTTCCTTTTGTTAGTGTAAGAGGAGCTCTGATTGTGTAGTGGTTAAGTGCTCAAGTGCTTGGCTGCTACCCGAAAGGTTGGTGGTTCAAAACCACCAGCCTGTTCCATGAGAAAAAGATGTGGCAGTCTTCTTCCGTAAAGATTTACAGTCGTGGAAACCCTATGGGGAAGTTCTGTCTATCTTATAGGGTCACTATGAGTTGGAATCAACTCGATGGAAACGGGTTTGTGTTTTGGGTTAGTGCAGGAAAAGGCCTGAAGCCTTTTCAATGATTTAAAAGCTTCAGGTGCAGCAAGTGAAGGTGACTATGATGAAGAATTTGTTGAGAGTAGGGGTTGATTCAGTCGCTTCAAAATGAGATCAAATTTATATAACATTAAAGGGCAAGTGTGGGTTGTCCTTAAGTGGGACATTCATAACTTGGGGACTTACTGTATTCACAGTCAAGTTAGCCTCAGATAAGAAAGGATATTTATCACTCACATATATAATACATATTGAAAAATTGTGAAGATTAATAGAATTTGATTTAATGAATATTGTCTCAGGATTGCAATGTATTAAACCTAGTTACCAGCATCCAGCCCTATTAAGTTCAACTTCCAAAATATATTTCCCTATTTTTCCACTTCTCACCATCCTGACTTCCTTCACCCTATTCCAACTACTCTCACCTGTTACCTAGGACAGTCCTCTTACCTTCTAATTGTCTTTCTTCCAGTCTTCCCCTACTGTAACCTACTGTCTTCCAGAAACCAGAGTGATCTTGAGATGTTTCTTCTTAAAACCCTGAATGACCGTCTATTTTTCTTAGACTAAAATAAAATAAAAACTCCTTACAACATCTTACAAACCACTTTGGGATTTAGCTTGTGTTCTTCCTAACCTCATCACATTCTCTTTCTTATTCCCTAGGCTCCACTAATAATAGCCTCCTGCCTCTTCCTTGAACAAACCAGATACTTTCCAGCTTCAAGACATTTGTTTGGGCAGCCCCGCCCTCCTGGAATGCTCTTGACTCCTCATCTAAATCACAGTTCAGATACCCTCTACTGAGGGGATCATCCTTGTCCCTACTGACTAAATCAGCTTCTCCCATTTTCTATGTCCCACCATCTTATTATTTTTTCCTTTGTAATACAATGTTAATACAATGTATCATTTATAGATAATTACAATTTGTAATTATCTCATCTACTTACTTTTTTTTTTTTCTTTTTTACTTACTTACTCCTCTTGTTTTGTCTCTCTCCACCAGAACAGTGTCCTTATCTGTTTTATTCACTGTTGTATCTCCTGGAACTTAAAAAAAAAAGTCTGTTGAATAATGATTTGTTTCCAACAGCATTAGCATTCATGTTCTTATAACACATTTATTGAGCAGTCATTATGTGCCAGGCATTGTGCAAGGTGCCTTGCTTTCTCATGTGGAAGTCTCAGTAGTCAGTGAAACAGGTACTATTTTTTTCTCCATTTTACAGAGACCCATCATCATCATGTCATCATCTGAGGAAGCACTAGTAGATCAATAGTGTCTATCTTGCTCATGCAGTGGCCAGAGGAAGAAATAGGATCAGAAAAGGGGTCAGTCCTTAGGTGTAGAAAAACCCACCAAGACAGCCCAAATGAGTTGGTCAGACAGGTGGGTCTTCGAGGAATGATTCCAGCAAGCAAATGCTCAGATGACAATCATGGCAGTTATGTAATTCTCAAAGTGTGATCTTGAGGCCAGCAGAATTGGCATCTTCTGTGAGTTTGTTAGAAATACAAATTCATTGGCCACACCCGGTCTGCTGAACCAGCCTCACTGGAGATGGGACAGGGAAATTTTTAATAAGTTCTTCAGGTGATTCTTAACCTTTGATTTAGGAAAAGGAAGCTCTGTCTGGTGGTAAGTAAAGGAAATAAAAGATTAACAAGAGTAAGGCAAGGCATTAATATCCAAAAACCCAAAGAAACAAATGTAAGATTATCATGCCATATACAAAGGCATGGACTTAGACAAGTCAGAAATCCCTTATTAGAATTAAGGGGTTGATAATAAGGAAGAACAGTGGGGTGAAACAGTAGGGTAAGAAGTCAGAGTAGAGCTAAACAGCACCCAGCTAGACTTGATCATTTCATTCAAAGGTCAAGTTCTTCAAGTTTCTCCAGAGTACACAGGGTTAGTACTAAGCATGAGGTTGAACTAAGCTCAAAGTAGAGCAAAAATAGCTGCTCCATGCCTGTAGTTATATTGATTGGAAGAATGTGAAGAGTATAAGGTAATGTACCTGGGGAAATATAATCCAAACTATGCTGATAAAATGTAGTATGCTTCCTGCTATCACTTGTTTCTAGAGAAAAAGATATCTGAATCTATGTTGACTATCCCTTAAAAACAGCCTAGTGTAAAGTGGCAATTCAAAAGGTCAACCAAATGTCAGCTATCATCATGATAAGATTGAAAAAACAGCATCATATAATTTTGTTCAATATTTGAACAGAACTAATAATGCTTTTGTACTTGGAGTGGAGTTCACAGTCCTAGTCAGTGCATTCCAGTAAGGCCATAAAAGAGTTGGAAAGGCCTGAAAGGTTAACTGAAATGATATTAAAAAAAAAAAAAAATGTAGTAAGACCTGATGAGGAATTTTGAGTTCAGAGACATGATGGGTGAAAAGTACTTAGGCATTTCCATGGCCATGAAGAATATTGGTAAATGGAGCATGGCATGTTCTACAAATTCAGTAAGATTATACTTAGAAGACCCCCTTGAAGCATGAAGGTATTTTTAAAACAAAGAAAAGAAAGTGTAGAACTTTTTCTTTACATAGCTGGTGATAAATTTATTGCTCTTATTACCCCCAAGAAATCAACTGGACAACAACTAACAACAACAATATTATACTCAAGAGGGTTCATAAACTGGGAAGATTAACAGGATTAAAGAGAACAATTTGTTTATGGAAGTTGAGTTTCAAAATGGTTTGCAAAAAGGAAGTTAGTGATTATTTTGGATATGTCTTCAATGTTTGAAAAATAAATTGTTCAGGGCAATATCCAAAATTAAGCACCCTTATAAAAAACAGTACAGAAAATGACTGATAACATATTCTAATTTTTAAAATTATTCTTAAATGATATATATATATATATATATGCATACATACATACATAAATTCTCCACATGTTTGCCAGTTTGTTATACTATGGGGGCTTGCCTGTTGCTGTATACTGGAAGCTATGCCAATGGTATTCAAGTACCAGGGTCACCCATGGAGGACAGGTTTCAGCTGAGCTTCCAGACTAAGACAGATTGGTAAGAAGGACCCAGCAGTCTACTTCTGAAAAACATTAGCCAGTGAAACCCTTATGAATAGCAGCAAAATATTATCTAATACAGTGCCATAAAATGAGCCCCCTTGGTTGGAAGTCACTCAAAAGATGACTGGGGAAAAGCTGCCTCCTCAAAATAGAGTCGACTTTAATGATATGGATGGAGTCAAGCTTTCAGGACCTTCATTTGCTGATGTGGCATGACTCCAAATGAGAAGAAACACCTGCAAATATCCATTAATAATTGGAACCTGGAATGTATAAAGTATGAATCTAGGAAAATTGGAAATTGTCAGAAATGAAATGGAACATATGAACATCGATAGGCATTAGTGAGTTGAAATGGACTGGCATTGGCCATTTTGAATCATATGGTCTGCTAGGCCAGGAATGACAACTTGAAGAGGAATGGCATTGCATTCATCATAAAAAAGAACATTTTAAGATCTATCCTGAAGTACAACGCTGTCAGTGATAGGATAATATCCATACACCTACAAGGAAGACCAGTTAATACAACTATTATTCAAATTTATGTACCAACCACTAAGGCCAAAGATGAAGAAATTGAAGATTTTTACCAAATTCTGCAGTTTGAAGTAGATCGAACATGCAATCAGGATGCATTGATAATTACTGAACAGAAGATTTCAAAAGGCAGCTCAAGAAGACAAAGTAAAGTATTATAATTGCATGTGCAGAGAGCTGGAGATAGAAATGGATGCAGCACTGGAACTGTCCATTCATCTATGCCAAGAAATTTGGAAGACAGCTACCTGGCCAACCTACTGGAAAAGAGTCATATTTATGCCTACTCCCCAAAAAGGTGATTCAACTGAATGCGGAAATTATCGAACAATATCATTAATATTACATGCAAGTAAAATATTGCTGAAGATCATTCAAAAGTGGCCGCAGCAGTATATTGACCGGGAAGTTCTAGAAATTCAGGCTGAATTCAGAAAAGGATGTGGAATGGGGGATAACATTGCTGATGTCAGATGGATCCTGGCTGAAAGCAGAGAATATCAGAAAGATGTTAACCTGGGTTTTATTGACCGTGCTAGGGCATTTGACTGTGTGGATCATAACAAATTATGGATAACATTGTAAAGAATGGGAATTCCAGAACACCTAATTGTGCTCATGAGGAACCTGTACATAGATGAAGAGTCAGTTTAGACAGAACAAGATGATACTGCATGGTTTAAAGTCAGGAAAGGTGTGCATCAGGGTTGTATTCTTTCACAATACCTGTTCAATCTGTACACTGAGCAAATAATCTGAGAAGCTGGCCTATATCAAGAAGAATGGGGCATCAGGATTGGAGGAAGACTCATTAACAACCTATTATGCAGATGACACAACTCTGCTTGCTCTAAGTGAAGAGGACTTGAAGCACTTACTGATGAAGATCAAAGACCATAGCCTCAAGTATGGATTGCACCTCAACATAAAGAAAACAAAAATCCTCACAGCTGGACCAATAAGCACCATCATGATAAACAGAGAAAAGATTGAAGTTGACAAGGATTTCATTTTACATGGATCCACAATCAATACTCATGAAAGCAGCAATCAAGAAATCAAAAGACACAGTGCATTGGCCAAATTTGCTGCAAAAGACCTCTTTAAAGTGTTGAAAAGCAAAAATGTCACCTTGAAGACTAAAGTGCACCTCACCCAAGCCATGGTATTTTTAATCCCATCATGTGTATGCTAAAGCTGAACAATAAGGAAGATAGAAGAACAATTGACACCTTTGAATTGTGGTGTTGTTGGAGAAGAATATTGAATATACCATGGACTGCCAAAAGAATGAACAAATCTGTCTTGTAAAAAGTACAACCAGAATGCTCCTTAGAAGCAAGGATGGCAAGACTACGTCTTACATACTTTGGACATGTTGTCAGGAGAGATCAGTCCCTGGAGAAGGACATCATGCTTATCAAAGTACAAGGTCAATGAAAAAGAAGACCTTCAAGGGGATGGAAGTGTTTGCAACAACGGGCTCAAGCATAACAATGATTGTGGGCATGGTTTATGACTGGCAGTGTTTTGTTCTGTTGTACGTGGGGTCACTATGAGTAGAAACCCACTCAACGATGTGTAACAGCAACAATATACATACACATATTTAACACATAAACATATATCAGTGTGTATATACACATGTATATATAAATATATATATATATATATATACATAAGAATATATATATATATATATACATTTAAATTTGCTTTCTTCTAAATGGAGTCCTGGTACCACAATGGTTAAGAGATACAGCTGCTAATCAAAAGGTTGGCAGTTTGAATCCACCAGCCACTCCTTGGGAATCCTATGAGGCAGTTCTACTCAATCCTTTTATGGTCACTATGAGCCGGAATGGACTAGATGGCAACAAGCTTATGGGTTCTTTTAAATAAATTGTTTCTTCCATTTTGAAAGCAATATATAAGCCTTATAGATAAATTTGAAAATACGGAAAAGTCAACAAAGAAAAAAAAATTGCACAAAAATTCATTATCTAAAGACAACTACTGTTAACATTTTATTGTATTACTTTTTGCATATGTTTATAATTTTTACTGTTTCTAAATTTCTTTACTGTCTCCAGGATTTTTGCACTAATTATGTTGAACTGTTAGTTTAAGACAGGCATTTCTTAAATCATAATAAAGTAAAAAAATACTAACATACTGTGAAATTTGCCTTAACAATGCATAAGATTTTGTATATATATTAAAGATGAATTTAGTCTATAGACTTTTTTGTGTTATTTTTATCTGGACTTATTATTCAAGTTTTGACACTCATGAGATTAAATACATAGCTTTCTGATTCTCCGTTATACCTATAAATACTCCATCTTATTTCTAACATCTTTTGTTTTACATGTTTTAATAAGTTCTATTAGTATATAAAGACTGTCTTTTAATAGCATGCAGCTGTCTCTTGTTTTTGTTCACATCCACCCAATTTGAAATATTTTCCACTTTTAAGGAGGGTTTAGCTTATTCATATTTGTTGTCATACGCTGTTTAAAGTACTGTGACAAAATATTTGAAGCAAACAGGGTCTGTTTTTGAATAGTGGTACTTCTTACTAGCTACATGACAAAGATGCATTAATATTTAAATTAAAAATGGCACAGAGTAGGCATTCGGTGAATTATTATTGTTTTGATAATTTCCTCTGTCTTATTTTATACTTGTGGCTTTTATTTTGATATGGTTCTTGCTGTTTATTTCATAGATTTTAAAAATGTTTTATTGAGTTTTTGGTGAAAGTTCACACAGCAAATTAGGTTTCCAGTTAACAATTTCTACAGATATTGTTCAGTAACGTTGGTTATATTCTCAACATTGCTTCAACATTCTCATTATTTCCTTTCTGGTTGTTCCATTTCCATTATTCTTGCTTCCCTGCCCCTGTCCCCCTCCTCCCACAATGTTCTCATATTTGCTTTAGAGTTAATGTTGACCATTTAGTCTCAGATTATTATTAATTTTTTTTTTTAATAAAAGGTGCATGGTACTTACAGTTGATATTGTTTACTTCATGAGCCAATCTGTTATTTAGTTGAAAGGTTATCTCTTGAAGTAGTTTCAGTTCAAAATTTAAGAGGTATCTCAGGGCAATATTTTCAGGGATCCCCAGGTCTCTGCCAGTCCGGTAAGTCTGGCCATTTCTTCAAGATTTTGAGCTTTGTTCTACAATTTTCACCCATTCTGTCCCAGACCACCTATTATGGCCTCAGTCAGAATGGTCAGTAGTATTAGCCAGGCACCTGCTACTTCTTCTGGTCTCTGGAAAGATGAGGCTGTGGTTTGTGTAGGCAATTGGTCCTGTAGGCTGGTTTCTTCTTTGAGTCTTTGATTTCCTTTTTTCTCTTTTGCTCCAGACAAGTAGAGACCAACAGTTATATCTTAGATGGCCACTTACAATCTTTTCATACAGACACTACTTACCAAGCTAGATTTTTGAAAATGGACTTTATAGGTTATGTCGTACCAATTGACTGAGATGCCCCATGAGGCTATGCTCCTAAGCGTTCAAATCTAGTAAAACAGTCCTGCGAAGTGTTTGATTGTGTCTGGGAGATATCTGTGACTTTCCCCCTATGTGTTTTATTATATGTATGAATATATGTGTAGCACTCACAAACGTGTATAGCTATGCCTATAAGTACACTTATATATGCTCACATATACACAGATATACCTTCCTATACACATATCTGCATACGTATCTATGTAACTACTCGTGTATTTTCTGGTTGTTACTTCTGTTGTCAAATTTTATATTTTACAGCATTTACCATTAATGTCCTTTATCCTTGTGTATTTCTTAGTGTCATCATTTATCTTGGTTAAGTTGTGCTCACTTCACCAGCATTCAGTGTTGCCTTTCCCGTCACCGAAACTAACAAGTGCTTACTGTCTAGAGAGTGATTCCCTTTCCCTCCCCTCTCCTACCCCTGGTAACCACTGAAGAACATTGATTTCTATATGTATACCTGTTTTTGTCTTTTTATAAAAGTGGGATTATACAATATTTGTCTTTTTGTGCTTGGCTTATTTCACTCAACCTAATGCTCTCCAGATTCACCCATGCTATGTTACATAAACTCATCATTATTCCTTATAGCTGCATAGTATTTCATTGTATGTATGTATATAGCACATTTTGTTTATCCATTCTTTATAGATTTTTTTTGGTTGCTTATATAGAGTCTATATAGATATTTGGGTTTTAACTTTAGTAGTGATTTGGAAGATATAAGCACTATTACAAAGTTTATAGATAATTAACTTTAGAGTTATAAAAATAGTTACTTAAATATATACTTCCAAAATTATAAGTGTGTGATGGGGAACTTAGAATCCCGTTATATCTGCTACTTGGAATTCCATTATTTCCCTCTTTCAGAGTTCATTAATGATAATACTTTGGTGCTAGGTAAATTTTCTTTATTTAGAATTGCTTTTGCCCTTTGCCTTTGGTTTTCAACCCTACTCACTGTAATTGTGCATGCATAATTTTGTCCATATAAGTGGTGTCAATGTTCACTGCTGGAAAGTGGCAGCTGACATGTGAAGGCAATGGCGGACATTGAGTAACTGTGTATGACTGAGAGAGTTCATGAGTAAGAACGGCAAAAACATTTTGTGACTTCTATGTTTATTTCAATGTACCATCTTCTAATTGATGAATAAAAGCATTTTCTGCATGTATATTTACAGGTAAAATTTAAATTATTCAAGGAAAGGTGAATGTTTCTCATTTATGGTTATTTTTTAATATTCAGAAAAACTCAAGTGGATTTTCTATGTCCATGTTGTGATTGTTCATTTTGAAAGGACATGAAAGTATTGGTTAATAAGAATATCAAAGTTTGACAAGTAACTCAGGATATTGTAAGAAAAACACACAGGATTTTAAGCTTAGATTATTTTCATAGAATAATTCTGGCAAATAATATTTCTCCATCTCAGTTTATACAAGGAATGAGAAAACTGGTGGAATCAGGGACGCTTTACTGGAAAGACAACGGATTAAAAAACTGTATTTGTCTATTCAAGATGACAGCAAGGTTTCAGAAACCTGGGGTGGGAACTAAGAATGTTAGGAATGGCCTGTGACATTGTCCAGAGTTCATTAAGTTAGAAAGTTAAAGGCAGAATCCCTACCGACCAGGGACTTCAAAATCAATTCTACTTCCAAGGCTTTGCTGTATGGTTTCTACAAATGAAGTTTGAAGCCTAGAGGCACAATCTTAGTCTGAAGGAGACAGAGGAGAAGTTCTACTTTTCCTGCAAGAATCTTACAGGCAAGAACATTTGGAAAGTATTGATGACAGGCAGAGAGAAAAAGGTAGAAAATTTATTGCAGGAAAGGAAGGAAGGAGGAAGAGAGGAAAATGATACAGCAATGGTACTTGAAAATGTGGTCTCTGGACCAAGACCATCAACATCAAGCATCACCTGAGAACATATTAGAAATTCAAAATCTGGGACCCTACCCTTGACCTGTTACCATTGTGTATAGATTCCAACTCAGCAGCCCTATAGAACAGAGTAGAACTGCTTCATAGGGTTTCCAAGGCTGTAATCTTTATGGAAGCTGACTGCCACACTTTCCTCCCTTGGAGCTGCTTGTGGTTTTGAACAACTCCATCTCCCACTGTGGCCACTGAAGGCATCATTGTATTGCTGCATAATTAGTTAAATGATATTCATGATGATAAACTTGAAGAATCCAAGAATTTTAAGTATTTTAGTCCTGCCTTTTTAAGAAGGCAAATAAATTAAGTACTACACCTTTGATAGCTTTCCATCAACTTTTTTGTAACCTTCAGGTGTTAAGACCATTTCTCTTTCTTGATAGGATACCAAATATCTCCCACAATGCTAGATAAATAGCATGTTACCATATTGTGATGTATCATTTATAAATAAATGAATAGCACTCATAGTTAAATTTCACAGTTATCCTCTGAAATCCCTCAAATCCTCCACTGTTGGTGCAATTTTTTTCTAATATGAAATTATATTTTGACAAGGAAAAATACCTTTTCTAAGATTTAGATGAACAACGTAGATAAATTTTACACAAAAGTAAATATGTTATATTTTTCCTCCACTACCCAAATTTAATAGTGACAATATATGAACACAATCTTATTTCTAAAGAGAAGTATAAATTATTCTTAGACTAAAGTTTACATAGCTGTTAGAGGAAGTATGTTTTCTGGCATATGAGAGAGATGGGACTTCTAAAATTGCAAATAACTGAAAGTTAACTTCCATGACATTAGATGGTTTCATTAAGTCTCTTATTACTTTATTATTGCTGCTCTTAAGGTATAGAAGTGAATAAAATAATATTATCATTATGTGATAATGACCCAAGTGCCTTTGAAGAAATTGCAAAAAAAGCACCCATTCTTCCCAGTTAATGCTACCCCTGCCAAGGAGCCTTGACTTGGAGAACTGAGCTGGTGGCTGTATTTCACCCCCGCTTGCCCCTGGACAGGGATCTTTGGGCAGTGCACAAGCTGACATGGCCTCCTTCCTAGCTCTCCACCTGTCAACCTCAGGTCACAAACTGGCAACTCAAGCCCAAATGTGGACTGTGGGGGCATTTTTTGGGGGGAGGGTTACATAGTAGGTTGGACTAGCAAGAATGTGTGCCAGTATCTCTGAATTAAGAGATTTTGAGAATGATATGTATTTCTCTTGAGAACTAACAGACCTTAGTTCAATATTAGTTCTCTCTTGAGAACTAATATTGAGCTTCCACTCCTGCCTAATAACAATTGGCTGGAGCTAAGGAGTAGATTTCCCTCCAGATAACCGTGTCCTCTGCGGTGCCATGGTCTCCACCCAGCCTTCTTCAGTATGAACCTGGCCACTGGGGACATATGGGCTTGCAATTTGGGATAACTCAGTACAGTAATCACCTCTTCCATAAAACCTTTTTTCCTCCCAGTAGGTTTGATAACTTCTTTAACTTATTTAGTAGAGTGCCCACTGTACCAAATACAGATCTACATCTCAGCATCTGGGGCTACTAATTGCACCTATTTGTAGGTAGCCTTTCTCCTAGTAGATAGTAACCTTCTGAGGAACACATATACCTCATGGCTGATCTATGAAACCCAGTGCCTAGCACATTGTGGGACCCTGGTGGCACAGTGTAAGAGCTATGGCTGTTGACTACATGTTGGCAGTTTGAACCCACCAGCTGATCCCTGGAAACCTTATGGGGCGGTTCTATTCTGACGTATAGGGTCGCTCTGAGTCAAAATTGACTCGATGGCAATGAGTTTGGTTTGTTTTGGTTTTATCACATTGTGGTTCTGTAATACATGTTTGTTGATAAACGAGATGGACTGTTGTGTATTAAATGAATGAGAGGAAGAGGAGCGTTTTTACTATGTTCTGTTTATACTAATCAGCTATTTCCATGATAATGCTCAGTAACAAAATACCCTAAAACTCAGTGGTATAAAACAACCCTCATTTATTCTCAAGATCATGAGTCTATAGGTTTTTGGCAACTCTGAACTACAGAATTCAGAGTGCAGGTTGGTTTCAAGTTGGTTTCACATGCTTCTTTTAGGACTTATGAGTTGTGGCTACGTACGGCATTTTTTTCTCATGATGATGACAGAAATACAAGAATGAAAATCCTAGCACACAAGCATATTTCAAGCTCTGCTTGAATACCTACTAACACCCCCATTGACCAAAGCAAGTTACATGGCTAATCCCAAAGTCACGTTGGTGGTGCTGGGGGAGTGCTCTCTTCTACTTTGAAGATGAAGCAGGGATGTGGGTACGAATGTGTAAAAAATTTGGACCAATAACCCAATCCAAAGACAAAATTAGGGTGAGGCAAGAGAGGTGTTTGCCTTGGGTGCAAAATTTAAGGGAGTGCCAAAAAACTCAGTAATCAAATAATGTTTAGTGCTATAATTTAAAGAATTAAAAATCAATGCAAAGAATCCACGATGAACAAAATATCAAAATGTTCAACAAAGTCAAGGTCCGAGCCTACACTTGCCTGACTCACCTACACCCCTCACCCTAATCCTGACTCTGCTGGGTTTCGTTCTCAGCTTTGGTTCCTTCTAATATGCTCCTCTTTGCAGCAGTTACCCAACTGTTTTTGCTAATATTTTGACTCTCTGCCTTGGCATGCATTTTTGTGTGGAAGCGTATTAAAATACCAAGTTTCCAGAAGTATTATTAATATATAATTCAAGATAGCCCCCCCAAAGGAGGGTTTAAGGCAAATACTTTTTAACATAAAACATCTTCAATTTGTAAAAAGTGAATTCTATAAAAATAACATTTTAGCAGTAGCCTTTATAACAGATTATTGGAAAAGAATGTGCTGCTCTTAAATGATGCAAAGTACCTACAAATTTATATTATCCAGCCTCTTATGTTGGCCAAATTCTGAATTTTGTCATCAAAGCTAGAGAACGTCGGTATCGGATTCCAGAGTGATATAAACAACTATGAAAACTTCTACAGTTCAGGAGGGGGGAGAGTAGTAGAAGACCTAGAACAGCAATAATTTTGTGGCCCACTTAGGGATTTCTCCATGGAGTTCGTCAGAGTGTAACGGACCGCCCTTGGCGGATGTTTAACCGCAGGTATACGTCTGCCCCTCGTGTCAGGAGAGTACAGGAAAAGCAATCACCTTGTTATATCAGAGTCTCTACATTTTTATTACTTTTTCAAAGTGGAGGTTAGAAACTGGGCTCGGTCTTGTTCGTGGAGGCAGGGGCGTTGGGGGGAGCTCTTGAATTATGTCTGGTGAAGGGGCCATCCCGTGCCATGCTGCCTGAGATGAGAATTCTGCTGCCCCTGGCTGCTGGGATTCCATGAAGCCCATGCCCAGGTCAAGACAGCTTTCTGGCAACACATTCTTTTTTTTTTTTTAATAATTTTTATTGTGCTTTAAGTGAAAGTTTACAAGTCAAGGCACTCTGTCACATGTAAGCTTATATATACCTTACTACAAACCCCCATTTACTCTCCCCCTAATGACTCAGCCCGCTCCCTCCTTCCAGGCTCTCCTTTCCTTTTGTGACCATTTTGCCAGTTTCTAACCCTCTCTACCCTCCCATCTCCCCTCCAGACAGGAGATGCTGACACAGACTCAAGTGTCCACCTGATGCAAGTAGCTCACTCCTCATCAGCATCTCTCTCCAACCCATTGTTCAGTCCCTTCCATTTCTGATGAGTTGTCTTCGGGAATGGTTCCTGTCCTGGGCCAACAGAAGGTTTGGGGACCATGACCACCAGGATTCTTCTAGTCTCAGTCAGACCATTAAGTCTGGTCTTTCTATGAGAATTTGGGGTCTGCATCCCACTGTTCTCCTGCTTCCTCAGGGGTTCTCTGTTGTGTTCCCTGTCAGAGCAGTCATCGGTTGTGGCTGGGCACCATCTAGTTCTTCTGGTCTCAGGATGATGTAGTCTGTGGTTCATGTGGCCCTTTCTGTCTCTTGGGCTCATAGTTATCGTGTGACCTTGGTGTTCTTCATTCTCCTTTGATCCAGGTGGGTTGAGATCAATTGATGCATCTTAGATGGCTGCTTGTTAGCATTTAAGACCCTGGAGGCCACACTTCAAAGTGGGATGCAGAATGTTTTCATAATAGAATTTATTTTGCCAATTGACTTAGAAGTCCCCTTAAGCCATAGTCCCCAAACCCCTGCCCTTGCTCCGCTGACCTTCGAAGCATTCAGTTTATCCCAGAAACTTCTTTGGGTTTGGTCCAGTCCAGTTGAGCTGACCTTCCCTGTATTGAGTATTGTCCTTCCCTTCACCTAAGGTAGTTCTTATCTACTAATCAGTACACAACCCTCTCCCACCCTCCCTCCCAGCTCTCGTAACCACGAAAGAATGTGTTTTTCTCAGTTTATACTATTTCTCAAGATCTTATAATAGTGGTCTTATACAATATTTGTCCTTTTGCATCTGACTAATTTCACTCAGCATAATGCCTTCCAGGTTCCTCCACGTTATGAAATGTTTCACAGATTCGTCACTGTTCTTTATCGATGCATAGTATTCCATTGTGTGAATATACCATAATTTATTTATCCACACCTTGGTTGCTTCCAGCTTTTTGCTATTGTAAACAGTGCTGCAATAAACATGGGTGTGCATGTATCTGTTCGTGTAAAGGCTCTTATTTCTCTAGGGTATATTCCGAGGAGTGGGATTTCTGGGTTGTATGGTAGTTCTATTTCTAACTTTTTAAGGAAATGCCAGATAGATTTTCAAGGTGGTTGTACCATTTGACATTCCCACCAGCAGTGTATAAGAGTTCCAGTTTCTCCGCAGCTTCTCCAACATTTATTATTTCGTGTTTTTTGGATTAATGCCAGCCTTGTTGGAGTGAGATGGAATCTCATCGTAGTTTTAATTTGCAGTTCTCTGATCGCTAATGATTGAGAGCATTTTCTCATGTGTCTGTTAGCTGCTTGAATATCTTCTTTAGTGAAGTATGTGTTCATATCCTTTGCCCACTTCTTGATTGGATTGTTTGTCTTTTTGTGTTTGAGTTTTAACAGAATCATATAGACTTTAGAGATCAGGCGCTGGTCAGAGATGTCATAGCTGAAAATTTTTTCCCAATCTGTAGGTGGTCTTTTTACTCTTTTGTTGAAGTCTTTAGATGAGCATAGGTGTTTGATATTTAGGAGCTCCCAGTTATCAGGTTTCTCTTTGTCATTTTTAGTAATGTTTTGTATTCTGTTTATGCCTTGTATTAGGACTCCTAACGTTGTCCTTATTTTTTTCTTCCATGATCTTTATTGTTTTAGTCTTTATGTTTAGGTCTTTGATCCACTTGGAGTTAGTTTTTGTGCATGGTGTGACGTATGGGTCCTGTTTCACTTTTTGCAAATGGATATCCAGTTATGCCAGCACCATTTGTTCAAAAGACTATCTTTTCCCCAATTAACTGACACTGGGCCTTTGTCAAATATCAGCTGCTCCTATGTGGATGGATTTATATCTGGGTTCTCAATTCTGTTCCATTGGTCCATGTGCCTGTTGTTGTACCAGTACCAGGATGTTTTGACTACTGCGGATGTATAATATGTTCTAAAATCAGGTAGGGTGAGGTCTGGCAACACATTCTGAACTTGCTTGTTTAAGAATCTGTAATGGATCCCTTCTGACCATAAGATCAAGTCAGTTCATCAGACTGATATAGAAAGCTTTTTATGTTTCCAGATACTACAAATGATCTTTTATTCTACATGCCAAAACCCAGCCATCCCCACATCAGCCATGCCCCATTACTTGCCAGGCACACAATATGCATTTCTTTGCTTTCACCTTGGCTAGATAAATCCTCTTTCCATTTAACTGTAAGTCTGTATGTCCTTCTGAGCCCAGCTTAAATTTCGCCTCTTCGTTGTCCTCACCTGATCACTGCAGTCTGCATTTCCCTCTAGAATCAGGAGGTTTGAAGTACTCATACCTAGAACTAAATAATACTTAAACATGCAATATTGGTACACACAGCTTGAACTATATCAACTGTGAGCAGCACTGTTTGCTAAACATATGTTGAATTTGTATTGTGTGCAAAACCCTTTGTGAAGTCCTTTGTTTCCATCCCTCTTTGGAAGGAAGAATAACCAAAACCAAACCTGTTGCCATCCAGTTGATTCCAACTCATAGTGACCAAATAGGACAGAGTAGAGTTGTCCCATATGGTTTCTAAGGCTGTAATCTTTATAGAAGCAGACTGCCATATCTTTCTCCCATGGAGTGGCCGGTGGATTCGAACCACCAACCTTTCTGTTAGCAGCTGAGTGCTTAGCCAGTGTGCCACCAGGGCTCCTTGTTAGGCAGAATAATGGCCCCCAAGATGTCCTTATCCTAGTCCCCAGATCTGATGTATATGATATATTTCATGGCAAAGCAGAATTAATTTTGCAGATGGAATTAAGGTTGCTAATCAAATGGCTTTAAAATACAAAGATTATCCTGGATTATCACACTGTAATCACAAGTGTCCTTAAGCATGGATGAGGACAGCAGAAGAGTCAGTGTCAGAGTGAAGAGATGTGAGAAAAATTCTACCCACCATTGCTAATTTTGAGCAGACAGGAAGGGGGCTATGATCCAAGAAATGTGAGTAGGATCTCTAGCAAGTGGCAAAGACAAGGAAATGAAATCTCCCCTAGAACCTCCAGAAAGGAATGCAGTCCAGCCAAAACCTTGATTTTAACCCAGGGAGACCCATGTTGGACTTATAACCTATAGAACTGTAGGATAATAAATTTTGGGTTGTTTCAAGCCACTTCTTGCTTTTCTGTGCCATCTAATTAATCCTGGCTCATAGTGATCCTAAATGAGAGATTAAAACTGCCCCACAGGGTTTCCAAATCTATAAAATTTATGAGAGCAGATTGCTAGGTCTTTTCTCCCTCAGATCTACTGGTGGGTTGGAACAGCTGATCTTTTGGACAACAGCTGAGTATTTAAGCCGGTAAATTTGTTAAAGTGGTCATAGAAAACCAATACACCCTTCATTTTATTTTCACAACCATGTGAACAAGGTATTAGTATCTCCATTTTTTAGTCAAGGAAATTAAGGCTTAATCTGATTTGTTTTAATCATGTAGTCGATAAGTGGTTGAGCTGAGATTTGAACCCCAATCTGTTGACTCCAGAATATGCAATGGTTTTGGGCCAGATGCACAGATTTCAAGTTACTGTTAAGCTGAAAACAATACACATGTGTATTATTAGGAGTAGTGTAAATATTGAGATATATGTTATAGGTCTTAGTAAGGAATTTAATAAAAATTAGGTAGAAAATAATTTATAGAGAGAGTAACTGCAAAATTCTAAAAAATATTGTTGATCAGAATATGTAAAATATCACCTTTTGTGTGGTAGTGTTTCTGTGCTGTCATGGCTGTTTTATTTTATTTTGGCTAGCAATAACTTTATAAAGATTCCTAGAAGTCATCCCTAACCCTTATCTTTCATCAAAGCCATTAGATTTAGTTAAGTCCAAAGTTAGTTTCCCACCCGTTAATTCTTCTGTCATAGTGTGTGTGTATGCGTGTGTTTGTGTGTAACTTATTTCCAACAGTTGGGAAGTGGATGAGAATGGAAGTGGAACTTTGAACATTATCAATGATACTGAATAATAATAGCTATCATCTATCGAGCCCCATCACCCTACCAGACACTGTGCTGTGTTTCACATGCATTTATCCTTTTGCTTCTCTTCACTACAATTCAAGTCTACACGCTTGTTCCTACTTTACAGATTAGAAAACAGAGACTGCTAAAGGATAAATGGCTTACCTTTTTAAACCCTGGTGGCATAGGGGTTAAGTGTTACAGCTGCTAACCAAGAGGTCATTAGTTCAAATCTGCCAGGCACTCCTTGGAAACTCTATGGGGCAGTTCTACTCTGCTCTATAGGATCACTATGAGTCGGAATCGACTCAACAGCAGTGGGTTTGGGTTTTATTGTTGTTGTTAGGTGCTGTCAAGTCAATTTTAAACTCATCGTGACCCCATGTGACAGATTAGAACTGTCCCATAGAGTTTCCATGGATGTAATCTTTATGGGAGCAGATCGACAGGTCTTTCTCTTGTGGAAACACTGAGTGCATTCTAACTGCCAACCTTTGGTTAGCAGCCAAGTGCTTAACCATTGTGCCTTCAAGATTCATATCCATGTTTCCCCTACCCCACACTGACCCCCTATGGTAAAAAAAAAAAACAGGCCTGCTATTGCGCTCAGCCATGGGGCACTGTTTCAGCCATTGCCTGGCTTCTCATTGTCATTGTTCTTATTATTGCATTTACGGAAATCCATTGAGGGCTGGTATACATCAGACCCTGTGCTATGTACATATATCATCTCCTTTAATCCTCACATAACAGGATTTATATCATTGTACCCATTATACAGGTAAGAAAACTAAGGGTCTGAGAGCTTGAGTAACTTGATGTGGTCACACATCTAGGCAATGGCTGAATCAAAATTCAAATCCAGATCTGTCCATCTCCAAAAGTCATATTCTTAACCGTTATATGAAACTGTCTCAAACCATGCTATATTTTTCTGTGATACAATGGGGAAAAAAATCACTGAATTAATAGTCATAGAAATCAGGTTTTCATCCCAGATGTGGCTGTTGCCAAGTCCTGCTTCTTCATCTGTAAAAATATGATTAATAGCCCCTGCTCTAAGCTTTATCACTGCTGTGAGACTTCAACCAGAAACAGGAGGAGAAAGCTCTAGCCAGCTCCAAGTTCTTGTTAAAATATTGTCAGCAACTTGAGAGGCTGAGAGTGCTGTAATGACTTGTTTTGTGGCTAGAAGAGTTCTTGAGTCTGACACTTTTCAGGACCCAGCCGGAAAGCAAATAAACATAAACTGTGTGTTGGAGAGACAGCAGACAGGGCATTTGTTGGGAATGTGCAAAGTGTCCTCTTTGTCACTCTGCTTAAGGGGAGAATCAGCCCAAAATACAACGGGGTCTGAGAAGACCAGGTGGAATACTCAGGAAATCACTTCTCATTAAGATATTACCTGTTATTTGTATCGGAGCCCCAGTGGCAGAGTGGTTATTCATTCTAAGAAGCAACAAATCGCCAAGGCGGGGAGAGGTTGTGGGGATGAGGCGTGTAGAGAAAAACAGACTGAAACAAACAAAAAGACCAAACTTACTGTTGTCCAGTCGATTTTGACTCATAGCGATCCTATAGGACAGTGTACAGCTGCCCCATAGAGTTTCAAAGGAGTGGCTGCTGGATTCAAACTGCTGACCTTTTGGATAGCAGCCAACCTCTAAATCACTACACCACCAGGGCTCCACACTGTGGTTATCCATTTTAAGTTAAGTATCAAAAACAAAACAAAACAAAAAAACCCAAACAAACCCATTGCTGTCAAGTCGAGTCTGACCCATAGTGACCCTATAGGACAGAGTAGAGCTGCCCCATAGGGTTTCCAAGGGGCGCCTGGTGGATTTGAACTGCTCACCTTTTGGTTAGCAGCCATAGCTCTTAACCACTACGCCACAAGGGTTTCCAAGCTATGTATAAAACAAAACAAACAAAAAACAAACCTGTTGCCATCGAGTCGATTCCGACTCATAGTGACCCTATAGGACAGAGTACAACTGCCCCATCGAGTTTCCAAGGAGTGCCTGGTGGGTTTGAATTGCCAACCTTTTGGTTAGCAGCCATAGCTCTTAACCAGTACGCCGCCAGGGTTTCCAAGCTATGTATAAAACTCATAGCGACCTTTAAATGGATAACCAGGTTTTTTTCTCCCTAAGATCCCAGACAAAATAACAGATTTGTATAGCATTTTATAATTTCCAAGGCATTAGCTTGCTGTTGCTCATGGCAGCGTGGCCAGTTGGGTAGAACCCACTGTGCTGTATCGCTGCAGTTAAGGATGCATGGGGCTTGAAGGATTAACTAGATTGCCCTTAATCACAGAGGACAGAGGTGGCTCCAAGATGAGAACCTCTATTTCCAGAGTTCTAATCTAGGGATTTCTGTTGTACTAAGCTACCTCCATGGGTAGATTTATTTTACAAGTTGAAAATAAATTTATATTTGCAAAGTAGTATGTCGGCTCCTAAGGGAAAAAAAACTGTCATTTCAAATTGAAGAAAACTCTAAGTCTTCTGACCACGGTAGTTAATATGCTTTATTATTTTCCAAGTCTCTACTGACATCTCCATAGTATTATGTTCAATGTTTATTATTGTTGCTTAAATTATAAAATAGCTGTTAAAATTAGTATTATTGTAAGGAATAATGAACCCCATTGCAGTTCAGTCAATTGCGACAGTAAAACTGTCTCATTGAGTTTCAAAGGCTGTATCTTTACAGAAGTTGCCATATTTTTCTCCCGTGGAGCGGCTGGTGGGTTCAAACCACTGACCTTTTGGGTAGTGGCTGAGCACTTAACCACTGTGCCACCAGGGCTCCTAATAATGAGACAGGCAGGCATATATATGATTATTCATATTATAAAGAGACAGTATCCAAGCCTAGAAAATTTCGGTGACTTGTTCAAGTATACTGAATTAGCACACGATATAGAGTGAAATTTTCCATGAGGATGCACAAGCTGGCTTGGACTGTATATATCTTAAATAGTATATGCCCTTACTTTCCTTGTTTTATGTTTTCTTTTTCTGAAATTTTCTTTATTTATAAAAGGAATGTATGCTCACTAAAGAAAAAAAAATTCAAGCAGTTCAACAGTTTCTAAAATTAAGTGCAAATGCCCCTTCTTTTAAGAGTTTGCTCTCATCTTTAGCAATCGTCACTTGTAACTACATGATCTGTGAAAAGGCCATGTTGTACATAAAGGGAGAAGACCACAATTCAAATTTTGATTTTCCAGCCTTGATCCTAAGAAAGCCATTAGGTATCTTAAGAAACTCATTTTTTTCGGTAATAAGGTAAGTTAATAATTCCTCGCCTACCTACATCCCGGGAGCCCTGGTGGTACAGTGGTTAAGTGTTAGGCTGCTAACCAAAAGGACAGCAGTTCAAATCCACCAGCAGCTCCTTGGAAACTGTATGGGGCAGTTCTACTCTGTCCTATATGGCCTCTATGAGTCGGAACTGACTCAACGGCAATGGAACCTACATCCCAGGACTGTTGTGATGATCACATAAAACAGGGTATGTAAAAGTCATGGGAAGTTAAAAGGACCATACCAATTTAGGTTGCTGTATTCATTATGTAGTGAGTTTGGTTTTTTGGTTTGGTTTGTATTCATTATATGAAGGAGTCCAGGTGGCGCAGTGGGTTAAGAGATCTGATCCTAACTGAAAGGTCAGTGGTTCGAACCTACCAGCTACTCCATGGGAAAAAGATGTGGCAGTCTGCTTCTGTAAAGATTACAGCATTGGAAACCATATGGGGCAGTTCAACTGTGTCCTACAAGGTTGCCGTGAGTTGGAATCGACTTGGCGGTGACAGGTTTAGTTTATTTATTATATAAAAACAATTGTATTCAGCTCAGATTTCCCTTCAGCACTTGTTGAACTTAGTTCCATTCTCGTAAACTGGGCCAGTTTACTTGTTTATATATCACAAATGATCACTTTTATATCAATAAGGAGTAATCTCTTGTTCATTTAACACCCCATAGCATTGTACTTTTACTTCTCTAAGGTTTCTTATATCATCTCCTCTATATTAATTTTATCCATTTAGGGACCACACTAGGTCCCTAGGTGGTGCAAACAGTTGGACTCAACTACTAACCTAAAGGTTGGTGGTTTGAACCAACACAGTGAGACTGCAGAAGAAAAGTCCCAGTGATCTGCTTCTATTAAGATTACAGCCAAGGTAAACCTATGAAACAGTTCTTCTCTGTCACACATGAGGTTGTCATGAGTCAGGACTGACTTGACAGAACCCAACAACAACAACCCAAGTAGGTTCCTAGCTTGACATTCCCCCAGCAGCACCCAACCTTCCTTTTCAAATAAGACACTTCTCAAACATTTGTTACGTTTTTAACAAATGAATAAATATACTGGTGAGATTTGGAAAGATTTCAAAGCCATTGTGGACATTCATTCTGACCACTTAAAAAGAAGCTTTATAGATAGGAGCTGAGATGGCCCTATACCACCTTCTCACCCTCCCCACCACTTGCCATCAGCTGTACCTAAGTTGGAGTATCACTGAACAGGATCAACTAACTGCTTCTCTGGACTTCCTGCCTCTTTGACCAAATTCTCATGCACATTACATTGAGCGCTTCCTTCTGCGTTCCACCTGTATCTTCCACTACTGTTTGCCAAGGGAGTCCTTTGTACCCTCCAGAGCAGTGGCCTGTCCAGCACACTGAGCCACTCAAATGCATCACTACAGAAAGAACGTGTAGCTTATCCATTTGTATCACTGACTTTCAAAGCTGCCTGAACAAACGGTTTCTACTGGATTTATTTCAAAGAGTTGACTAAACCAGACAGAAAGCTTCCTGCCAGGCAGTTATATTTACCATACAAACGTGTCAGCTTAACTAAACATTTCAGTGTGTTAGGAACAGAAATTTGAGCTGATTGATCTAAAGGGCTCAAACAGTACTAAAGAAATGAAGGCACATCAAAGTGTGTAACATTGTCTGCACGACTCCAAAATGATCACTAAATAAATGTTGTTTTTTCAGAGGAACTGTGTTGTTGTCTTACTCTTACCTCACTTCCCCCCTTCCACCATAGTGGGTCTGGGAATGCATTCAAGAGCTTTAATGAGTGCTGGCATGTTTGGGACTAAAATACAATCTGGTGTTAGCAACGATCCTTAGGTTCCCTGATACACTTCAATTATAGGAGATAGCTGGAATTTTCCTATGAATTCTGAGCAAAGTGATCCTTGAATTCTTACTGCAATTTTACCATCACCTCCATAACCAACTTCCCTTTCTGTAAAATGGGAATTATTAATTTTTTATTACCTTGCTGTCACAGTCTTTTCATAACTCAACATTAAGGTTGAAACAAAATCTTCATAATGCAACTGCCTTGGGAATGCCCTACACCCTGTGGTGTAAACTTAGAAAATGTAGCACATATTCATCATTCAAGAAGATTGAACGCTTTCTGATAAGCTAGGAAATATCATATCGCTAGTTATTATTTTCAGTACCTTTTGGAGATGAGATCATCATAACTGGTTGTAATTGTTAAAACTATTACCTGCTTTGTATGATTTATTATTTCACCATTTCCTACACATGCATTTAATTTAGTCTGACTTCTCTTAGTCCTCTGGGGAAAAAATAAATAAGTAAAATAGAATTTCCCAATAATTATACTATATTCAGGCATAAACAACACTTGTTTTGCAGGCTGATCTAAAGTATATGCTCAAAGAATGGTGGGGACATATTTGAGAAAGGTCTGATATTTCTGCCAAGGACCATGTGATTTACAAAGCAGATTAGTAGCCCAATTCTTTCTAAGGGGCTATTGCCAAACTGCATAAATCTTATCACTCAAGAAGCAATTTTTTAAAAATAATTTTTATTGTGCTTTAAGTGAAAGTTTACAAATCAAGTCAGTCTCTCACATATAAACTTACATACACCTTACTACATACTCCCATTTACTTTCCCCCTAATGAGTATAATTTTTTAATGAGTCAGCCCGCTCCCTCCTTCCAGTCTTTCCTTTCGTGACCATTTTGCCAGTTTCTAACCTTCTCTACCCTCCCATCTCCCCTCCAGACAGGAGATGCCAACACAGTCTCAAGTGTTGACCTGATACAAGTAGCTCACTCCTCATCAGCATCTCTCTCCAACCCATTGTCCAGTCCATTCCATGTCTGATGAGTTGTCTTCGGGAATGGTTCCTATCCTGGGCCAACAGAAGGTTTGGGGACTATGACTACCGGGATTCTTCTAGTCTCAGTCAGACCATTAAGTCTGGTCTTTTTATGAGAATTCGGGGTCTGCATCCCACTGTTCTCCTGCTCCCTCAGGGGTTCCCTGTTGTGTTCCCTGTCAGGGCAGTCATCGGCTGTGGCCAGGCACCATCTAGTTCTTCTGGTCTCAGGATGATGTAAGTCTCTGATTCATGTGGCCCTTTCTGTCTCTTGGGCTCATAGTTATTGTGTGACTTTGGTGTTCTTCATTCTCCTTTAATCCAGGTGGGTTGAGACCAATTGATGCATCTTAGATGGCCGCTTGTTAGCATTTAAGACCCCAGATGCCACACTTCAAAGTGGGATGCAGAATGTTTTCTTAACAGAATTTGTTTTGCCAATTGACTTAGATGTCCCCTGAAGCCATAGTCCCCAAACCCCTGCCCTTGCTCTGCTGACCTTCGAAACATTCAGTTTATCCCGGAAACTTCTTTGCTTTTGGTCCAGTCCAGTTGAGCTGACCTTCCCTGTGTTGAGTATTGTCCTTCCCTTCACCTAAAGTAGTTTTTATCTACTATCTAATCAGTAAATGACCCTCTCCCATGCTCTCTCCCTACCTCCCCCCTCCATAACCACAAAAGAATGTCTCCTAGTCAGTTTAAACTATTTCTCAAGATCTTATAATAGTGGTCTTATACAATATTTGTCCTTTTGCATCTGACTAATTTCACTCAGCATAATGCCTTCCAGGTTCCTCCATGTTATGAAATGTTTCACAGATTCGTCATTGTTCTTTATCGATGCATAGTATTCCATTGTGTGAATATACCATAATTTATTTATCCACACCTTGGTTGCTTCCAGCTTTTTGCTATTGTAAACAGTGCTGCAATAAACATGGGTGTGCATATATCTGTTCGTGTAAATGCTCTTATTTCTCTAGGGTATATTCCGAGGAGTGGGATTTCTGGGTTGTATGGTAGTTCTATTTCTAACTTTTTAAGGAAACGCCAGATAGATTTTCAAGGTGGTTGTACCATTTGACATTCCCACCAGCAGTGTATAAGAGTTCCAGTTTCTCCGCAGCCTCTCCAACATTTATTATTTTGTGTTTTTTGGATTAATGCCAGCCTTGTTGGAGTGAGATGGAATCTCATCGTAGTTTTAATTTGCATTTCTCTAACGGCTAATGATCGAGAGCATTTTCTCATGTGTCTGTTAGCTGCCTGAATATCTTCTTTAGTGAAGTGCGAGTTCATATCCTTTGCCAATTTTTTAATTGGGTCGTCTTTTTGTGTTTGAGTTTTAACAGAATCATATAGATTTTAGAGATCAGGTGCTGGTTGGAGATGTCATAGCTGAAAATTTTTTCCCAATCTGTAGGTGGTCTTTTTAGTCTTTCGGTGAAGTCTTTAGATGAGCATAGGTATTTGATTTTTAGGAGCTCCCAGTTATCTGGTTTTCCTCCGTCATTTTTAGTAATGTTTTGTATTCTGTTTATGCCTTGTGTTAGGGCTCTTAACGTTGTCCCTATTTTTTCTTCCATGATCTTTATCGTTTTAGTCTTTATGTTTAGGTCTTTGATCCACTTGGAGTTAGTTTTTGTGCATGGTGTGAGGTATGGGTCCTGTTTCATTTTTTTGCAGATGGATATCCAGTTATGCCAGCACCTTTTGTTCAAAAGACTATCTTTTCCTCAATTAACTGACACTGGGCCTTTGTCAAATATCAGCTGCTCCTATGTGGATGGATTTATATCTACGTTCTCAATTCTGTTCCATTCGTCTATATGCCTGTTATTGTACCAGTACCAGGCTGTTTTGACTACTGTGGCTGTATAATATGTTCTAAAATCAGGTAGAGTGAGGCCTCCCACTTTGTTCTTTTTCTGTAATGCTTTACTTATCCAGGGCTTCTTTCACTTCCATATGAAGTTGGTGATTTGTTTCTCCATCACATTAAAAAATATCATTGGAATTTGGATCAGAAGTGCTTTGTATGTATAGATGGCTTTTGGTAGAATAGACATTTTTACTATGTTAAGTCTTCCTATCCATGAGCAAGGTATGTTTTTCCACTTACGTAGGTCCCTTGTAGTTTCTTGTACTAGTACTTTGTAGTTTTCTTTGTATAGGTCTTTTACATTTTTGGTAAGATTTATTCCTAAGTATTTTATCTTCTTGGGGACTACTGTGAATAGTATTGATTTGGTGATTTCCTCTTCGATGTTCTTTTTGTTGATGTAGAGGAATCCAAGTGATTTTTATATGTTTATCTTGTAACCTGAAACTCTGCCGAACTCATCTATTAGTTTCAGTAGTTTTCTGGAGGATTCCTTAGGGTTTTCTGTGTATAAGATCATAAAAAAAAAAAAAGAAATGTCATCTGCAAATAGAGATAATTTGACTTCTTCCTTGCCAATCCAGATACCCTTTATTACTTTGTCTAGCCTAATCGCTCTGGCTAGGAACTCTAGCACAATGTTGAATAAGAGCGGTGATAAAGGGCATCCTTGTTTGGTTCTCATTCTCAAGGGAAATGCTTTCAGGCTCTCTCCATTTAGGGTGATGTTGGCTGTTGGCTTTGTACAGATGCCCTTTATTATGTTGAGGAATTTTCCTTCAATTCCTATTTTGCTGAGAGTTTTTATCATGAATGGGTGTTGGACTTTGTCAAATACCTTTTCTGCATCAATTGATAAGATCGTGTGGCTTTTGTCTTTTGTTTTATTTATATGGTGCATTATATTAATGGTTTTTCTAATATTAAACCAGCCTTGCACACCTGGTATAAATCCAACTTGGTCGTGGTGGATTATTTTTTTCATATGTTGTTGAATTCTATTGACTAGAATTTTGTTGAAGATTTTTGCATCTATGTTCATGAGGGATATAGGTCAGTAATTTTCTTTCTTTTTTTTTGGTGTCTTTGCCTGGTTTTCGTATCAGGGATATGTTGGGTTCATAGAATGAGTTAGGAGGTATTCCATCATTTTCTATGCTTTGAAATACCTTTAGTAGTAGTGGTGTTAACTCTTCTCTGAAAGTTTGGTACAACTCTGTGGTGAAGCCGTCCGGGCCAGGGCTTTTTTTGTTGGGAGTTTTTTTTATTACCTTTTCAATCTCTTTTTTTGTTATGGGTCTATTCAGTTGTTCTACTTCTGATTGTGTTAGTTTAGGTAGCTGGTGTTTTTCTAGGAATTCATCCATTTCTTCTAGGTTTTCAAGTTTGTTAAAGTACAATTTTTTGTAATAATCTGATATTATTCTTTTAATTTCAGTTGGGTCTGTTGTGACGTGGCCCATCTCATTTTTTATTTGGGTTGTTTCCTTTCCTGTATTTCTTTAGTCAGTCTGGCCAATGGTTTATCAATTTTGTTAATTTTTTCAAAGAACCAGCTTTTGGCTTTCTTAATTCTTTCAGTTGTTTTTCTGTTCTCTAATTCATTTAATTCAGCTCCAATTTTTATTATTTGTTTTCTTCTGGTGCCTGATGGATTCTTTTGTTGCTCGCTTTCTATTTGTTCAAGTTTTCGGGACAGTTCTCTGATTTTGGCTCTTTCTTCTTTTTGTATGTGTGCATTTATCGATATAAATTGACCTCTGAGCACTGCTTTTGCTGTGTCCCAGAGGTTTCGATAGGAAATGTTTTCATTCTCGTTGCATTCTATGAATTTCTTTATTCCCTCCTTGATGTCTTCTATAACCCAGTCTTTTTTCAGCAGGGTATTGTTCAGTTTCCAAATATTTGATTTCTTTTCCCTGCTTTTCCTGTAATTAATTTCCACTTTTATGGCCTTGTGGTCTGAGAAGATGCTTTGTGATATTTCGATGTTTTGGATTCTGCAAAGGTTTGTTTTATGACCTAATATGTGGTCTATTCTAGAGAATGTTCCATGTGCGCTAGAAAAAAAATATACTTTGCAGAGTTGGGTGGAGTGTTCTGTATAAGTCTTTGAGGTCAAGTTGGTTGACTGTAGCAATTAGGTCTTCCGTGTCTCTATCGAGCTTCTTACTGGAAGTTCTGTCCTTCTCCGAAAGTGGTGTGTTGAAGTCTCCTATTATAATTGTGGAGGTGTCTATCTCACTTTTCAGTTCTGTTAAAGTTTGTTTTATGTATCTTGGTGCATAAATATTTAATATGGGTGTATCTTCCTGGTAAATTGTCCCTTTAATCATTATGCAGTGTCCTTCTTCATCCTTTGTGGTGGATTTAACTTTAAAGTCTATTTTGTCAGAAATTAATATTGCCACTCCTGCTCTTTTTTGCTTGTTGTTTGCTTGATATATTTTTTTCCATCCTTTGGGTTTAGTTTGTTTGTGTCTCTAAGTCTAAGGTGTGTCTCTTGTAGGCAGCATATAGACGGATCGTGTTTCTTTATGCAGCCTGAGACTCTCTGTCTCTTTATTGGTGCATTTAGTCCATTTGCATTCAGCGTAATTATGGATAAGTATGAGTTTAGTGCTGTCATTTTGATGCCTTTTTGTCTGTGTTGTTGACGATTTCATTTTTCCACTTCCTTTTTTGTGCTGAGATGTTTTTCTTTGTAAGTTGTGTGTTCCTCATTTTCATAGTAGTTGAGTTTATGTTTGCTGAGTCGTTATGTTTTTCTTGGTTTTTATTTTGAATTGTGAAATTATTAGATCTCTTTGTGGTTACCTTAATATTTACCCCTATTTTTCTAAGTAAAAACCTAACTTGTATCGTCCTGTATCGCCTTGTTTTCCTCTCCATATGGAAGATCTAGGCCTCCTGTATTTAGTCCCTCTTTTTGAGTATTGTGATCTTTTACATAATGACTTCAATGATTCCCTGTTTTGAGCATTTTTTTTTCTTTTTTAAAATTAATCTTAATTTGTTTTTGTGATTTCCCTGTTTCAGTTGATATTAGGATTTCTGTTCTGTGACCTTGTGTTGTGTTGGTATCTGATATTATTGATTTTCTGACCAAGGAATTTCCTTTAATAATTCTTATAGCTTTGGTTTGGTTTTTGCAAATTATCTAAGCTTTTGTTTATCTTTAAATGTTTTAATTTCACCTTCATATTTGAGAGAAAGTTTTGCTGGACATATGATCCTTGGTTGGCAGTTTTTCTCCTTCAGTGCTCTATATATGTCATCCAATTGCCTTCTTGCCTGCATGGTTTCTGCTGAGTAGTCTGAACTTATTCTTATTGATTCTCCTTTGTCGGAGTGGATATACATATAAATCTAAAACCCACCCAATGCCGTCGAGTCAATTCTGACTCCTAGCGACCATAAAAGACAGAGTAGAACTGCCCCATAGAGTTTCCAAGGAGCGCCTGGTGGATTCAAAATGCTGGCCTTCTGGTTCGTAGATGTAGTACTTAACCACTACACCACCAGGGTTTCCGGATATACATAGAGAGAGAGAGAGAGAGAGAGGTAGGAGAGGAAGAGGGATTTTAAGAAATTAGTCCATGTGATTATGTTGGCTAACAAGTTCAAAAAAAAACCTCAGGGCAGACAGCAGGCAAGAAACCCCAGTAGGATTTCTATGTTATAGTCTTAAACTCGATTTCCTTCATCTCCAGGAAACTTCAGTTCTTATTCTTAAGGTCTTAACTGATTGGATGAGCTCCATCTACATTATCCATGGTGATCTCCTTTATTTAGAGTCAACTGATTATAAATGTTAATCACATCTACAAAATACGTTCACAGCAATATCTAGACTAGTGTTTGACCAAACAACTGGGCACCATAGCCTAGCCAAGTGGACACACGAAATTGACCATCACACCCTTCCTTCCCTATCTGCACCCTCTTCTCAAACTCCATTTGTAGTGCCTTTACAGGTAATGTTTCCCTGGGCTTCACACCCATAAACCTTTGAATGTTCCTGGTTTTTGCACATTACAGATGCCCCCATAGTGTTAAAGAATGACAGATTAAGGAGGAAATCTTTTATTAAGTGAATACCCCTCAAGTCATTTCCTGTAATTAAAGACTTTTAACATTTGTATTAAATTTATATATATCTTCACACCCTATATTGCCAGCAGAAACGAGTTTAGAGTTCCACAACATTCTGACTTCTAGGTCTGTCATTTATTTCCTTTAACTTCTACATTTTTAATATTGCTTTAGGCATTCTGTTTCTACTAATTGACATGTTTTCTTTTACCCATTTGAGAAGCGCATATATTTTTCTTCAATCATCTTTATTTTTAAAAATCACTGTAGTTCATCACAATTCATCATCTAATGACCCGTAAATCAAAATGACATAAAACCAAACCTGTTCCTGTCTAGTCGATTCTGACTTAGCGACCCTATAGGACAGAGTAGAACTGCCCCATAGAGTTTCCAAGGAGTGCTTGGTGGATTTAAACTGCCAACCTTCTGGTTAGCAGCTGTAGCACCTCAACACTACGCCACCAGGGTTTCCGAAAATGACATTTGTTGTTGTTTTTAGGTGCCATCGAGTCGGTTCCAATTCATAGCAACCCTATCCACAACAGAATGAAACACTGCCCTGTCCTGCACCATCCTTACAATCCCTTGTTATGCTTGAGCTCATTGTTCCGGCCACTGTGTCAATCCACCTTGTTCAGGGTCTTCCTCTTTTCCGCTGACCCTGTACTCTGCCAAGCATGATGTCCTTCTCCAGGGACTGATCCCTCCTGACAACATGTCCAAAGTATGTAAGACGCAGCCTCACCATCCTTGCCTCTAAGGAGCATTCTGGCCACACTTCTTCCAGGACAGATTTGTTCGTTCTTTTGGCAGTCCATGGTATATTCAGTATTCTTCGCCAACACCACAATTCAAAGGCATCAACTCTTCTTCGGTCTTCATTTTTCATTGTCCAGCTTTCACATGCATATGATGTGATTGAAAATACCATGGCTTGGGTCAGGTGCATCTTAGTCTTCAGGGTGACCTCTTTGCTCTTCAACACTTTGAAGAGGTCCTTTGCAGCAGATTTGCCCAATGCAATGCGTCTTTTGATTTCTTGACTGCTGCTTACATAGCTGTTGATTGTGGATCCAAGTAAAATGAAATCCTTGACAACTTCAATCTTTTCTCCATTTATCATGATGTTGCTCATTGGTCCAGTTGTGAGGATTTTTGTTTTCTTTATGTTGAGGTGTAATCCATACTGAAGGCTGTGGTCTTTGATCTTCATTAGTAAGTGCTTCAAGTCCTCTTCGCTTTCAGGAAGCAAGGTTGTGTCATCTGCATAACTCAGGTTGTTAATAAGTCTTCCTCCAATCCTGATGCCCTGTTCTTCTTCATATAGTCCAGCTTCTCGGATTATTTGTTCAGCATACAGATTAAATAGATACGGTGAAAGAATACAACGCTGACGCACACCTGTCCTGACTTGAAACCAATCAGTATCCCCCTGTTCTGTCCAAAAAACTGCCTCTTGATCCATGTAAAGGTTCCTCATGAGCACAATTAAGTGTTCTGGAATTCCCATTCTTCACAGTGTTACACATAGTTTGTTATGATCCCCACAGTTGAATGCCTTTGCATAGTCAATAAAACACAGGTAAACATCCTTCTGGTATTCTGTGCTTTCAGCCAGGATCCATCTGACATCAGCAATGATATCCCTGGTTCCACATCCTCTTCTGAAACTGTCCTGAATTTCTGTCAGTTCCCTGTCGATATACTGCTGCAGCCGCTTTTGAATGATCTTCAGCAAAATTTTGCTTGCATGTGATATTAACGATATTGTTCTATAATTTCCACATTGGGTTGGATTACCTTTCTTGGGAATAGGCATAAATATGGATCTCTTCCAGTCAGTTGGCCAGGAAGCTGTCTTCCATATTTCTTGGCATAGATGAGTGAGCGCCTCCAGTGCTGCATCTGTTTGTTGAAACACCTCAGTTTTTATTTCATCAATTCCTGGAGCCCTGTTTTTTGCCAATGCCTTCAGAGCAGCTTGGACTTCTTCCTTCAGTACCATTGGTTCCTGATCATATGCCACCTCTTGAAATGGTTGAATATCGACTAATTCTTTTTGGTATAATGACTCTGAGTATTCCTTCCATCTTTTTTTGATGCTTCCTGTGTCGTTTAATATTTTCTCCATGGAATTCTTCACTATTGCAACTCGAGGCTTGAATTTTTTTTTTCAGTTCTTTCAGCTCGAGAAACACCGAGCGTGTTCTTCCCTTTTGGTTTTCCATCTCCAGCTCTTTGCACATGTCATTATAATACTTTACTTTGTCTTTTCGAGAGGCCCTTTGAAATCTTGTGTTCAGTTCTTTTACTTCATTGATTCTTCCTTTTGCTTTAGCTGCTCAACGCTCAAGAGCAAGTTTCAGAGTCTCCTCTGACATCCATCTTGGTCTTTTCTTTCTTTTCTGTCTTTCAGTGGCCTCTTGCTTTCTTCCTGGATGATGTCCTTGATGTCATTCCACAACTTGTCTGGTCTTCGATCACTAGTGTTCAATGCGTCAGATCTATTCTTGAGATGTCTCTAAACTCAGGTGGGATATACTCAAGGTCATATTTTGGCTCTCATAGACTTGCTCTGATTTTCTTCATTTTCAGCTTGAACTTGCATGTGAGCAATTGATGGTCTGTTCCACAGTCGGCCCCTGGCCTTGTTCTGACTGATGATATTGAGCTTTTCCATTGTCTCTTTCCACAGATGTAGTCAGTTGGATTTCTGTGTGTTTCATCTGGCGAGGTCCATGTGTAAAAAAAAAAAAAAAAAAAATTTTTTTTTTTTTTTTTTATAGTCACCGTTTATGTTGGTGAAAGAAGGTATTTGCAGTGAAGAAGTCATTGATCTTGCAAAATTCTATCATTCGATCTCCGGCATTGTTTCTATCCCCAATGCCATATTTTCCAACTACTGATCCTTCTTCTTTGTTTCCAACTTTTGCATTCCAAACGCCGGTAATTATCAATGCATCGATTGCATGTTCGATCCATTTTAGACCGCAGCAGCTGATAAAAATCTTCTATTTCTTCATCTTTGGCCCTAGTGGTTGGTGCGTAAATTTGAATAATAGTCATATTAACTGGTCTTCCTTGTAGGCATATGGATATTATCGTATCACTGACAGCGTTGTACTTCTGGATAGATTTTGAAACGTTCTGTTTGATGATGAATGCAACACCATGCCTCTTCAAGTTGTCATTCCCAGCATAGTAGACTATATGATTGTCTGATTCAGAATGGCCAGTACCAGGCCATTTCAGTTCACTAATGCCTAGGATATTGATGTTTATGTGTTCCATTTCATTTTTGACGATTTCCAATTTTCCTAGATTCATACTTTGTACCTTCCAGGTTCCGATTATTAATGGATGTTTGCAGCTATTTCTTCTCATTTTGAGTCGTGCCACATCAGCAAATGATGGACCCGAAAGCTTTACTCCATCCGTGTCATTAAGTTCGACTCTACTTTGAGGAGGCAGCTCTTCCCCAGTCATCTTTTGAGTGTCTCCCAACCTGGGGGGCTCATCTTCCAGCACTATATCAGACAATGTTCCGCTGCTATTCATAAGGTTTTCACTGGCTAATGCTTTTCAGAAGTAGACTGCCGGGTCCTTCTTCGTAGTCTGTCTTAGTCTGGAAGCTCAGCTGAAACCTGTCCTCCATGGGTGACCCTGCTGGTATCTGAATACTGGTGGCATAGCTTCCAGCATCACAGCAACACACAAGCCCCCACAGTACGACAAACTGACAGACACGTAGGGGAAAATGACATAGTGAATTTAAATTCTATTGTGTTGCAGACCCACTTGGAAACCTTCATAGAGGAGACTAAAGTGTTCCCAGCTTTATAATATTATCTCGCAGCTTTAACTGATTTTACTGACAAACTGAACTTGGGTTTCTTTACAACCCCCCTCCCCTTTTATCCCTACAACACAGTTTCTTTCACAAGACAAGTCAAATTCAATTTCTGTGAACTTCAAGGGATGATTAAAATTGAAGAATTTATTGATAAAATGATGTTTGAAGTAAGCGAATGATATTCTAGAAAGTATTTTTATCGCATAGTAATTGTATTTTACTATAATCAAATTCTCGTGATAGCATTAAAGTGGTCCAAAAAACTGAATTTTAATGGTGCTTCAGAAAGGCCTTAAAATTTCATGGATTTCCACTATCAGGACCAAAGCTACCCATACATTCCTGCTTATGTAATTGAGGAAACTTACAAGATTTGCTCAAATAAAGTCTACAATATAGCACCACCACAGAATCTGAAGTATTGCCTTGTTGTATGTAAGAAGTTATTTTTAAAGAAGGCCCTGTATGAAAGATGCTTTATAGGAGAATGACATTAAGTTGATAGATAATGGTACAAGCCAGCACAGATTTCATTCTGCTAAATGAATAAAGAGCAGAAATCAGGACTGGGGAGCAAATGTATGCAAATCAGGTGCAATCTGATCAATGTGAGGGCTAGGAACTGCACAAACCTGCACAGAGTCCTCAGAAGCCAGGTGCAGGTGGGGCACATTGGGGATGTGTCCCAGGAGATAAAGGAGCAGGGTGAGGACAGAGGGTGTTTCCTGAGTAGGAGAGGATTGTAAGGGTCAGGTAGAAGGGGAAGTGTGGACATGCAAAGAAAAAAATATACTCAACTTTAACAATTTGGCACAGGATAAGCACTTTTTGCAAAGAGAATTCTGACATTTTCATGCTCTTTTAATCTGTAATCTTTTTTCCTTTGGAGAGATTACTTGAAGTATTCAGTGTTTACTGTCTGTTATTGACAGCTACCTCTTACTCTCTTTAGGGTTTTTCCCACCCCGACCCCAGATTCTCTAAACATTATTAAGTAGCTGTGTTATAATCTTAATCTATGCAGGTATTAATTTAATCTACTAACTTTTTTCAGAGCCCTGGTGGTGCAGAGGTTAAGAACTCAGCTGCTAATCAAAAGGTCAGCAGTTCAAATCCGCCAGGTGCTCCTTGGAAACCCTATGGGGCAGTTGTACTCTGTCTTATAGGGTCGCTATGAGTCAGAATCTTCTCAATGACAATGGGTTTGGCTTTTGGTTTTTTTGGTATGCACAAGGCTTAGAAGAAAAAAATATGCATAATAATGATCTCTAATCTTAAAAAGCTCGTGGTCTAATCATTAGACTCTAATCAGCAGAGCTAGACTAAGTAAATAACTAGTTTATGGTATGATAAGCACAATAAGATTGAGGTATATTCAGGGGCTACAGAAGCATAGAGGAAATAAATAGTCATTTTCATTGATAGTAAATTCCATGTGGCCTTTTTCAGGAGCTCCTTTTTGGGAGATGTAAGGAGATTGGAAAGAGAGTACAGATTACCTTTTAATCTATTATGATTGGTCTTTGATTCAGGAAGATGCCCCTAGAAAGGAAGAAGTTCATAAATAGTTTCCCAACGTCATAATTGCCAAAACAGATATTCAATGATGTTGAATTTCAAAATTAGTAGCTAACTTGCCCATTGGTATTTGTTAATAAAATCCAACAGAAAAGATAATACATTCTTATGAATACCTGAGAAAATGTTAGAAGGTGATAGAGAAACTCTTTGGACTCTTTTCTTGTGTGCCTCTGATTGTTTTAATTTTGAAGTTTTCTGGTTTTTCTTAGAATTATGGTTTAGGGCTGCAGTCAGAGTTTCCTTTGCACGTCAGTAGAATACATAGTTGACTTGGTAGTGTTTGGGGAACTGTGAATAGTGTTTTCTAGCAGGGCTGCATTTTTCTGGAGGCTCTAGGAAAGAATCCATTTTCTTGCCTTTTCCTTCTTCTAGAGGTAGCCTACATTCCTTAGCTCGTGCCCTCTTCCTCCATCTTCAATTCAAACAGCATAGTATCTCTCTTGTCTCTGACCTCTGCTTTCGTTCTTAACATCTTCTCTCTCTGACTGATTCTCCTGCCTCCCTCTCATAAGGAACCTCATGATTACATTGCGCCCACCTGGATAATCCAGAATAATCTCCCCATCTCTAGATTCTTAATTTGATCACATTTACAAAGATTCTTTCACCATATAAGGTAACATACTCACAAGTTCCAAGAAAGAGCATGTGGACGTCTTTGTGGCCATTATTCAGTCTACTGCAAAAGGTAAATACTTTAAACCCTGCTGTGATCAGTCAGCATTATTTCAGTTAGAGAACATTTAGCTTTACAGGAAAAGGTTTTTAAGGATACGGACCCAACACTGCCAGACTAGATTAGATTGAGAAAAGAGGCTAGAAACGATATTTTTGAATGGTTAAAAAAAAAAAAAATGCACAGTGCAAATTTTGTCAAGGGTAAAGTCCAAAGCAATGCCAGTTTCACAGCTTCATCTTCCTTTTCTTTAGGTGACACTGTTTGCTAAAGTCTTATAATGTCTTATGTACTTAATGTTTATGGCTTTGAAACCATAGATTTCAAAGTCAGATTAAAACATATGGCCAGAGAAAAAAGGTAAATTTATAGTTTTCCTTTTCTGCAGTGATTATTCTTAAAGGGTATCTCGTTTCAATTAATGCCTTTAGAATTAGACCTTAGTTTTTGTTTGTTTCTTTTGCTTTTTGTTTTATTTTGAAATGGACATGGAAATAAAGTAGTCCAGGCCTTTACAAAGGAAGTGCAGCCCATTACACATTTGAGATCATATTAGTACGTAGTGATGGACCAAACCTGACACCCAGGTTTCCTGTCTCCCAGTTCATTTCTCTTTCCACTATATCTGTTATCTCAGTGATTTGCCTCTGAGTTTAGATCGACATGTACAAACTACCTTTGAGCTTTTTCTTTTCATAAACCGGTTATCTGTGAGCCAGAAGCATTTTCTTAGTACATTCAATAAACTACACTGATGTACTCAGATCTGTGGGGAGTCATAAAGGAAGATCATGCCCGTCATCCAGAAGTGCTTCTTTCCATTGCTAAAGAACTTGAAAATACCCAAGATAGACAGCTAGGGATTCTTTCCAAAAAATCCATACATCATTTCCCATAGTAAACAAGCAGCCTACCTCACCTATTTCCCTTACTATTACAAAGTCAGGATTTGCCCTGAAGCAAAACTCTTTTTATCCAGGACTATGAATAAAGAGACATCTCTTACACAGTCTGACAACTTGAATGATTCACTTTCCACAAATGAGTAGCAGAAGGACAGCATTTATTTATTTATGCTTTAAACACCCAAGAGAGTAAAAATAGTTTTCATACTGTTTGTGAATTGCTCATGCATAGCATACATTTTGGGAACCAGTTAAATCCTGAATCGTCTCAATGTACTCTCTGTTTATCCACGTCCCAGACCCAATTGCTGCCCATCTCTGCCCTGCTCTGTGTCATGGGAGGCTGATCATTTGGTACTGTATCACACAGGCTCTCTTGGTAGCTGACTTCTAGGGTGTTTGCCCAATGGGAAGCACCAGCAGGAGAAGATAGATAGGATCTTGGGAGAAGAGGGTGGTTAGGGCCTTTTTTCCCCACTTCCTGTTGTTACTGAATTTCCAGTGGCTGTGTCCTCCATGACTGCAGCTGTGTCAGGTGGCCTCTTCTCCATGGCTCCTACTCTCAGTGGTCTCAGGATGGGAACTACTATCCCTTTTGCCCCTTCAAATTTTCCTGTGGACATGACTTCCCTCTGTTGACAATCTCTGATTGCTTCACTTAATCCAGCCTACACACCTATAACTCGCCTCTTTAATAAATATCTGCATTTGGACCATCCGAGTTGAATTCTGTTTCCTAACTAGCCTAAATCATTGATAGATGCTTTTCTTTCTTTGCAAAAGGAAACTCAACAGCAATTTGACCATCTTTATAGCCTCCCTTTGCTCTGTTATACGTATCTTCTACTCGTCTGTCTGGAGCCCTGGTGGCACAGTCGTTAAGAGCTACGGCTCCCAGCAAAAGTCTACAGTTCAGATTTACCGGCCACTCCTTGAATAACCCTATAGGGCAGTTCTACTCTGTCCTTTAGGGTCACTACGAGTGAGAATTGACTTGAAGGGAATGGTTTTTTTTTTTTTTTTTTTAACTCATCTGATCATTTCAGCTAGCAGAGAGTGGATCTGGGGTGAGGATAAACAGAGAATAAATTGAGATGGTTCAGGACATTAGCAGGTTCTCAAAATGTATGAAAGCATGACTAATTCAAAAACAATATGAAAATTATTTTACTGTCTTGAATATTTTATAGCATAAATAAATAAATGATCTCCTTCAGCCTGCCGGGCAAAAAGATCTCAAAGCAGGCTGCCTGAGTTACTCTGAAATGGGTTGCTAGGAAGATCAGTCTCTGCCTTTTCCTTATCCAGGATCTCAAAGCCTTGGCAAATAGAATAGTGGATAAGAAATAGTAGAATGCGGATAAGAAACCACATAATGTATTACATAGGCTGTTTAGACCAGAGTCTCCGGGAAGGAGTATACCTTGGCAGTCCTGCCCTTGTTTTAATTCTTCTATCAACACCCATGGAAACAGCAGTCAGGAAATCAAAAGACAAATTGCATTGGGCAAATTGGCTGCAAAAGACCTCTTTAAAGTGTTGAGGACTAAGGTGCACCTGACCCAAGCCATGGTGTTTCCAATTGCCTCGTATGTGTGCAAAAGCTGGACAATGAATAAGGAAGACCGAAGAAGAATTGATGCCTTTGAATTGCAGTGTTGGTGAAGCATATTGACTACGCCATCAACTGCCAAAAAAATGAACAAATCTGTTTTGGAAGATGTACAACAAGAATGCTCCTTAGGAGCAAGGATGGTAAGACTATGCCTCACATACTTTGGACATGTTATCAGGGGGAATCAGTCTCTGGAGAAGGACATCATGCTTGATAAAGTAGAGGGTCAGCGAAAAAGAGGAAGTGCCTCGATAAGATGAATTGACGCACTGGCTGCAATGATTGAGGGTTAATGCAGGACTGGGCAGTGTTTCGTTCTGTTGTGCATAGGGTCGCTATGAGTCAGAATAAACTTGATGGCACCTAACAGCAACAACAATATACGTTGCAACTGTTGTTTCCCTTCATGGCCTGGCTCTTTTTCTATGGTGTAAACCCAACTTAACCTCCTCTGTCATCCTTCCCCTCAAAGGTGGAGTTAACTGATAAGTTGGGCCAACTTATCATTACTATTTATTTGATTTGAAGATTTTTTTTTTTTTCATAGTGTGGTAGCTCAAATGCAGGGAGTCCTTTTACCAAGGCAACCAAGTGTGGAATATGAACGATATAATTTTGAGCAGGAATCTGAACTCAATTTTGCCAGTTAATTTATGTATTCTGGGTAATAATTTTTCTAGTAATATGAATTCAGACCATTCCCAGGTTTTATCTTTCTTTTCACAATTTTCTCCTCAAGTTCTCGTGCATTGGCACTTTCTCCTACATTTACCACCTTAATTTTCTGTTTGCTTTCTTCTCTTCTGATATATTAGCTATCCCTTTAAGCAGTCCTTCCCATTCAATACATTCACCTCCCAATAACTTCAAAAAATGTATTTGGTATATTCCTTTACGGAAAGTATAGACAGGTCCCTTAAGTAACAACAGAAAATTAAATACAGGAGATTGACTTTTTCAGCAATGTAACTGAGGCACTTTTCTATATTGTTTAGACAATGTTATTTATGCATGATACATGGTGTAAAATACACCCATATTCTTGAATAGCTATTCATATTGCTGTTAATATATCTAATCTTAGGGTTTGAATAGATCTTAAATTCCATTTTGTCCCATAGTCATTCAATTTTTGAAATTTCTGTTTGTGGTCTAGATACCCAATGTACATTGAATAAGGAATCTTGGGAAAATGTACTTTATTCTTCCAGCATTTATTAACCATCTACAGTGATCCAGGAACTGGGATAGATTTTAGTATTATAAAGTTTAATGAAGCAGAGTCCTGTCCTCCAGTTTCCTCCTGAGGGATCTGGGGTATTTAAAGTACTTGTAATACAAAGTATTATGGTAGAAGCTGTTGGAGTGGTAATGTGAAGGGGTTGATAACTCTGATGAGGATCACCAGTCACATTTCTTACAAATGATGTGGATATTGAAGAATGAATCATAGTGCATCAGGCTGGTAGGAAGGGAAAAGGTTACATAGAGGAGGCCATGCTGCCAAAGACATACAGAAAGCAAAGGTACTTACCAAAAGGGCTTGACAGTGGTCTGTGGGGATGGAGCCAGCTGTGTCCCTGAGTCAGCATCCCACTGTCTTTTGTTCTACCCTTTCTCTCTTTCACTTGCTCAAGAAGCCCTGGGTTCCACTCTAGATATTATCCTATCTTTCCCGCTCTGTATCACCCCAAAGACCTTAAAAGAATATTTTCAATTGAGAATTCAATTCCTCACCCCATCCGCATCCATACATCAGCCTGTGGAAATTAGATTTGAACAACACCATAAAATTATTTTGTAAATGTGGTTAAGAAAAGCTGCTATTGCCGAAACTGATGGGATATTTACAGGTTTCTTATAATTTTACTAAAGTTGCCAAATAAAATACAGCACAGCCAGTAAAATTAAAATTTCAGATTAAAAATGAATTTTCTTAGGATAAGCAGGGCCCAGGTAATATTTGGAGTATACTTATACTAAGTATTATTTGTTGTTTATCTGAAATTTAAACTTAACAGAGAGTCTCGTAACGTTGCTTCCTAAACCTGGCAACTCTTTATCTGTCATCTCTGCAGGTGGGATTCTTTGGGGCACTTCTTTCCACTCAAACTCTCTTGTCCTTTGGCATGTAAGATGCATTTTTTTTTCTAATGATCCTACTTATCATACTCTCCTGACCTGCATTTCTACACTCTTGACATTTCTAAAACTTCAGATTCGATCATATTTCTTCATTGCTCAGTGCTCTTTAATAACATCTTCTTTTCTGCAGGTTAAGCTCAGAACTTTAAATCTGATGAATCACACCCTCTACCGCCTGACCCCTGCCAGCCACTTCAGTCTTATTTCTGAGGGATCAGAGAAGGCTTTTGGTCTGGCTTCACCATTGCATCATGCCTTTTGCATCGTAGGTGTTCGAGGAGTGTTTGCCGTGTGAATGAGATAAGGACAGAATTCCCACAGGTTTAAACCTGTCCGTGATGTTGTGGAACATTCAGTGTGGACTAATGAGATAGTTCTTAACATATGAGGAACTTGATTTCACACATTGTATTTGAGCAACTAGGAGCTCTGGTGGCACAATGTTTAAAAGCCTTGCCTGCTAACTGAAAGGTCAGCAGTTCAAACCCACTGGCAGCTCCACAGAGGAAAAGACCTGCTCCAGTAAAGATTTCAACCTAGAAAACCCTGTGGGGCAGAACTACTACTCTGTCATAGAGGGTCGCTATGAGTCAAAATCGACTCAATGGCAATTTTTTTTTTTTTAATTTCAGAAACTATATAAGAACCACGTTTTCATGAGATTTGTGTATGAGTGTCTATATGTATAAATATTTAAGTGTTGTATTCTGTTGTACATAGGGTTGTTATGAGTTGGAACCGGCTCAACAGCACCTAACAACAACAACATACGCCGTCTTAGTGCGTTTCCTGTGTATATGCATTTAAATATTTACATGTATAGACCCTCATACACAAATCCCATGAAAACATGGTTCTTTATTATATATAGTTTCTGAAATTTAGAACAACAACAACAAACATTGCCATTGAGTCGATTCTGACCCCTAGCGATCCTACAAGACAGAGTAGAACTGCCCCCATGGACAGCGTATACTTATGTAAATATTTCACTATATTGAACTTGCTTTACTATTTGGCATAGTCAAGAAATATTGATATTCTGGTGGTTTAGATTTCTGAATAGTTAATCATTATTTTTGTAACATTTAAAATAGATTGGAACCCTAGTGGTATAGTGGTTAAGAACTTAGGCTGTTAACCAAAAGGTTGGCAGTTTGAATCCACCAGCCACTCCTTGAAAATCTTATGGGGCAGTTCTACTCTGTCCTGTAGGGTTGCTATGAGTGGAATCAACTCGATGATAATGGTTTTTTTTTTTGAGAGACCTGTGTTTAAACTGCTAATCTAGTGTCCCAAAGCTCAAAAATATCACACAGTATATTAAATGATCTCCAAGGTACATATGTCATATAAATCTCAATGATTTTAACCAATAGAGATTTTTCCCCGTAGAGAGCTGAAAAGTTATTATTGTTTAGAACCTAGTAAAAATAATGTCTCTCTTAAAGTTTAAGGACTGCTTGAAGCATTGCTATCTGTTAAACAAGTATGGCAAATTTAACTTTCCTGATAATGTGTATGAATGAAAAGAAATTATAAACAGAGGAAGTGGTTACCTACCATTAATAAAAGAACTCCTTTTGGCATGCTGTAACCTAAGCACTGGAAGAATTCATGTTGGGCCACACAATTCCATTTGAAGCCTCTGTAGAATTATTTCTATTTAGTTAGTAACAAGTGGTGCTTAGGGTATTATTAGCCAAAATGACAACAGCAGTGCCCTGCTGTGCAGAGAAAGATCAAGGCATCTCCTTTAAGCATCATCTTTAAAAGTCTGGCTCCTAAAACTAACATTGTGAAGCTTCAGTTCTTTTGAATTGAGACTCCAGGGAATAAGAAAGGGTCATAATTAGTAGCCAGGAATTGCTGCTAAATTTGTTTATTTGCTGATTTTCCACCACTTTCTATAGTATGTAAATGAGATTTTACTTTAAAAAAAAAAAAATCACACTCTGAGACAGCTGTTCTAGCCCAGGGGAGGGGGGAAAATACACACTGCTTTTTCCTTGGCCTTTTCTTCTTCTTTAGCCCAGCTTCTAAAACCTCGATTGAATTTTTCAAGAATTCTCCATGCAGAATTCTGATTGAATTGTCACCATATAAGAGCTTACTGCTTTGTAGCTCCCTTGCTACCCATTGAACATTATGAACCAGGCTCAGGAAATTAGCTGGCTCAGCACCGTTGGGATTGTGGGCTGTTTAGCAATGGATGCCTAATTCCCTATGACTCTAGTTAGTAGAATTGGCTTCAGAGCAACATGAATATAATGTCCTCAGAAAGGAGACTGAACATCTTTCCAATGTTTCTGTATCACCATGAGATACACAGGGAGGCAGACACACACACACACGTCCTCTTCCCAGAATTTCTTCCTGGGAAGCATACACACTGGAAGAGAAAAATGGAGAGAGGGGAAAAGGAGGAACTCACTCTGATGAGAAACTTCAATTTTCAATTCCTCCACCTCAGTCTCTTTTACCCTATTGCATTCTGCAATATCCCCTTACAAATGAATCTGTGACCATAGCCTCAGATCTCTTGTGAGAACCTCCTTAGGCAGAAAGAAGTTAGGCATCTTAGGGTTGACACTTGGCAGTGATGATCAAGGGGGTAACATTTTGTTCTTTCCTTTCTCTTAACTCTGGAGTCTCTTTTCCAGGTACACAGTCTCTCTGTGAAACAAAGTTAGCATGACACTCAGGCATGGCTTCCCCAAGTGCATTTGCACTCTAAAAAAATATGGGTATCTCCCCCGCCCCATGTCAGAAGCCCACTGCGCTCTGTAACCTGATTGAAGGTGAGCTCAGAAAGTAATTCACACTAAAGTGCTGATAACTAATTTGAAGTTAATATGACCTCTCTCAGATTTCGAACTGCCAAGCTTTCTGAGAGGAGAGGCAATATATGACCATCCAAAAAACCCAAACCCATTGCTGTTGGGTTGATACCAACTTATAGTGACCCCATAGCATTTCCAAGGCTGTAAATCTTTACGGAAGCAGACCGCTACATCTTCTCCCATGGAGCCACTGGTGGTTTTAAAGCATTGACCTTTCAGTTAGCAGTCATGGATTTTAACCATTGTGCCACCAGGGCTCTGTTATATGACCATAAAGGAATAGTAATATCTACTGGTCAAATATAATCAGCCTGGTAGGTGTTTGAAAGAGAAACTGTGGGGCAGAGGAGGTAACTCCCTTTTCCTTCATGTTCTAAACCAGAGTCTGGATAAGTGATATATCATACTTATAAACTGAATTATTATTTTTAAATTTTGTCTTTCACAAATATGCTGCCATGGGACGAATTTGTAAATTATGGTAATAATTAAAACACCATTAAATAAACATAAATATGCTAAAATTTTTACTAGTCTCAAATTGCTGCTCTGTTTTAGGATAAAACACACCTAGAGGGATATATGCCCCAAGACCCTCTATTCTGGAAATGGATGTTTTATCAGCTGTTTTAAAAGTATTTTTATATTGAGACATATTCAAATATGTACATGAAAAATTCTCCTATGTTTCTTTTAAAAGTAGTCCCACTATAGTTTTTTATTCCATGTACATGTCAAAATTGATATGTCTATATAATAAATGGAAACCCTGGTGGCATAGTGGCTAAGTGCTATGGCTGCCAACCAAAAGGTCGGCAGTTCAAATCCACCAGGTGCTCCTGGGAAACTCTATGGGGCAGTTCTACTCTGTCCTCTAGGGTTGCTACAAGTCGGAATCGACTCGACGGCAGTGGGTTTGGTTTTTTTTTAATATAATAAAAAATATGTATCCATATATTAATATAGAGTTCTTTTTTGTGGTAATTCTGTTCTATTAATATACAGTTCTTTTTTTGTGGTAATTCTGTTCTATATAAAGCCCCTCAAATACTGAATCAGCAAATAATGAGCCATCTTTGTTCAACTTCAGCTGTGAATTTTTCACAGTCTCGTGTATGTGCTAGTTGGATCTACAATGAATACCCATAAAAGCAGCAGTCAAGAAATCAAATGATGTATTGCATTGGGCAAATCTGCGAAAGACCTCTTTAAAATCTTAAAAAGCAAAGATGTCACTTTGATGACTAAGGAGCAACTGACCCAAGCTATGGCGTTTTCAATAACCTCATATGCATGAGAAGGCTGTACCGTGATAAAGGAAGATGGGAGAAGAGTTTATGCATTTGAATTGTAATGTTGGTGAAGAGTATGAATATATCATGGACTGCCAGAAGAATGAACAAATCTGCCTTGAAAGAAATACAACCATAATGCTCCTTAGAAGCGAGGATGGTGAGACTTTGCCTGGCTTACTCTGGACACATTATCAGGAGAAAGCAGTTCCTGGAAAAGGACGTCAGCTTGGTAAAGTAGAAGGTCAGTAAAAAAGAGGAAGACCCTCAATGAGATGGATTGACACAGTGGCTGCAGCAATGGGATCAAATATAGCAACGATCTTGAGGATGGTGTAGGACAGGACAACGTTTCATTCTGTTGTATGTAGGGTCACTGTGAGTCACAGCTGATTACATGGCACCTAACAGCAACAACTCCCACATGCATGTCTGCAAATGAACAGAAAAGCACCAGGAGTATTTTAGGGAACAGGCAAATCTACAGATAAGAAAATCATGCGGATCCACTGTATATTATGTCCGCATATATATTTGCAATGTATGTGCATGTGCATGATTGAATACTGGAAAAAAAAAGTGGAACTCCAACACTAAGTAAGTAAATCTACTTCGTGTGTGTTTTCCTCTTTCTTCAGTGCTGTTAATACATATGCACTTCTCTTTGAGGGCACATGGTAGAGCAGCTGCCTTCTTTACCTTCTCAGTGGTACTTGATATTTGTCTGGTGCTTAGAATTAATCCTTTTTGGTGGTGGTTAAGCTTGCTTGCTCTTTTACATTACCCTCGGACACATCCTAAATATTGTTTTGAATAGTTCTCTACTATGTATATATTTTTATGTGAGTGTACCAGACCATGCAGTATGTGGCTGTTGCATTCCAAATGGAAAGAGGGAATAATCCAGCCATGGTAACAACACAGACCAGATACATTCAGCATTCATATGCCTTTTGACTACTTAGCCATGTTTTCCTGCTTACACAGTTCAGGAAATTAATAGATACTCAATAAACATTTGTTGAATGGATAAATGAATGATAAATGGATGCATTTTGCGCCTTTCATTGGGTCGGTCTTTATACAAAATTTCAGCATAATACATTCTAGAGGGATAGGGTAATAGCCACAGATATTTTTTTAATTTAAAATTATTGATGTTTAATGATTAAAGGAATTATAAAATATTCAGACTAATACCAATAGTAAAGTTTTGTTTTTGACTTAGCATACATACATTAGCGTGAATGTTTAAATCACTGCTGAAGTGTGTTAAGCTTGCGATAAATACTGCCACCTACACCTTGAGAACATCAGTGTGTCAGTGGTAGAATTCTCACTCTTCATGCAGGAGACCTGGGTTAGATTCCTGGCCAGTGCACCTCATGCATACCTACCACACGTTTGTCAGTGGTGGTTTTCGTGTTGATGTAATGCTGAACAGGTTCCAGTGGAGCTCCCAGGCTAATACAGACCACGAAAAAAGGTCTGACAGTCTACTTCTGAAAACTAAAAACTCTAGACAATGAAAATCCTATAGATCACAGCTGGCCCATCTGCAACCGATCATGGGGATGGTTCAGGACCTGGCAGCGTTTTGTTCTGCTGTGCATGGAGTCACCATAAGTTGGGGGCCAACTCCACAGTAGCTATCAACAACAACAAAAACAACACCTACATTCCATAGTTTCCCCCCACCCCCCGAACTGGCACATACAGTAATGCTAGTTATCCACTTTGCTTGACCTGATCATGTGTCCTGGCAAAGTAGGATTTTGCTCTTCCTCTCCCATCTTTCTGCTCCCTAAGTGGAATGTTACATCCCTGCCCCTTTCCTTTTGAGAGCTCCAGCACTGGGTCTACTCATTCCCTGATGAGACTAGCATGTGATTCTCTCTCCTGCCTATGCTGTGATTTCCATGCGGTTCACAGAGGCACAGATCTTAGCATCTGAAGAGACCTTAGTGATCTGTAGACTGACTAACTGACTGTGGTCAGGAAGTTACCTTCTTCACCTTTTAACAGAAGAAACCTCTGGCAGGGCTAGAAAATGAATGTACTGGATTCAAAACATGGTACGGATGGAGCAGGTGAGAAGTCTAGAACTTCAGGACTCTTGTATGACCACCATGTGTTCATTTGAGGCCTCTTTCACATCTGTGAGTGACACATGCAAGTGTTTTGTAAAGTTCATTCAATAGATCAAAGGAGACACATTACGGACTTTTTCCTGGACTTTGTGTTGGTCCATTTATGTGCTTTGTGTGTGTTTTAGTAACATGTGACATTTATAATAGGTGCCAAAGATAGATGACAGTTAGGTTTAGTCCATAAACACTTTTTATGCCAGAGGTTATTTTTTTTTAAATGAAAGTATACTACATGCTGAAGAGTGCGCTCTATATGTATACAGCAATGTTTTGACTTTTATCTTTATGAAAAAGCAAGGACTTTGGATACTAAAAGGTGTCCGATTAAGAAAAACCTTGATACGAATTGTATGGCAGCTTGAAATTCTGGTCTGCCAATCAGTAATGGAATTTGTCAGTGTGCAAAGGTAGAAATAAAGACGCATCAGCTAATGTTTTTCTTGTAGGCTATTGGGTCGCTTTGAGCCAGAATCAACTCAACGGCACTGGGTTTGTTTTTTTGGTTTAGCATGGTGTCAGTACACCTGGGTCTTCTGTCGCTAATATTGTTGGGTGGCAGTTGTGGGGAGACAATGAAATAGGGCATCATTAAGGTCCATTCCAGCTGTGACAAGCTGTTAATGAAATGTTGATCATCAAACGGAAAATGTGCATTTTGTTGGTTAAAGGAGCGGCATTTGCATGAGGCTTCCCAGAACTACTCTGGATGTTAATAAGTGCCAGAGGACTTGCAGCAAATCAAAATACAAGTGCACTAAAGTGAATTTATAAGAAAAAGGATGATTATTGTGCTTGAAAAGCCACAGGAAGGCCTGTAGAATCTAATGCAGGGAGGCTGTGAGAGTATATGAGAATAAACATGAAGGGTGGTATCTGAACCTGCATGGTAAGAGGAACCCAAATGATCCAATATGTTTCCCTGTCATTTTCCACTTGCAACATGGACAGCTAATTTGTATTTTTCAGTTTTCATTTTGAAACAAAACCCTGAAATGATGAGGGCGATGGAAGACCCAAGACCCTTGGAAGGGAATTGCATTGTGACATCTCATCTTTAACTTTAAAAACTGTAATTGACTTTTAGTAATTTTATGTGAAATTATATTCTGCTGTGTTACGTCACTTAAAAAATACTCCGGGGAGGCGGAGCCAAGATGGCGGACTAGGCAGACGTTACCTCGGATCCCTCTTACAACAAAGACACGGAAAAACAAGTGAATCGATCACATACATAACAATCTACGAACCCTGAACAACAAACACAGATTTAGAGACGGAGAACGAACTAATACGGGGAAGCAGCGATAGTTTCCAGAGCCTGAAGCCAGAGTACCAGCCAGGTACGGCACAAGCACAGAGACCTGCTCCACCCTCCTGAACTAACCCCGGGAGGGGGACGAGCCGGTTCCACGGGCGGCGTGGGACGCAGCCGGTAGGAGAAGTCCCCGGGAGGCAGTGACTGATCTTGGAGCAGAAAGAGCAGCATCCGAGCCGGGGAACCATCCCGCAGGGATTTGGACTGCACGCAGGTACGCCATAAACACGGAGAGTTGCTCCACCCCCTGAACTAACCCCGGGAAGGGGACCAGCCGGGTCGTGTGGGCGGCGTGGGACGCAGCCGGTAGGAGAAGTCCCCGGGAGGCAGCGACTGGTATTGGAGCGGGGAGAACAGCGTTCCAGCCGGGACACTCGGTCGCGGCACAAGCACGGGGAGCTACTCCACCCATCTGAACTAACCCCGGGAGGGGGCCCACCTGGTTCACGGGGGCGGCACGGCCACGCGGCTGGAGAGACGAGAAGTCCCCGGGAGGCAGCGACTGATTTTGGAGTTGAGAGTGCACCGTCCCAGTAGGGGAGCCTTGACGCTGGGCGTGGGGCTGGAAGTGGAGGATCTGACCGTGACTCCAGCGGGCCAGACCCCCTGGGGGCAATCTCCACACAGCCAGCACACATAGGTGACGCGCCCCACGGGAATCTCAGATATAACAGTCATTCCAAGTAAGACAAGCAACTCTGGCTATATTCTGAGGTGCTACTCTCCTATCTCTCTGTTCCCTCCCCCACCCTCCCCAGGCGGCTTCATTAACATCTGAATAGCCTGAGCCAGAGGGAGAACTCTGATAGGGATCTGACTGCAGTTTTTTTTTAGCGGATTTTCTGGAAAAACTAGTTTCCCAGTGATGGCTCGGAGACAACAATCCATATCAAACCACTTAAAGAAGCAGACCGTGACAGCTTCTCCAACCCCCCAAACAAAAGAATCAAAATCTTTCCCAAATGAAGATACAATTTTGGAATTATCAGATACAGAATATAAAAAACTAATTTACAGAATGCTTAATGATATCACAAATGAAATTAGGATATCTGCAGAAAAAGCCAAGGAACACACTGATAAAACTGTTGAAGAACTCAAAAAGATTATTCAAGAACATACTGGAAAAATTAATAAGTTGCAAGAATCCATAGAGAGACAACATGTAGAAATCCAAAAGATTAACAATAAAATAACAGAATTAGACAACACACTAGGAAGTCAGAGGAGCAGACTCGAGCAATTAGAATGCAGACTGGGACATCTGGAGGACCAGGGAATCAACACCAACATAGCTGAAAAAAAATCAGATAAAAGAATTAAAAAAAATGAAGAAATCCTAAGAATTATGTGGGACTCTATCAAGAAGGATAACCTGCGGGTGATTGGAGTCCCAGAACAGGGAGGGGGGACAGAAAACACAGAGAAAATAGTTGAAGAACTTCTGACAGAAAACTTCCCTGACATCATGAAAGACGAAAGGATATCTATCCAAGATGCTCATCGAACCCCATTTAAGATTGATACAAAAAGAAAAACACCAAGACATATTATCATCAAACTCACCAAAACCAAAGATAAACAGAAAATTTTAAAAGCAGCCAGGGAGAAAAGAAAGGTTTCCTTCAAGGGAGAATCAATAAGAATATGTTCTGACTACTCAGCAGAAACCATGCAGGCAAGAAGGGAATGGGACGACATATACAGAACACTGAAGGAGAAAAACTGCCAGCCAAGGATCATATATCCAGCAAAACTCTCTCTGAAATATGAAGGCGAAATTAAGATATTTACAGACAAACACAAGTTTAGAGAATTTGCAAAAACCAAACCAAAGCTACAAGAAATACTAAAGGATATTGTTTGGTCACAGAACCAATAATATCAGATATCAGCACAACACAAGGTCACAAAACAGAACGTCCTGATATCAACTCAAATAGGGAAATCACAAAAACAAACAAATTAAGATTAATTAAAAAAAAAAAAAATACACATAACAGGGAATCATGGAAGTCAATAGGTAAAAGATCACAATAATCAAAAAGAGGGACTAAATACAGGAGGCATTGAACTGCCATATGGAGAGTGATACAAGGCGATATAGAACAATACAAGTTAGGTTTTTACTTAGAAAAATAGGGGTATATAATGAGGTAACCACAAAAAGGTATAACAACTCTATAACTCAAGATAAAAGCCAAGAAAAACGTAACGACTCAACTAACATAAAGTCAAACACTATGAAAATGAGGATCTCACAATTTACTAAGAAAAACGCCTCAGCACAAAAAAGTAAGTGGAAAAATGAAATTGTCAACAACACACATAAAAAGGCATCAAAATGACAGCACTAAAAACTTATTTATCTATAATTACCCTGAATGTAAATGGACTAAATGCACCAATAAAGAGACAGAGAGTCACAGACTGGATAAAGAAACACGATCCATCTATATGCTGCCTACAAGAGACACACCTTAGACTTAGAGACACAAACAAACTAAAACTCAAAGGATGGAAAAAAGTATATCAAGCAAACAATAAGCAAAAAAGAAGAGGAGTAGCAATATTAATTTCTGACAAAATAGACTTTAGACTTAAATCCACCACAAAGGATAAAGAAGGACACTATATAATGATAAAAGGGACAATTGATCAGGAAGACATAACCATATTAAATATTTACGCACCCAATGACAGGGCTGCAAGATACATAAATCAAATTTTAACAGAACTGAAAAGCGAGATAGATACCTCCACAATTATAGTAGGAGACTTCAACACACCACTTTCGGAGAAGGACAGGACATCCAGTAAGAAGCTCAACAGAGACACGGAAGATCTAATTACAACAATCAACCAACTTGACCTCATTGACTTATACAGAACTCTCCACCCAACTGCTGCAAAATATACTTTTTTTTCCAGCGCACATGGAACATTCTCTAGAATAGACCACATATTAGGTCATAAAACAAACCTTTGCAGAGTCCAAAACATCGAAATATTACAAAGCATCTTCTCAGACCACAAGGCAATAAAACTAGAGATCAATAACAGAAAAACGAGGGAAAAGAAATCAAATACTTGGAAAATGAACAATACCCTCCTGAAAAAAGACTGGGTTATAGAAGACATCAAGGAGGGAATAAGGAAATTCATAGAAAGCAACGAGAATGAAAATACTTCCTATCAAAACCTCTGGGACACAGCAAAAGCAGTGCTCAGAGGCCAATTTATATCAATAAATGCACACATACAAAAAGAAGAAAGAGCCAAAATCAGAGAACTGTCCCTACAACTTGAACAAATAGAAAGTGAGCAACAAAAGAATCCATCAGGCACCAGAAGAAAACAAATAATAAAAATTAGAGCTGAACTAAATGAATTAGAGAACAGAAAAACAATCGAAAGAATTAACAAAGCCAAAAGCTGGTTCTTTGAAAAAATTAACAAAATTGATAAACCATTGGCTAGACTGACTAAAGAAATACAGGAAAGGAAACAAATAACCCGAATAAGAAATGAGAAGGACCACATCACAACAGAACCAAATGAAATTAAAAGAATCATTTCAGATTATTATGAAAAATTGTACTCTAACAAATTTGAAAACCTAGAAGAAATGGATGAATTCCTGGAAAAAACACTACCTACCTAAACTAACACATTCAGAAGTAGAACAACTAAATAGACCCATAACAAAAAAAGAGATTGAAACGGTAATCAAAAAACTCCCAACAAAAAAAAGCCCTGGCCCGGACGGCTTCACTGCAGAGTTCTACCAAACTTTCAGAGAAGAGTTAACACCACTACTACTAAAGGTATTCCAAAGCATAGAAAATGACGGAATACTACCCAACTCATTCTATGAAGCCACCATCTCCCTGATACCAAAACCAGGTAAAGACATTACAAAAAAAGAAAATTATAGACCTATATCCCTCATGAACATTGATGCAAAAATCCTCAACAAAATTCTAGCCAATAGAATCCAACAACACATCAAAAAAATAATTCACCCTGATCAAGTGGGATTTATACCAGGTATGCAAGGCTGGTTTAATATCAGAAAAACCATTAATGTAATCCATCACATAAATAAAACAAAAGACAAAAACCACATGATCTTATCAATTGATGCAGAAAAGGCATTTGACAAAGTCCAACACCCATTCATGATAAAAACTCTTACCAAAATAGGAATTGAAGGAAAATTCCTCAACATAATAAAGGGCATCTATGCAAAGCCAACAGCCAATATCACTCTAAATGGAGAGAACCTGAAAGCATTTCCCTTGAGAACGGGAACCAGACAAGGATGCCCTTTATCACCGCTCTTATTCAACATCGTGTTGGAAGTCTTAGCCAGGGCAATCAGGCTAGACAAAGAAATAAAAGGTATCCGGATTGGCAAGGAAGAAGTAAAGTTATCACTATTTGCAGATGACATGATTATATCCACAGAAAACCCTAAGGAATCCTCCAGAAAACTACTGAAACTAATAGAAGAGTTTGGCAGAGTCTCAGGTTATAAAATAAACATACAAAAATCACTTGGATTCCTCTACATCAACAAAAAGAACACCGAAGAGGAAATTACCAAATCAATACCATTCACAATAGCCCCCAAGAAGATAAGATACTTAGGAATAAATCTTACCAAGGATGTAAAAGACCTATACAAAGAAAACTACAAAGCTCTACTACAAGAAATTCAAAAGGACATACTTAAGTGGAAAAACATACCTTGCTCATGGATAGGAAGACTTAACATAGTAAAAATGTCTATTCTACCAAAAGCCATCTATACATTTAACGCACTTCCGATCCAAATTCCAATGTCATATTTTAAGGGGATAGAGAAACAAATCACCAATTTCATATGGAACGGAAAGAAGCCCCGGATAAGCAAAGCACTACTGAAAAAGAAGAAGAAAGTGGGAGGCCTCACCTTACCTGACTTCAGAACCTATTATACAGCCACAGTAGTCAAAACAGCCTGGTATTGGTACAACAACAGACACATAGACCAATGGAACAGAATTGAGAACCCAGACATAGATCCATCCACGTATGAGCAGCTGATATTTGACAAAGGACCAGTGTCAATTAACTGGGGAAAAGATAGCCTTTTTAACAAATGGTGCTGGCATAACTGGATATCCATTTGCAAAAAAATGAAACAGGACCCATACCTCACACCATGCACAAAAACTAACTCCAAGTGGATCAAAGACCTAAACATAAAGACTAAAACGATAAAGATCATGGAAGAAAAAATTGGGACAACCCTAGGAGCCCTAATACAAGGTATAAACAGAATACAAAACATTACCAAAAATGATGAAGAGAAACCGGATAACTGGGAGCTCCTAAAAATCAAACACCTATGCTCATCTAAAGACTTCACCAAAAGAGTAAAAAGACCACCTACAGATTGGGAAAGAATTTTCAGCTATGACATCTCCGACCAGCGCCTGATCTCTAAAATCTACATGATTCTATCAAAACTCAACCACAAAAAGACAAACAACCCAATCAAGAAGTGGGCAAAGGATATGAACACACATTTCTCTAAAGAAGATATTCAGGCAGCCAACAGATACATGAGAAAATGCTCTCGATCATTAGCCATTAGAGAAATGCAAATTAAAACTACGATGAGATTCCATCTCACACCAGCAAGGCTGGCATTAGTCCAAAAAACACAAAATAATAAATGTTGGAGAGGCTGCGGAGAGATTGGAACTCTCATACACTGCTGGTGGGAATGTAAAATGGTACAACCACTTTGGAAATCTATCTGGCGTTATCTTAAACAGTTAGAAATAGAACTACCATACAACCCAGAAATCCCACTCCTAGGAATATACCCTAGAGATACAAGAGCCTTCACACAAACAGATATATGCACACCCATGTTTATTGCAGCTCTGTTTACAATAGCAAAAAGTTGGAAGCAACCAAGATGTCCATCAACGGATGAATGGGTAAATAAATTGTGGTATATTCACACAATGGAATACTACGCATCGATAAAGAACAGTGACGAATCTCTGAAACATTTCATAACATGGAGGAACCTGGAAGGCATTATGCTGAGCGAAATTAGTCAGAGGCAAAAGGACAAATATTGTATAAGACCACTATTATAAGATCTTGAGAAATAGTAAACCTGAGAAGAACACATACTTTTGTGGTTACAAGGGGGGGAGGGAGGGAGGGTGGGAGAGGGTTTTTTATTGATTAATCAGTAGATAAGAACTGCTTTAGGTGAAGGGAAAGACAACACTCAATACATGGAAGGTCAGCTCAATTGGACTGGACCAAAAGCAAAGAAGTTTCCGGGATAAAATGAATGCTTCAAAGGTCAGCGGAGCAAGCGCGGGGGTCTGGGGAACATGGTTTGCGGGGACTTCTAAGTCAATTGGCAAAATAATTCTATTATGAAATCATTCTGCATCCCACTTTGAAATGTGGCGTCTGGGGTCTTAAATGCTAACAAGCAGCCATCTAAGATGCAGCAATTGGTCTCAACCCACCTGGAGCAAAGGAAAATGAAGATCACCAAGCCCACATGACAACTAAGAGCCCAAGAGACAGAAAGGGCCACATGAACCAGAGACCTACATCATCCTGAGACCAGAAGAACTAGTTGGTGCCCGGCCACAATCGATGACTGCCCTGACAGGGAGCTCAGCAGAGTACCCCTGAGGGAGCAGGAGATCAGTGGGATGCAGACCCCAAATTCTCATAAGAAGACCAAACTTAATGGTCTGACTGAGACTGGAGGAATCCCGGCGGCCATGCTCCCCAGACCTTCAGTTGACACAGGACAGGAAACATCCCCGAAGACAACTCATCAGACATGAAAGGGACTGGTCAGCGGGTGGGAGAGAGATGCTGATGAAGAGTGAGCTAATTATATCAGGTGGACACTTGAGATTGTGTTGGCAACTCTTGCCTGGAGGGGGGATGGGAGGATAGAGAGAGAGGGAAGCCGGCAAAATTGTCAAGAAAGGAGAGACTGAAAGGGCTGACTCAAGACGGGGAGAGTAAGTGGGAGTAGGGAGTGAGATGTATGTAAACTTATATGTGACAGACTGATTGGATTTGTAAACGTTCACTTGAAGCTTAATAAAAGTTATTATAAAAAAAAAAAAATACTCCGGATATTTGCCATGGATATACAAAAAGTTCACTGGGTTTATTTCCAGGTAATTCCATGGAACATCCTTCTAACCTGCCCCAGGACAATCACTGGGGGAAACAGAGGAAGAACTTTGGGAAGCCTTCAGAATTCTCTGCTTCCTTTGTGTCATCTCATTGTTGAACCTGAAGAAAAGATGTCCACCCTTTAAAATTATTTTCAAATATATCCACCCTTCCCCCAAATCTCTTCATTCAGCAACCTTAGGCATTTTCACATTTTCCTGTCCATTCTGACTCCAGTTGAAAAACAAAACAAGAACCCACCAGGATTTCCCTTTTCTTTTTTTTTTTTTCCCTCCTAAGGAAATTCTACTCTGGTATCCAACATTTAAATATAAGTCCACCTTTTAAAGAGAAAAAAGACAGTCACCATCTGCTTTTCCTGTCATAGACATGCAGACGTACAGTTTACCTCAATCTACATGTAAAGGAGACATAGTTCTGCAAGTGAAAGAAGTAGAGATACAATATTTCATATTATTCTGGCCTGTTCTTTTGAGGTTTAGAAAACTTTCATACATTAATTCATTCAAAAATTTTTAAAGAAATACACACTATGTTTCATTAACTGTTCTAGGTATTGACCTGACAATTATGAATACACTTTCTCCCCTCAAAGAGCTCAAAATATCCCAGTCTGTCATCCTTTCTCATGTAGAATAAACTCTTTTTCTATGTTTGCCTTTGGGTTATTGTTTCATGCTATCTTCTTGCTTAATCCTCATTGATAAGCTTGATCATTTTTATTGGGGGAAAATATACTGAGAGGAAAATGAAATCAAGTGTCTATAATTCCCTCATGAGTAGAATGATGCCATAGACTAAATTGGTGGTTCTCAACCCTTGGTGTCCATTAGAATCACCTGCAGAGCTTTAAAACATTACCCTGCCTAGAACGTAGGGATTCTGGTGTATTTGTCCCATGATGTGCCTATTTACTGGTACTTACAAAAACATCCCCACGTGATTCAAATGTGCAGTCAGAATTGAAAACACCTGAACTCTAGATAGTCGCCAAGACTTTTCACTGATCTAAAATGCTATGTTTCCATGAATTCCCAGAACTTCTCCCCAAATCTGATATTATTTTCTAGGACAAGTTGGTAAAGATACTCAGTATGTGTGTTTTGAAGAGTTTCTAAAAGGAAATGATGCTTCCAAAAAGAAATTCCTGCTTTATTCTAATTTGAGATAATCTCCTTTGTCCTTGTATTTGACTAAAACTCAGGGAGATTGGCTTACATTAAACTTGAACAAAATCAGGTAGTTTAAATGTGGTATCAGGTGTAGTGGAGGTACAGAGAAAGTGACATAAGTTAAACTGGACAGGTAAAAAAAAAAACAGGTAGGGAGGAAAAAAAAAATTGCCATGGAGTCAATTCCAACTTAAAGTGACCTTATAGGACAGAGTAAAACTGCCCCATAGGGTTTCCAAGGACCACCTGGTGGATTTGAACTGCTGACCTTTTGGTTAGCAGGCATAGATCTTAACCACTACACCACCAGGGTTTCTGGACAGGTAGGGAGTATTACGTATATCATGCTAAATTCTTCTGAGTCTATCTTGAAAGTGATATTGTGTTGTTGAAAACATATCAAGCAGTTGAGAAACTGAAACAGATCTGTGTTTTAGAAAGATCAAATGAGAAGGAGAGTGGGCAATAGATGAAAGAAGTCAAAACCAAAAATATTTGGAAAATTGGGCACCATTGCAGCACTCCGGAGAAGAGATGATGAGAGTTGTAACTACAGCACTAGAATTGAGACAGAGAGAATTGCTTTCAATCAGGAGATATTCTGAAAGCAGGATCCACAGAACTTATGGTGGACAAAGCAACCTCTGCTCTCAATTTTGGCAAATAGGTAGTTTGGTGAAACCATTATTGAGAAAAGGAGGAAGATGGGAGGAGCATATTTGTGTAATGATTTAGTGACTTTAAAACATGCCAAGTTTTTAGGAATTCAAGGGGAGGTATTAAGGGTAGTCATACCTTAAAGAGAGAGCTTTGAGCTAGAGAAAAACAATTACTCTTTTTAATGGAAGCAAAGAAGGTGGATGGAATTGTTCCCAGGGAAAGTACAGTTTAGGAGGAATGCATGCACAAGACCTTTATTTAAGGGAAGTAGAGAGAGAGAAAGAAGAAATAGAGATCAAGCAATCAGAGAGATGAGAAAAACCTGGAACAAAGTGATTATCTGGAGGCCAAGTGAGGAGAATTTCTAGAAGGTGGTCACAATGCTAAACAATACAGAGAGGCTGAGTAATAATTTCTAAGTGTATTGAGTGCCAAACAATTTTCTAATTGCTTTATACACATTAATATATTTAATTCTTATAGTAACTCTGGGGGGCAGGTATTTTATCACCTCATTTGATAGGTAAGGAAACTAAGGCGCAGATAGTAGTTTACCCAAGCCCACAGAGTTAGTAAATGGCATAGTCAGGGTGTGAGTCCGGGGTATCTGACTCTAGAAGCCATGCTATTAATGACCCTGCCGAACCACCAGCAGCATGAAGAATGAGGACAAGAAAGAATTCATTACACTAAAGAAGTAGGCAATAACATTGATGAGAGCAGATTTCGGGAAAATGGTGAGGATTTCAAACTGTAGGAGGTGAAAGAGAAAATTCCAGGTAAAGAAATGTGCTCTTTCAATTGTCATTTGTGTGAAGGAAAGGCACATGATAAGGGGGCACCTAGAGGGTGACTGGTATAAAAGTAGGACTATGTTTAAAGATGGGAGAGGATACATTCCCTATATCCTGTCAGCAGATAACCCAGAGCAATGGGAAGGATGGAGATACAGGTGACAAGTCATTGAGGTAGTTTCTAATGAAGGTGAAGGGGGGAGAAGAACTAGACAACAGGTAGAAAAATGAGTTTTAAAACCTTTTCTAGTGAGACAGAAGGAAGGACAGGATGCAGGGAATAGCAGCACATAAAGATCTGAAGATTGTAAAGGATTACTTGCCCAGTGACATCCTCCACCCTTGCAAAATATGGGGTCTTCTCAGAGGGTGGGTTAGGCTTTTAACTGAATACATTGCAGTGTTCTAAACTTCTACACCAGCATCAATATTGCTAGCTTTCCTACTTGGTATAGAGTCATCTTCCTCAGACAGCACATTCTTCAAGTTTATACTTCCTGAATTCAGTTAATATTTCCTCTTTTCAGTAAAGAAGCAGCCAAAACCAAGCAAAAATATCTCTCAATCAAAGAAAAGCAAAGGCCAGGCTTTTGCATAGCTTGGGTCTGGAGTTACCCATGAGGAGTCTGAGACTGATTTGCAGTTTGCTGGTACCTCTCCATGTACAGTATCAGAAGAGGACCAACCAGTAACACATCAAGTCAGATTGGCAGCGATTGGCCCGCCTGTGGAAAGGATGTGAGCTGAATTAATAACACTTCGAACTTCAGCAGAAAAGAACCTTGGAAGGAAGATGTCTTCAAGTGAAATCCCAAATCCGTGCTCTCTCCCCCTCCCACTTAACAGGCAGAGTGGTTGCAAAGGGCAACTTTAACAACTTTCCACATGCAGCCCAGTCACTGTCAATCTAACTTGAAAAGAAGAGGGGATGTCAGTTCTCCAGAAAGCACACCTCCCCGGAGACACAGGCATGGCTTTCGTGTTCAATCACTGCATTTAATTCAATTATGTGCCCCCGCCACCCCCAACTGTCTTCCTTACAAGGAAGGTTGAGAGGAGAGTGATGCTTGATGCTTCTGCAAGTCCCCAAAGATGAGCATTCTTTATTAGGAAATTCAATAAAGGATGAGCTCTTACTCATCCAGCTGCTTCCTCTGGGAAGCTGTCATGGGGCTCCAGCTGCCTGCAGCAGGAGGATGGCTGGGTCTCCGCCATGAATTGATTTTTAGATTGGATTCAGCCAGTTGTCTTTTTAAAAAGGAGGACTTATTAAAACTGCACTTTGAATTTCATATTTGCGGACACGAAAAGCACCACAGAATCCTATTCTACTCTAGAATTTTTAAGGTTTAATTATCCTAATAGAGTTATTTCAAGTCTAACGATTTTCCTTCCTCCCTGTCTTTTTTTCTCTTTCCTCTTGTTTGTCTGTTTTCAAGGAACTATTAAGATTAGCATCTCTATGTGAAGTTGAGAAGAGGAAGGAGTTGGAGCTTAACTTGTGTTGGTTTTATTTTTAGAAAGACTATAATAAAATCATGCAATGAACAAGTTTGTGAGATTAAAATTTCAAAAAATATTATAAAGTGAATTAATATAAAATGCTGTAAAATATTATAAAATTGTAAACAAAGGGTTGTTTAAAATTAGAAACTCGTATCTTCTTAGATTAATGAATGCACATCTTTTGTCAATAAACCACTCAATGGCTGGTTAAGCTTCTCTTAGCTGAAATAATCAAAACTAGTCAGTTAGTGAAGAAGGTTGCTTCATTTATCTCATGAATTAGGCAATTCATGAAAAAAAAAAATAATGAGTAAGCTTACCAAGGACCACCAGTTGAAGAAAACTAGGCTACTATAATTTTTGTATCAGTAAGTCACAAATCTTCAAATCATTTCATAGTACATATATATAAATATTATTTTTTTATTAAATGGACCAATAATCTCTAAGAAGATGGATTATAGGCTACTGTTGTCCAAACATGAGTCTATATTGAAGGTCTTTAAGAAAAATTCTCAGACCCTCAGTAACATAGTCTCAATTTTGAGAAATGATGGCTAAGAAACTCAATCATTATTCCATGAAATTTCCTTTCATTGCAAATTATCACAGCAAGATATAAAATTTATCTTTATAATGGCAGTAAAGTATTGTTTTAGATTCCAGTTATAGTGAATGCTAAAAAACAAAACAACCAAAAAGCTATAGAATTTGTGGACCTACAAGTTTCTGCAGACTCAGTTTTAAAAGTATTACTCAAAGCACTGTTTAACCCAAACCTGAAACATTCCTGTGGTCCTTTTCTTTTTCATATACGTTTGTAGAGTGCTAAGTTTTGCTGAGCCTTATATTTAATTCAGCCTCCAAATTCTGGTCCCAGTCCTGCCCATCGTGTGGGTTCTGATCATTAATGGAAGGTTTGGCCACAAGAATTGTTTTTGTTGTTGTTGTTCTTCTTCTTGAGTTACAGAAGTTTTTTATCTTCTGCAAACTCTTTCCCTACTGGGATGGTAGGTCTAATTTTTTTTCTCTCTTGATTCAGACTGGAAAAAAAAAGTGACTCCTTTGAAAGCTGACCTCACTAGGAGCTTATTTAGTCACAGATATGTCTTTATAAATATTAGCAACAGCATATATTTACTGAATACCATTGGATGTAAGTGGGAGTGGCACAATAAATGTTCTAAACAACGAATAATATTTCTTGAATGTCTATGAATAATTCACTGTAAATAGGTTTACTGATGAAAACATTTTTAATCGTGGTAAAAAATATATATAATTTGCCATTTTAATAATTTCTAACTGTACAATTCAACGGTGTTTATTATATTCACATGAAGCCCTGGTGGCACAGAGGTTAAGAGCTACAACTGCTGACCAAAAGTTTCGCAGTTCAAATCCACCAGCTGCTCCTTGGAAACCCGATGAGGCCGTTCGCTCTGTCTTATAGGGTCGCCATGAGTGTTAATCGACTCGATGGCAATGGTTTTTTTTTTCTGGTAATTATATTCACAATGTTGTGCAACCATCACCACCAACTGCTCCAGAAGGTTTCCAAGGAGCAGCTCGTAGATTCGAACTGCCAATCTTTTGGTTAGCAGCTGAGCTCTTAACCACTACAAACACCAGGGCTCCAACTATGTATTTATAAATTTTTTACCACCCAAATAGAAACTCTATGCCCGTTGAGCAATGACTTCCCAATCTTGCTTTTCCTCAACCCATGGTAACCACAAATCTATTTTGGTCTCCATGCATTTGCCTATTCTAGATTTTTCATAAAAGTAGGATCATACAATATTTGTCCTTTTGTGTCTGGCTTACAGTTTTCAGGGTTTATCCATGTTGTAGCACGTATCAGAACGTTATTTTTCTTTATGTCTGAACAATAGTCTAAACCATATTATGCATATCCATTCATCTGATGATGGACACTTGGGTTGTCTCTACCTTTTTTGGCTATTGTGAATAATATTGCAATGAACATCGATGTACAAGTATCTGACTTCCTGCTTTTCAGTGGCATTTCATTGTGGTTTTGACTTGTATTTCCTTAATTACTAATAGGTTCTTTCTATGCACTTATTGGCCATTTTATGTCTACTTTGGAGAAACGTCTATTCAAGTCCTTTGTGCATTTTTTTGATTGGTTTGTTTGGTTTTCGTAGTTGTTGATTTATAGAAGTTCTTTATATATCCTGAATATTAAACCCTTATCTGATATATGACTTCCAAATATTTTCTCCCACTCTGTAGGTTGTCTTTTCACTTTCTCAATAATGTCCTTTGATGTGCAAACTTTCTTGTTGCTTTTTTTTTTTTAATTTTATTTTTGGTAAAAATGTTCTCAGCAAAACCTGCTCCCATTCCAGTCTCTAGATGTAATGATCAGTGACATTGGTTACATTCCTTACATTGTGTCAACATTCTCATTATTCCTGTTCGAGTTATTTTACTCCTATTAACTTAAACTCTCTGCTCCCGAACTTTCTCATCCACACTTCAGAATAGCTATTGATCATTCAGTCTTTTATAATTTTTTTAAAAGAACGCCGTACTCAAGGATGACAATCTACTTTTTTAGCTAAACTTACTTAGATTAAAGGTGATGTCACTATGATTGGAATCGACTTGATGGCAACAGGTTTTGGTTTTCAGGGGAGAGTTTCAATTCAAGGTTTGAGGAGTAACTCAGGGCTATCGTCGCAGGGAGTCCTCCAGCCTCAACAGGTCCAGTAAGTCTCGATTCTTTAAGAATTTGAAGTTCTGTTCCACTTTTTTCTCACTTTCTATCAGGATCCACCTATTGTGTACCTGATCAGAATACCCCGTGGTGGTAGCTGGGTACCATCTAGTTCTTCTGATATCAAGGTTGAGGAGGTAGTAGTTTATGGAGACAATTAGTCCTATATGATTTTTCATTTCGATGAAGTCCAATTTATTTTTTTCTTTTGTTGCTTGTGATTTTGGTGTTGTATCTAAGGACTGGTGGCATCAGAGAGCCTCAAATGCCAGCCATGCAGTTTGATATGTCTTCTCCATTGACACATTGTAATTTATACCTTCTTCTTCCACCATCCAACAATAATGTGCCACTACCTACTTGACTAGTAGATTGTCTGTGTATCCTGGTCGGCATGAGAGAGTCCTGGTTTATAACTGTTAATTTTATTTTTGGTAAAAATATACACAGTTAGCTCTGTGCAGTTAGCCCCTCATTTCAATCTCTGAAATGTCCTGGGTTGGATGATAAATTATATTGTCATTCATATATGGGAATGACTAAAACTATAAAAGAAATACTGGGGAACACTAGGCAAGAGGGAAGAAAAAAGCAAATTGCCTCTCTGGCTAAACCCAAGTAATGCTTCCTGGAGAAAGAAACACTGCAGTTAACTCTTGAAATAAGCCTAAGAGTTAACCAGGAGAGGGGGCAAAATGGCTTTCAAGACAGAAGGGGCAGTATGTTTTATAGGACAAGACACTGCAAGGGATAGATTGAAAAGTCAGACAAACAGGCTAATATGAAAATCCAAAAGTCGTTGTTGCAAACTTAACTTCAATTTTGAATCCACCTATTAACTTGTTATCCAGTCTGGCAAAATGGGCAGTGGAATTTTGAGGCTATAAATTCTAAACATGACCAACATTTATCTTTTACAAAAGCAAAAAAGATGGATTGCTTTAAACTGCCCAAAAGGAGAAGTAGGTCAGTGTCCTAGCTATGCGTTTGCATGTGTGGTGATATTAAAATGCACTGCTCACCTTCTCTCCCTTTTCTCTGCATTGCGTGGAGCCCAGACAGAGGTAACTAGAGAAGATCCAGCATACCATTACACATATAGATTTTAAAGACTTGGGAAGCAATCTTATTTCAGCATCTGTAGTTGGTTTTATTAAAAGCAGTTTAAATTCCCCTGCCTAGAGCAGTTTGGAATTACAGAGATGGGCTGCAGAAATTTACATTTTAATTGAGACAGGAGACAAAATAGGGCATGGTGCAGCATTCACACATTACAAGGAAGAATAAATAAGATATGTATCAGCTGGGAGAAAAGAAATGACTGGTCGTTTTTCACTGCCTCTTGCCCTTAATTTTTTAATATGGCAGTGAGCTGACTTAGGCCTCCTACGCAAAGACTGTTTTTCCAGTCAAAATGTTTACCATTTCTGAAAGTCCTTGCTTTGAGATATCTTCACATTCTGGAGCAAATTTGCAAAGATTCAAACTGGAGTGTACATGTGGGCTACGTGTGTCGGGTGGTGTCTAGAAAATACAAGTCTCAATAAACTACTTAGGAAATGATTTTAAAGTATGGGGTAGAATAGAGAAATTTTTGATAAATGACATATGTCTCTTAAACACAATGATTTGAGCTGTTGTTGAGTTTTGTAGAAATAGAATTTCTCTCTGTGGGCGAATTATTGTGCTGTGATCAGTGTGGAAATCTCTCTGAAGAGTGGAGGGGACCAGGTTTTCAAATCTGAAGGCTCACTGTGGCTGACAATTGCCTTGAGAAAACATCTAGTTACTTCCTTTTCCAAATCAATTATACGTTTGGATCATTAGTAGAAACTTAGGTGGATAATTTGCTTCCCATATGGGAAAATTGGTGTACACAAAAGGCATTTATCATACTAAAGCCTTTTTTTCCAGCAAAGTATCGTATTAGTGTCAAAAATGAGTTTCAGAAAACTACCGTAATTAAGCATATTTACACATTTGCTTAAACTTTCTCAACTTTATGGTATCTTCTATCAATTGCACATGTGTTTTTGCATTCTTATGTGCTCTTTATCAACTATATTTACAGATGAATTGTAAAATGAAAACCAGTAAACAGTATATTATGCAATCATCATTCTCTGAAGAGCCTAGTACTACAACTGGGCCTGAGGAAAGGAAATTTTACCCTTCGTTTCCATGTCTATCCATCTCAAGCATGGAGGTCAAATAGATTCCCGACTTTAAGCCTACAAAACTTATTTTAATTTGATTTATGTTTTGACTTTGAATTTTCTTTTTACTTTTCTTAGAATTTTTAAATGACATTTTATAGTCTTTAAATGAAAGAATGACATGCCTTCATTTCTCACTAAGGTCACACATTTCTTAATCACATATTACTCTTAAGGTGAGAAGATTTTTTTCTTAGGACTTTTTTTTTCTTGGACCTTTCTGGTTCATTGTTCTAATTTGTGTTGATAATTTTTTTTTAGTTCTGCTTCGTAGCTGTCATCTCAGAATTTTTTTTTTCCTCTGTACTCCGAGTCTATTATAGTTTGGTTATGTTTGTTATGTTTTGATCTCTGCCTCTTACATTTTTGGATTTCTACTTTTTTTTTTCCATGCACGAGGAATGTTTCAGAAAGTTTTTTGGAAAGTAAAAATGTTGAGTCCTTCCATAGTTCAAAATGGCATTATTTTGCCATCACTCCTAATTAATAATAATAAAAAATATATATGGCTTAAAGTAGATTTTGAAGTTCAGAATGATTTTTCCCTCAGAACTTTGAAGATACTGCTTTATTGTCTTATGATATGCAGCATTGCTGATGAGAAATACCATGTCAGTGTGATTCCCATTCCCTTGTAGATTGTCAGCTTTTCCATTTTTGGAAACTTTTGAATCTTCTATGGAGCCCTGGTGGCACAGTGGTTAAGAGCTACAGCTGCTAACAAAAAGTCGGCAGTTCAAAACCACCAGCCACTCTTTAGAAACCCTATGGGGCAGTTCTACTCTGTCCTATAGTCATTATGAGTTGGAATTGACTTGATGGTGATGGCTATGAATCTTTGGAGTCCTGGCATTTCATTGAGTTATGACAAAGTGTGGATTTTGCTTGGCATTTAGCCAAGTAGGTAACGCTTTATTTGAGGAGTGTTGTCACTTTTTTCAGTTGAGGGTATTTTCCCCTATTATTTCTTTGATTTTTCTCAGCTCTTCCATTTTCTATGCCTTTTCTTTTTGAAACTCGTATTAAATGGATGTTGGCATCCTGGGTTGATTCTCTGTTAATCTTTTTCTTATCATTTCCATTACTTCAGTGCAAAATAGAGATTTCCTCAACTTCTTCCCCTAGTTCCTTATAAATTGTTGAGCTTCCAGAACCCTTTCTTCTTGACTTTTGCTTTGTCATTATAGCCTGTTCTAGTTTTATAGATGCAGAAGTTTCTCAAATCAGTGATGAGAATTTTATAAATTTCTTTTTTATTCCCTGCATTATTTCAATTCATTCTAGGGTCAGCTCTTATGTTGGCTCCTCTTGGTTCCTTTGTGTTGTATTGTTAGTTTTTTCTATGTGTTTGGTAATCATTAGTAGTTTCATTATATTTCTAAAACAAATAGTATATTGATTAGTTTAAAATGTGTAAATGTCTATCCACAGAATGTCTCTCCTCTCCAAAATAGAGATGACAGAGTTGGTGATCCAGCTGCTTTCACTGTAGGACGCTAGGTTGAATAATAGGAAGATATGTTAGAAAAAGCTCAAAAGTTAGAATGGCTCAAGTTGCAGTCCTGATTATGAAAATTGTTAAACTTTTTTAGAGAGTAGTTTTCTAATTTTAGAAATCAGAGAAGATCACATGGGCAGTGAATTTTCACCAAGTGCCAGACAGTGGTGGGCTGGAGAAATGGCCTATTTCATAGACAGATTTAATCATTCCCCTGCTTCACTTTCCTTATTTACTCTGCAACTCTGGGGTTTAGTGATAAAGAACAGCTTCCACCTCCTTAGGGGCTTCATGCTGTGACTGTTTTAAGTCTTAGTTTCACCTGCTTTGTTTGAACCATCAGTATGATCTCACCTATTTTCTCACTTCCAGATATCTATCAACAAAGATTCTTTACTAAGGCCCAGCCATCCCACCAGAGCTGTTACGGACGTATTACATTTTGATTTATCTCCTCTAAATTTAGTAGGGTTTTTGGAGGGAGATAAAGGAAAGCCTAAGCCTCTTATGTTACACCAGAAGCAACGTTTTCAAGGTAAAACCAAAAGTCGAAGACTGTTCCTTCCCCTTTCTATTTATACTAGCTTTTTGGTTAAGAAGCAGCAAAAACAATCAAGATTCCCACCAGGCAACAAGCTCTGTGGTTCTCAGTTCTGCTGTACTTGTCTGTGCACAGTGGCTACCAGGTAGAAGAGGTAAGGCAAAATGGCAAAACATGGCCAAGTGTCCAGGGAAGTCTTTAGCTTGCAGGAATAGTACAATCACTTGTTTTTTTCTTCCTTTTTTTAATAACCCAGTGTCACCTGGTAACTTCATTTGTTAAAGGCACAACTGCTGTCAAACCCTACCTCACGTATTTCCCATGGTGGAGCTTATAGAATCATTTGTTTCTTGCCATTTGATTAGTCTTTTTTAATTTCCATGCAGTTTTTTTTTTTTTTTTCACACCTTTAATATAAATCAGAATGGAGTACATACCTGAGGCAATAGGCAGTGGGGCCCACATCGCTCAGTCTCAGCAGAGGCTTCCATTATAGTTGGTTGACTCCATTGGTGTGTATAGCTTGTATAGCTTACCAGATTCCTTGGATCACAGGCATCTGAACACTTGGCAATCCACATCTACTTTTCTATTCTTCCCAGTGCCTCTCCTGAATTCCGTAATTTACCACATTTGTTTTCTAACATAGCATGAAAAATGTTTCCACGTTGTCTGAACAAATTATTTCATATAATAATTTTTATTACTTAAAAAAAATTGTATTTTCCTTTACCAGTATAATAGTCATTCCTTCTTATCAATATTTCCCAGCAAGGAGCTCAAACAATTTAACCAGCAAAGACTCCAATATTTACAAATTTTTAAGTCAGTAGAGGAGTTTAAGTAATTTGTTTTTTAGTGTTTACTGGTTACTTAGTGGAAACCCTGGTGACATAGCGGTTAAGTGCTACAGCTGCTAACCAAAAGGTCAGCAGTTCAAGTCCACCAGGTCCTCCTTGGAAAATCTATCGGGCAGTTCTACTCTGTCCTTTATGAGTCAGAATCAACTCAACAGCAATGGGTTTTTTGAGTTTTAGTCACTTAATGAACATTGTGCTTGGAGTTTTATTTATTTATATGCTACATAGTTCCAAAAATAATTTGAAGTGTCTTGAACATTACAGAATATCAAGAGTAAAGAATTAAAATCTGAACACTGCATAATGAAAGCAAATTTTGATCAAAATTAGCTTACCGGTAAACTCTAGAAGTTTATATAGTATTATGCATGTTTTAAAATTCTGGATGTTTCTAAAAAAAATTCAGCCTCTTCTCCTACTTTTTATGGTTATTAAAGAAAGATAACACAGAAAGTTCACATACTACAGGGCTACCTATTTTGTACTGAAACATTAAGATGATTGACAGGTTTTTTAATTCTGTTTTTGAAAGGCTTGCTCCTCTGTAGACATAAATAACATCATATCAAAGACAGATATTCAGTGTGGAATATTCACACGTATTTAAAAAATGAAATTGTTCTTAATTATTTAACTTAGTGTGAAGAACTTCATCTGGTTCTTATTCAGTCCCCAATTATTGTGCTTCAGTTGTAAAATCTGCAACAAATTAAGAGTCCATTGCTTAAAAAATCAATGATATAAACATTGTAGATGATAAAGCATTTGTGTTTTAAAAATACAATAGTATAAACATTGTAAATGACAAAGCATTTTGTACCAAAATGTTTATGTCTCTATTAGCTTTAAAAATGTTTAGCCCTGGTTCTGTATTGTGCATATGAAAGTTTAATCATTGTATTAGGTAGAAGAAAGACATGAATTGTATATGAAGAAATTTCTAGTAACATTTATATATGTTATTAAAGCAGCCTTTGTTGAAAAAAAAAATTACACTCATGTGGGTCATGCTCTATCCTGGCAGCAATGCAATATTTACAATTAGGTTTGAATTGACTTGTAAATGGCGAAACTCTAGAGTTTTATCCACATGCTTTTTTGCTTGTCTGTTTGTTTTTTATTTCAAGCAGGTGTCCCTTTGTCATCTACTAGAATCAGCAACAGGTTTTTTTGTTTAATTTAGGATGCTATCACTTTGGCTACCTAAAAAGGCGGACTTCCCCCCCCTCCCCCGAGAGGCCACTTGACAAAGGACATCCCTTACGTTTGGAATCTCTGATGATAATGTGATCGTAAATCCTTATATTTTTTCCTTAATTAGAGAGGGTGGAGGGGTAGAGATGGAGCCCTGGTGGCACAGTGGTTAAACACTTAGCTGCTAACCAAAAGGCCGGTGGTTCAAACCCACCAGCCACTCCGTGCGAGAAAGATGTGGCAGTCTGCTTCTGTAAAGATTTGCAGCCTTGGAAACCCTATAAGGCACTGTCCTATACCGTTTTTATGAGTTGGAATCGACTCAACGGCAATGGGTTTGGTTTGGTTTTCGGTGGGGTAAAGAGAGGAGTTTATTTCACACAATTTCCCTCCTCAAAATAATTTTACTTTGATTAATATATATATTTTTTAATATTCAGAGCATTTACTGTAATTTTATTAATAAATACACCCAACAAGATCATTTCTCTGATGTGATATCCGAGTTAGCCACTGAGTATTGTGTAGATTTATTGTATCCTTTCCCCTCCTTTTCTTAAAAATAGAACAAACCTAGATAAGATATGAATTTTGGAATACATAATGCACTCACAAAACAAACACACCATCTCTTCTGCCCATTCCTGGCAAGTCAGGTTTCTTTTAAATAACAGGAATGATAAAACTTATCAAGACAGTTTTAGATTCTCCATAAATTAATAAATTAGGTGATGAAACTACTTCTATGACTACTCCTACTACTGGAATCATAGAGAAGGACTTCAGACTATTAAAGCTACATTGACCACAGGTCCACAGCCATACCACCCAGAACACACCCAGTCTTGTCTGATCTTGAAAGCTAAGCAAGGTTGAGCCTGGTTAGTATTTGGATGGGAGACCGCCTGTAAATACTGGGTGCTGTTTTGGGTTTTTGGTGGGTAGGCATTTAGCCCCATCCCGAGAGCCTCCTCTCTTTGGAGCCTTGGTGGCCCAGTGGTTAAGATCTCAACTGCTAACCAAAACGTCAGAAGTTCGAACCTACCAGCCACTCCTTAGAAACCTATGATGCAGTTCTACTCTGTCCTATAGGGTTGCAGTGAGTCAGAATCAACTGGAAGGCAAAAGTTTTTTTTTTTTTTTTTTTTTTTGGTTTAGGGCCCAGAGATGTGGGCTATGGTCATGGCCCCAGGATCCATGTGCCTACATATCATAGAGGTAGAAACAGAGGTCTGCAGAGACTTGTCTGTAGTCACACAGCACCCGAGATATAGAAAGACACCCCCTAGACTTTGGCTAGTACTTAACACTTTGAATATTAGATGATCATGAATTCACCACACAAGTCTTCTGGATAAGAAGGTAAGACACTGTAGTCCTTCATTTTATAGTTAAAAACAAAGCTGAGAAGTTAATTTATTTTTCCAAGTTCTCACAGTAAGTAAGTGGTAGAGAACAGAATAGAACCCAGAGGTCCTGATTCCAAGTATGGTGGTCTTTTACCAATACTGGCTCACCTTCGTATGTGCTAAATAAAATAAAGTAACGGCAAAACAATGTTTTTAGAATAAAAAAATTCCTCTTGTACCCTTAATTGCACAAATGATAAAAGAGATTGTGAATACACATATCTATCTTTATATTCTCTCACCTCCATGGAATACCCCATGTTGATATTTTGAAGGCCATAATGGAAAGAATAACTTATTTGTGCTAAATTCTCTGTAAGAAAAGTTCCTATTGAAATTCACATTGACTAAATGTGAAACACATCACAATATGCCTGATTCACAGCAAATTAATTATTACAAGCCAATAGAATAATAATTTTATAACTGACATTTTTATGCATTTCAATGTGTCAAGTGCTCATATAATCTTCTAACTTAAGCCATATATTAATTCATTTAATCCTTATAACAAGTCTTTGGTAATTATATTATTTCATCTAGTTTATTGATGAGGGCAGTGATACCTAGACAGATTAAGTAAATTTTCCAAGAACATGGTGGAGGAGACAGGATTCAAACCCAAGGATTTATTTTATGTGAAGATGAAATTTATGTCTCAAAGCTTATCTATATCTGGCTCAACTGTAGATCTACCTCGTTCATACAGCTTTTCAGTTTCTTATATCTACACTATTCTGTTGCTTATATTGCAATTCTGAGCCTGTGGCATACCCCAACACAGTTTCAATAATGGAGCCCAATCCTGCATTTCGCCCACCTTTGTCTGCTGTGTTCTTTGTTTCTTGTACTAAGTGTTGTCTATTCAGGAGACTGCACACTTCTTAAAATTATGGATGTTACTTCATTTTTCTCTTGTATATCATAAAATGTCAAGTTGTGTTGGACAGAAAATAGATGTTACTATATGCTTATTTGTAGGTTAAAGTATACTTTAGGGAAATAAATAGAGTGTGAGAAATCAGAGATTTGGTAGAGTAAGATGGTATTTGTTCTGGCTTTCTAGATGTTATTTCTTCCCACTGCAACCCCTAGTAATGCCCTAGCTTTTAACTTGGGCATCTGTTCTTTCCTCTATGAAGTGACACCTCTTTAAATTTCTGTCTTCATAGAATTTCACCCATCCACTCCTTGTGAAAACGCCCAAAACTTCACATCCAGCCCAATTCTCTCACTTATCCTCTAGGTCAGTCCTGTAGAACGCATAATACTAAAACTTATTATGTCAAAAGTGATTTCATTATTTTATCTTTATAGGGAAACATTCCCACTTCTAAACAACTTAAGTAATTTGGGAGAACCCTGGTTTAGTGCTAGATTAATTCAACAAATGTTTAGCAAGCGCTTACTGTGTGCTAGGAACTATAGTGAGTGCTAGATACACAGAGGATAATATGGTATGGTTTCTTCCATAGGTAGCAATTAAATATCAATTATTATAGTCCAAAGTTCTGTGTTACCATAGAAGTCTACCTGAGATGCAGTGAAAATCAGTATTTGCATTTGTATAGCTCTCACAACTTACTAAATAATTTCATCTAACAACTCCCTGAGGTGTTGTTACTGTCCATAGGCTCTAAGAAAGAGCCCTGATGGAGCAGTAGTTAAGCACGCTGCTGTTAACCAAAAGGTCAGTGGTTCGAACCTACTAGCTGCTTTGTGGGATAAAGATGTGACAATCTGCTTCCATAAAAATAACAGCCTTAGAAACCTTATGGGACAGTTCTAGTCTGTCCTATAGAGTCACTGAGTCAGAAATGACTTGACAGCACACAAAAACAATAACATAGGTTCTGAGGATGGGAATTCCAAAACACTTAATTGTGCTCATGAGGAACATTTACATAGATCAAGAGGCAGTTGTTTGGACAGAACAAGGGGATATTGAGTGGTTTAAAGTCAGGAAAGGTGTGCGTCAGGGTTGTATTCTTTCACCATACGTATTCAATCTATATGCTGAGCAAATAATACAAGAAGCTGGACTATATGAAGAAGAACGGGGCATCAGCGTTGGAGGAAGACTCATTAACAACCTGAGTTATGCAGATGACACAACCTTGCTTGCTGAAAATGAAGAGGACTTGAAGTACTTACTGATGAAGATCAAAGACCACAGCCTTCAGTATGGATTGCACCGCAACATAAAGAAAACAAAAATCCTCACAACTGGACCAACGAGTATCATGATAAACGGAGAAAAGATTGGAGTTGTCAAAGGATTTCATATTACTTGGATCCACAATCAAGAGCCATGGAAGCAGCAGTCAAGAAACCAAAAGACACATTGCATTGGGAGAATCTGTTGCAAAGGAACTCTTTAAAGTGTTGAAAGGCAAAGATGTCACCTTGAAGACTTAGGTGCTCCTGACCCAAGCCATGGTATTTTCAATCACATCATATGCATGTGAAAGCTGGACAATGAATAAGGAAGACCAAAGAAGAATTGACACCTTTGAATTGTGGTTTTGGTGAAGAATATTGAATATACCATGGACTGCCAAAAGAATGAACAAATCTGTCTTGGAAGAAGTCCAACCAGAATGCTCTTTAGAAGCAAGGATGGTGAGACTGCATCTTACATACTTTTGGACATGTTGTCAGGAGGGATCAGTCCCTGGAGAAGGACATCATGCTTGGTAAAGTACAGGGTCAGCAGAAAAGAGGAAGACCCTCAACGAGGTGGACTGACACAGTGGCTGCAACAATGGGCTCAAGCATAACAATAATTGAGCAGTGTTTCATTCTGTTATGCACCGGGTTGCTATGAGTCAGAACCAACTTGAAGGCACCTAACAACAACAACAGGTTCTGAGAGGCTGAGTGACTTGCCTAAGTGTCTCCCCCTGCCCACCACCTCCATATGAGTGGTGGCACCTTGACACTCTGCTGCCTCTCAATCATTCTGCTACCCATATGCTGCCTTTGCTTCCCCCACCACAGGGATGAAGAACACATGGTTAATATGTCCTTGAATACCACCACAGTACTCAATACAAGCTGGATACACAGGAATATTTATTTGATAAACAGAATTAAATTCAATGTGTGGAAACTGTTGACAGATTATAGCACAGTTTAAGTGTGAATTTCCAACTGGCCCATCTAAAAATGGAATTGATTACCTTGTCCCTTGAGATATTCAAGTAGGTTCTAGATGAACCCTTTTTGGAAAGGCAGAGAAGATTTATACATATGACAGTAGGTTTGCATAAGTGATCTCCAAAGTTCCTTCTAACTCTGCATTTTTATGACTAGTTTGTTCCTCTAGTCCCTATGCCTCTATGGACTGAGATTGATTTTATTTTTCTTTTTAAGATATCCAATACCACTTCCCCAAGCCACTAATTCTCAAGAGACAAAGAGTTGCTACTTAAGATAATTGTGCAAATTCATCATAAATCAATATAACCCAGGGTACATGGCTTCCTCTGATGACTTAATTTAGGTATCTCACATGGAATGTGTTTATTACCATCCTTTGCATAATGCAATATCTTGTTAGAGGAGTGAACCGGAGAATCATCTTTTTTCCTAAATGATTGTTTCAGTTTCCATACAGGTAAGTTGAATAAAGCTAAAATTAGAAAATATCTCTGGCAGAAAAAGACAGTTATTTTATAACATCTATTGAGACCCATAAAATTTTGAAGAATTGGTATGAGGCTTGATGGGATAGTTGAAGACAGGAAGGATTTGAGAAGTGCTTTGCTGGTTTCATTTTGGGTAAGGATTTTTAAGAGGGTTCTGACTCCAACTTACAACAATATTTGGCAAAAGTACAAGAATGTGCTTAGAGGTAGAAGGGTCTATAAGAGGACACTATAATTCTAGAAGATTCCAACTCCTGCATAAAAGAGAGTATAAGTATTCCTTCTCATGACAACAATGACCATCTCCAATGTTAGAATAATTCCCTTACTATCAAAATTAAAATGGAAGACTTGGATTCTATTATTGCCCCACCTGGTTTCAAGTCTTGACACAAGTGATTGAATTGTCAAATGGATTTTAGAAAGTCCCAAAGAGTTATGATCTGGAATTTTTTGAGTTCAGATTTAGCCGGAGACAAAAACATGGGTTGAGTACTTAGATGTCTAGGAAAAGTATGGATTGGGGGCATATGGTGTCATTTTCCTTGGTGAATATATCTGGTGTTTCAGTGATAAGAATGGAAACCTCTAGCTTCCAGAGGTAAGCAACTTCTAGATCCCATTTTTCTGAGTTCTGAGAATTTCCTATGATTTGTCCATATCTGAGGGACATTCCTTCTAATCTTTTCTGAAATGTTTGAATTAGGGTAAACAATGAGTTTTCTTCAAATCAGGCCAAGTCTTTTAAAGAGTTTAGCTTATTTTGCCTCGAATAAGCACACATTGCAACCTGAAAAATGTGGTATCACAAAAATGCCCAATTTTGTAGTTGCACACAATGACAAAACTATTCAGCTAGTTATGTTAACAAAAAAGAAATCTAGACCTAGGTAAGGGTAGCCAGCCTGTACCAGTCATACTGCTTACGTTTTCTATAAAATGCTAAAATTAACCTTGCCCATCAGATTTTCTATGCAGTCATCTTTATCCTTTGCTTTTCATTGCTTTCTCCTCTTACAACTTGAATTCCCTGACAGAATATTCTTTTTTAAAGACCATCTTTGAGAGAAGTGAATAAAATAGTAGGTTCTTGGTAAATTTCTCAAAAAAATTTCCACGGATTTAGGAATGTGAGGGAAATGACAAGAGGAAAGCAATTTTGATTCCAATTACTTGCTTCCCCTAAGAGTAAAATGTCTTCTTCTTTTTTAAACCAGGAAGTTAAAAAAAAAAAAAATCTATACATCAAGAAAATTGAAATATATTGAGCATAGTAAAATTGCATTTTGTGCTTGGTTTTCTAGTGGGACATGGAGTCATGATACTCAGACTAAAACGGGTCAGTGCATTATATAACCATGACCTTAGGAGCAGGCAGCAGTACTGATTTGGTGGTAAATATAGCTGACTGGAAATTAAATCCAGCTAGAAAAATAATTCTAGTTAAAGGTCTTAATTAGCCATCTTTTTGACTGTTCTATAATTTAAGAAACAAGATAATTCTAGTAGTCTAGTACACCAAATATGTTTTAATGGACCCGGTTGCTCATTACAAATGAATCTGACAAACTATAACACCACGTAATTTTAACTTCTTGACATTCATAGGCAATTAGATTCCTTCTATGAGAATGGGAACAAAGATGAAAGATGTTTTGAGATTTTTTTTTAATCTCACTACTTATCATTTATTCAATAACAATCATACCAACAACAAATAATTATAAACTGCCCATAACAAATACTCATTTTCTTCACCAAATATGATTCTCATTTGTATTTTAAAGGGACCAATAATATTTTCGACAGCAGCACTTTTGGTTTTTATCTACACCTAAGATAGCTTTTAAGAACCTACTAGAATAGTATGAAATTAATTAGTTCTCTACTAAAATGCTATTTAAGAGTACATAAATCTCCGTTGTCAGCTATTGATAGCTCAGCATCTGGTGTAGGCCCAGAGCTACATTAAGTGAATGCAGAGAATTCTTCAGTGTTTTGCAGCACAGGGTCAGGTTTTCTCCTAACTAAAGATTAAGACAGGGGATTTAATGTCAGCAGCGAGGGGTAGTTAACTCGGACCTGATTGTTATTCCAACTCAACTACCAACTTCTAGCGGCTCAATCCTGAGAAATGACTATAACTTGATGAAGCTTCATTTTCTCTTCTGTAAAATGTTGGAAGTTCTATCTAGTTTGCATCATGGCTGAGAAGCATATATTTTGCAAAGCCTCTAACACAGAGCTTGTGTAGTTTGATTAACATTTCCTCCACCATTGCCCCCCATTCCCTCAACCATTTCCCCCCATTCCCTCATCTTGTATAGATCAAAAGACCTGGGTGAGCAGAGCCCGGGTTCCCTGTGTCTGGAGGGTACACAAGAGTCCTGAACTTCCCTATGGAGGTTGACCAGCTCCTGGAAAACTGAAAACCACTTTGTAAGCTCTGCTATACCTACCATGTTGTCATTTTCTTTCCATGCAAAGGTGTTTCATATTTGTCAAATGGAAGCTGGTTGGGTCAGAGGAATAGTCGCAGAGTGGTTATATTTGTAGGGGAGCATTTTTTAGTACTACACAGCATGAAGTCACCTAGTGCATATGCCATGCAACACCACTCAAGCCTCAGGATTTTAAAATTGCACATAAGGAGACTGTATTTTACATAATAATCAGATCATTTTTCCTAGTTGTATTCTAGCCATTATGTTGAAAAAGAACGCCTCCAACAATATTCACCTTAAATTTCAAATCTGAGGAAAAACTGCATGAATTTTGGGGGGCTTTCCATTTTGGTTTAGAATTATGGTCGCTTCTGAAATAGCATGGCAATCTTTCAGGTGACTGTTCTTTGGATATACTTATCAACACAGCTTAACTTCATGTTCAGTAAATATTTTTGAGACATTGTATGCAAAGAGTATTCTTAACTGATGGTTTATTTCACATTCCAGAAATTTTTAATCCTGAGTCACCCTTTATTTTTGTTAATACCTTCATGCAGTTTCACAATGACTGCTGAGAGAACCATTTATAAATTGGTTAAGTGTTGGGGAAGTTAGTTTTCAGGAAGCAAAACAAACTTTGCCAACAATTTTTTTTTTTTGATACGATAAGCCCCTCCCTCCCACAACTACCGCCTGTCACACTCTCTACTTAGTTTATTTATTTTCTCTTCTCAAAAAAAAAAAATCACCTTTTCTTGTTGAGACTGTCTCTGAAGTTAGGAACACACACACACACATTTCTCTCTGTCTCTGTATTTCCTCCTTAAATCTCACACAGCTCATGATGTTCTAAACTGTGCACATTTTTGTAGAGAGTTATTTTTGATGAAGAGACCCAGCATTCAACCATTAACTGGACTATCAGTTTGTCCATGTATACCAGGCTCTCAGGCTCTTCAGAAGATCAGCTAAGTCTTATCTTTGTACTTTGTATCTCCAGTCCTTTGTATGGTGCCTGGTTATAAAACAAATAAAACGTTAAGAAAGTATTTGTTGTGCTGAACTAAAACAAATGCACAATGTACCCATTGAGTAAATGAGAGGACAGTCCAAACTGTGTACCATGAGAAGGTAGTCCAGGACTTTCTCAGCCCCAATGACTCACCTTGACATTCACTTAGGAGACCTGTCTGACAGCTTTCTGAAGGACTCCATCTTTATGCCATCCTGGTTAAAATTTTGTCCTACAACATCAGTGTATACAGGTTTTTTACTTCCAAATATGTGAATAACACAAAACCAGAGGGGAGAGCTTGTCCAAGGAAGACATATGCAATGTTTGAAAAAATCTTAGAAGGGTACATATGGTTTTATATTATCTATATGAAGTGTAATGGGCACATAAAATCCTACATCAGTCCAGAAAATCACATTTGCCAGTGCACAATACAAGAGGCTTGACTTATTACACAGTTAGTATGAGAATATATAGAATTGTTTTAGTTAAATGTAAACTTAAATTGAGTCATTTTTCTGTCACTAATATCAATTTGAAGCACATTTTGAAGTGTAGTACTCAAATAAGGAACCTCTCACATTTCTTCTGTAGGTTTGTCTTAGTTATGTAACGCTGGTATAACAGAAATACCACAAGAGGATTACTTTAACAAACAGAAGTTTATCCTCTCACAGTCTAGTAGGCTAGAACTCCAAATTCAGGGCACCAGCTCCAGGGGAAGGCTTTATCTCTCTGTCAGCTCTGGAGGAAAGTCCCTGTAATGCATCAGTCTTCCCTTGGTCTGGAAGCATCTCAGGACAAGAACTAAAGGCCCAAAGGCACTCTGCTCCCAGTACTGCTTTGTTGGTGGCATGAGGCCCCCATGTCTCTCTGCTCGCTTCTCTCTTTTATATCTCAAAAGAGATTGGCTTAAGACACTGTCTAATCTTGTAAATCTCATAAATTTAATTGCCACTAATCCATCTCATTACATAATAGTGATAGGATTTACAACACATAGGGAAATCACATCAGATGACAAAATGATGGAAAATCATACAATACTGAGAATCATGACCTAGCCAAGTTGACAGACAAGCTCAAAACAAATTGTGAGAATAGTGTAACTCGAAAACTAATTTTATGAAGGCCATGAGTAAAATGGAGTTTATGCTCAGTGTCCCACAACAAGACTATGTGTCCAAACTGATATTTGCAGTTCTTTGTTTTCTATAGACTCATTTGTGCCTGTGTGCCTATATGATGTTGTTTCTGAAACTCTTCCTCCCCTTCCTCTCCTGGCTGATTCCAACATCAAGTCCCAGCTCAGACATGTCCTCCCAGTTTAACTCTAACTCAACCGCCACCTTGTTTCTCAGCTTTAACCTTTTTGTACCCCTAGTTTATGCTAGTAGCTATGTATTTATCCACATATGGGCCTGTCTATTCTACCAAAACCGTACTACCTAGTACGGTGCCATTACCACATGTGACAATTTAAATGTAAATAAAATAGAATTGAAAAATCAGTTTGTCAGTTGCCCTAGTTGTATTTCACATGCTCAAAGGCCATGTGTGGCTAATGGCTACCATATTGGACAGTACAGATATAGGCTATTTCCGTCATTTCAGAAAGTATGTTGGCTAGGCTGAGATCCTCAAAAAAGACTCTGGCTGATCTCTACACTCTCATCTTGGGCAATGCATGGAACATGGAAGAGAACCAGTAACAACTACTGAACTCAATTAGACTTAGGAATTTTGGAAGTGCTTATGTGGAAAAAAGAGTCCCTGAATGGAGCAAATGGTTAACACTTGCTCCTAAGTAAAAGGTTGGAGGTTTAAGTTCACCCAGAAACACCTTGGAAGAAATGCCTGGTAGTCTACTTCCAAAATATTAGTAATTGAAAACTCAGTGGAGCAAAGTTCTACTCTGACACATACGTGGCAGACATGAGTCAGAGTCAACTTGATGGCAACCAGTTGGTTATGTGGAAAATAGAATCGGACACATTTTATGTTGCTCTAGACATGAGGATAGAATTTCTAATTTGTGGAGGTAACAAGGAGATTGATTTGAGTTCAAAGCAAAAAACAGCTTTCTCAATAGACCTATTAGAAAATGAAATAGGCTTCTTTGTTAGATATTGAGCTCAGGTTCCAAAATCATTGCACTGAAGCCAATGGTCACCTATGAAGGCCCCGGTACAAAGATCCCTGTGTTGGAGTGGAAAGTGCAACCAGAAGAGAATAATTGAGATTCAGATATTCTCAATGTTGTGGAAGTTTTATGAAACTTTTGGAATACTGTGACTACCTGTCACATTTCGGTGCCTGACACTGTCAGCAATGATCTCTGCTCTACCTGAGAATATTTCAAGTATACATATTGTCTTTCTCTAGGATCGTTTTCACAGATGCTAACACAGTTTTAAAATGTTCCTTTAGTCTTTACTTTTTTTAAAGGAAAACTGTCTGGAGATAGAAAACTGAGTTATATCACAGGGAGATTGAAAACAAATACTAACCACAATAAACAAAGAATAATTGAAATAACATCATATAAGATTTTAGCATCATTGACTAAAGGAGTGGGGTGAGGCACAAATCACATGTATTAGTAATAGATCTGCCTTTCATATAATCAAGTTCAACAATCCTTTGGGTCTTCGCACATAGTAGGCATTCAACTGTTGTTGAATGTGGCAAGACTAAATGCAAATATGTCTGATTTTTTAAGCTCATTCTGATTTATTCAGTGAAAACCCTAATTGATCCATTTCAAAAAGCCTTTTTCTGTTTTGGAGCAACAACAATATTTTGTTATTTTTTTCTCTGTCTTCAAAAATAGTATGGTTTTAACTATAAAAAAAAGAGCACAGGCTCAAAAAAAAAAATCTAAATGTAGCTGAGAAACGGAAGAAGTTTTCATAGATTACAGCTATTTGTGTCACCAAAGACATTAGGCAAAATGTCCTTGTTATGCACAAGGTTAAATGACCTCTGGGGTAGAACGTTTCATTTGATTTGATGGGGGAAGAGTACACTTCTTCCTGTTTAGAAAGGGCTTGGCGAGAAGGAAAGTGAATTGGGGTATAAAAGGAATCCTGGCCTAAACTATGACGACGTCCTAGGCTCTTCCATTGTTGGGTTGGATGATTTGGGGCTTTTTTTTTTTTTTTTTTTTCATCTTACTGGAAGTCAACTTCTCTCTTTTTTACATGGAACCATAAGTAGTCTCCCTTTCAAAACAAAGAGAGAAATAATGATAAAATGTTATTGCCATACCAAACAATTATTTTGGGGAGAAAGACCTCAAATACAGCCCAATCATTATCATCCATTCCATACATGAACACATCTTCCTGGAGGAACTCACAGGAACACATTCCGCATATGGACACATCTCCCTAGGGGTGGTTTATGTGTAGTCACAGGATGGCTATAAAGTGTATATCCTGAGATCTGACTGTTAGAATGACTTGCTTAAGGCAGAACATTCCCAGAGGATGTCTTGTATTAAGGGTTTGATAACCATTTGAGTCAATATCCCCAGAGACAATGTGTGCCAGCCTTGTGGGCTGGTCACAGAATAATACAACTTAGTTAAGCAGGTCTAGCTTCAGCTACAAAGGTCAACTGCTTCTGTAGTTAAAGCTAGAGTCAAAGATGGGGTTTGAACCCTGACTTTAAATCAGCCATTTTACCTTAGTCAAGAGCCTCTAAAATTTAATGCTCCTCATCATAACTTAACACTCAAAGAGGTTAGCTATTAAATTTCTTATTTCAAAGTAAGATATTGGAAAATTTAATTGAGTAGAAATAAATTTTACAATGTTATATAGCACTGCCCCTTCATGAGACTTCCCTATGTCCGTTAACTTTTTACCGCTAAAGACTATGTCAACCATCTACTTATCAGTTTCCTGCTAACTCAAAGACTATGTCAACCATCTACTTATCAGTTTCCTGCTAAGTCAAATATGGGGAGGGGGTAATAACTCCTGAAACTGTAAGCAAAATTTGATAACTATTTGTATATGTGAAATTTACTGAGGCAAAATCGCATAGTTTTTATGAAACCCTCTAAGAAGATTCTAAAAAACTAGGAATGGTCATCTCTTTTAATCTCTTTTAATACTGAGGAATCAGAACACTAAGTATGTGTGGCGGGAGGGTAAGCAGTCAGAATTTATTTTAAATTCCAGGGCTTATTAGGCCAGGAGCCTGGGGACAGGACCTGATAATGTGTTGCAGCTAGCTGATAAAAGTTCGCAAGAGCCAATTGGTAAATTTTCAGGATTTTTGCAAGCCATTATTAAAAATAAAATTATATAAACTTAACAATTAAATGCATCATATTAAAATCAAAGTAATAAATATTTGTAGCTCATCTTTTTCTAGTTGTTTTTTACTAATTATTTTGCTATTATCTACGTTCTTGAGATAATTTACATCTATTGAATCTGTATGGTAGACATACTATGTGAGTGTCCCACTGTGCATCTCTTCACAACTCCATGGTCAGCAACGTCAATTTGGTAGCTTGAAATCAATCACAATAGAAGTATTTACACCACAGAAATTGGCAAATGTTCAAATCAGGCCTTTTGCCTCCCCACCTCTCAGCCAATTCAGTTGTCAAATATTTACCAGCAACCTCCAGTTCAGACTTGCCTGATTGTCCACTCGTTCACACGAGGGAGTTCATGAATTTTGGTATTATGTAAGAAAGTTGTACTACTGTAAGAAGAACTCCTAAACAACGTTAAATAAGGGTTTTTCTTGGAGGAGAATTCATAGAAAAAGCTTTAGCAAAAACAGTGCTTCAAGTCTCCATCTGACCTTTATGGATAAAAAGAGTTGTCAGTCCTCTAATTACCAATTTTTCAGGGAACATGATGCTACCATCTTTCTTGTAACTTATCATGACCAATTGTTCTCCTAAGATGGATCAGAGTGAAAAAGTTCATAATCTTCTCAAGACTTTTTCCCTTCTGGATCCCAAATTTTACATGATTGAGTAACACTTTATGAGAACAGTGAATCACATTTTGCATTTGAAATATAACCCTTACCTCTTGGGTGACCTTTTCCAAAAAGTTTCAATACTATCTCTAACCTTCGAGAAACTCTTGTTTGATTATGTTAAACTGATAAATTTCTCTGGGTTATTTGAAATAAATCATACACTTTTTTTCTTTTCTTTTATTCTCCTTAGTCAAAAATAATGAGGCCAGATATACTATAGCTCAGACTTAATGAATTTTATCTGGATGGGATTTTAGCGAAGTTCTTCTTTTAATCTTAACTTTTCTTTAATTCTTTGAGATTGTCCGTGTGGGTGTGGCCATATGATCAGAACTTCATCCTGATCGCCTAATGCAGCTATTTCCAAAATCTTTCTATAATTTCTTTAACCTGTATTAGCTAACAACTATGAATCATGATGTAAGAAAATTTCTAGAGTCATAAAAATATTGCTAGTCTTACTTTATGGGAAATATTTTTTAACATTTCCTCTACTTTTACGATGCTATAACCTAAATAGAAAAGCAGATGAGCTTTTCTTAGATGTAATTATTTTATTGTTAATATTTACTGTCTAGAGTTGGCAGAGCTAATGACAAAGCTAATATTGCTCCTCTGGTCATGAGTTAATGTCCTTCAGTCCTCCAGCTCACACACACTTTGAGGCTATTCCCAGACTTAAGCCTCCTGCATTATGCAATGTAACAAAGTGATTATAGAGCAACTTGAATGAAAGCTAGCATGTGATAGACTGGCCCAAACAATATTGTCTTCTCTGGGGAGGAAAGAAATCATCATCATTATCAAATGTTGCATTTAAAAATAAAGATACTTTAGTTACACCCTCAGTTGACAATGCAGGAATTATACATTTTTTTTTCAGATAATCCATTTTGCCTCTTTTTGTGGTTAGGAAGGCAGTGCTGTGTTCTCTTTGCTTGTCATAGTCAAAGTGACCAGGATTATCTGTGATAAGCAAGTTAATTCACAACAGATCAGTGATTACTTTGGTTTTTGGCAACACTCAAAATCATTTCTGATTAAATTTTGCAGTTCTGCTCGTTATTCTTTTAATTATGTATTTTTTTCTCCAAGCTTTGGTACTAAGAAGTACATGAAAGATGTTTCAAAAGCGTTTGTTTTTGAAGCAGTGTTAGCCTTGAAAAGAAAGACAAAAATGGGAGAGGCTAGAAGGGTAGGAGCAAAGATTTGCACCGGATACATTCAGAGACAGGATTGAATTCTTCTGCAGTGAGGAACTGTATCAGCATGTAGTCTTTTAAAAAGCTGGGAATGGAAATGGTCGCCTCTTCTTTGTGTTTATCTCTTTATATGTTGCCAAGATATAGGGAGGCAACTTGCCAAGTCCTCTCCACAGAGAAGGAAAACTCTGCCCTCAGGACATATCTTGTGTCTTGTGGAAGAAAGGAATACAGAGATTTAGGCAAAGAAAATTGGAAATGAGCTGAAAACAAAGCTTTACAACCTGATTGTGACTAGACTAAGTATAAGGGATGCTATCTAGCCACAGGTGCATAAGGTGACATGAGATGCTTCCTACTGTGTCCTCCTCTCCCATTTTCTCAGCTACTTGCCTTCTCAATGGTAAGACATTAGATAACTAATTAAAATGCTGGAAGAAATCATTATTCTTTAATTAAATAATGGATTATTGAAGGCAAACCTTTCAATACGTGATTGAAAATGCTGTTAAACTAAGAGGTCCCTTCCTGTTGAATCTATAATGTACACTGAACCCAATAATATGTCCCTGGGGTCAGTGACTGAGTTGCTTTGGATCCGAGGATAAAGAGGTTTCGGTGGAACTACACCGACATAGCAAAATAGGTCAAATGCTACATCTCAGCACCTGTGGGTGCCCTTTATTATCTCTCAATGGTGTTCATAGGTTCTAGATGTCATTAATCATGAGAGCCATGAGATGGCATACACCCCACTTGTTTTTTCAGAAAGAGAGAGTGCATGTTCTCAAAATGTTCTATTCATACCACTGCGCCTATTGTAGAGATTGGGTCTCAGCCTCCAATTTATGGTGAGGGTACCGGGGGAAAGTGGTAAATTTTCCTTCCATGAATGGCTTTGAAAAGCTATCAGAGAAGAATCTCACACACACAAACACACACAAAAAAATCCATAAGGACATACACAACAGACACAGAGACACACAAACATCTCTGTACTGTTCACCTCTGGCTAAGCATTTTTTTTAGTGATTAGTGTTCATGTAACATCAATGTTTGTAACATTCAAAGCTCTTTAAAGCCTGTAACATATATGTATATATATATATATACACATACACAAATGAGCTCAGCATTCTTCTGTGTGTATATATATATTAAAAAAAATTATATACATATATTTCTTATAATGCTATATATATATTTTTACTTAAATGTGTATGTAGAAAATGTTCTCATTTCCTCTCTCTCTCCTTCCTTTGTTCCTTTCTTCCTCCCTTCCTCCACCTTTCTTTCTCCCTTCTTCCTTTCTTCCCGTACTTACCAAAATGATACAGAAATATCTTTGAATTATGCCTAAGTATCAGATATGGAATGTGGATGATGAAATTAAAATGTAATTCTAGTGGAATTTGTAATACAGACCTTTAGGGACACAGCAGAGAATAGTGACTGAGAGTAAAGGTTTGGTGTCAGTCAGCCCTGAATCAATATTTGGCTCAATTACTTTATCACTGAACCTCTTTGAACCTCAATTTTCTCATAAATAAAATGGAGCTAATCACTCATTGTCTTGTTTAAAGATTAAAGAAAGATTTGAAATGAAGTGTTTAGAAATATGTTTGCTCATTTTAAGTGTTGGATAAAGGGTATATTCTTTGGTTTTAGGAGGTCTGTGAAACCCTTGGAAATGCATGGACAATTTTCTGGGTATGTTGAAAAATGCATTTTATATGGAGTGTTCATCAGATTCACAAAGGAAATTGGCCCTCTGGAGTTTCACATATCAGTTTCCACTAGAAGACAATCCATTTTCAGATAGGAGGCTCCTGCCTGTTAATCGTTCTTAATAAATGAATCTGTGTGTGTGTTTTCCTTCTGAAGAAAGGTGGTTTGGGTAGCATTTTTGAAGTAGTTCAAAATTATTCATTCTGTAAATCTCAGATAGTCTGTATAAGTTTCTTCTCTGAGTATCAGAAGAGTTCCTTAAGAATATAACAGTTCTGTTGTGATTATAATTTTCTTTTTAAATGCAATAGAGTATAGAGAATTTTAAAACAGACTCCAATGTTCTCTCCACTTAACAATGTTGTTGTCGTTAGCTGCCATTGAGTTGTCCACCAACTAGGCAGCTGACTCATCCCAACTCATGCCAACTCCATGCATAATAAAAAGAAACAAAATCCTACCCAGTCTTTCATCATCCCCATGATTAGTTGGGGATTGGACCATTACGATCCAGGGGATTTTCACTGGTTAATTTTCAGAAGTAGATCACTAGGCCTTTCTTGCTAGTCTGTCTCAGTCTGGGAGCTCCACTGAAACCTGTTCAGCATCATAGCAACACGTAAGCCACTAATGACAGATGGTGGCTGTGCTTGCCATGCATTGGCCAGGAATTGAACCTGGGTCTCCCACATGGAAGGCAAGAATTCTACCATTGTATGACCACTTCTCTCATCCCAACAATAAACAAACAAAAGTTGCCATTGAGTCAATTCCAACTCTTAGCATCCTAATTTAGAAATGTGTAATGTAGTCTGAATTGCAGATGTGTTTTTATAGCCTGGCTTCTCAAAGTTTTTCCTCAAGGTCTATTATTATTTTTTCCTTGCATTAAGTGTTATTCCCTGTGCTACTGCTAACAGACATTTAGGCGTGCTCCTCCTTGTAGCGTATTAGGGAAAAAAACATTATACAAGTTTATATTTTCAAGTATATCCACTAATGAACAACAGAGGCAATTATCTATTTAAGTTAGGAATGCAGTTCCTTTGACACTGAAATAATTTTAGGAGTGATTTATCCTCCCTTCCCAACATTTAACTTTAATTATAGGTAACTGACTCAGCTGTCTACAAGTTTTCCTGTATGTATACCACTTCTGCTTGGCTTGTAATTATGCATGGCAAAGGCTGTGTTTGAAACCTGTCTACTGTGCTTATAAAGAATATCCACTTACTATGTTTTCTAATAGATAAATTCCTTGTTTTTTGGCCTATTTTTCATTTGATGTGGTGGATATTAATATGTACACAAAAGTCATACCTTCACCTCATTTTTTTGTTTCTATCTCATTTATCCTCATCAACCAAGCCCAGTATATCTTCACTGGTGGAACTTGAAAAGGAATCAATGGAATTTCCATGGCATTTTCCACTCTGGTGGTACTTTTTTAAGGAAGAGTCAGGCATGCTGAACAAGACAATGACAAAAGTCTGACACTCAGACAGGCTTACCTGTGTAGTTGTTGTTTTGGGATTTTCTGCCTATATTTATGTATTGATCTATCTATCATCAATCTAATCTATTTATACAATCAATAGACACACATGCCTTCAGTCAATATGTAGAAATGATAGATGTAGCATTTTATGTTACGTTTCTTTGTGTTCCTATGTGAACATCCAAATACTTTTACTATTCAAAGAGCACAGAAAATACAAGCCAGTTCTGGGTCTCTAGGTAAACTAGTAAAGTTTGTCTCCTCAGCCTATTAAAGTAAGATTTGTAAATGAGATTTTTCCCATTACTTGACAAAAACCATGAGTTAAAGTTTCCAGTCAGGTGCCTTCTATATAGATTGACTAATTAGAGTAATTATTCTCAGGCATGGCAATGCTCCTCTCAAATCCATCCCTGTCCTCTGGGTCAATGATAAAAATAAGGCAAGCATGCACATTCTTAACCAGCTGAAATGCAACATAGGAATTAAAAAAAAAAAAAAAGATGGTAAATAGGAGGACTAGCAAAAGAGAAATAGCTTTGAAGATACATTTTTATGACAAAACACTTCACAAGGAAGCATGAATTTAGAGGGAAATATACAACCTGCGTCAAACATAAATGTACTGAAATCAAGAATCCCAAATGGAAACTAAACTCTATAGGATGTTGCCAATAGTTCAAATACGATGAATCTATACCATGTTACATTGTTATTTTTGGCTTATACAGAGGTTGATCATTAATATAAGCCAGACTGGAAGCAATGACAGATGTCAAACCATCATGTAAGCACAGCTGTGTGAATTAGTTCCATTATTACCTATAAGCTGCTCTGACCTTGTCAGTTCTGGTGAGGAGAGCACTTAAATCTTGAGTCCTGTCAATAAATATCTGGCAGCTGATCCAATTGCAACAGGGCATGACAAGGTCACGATGTTTTGCAGCATCCCCTACAAATGATAATAACTGTGGCGGCCAATGAGATTACAGCTTGTGAGGTACCACCCAAAATGATGTATTCAACTGAAACTTATTAATCACTACAGGCTGATTTGGAGTAGATGATAAACTAGGTCTGTAGAAATGGCAAGAGATTAAAAAGAAAGAAAAGAAAACCTAGTTCAAGTGAAGCAACTTATTAATTGGGTTGTGCTTACTTACTCCAAGCTTTAGACATAGAATAAAATTTGTTAGATCTGGCATTATGGGCCTTAAATATCTAGGCTTTATTGGAAAAGGGCTGAGGTTGAATTATTGCAGGGCTTTGAACCATTTCGTTCTGGTTCGAACCCCTGCTGAGATTTTCATTTCTATCCCAGATATACTGAATCCAAAACTACATTTTAACAAAATCCCCAGGTGATTCTTATGTATAATACATTTTGAGAACCACTGCTGTACTAGTGGTTCTCAGAACTGGTCCCTAACCAGCAGCATTAGCATTGCCTGGGAACTTCTTAGAAATGTCAATTCTCAGCAGGGGTTCAAACCAGAATGAACCAGTTCAAAGCCCTGGAATTTTGTCAGCTATTATTTTTTTAGTTTTTATTATAATACAGATGTGGTTATTTACATAGAAACCCAAGTTGACAATGATAAATTTGATAATAAATTTATGGTAAGTTTGGATGTGGGTGTCAGCCAATTAAATGAGCAATCAAACCCCGAATACAATTAGAGTTTCCTTTGAACTGCTAGTTCCATGGAGAGTCCCATTACTGGGCAAAAACAGATAATTATTTGGAAGAAATCCATCAAAATATATTGTCTGGAACTAAATAGGAGCTGAAGTAGTGACTGTGTTTATTAGGGAGAAAAACTTAATTTGGAATCAAAATCAACTATTAAGTTTTAAACAAAATATATTGAGAGAGGCAAATTAGAGGCTTGAGAATAGAAACTAAAACCTCCAATATTTTTCCCAAGTGTGTGTGTATTTATGTGTGTAGTTTAAAAAAAGCACAGTAATTATTTGTTCCCAGTATAGCAAAAACTCAGCCCAGAGACTCAAATGCCTACAGAGCCAGGAAATTAAATGAATATTAACATGAAGCCACTGGTATATGATGTCTCAGACCCAGACTGGAGCCAACCGGAGAACTCATCTCTTGCTCTGTTTAAAGGCATTCACATTAAGTTTTATTACTTCAAAACCTTTTGGCCAATCCCAATGCTGGTGATTTTGATCAGCAGCACTCCAGATCTGGGAACTCAGATTGACACACTTAGATAATTAATAGACCAAAGTCACCTAAAGATATATTATGTGAGGATGACAGAGATTTTACTATTCAAAGATTCAAAATATGAGTAACACCAGACTTTGTGCATAATATTACTAAAGAATATATTTGGTTCACATTTTTAGAAATGTTTTTAGGTTTCTTACCTAAGAAGTCAGGCTATAATAAGGAAATATTATATTTCCAGCAATGTGCTTTGAATTCCTTGGTCGAAGTACCTCTGCTAATACATTTCATTCAACTGAGTTAGCTCAAACTTTCATGTTTATTGATAGCTAGCACTTCACTTCACTTTCCCTAGCTATTTCACTGACTTGTAGACCACTTTTACCATTGATCATTAGTATCTATTCTGCTTAATTACACATCTGTTGATATCTCAGTAATTTCTACTTCATTTGCTTCTAAGGAAATGGTTGAAAACTCAAACCTTTTAAACCATTTCCACAGCTCTAGGATAGGTTTCTGTCTGGTAGCATTTATGTGTTCTCAAAAGGGAATATATATTTATGGAGAGAAAAATTAGAAATCTTTTTCCTGTTCTACCCTGCAGGTACTTACAATGAAAAACTTTAGTTCAGTTGGAAGTAAATTCTTAGTGTTTAAGATATATCCACATTAATTAAATTAGTAATAAAATTGCTGGGTAAGCATATATGATTTTCAACTTAGCCAATTAATTAGCATTGTCCACATTTCTGGACTATGCCTTATTACTCAATAAATATTTGTAAATAAAATAGATGGATGGGTAAAAATATTATACTTATAGCACTCACAGCTATTATGGATAAAAATTATAAAATACAAACTAAGAATTAATTTATGAATAAATACTATTGGTATTGAAATGGTACCAATTCTAATATAGGCAAAAAACGCAAGCAATATTAAATAACACTGGTCATACTTAAGTGAAATGGGTATAAACAAGTCTTTATTGCCACAATAATGCCAGAAGTACTAATTTTAATAACTTCCGTATAGTTCCAAATCACCCAGCAGCTCCTTGGGAGAAAGACCTGGCAATGTGTTCCATGAAGATTACAGCCTAGAACACCCTATGGGGCAATTATACTCTGTCATATGGATTGCTATGAATCGAAACTGACTTGATGGCACATTACAGCAATATGCATGAACAATATGTCTTTCTTGTTTATTTATTTTTTGTTTATCACTTTTTTCTTTATTTAGAACTCAGCCTACAAAAATAAATAAAAGAAGCTCAAAGATACTGTATAAATATGTTTATAAGTTTTTATTATTTACTCTGGTGTTAGAAACATTGTTTCCAACAAAAGATGGGTATGGCGTAATAAAAATCAGGGATGTTCCTCAAAGTCCACAATCCTTGTTCACCATGCTAAATGCCTATATATATGACAGAGTCCATAAGACACTTAAACAGTTCATGCATTGTGTTGATTGTGCAATTAGGGAAGAGGTGTTGGTGGCTCCAGATGTAGGGTGAGAGCAAAAAAGGGAGAAAATGGAAATAAATGTTCAAATGATCTGAGCCCAAGTTTGGCAATTAGGTGACTTCTTTGTTGGACTCTATGTTAGATTTGTACCTATGAACATTTATTCATTTGTGCAGGTCGCATTCTTAGTATGTATGAGAAACAAGATAAAATCAAATGTTTTGGCATTTACTGATTTTGTTAAAATGTCCTGGTTAGAGAATTTAGAATTCGTTAAAAATAAAACTATTTTCTGATGCTCTGAACTGATTACCCAGCATTAAACATATTAACTTCTTGGTATGCTTCACCTACACAAAAAACAAAAACAAATCCCTTGTTGTTGAGTTGATTCTGACCCATAACAACCCTCAAGAACAGAGTAGAACTGCCCCCATAAGGTTTCCAAGGAGCGTCTAGTGGATTCAAACTGAAACTTTTTGGTGAGCAGCCTTGCTGAACAAGTGAAAACATCTGTCCCTTTGACTTTCAAAGACATGGCATTGTCACTGGTCTGATCATGCCCTGAACTTTATTATTGAAGCCCCAGAGTGAGTTCTCTAGGTAGATACAATGAAGCAGCAGGAGTAAACTGGGAAACACATGTGACAGATGTCATTACAATCAAATCCATCAAATATTACTGCTTTAAATTCACTCAGAATTGATTAGATCCACTCGTGTTATCTTGCCTCATACTGTTTTTGTTTAGTTTAGTTAATGTTGCAATTAATCTTCACAAAAATTTAATTCATCCCCAAGCTTCTTTCATGCCATGATCTGTTTGTGTAAATCTTCTGAAATAAAATACCCTGTCTAATTTGATCTGCTGTCCTGATTGAAAATAGCATGGTGATATAGCTTTGTTTCTACAGTGATATAATTAAGATGCCCACGCTTTTCTAATTAATCTAATCTAAAATTGCTTTGGCTATTAGATATCCTAATAGAATATAATGCATTGTTTTTCTTTCTTATCTCTGCCATTAGTCAAGAGAATTAATTCTGCTAAGTTTAAAATCTACTCAGTGTTTATTTGCATATTCAGATTTCAATCTAAGCTGGATTTCTTTGTCAAATATTAACCATCACTTATTAAATTAAATGATTTTCAATAACCATTTTAACAATGTTTAAAATATAGTATATGTTATGTAGTATACTATTTATAATATATGTGATATTAATATTTATAATATTTTCTATCATATTCTAGATAAGCAAATTCAGTACTCTTTACATTGCACATTGTAAAGGGGAACAACAAAAAAAAAGCATTTAAAGAAGAGCAAACAAGGAAATGGCCAGTTAATTTTGAATATATTCATGGCCATCACAGTTTATGGTTAGTTTTTACACATGAATAAGGAATACTGAAATTTTATCAATGTTCTTTTAAGGCATAAGACTGCAAACAGGGAAAAGGAGGAAAATATTGATTCTTCATTGCAATTACTTATGTAAATAATACATAAAATTTGCAGTGGAATATTTATTATATTTCTCTAGAAAAAATGTCAGGTATCCAAAGAAAGAGGATTGTATTCATAAGCAGACACACGCCTAGATGTTTTATACATCAAATTGACCTTTATATCAATAAAGAGTTGGAATAAGAAAGACTTTAGAAAAACATCAGTAATCTTCTCTGAATCTTTTAATGATACATCATTGTACAAATCGGCATTTTCCATCTGAGGGTAGATGGCAAAGATTGTTTTAAAAATGGGGCACACAAATTAGAATTAAAGTTTTTTTTTTTTTTTTCCTTTTCTGGCTGATAACTCATATTTTATTTTTTAATGAAATAATTTAACAATAAAACTAAAAGGGCAAAGTCCATTAAGCAACATAAGAATGCAGTTCTACCTTCTTCAAAGAAAATTCTCTGTGTATCACATCACTCAGAATATAAGTACAATTAAATGATTCATAGTAATATTACAATCACACCACATATTAAATATACTAATGAAACTGTTTTAAAAAATATCTGTACGGTCATTTTACAAAAACTCTGACTGAAAACATATATGTTATGACGTTGGGTACTGTCGAGTCAGTTTCTACTCATAGCAGTGTCATGTGACAAAGTAGAACTGCCCCATTGGGTACACACACACACACACACACACGTATCTCCTTTTTCAGTTTATGTATTTTTTAAAAAAGGAGTTGTATGTATTCTTCTCAAAAAGAAAAAAGAATGTGAATTGCATTGTACTGTGATTAAGAAGAAAACGTATCATGGAAAACTGTTCAACATTATCACTCTTCATGAAGATGTGAATTAAACAACAACAAAATACCAGTATAGGCACTCCTGGTTTAAGAACATTCAGCTTAAGGACAGCTTGTACTTGTCCTTTAATATTATGTAAATTTGCCCTCACTTTGAAAGGATTGAACCAACCTCCTGGCAATAAATTCTTCATCACAGTCACCTTCACTTGCTGCAGGTACAGCTTTTAAATCATTGAAAAGACTTCTAAGCCTTTTCTGACACTAAAGTAAGGCTAAACATGAACTGTATGCACCTGTTCCGACTTGCGTACAAATTCAACTGAAAGACAGAGTTAGGCATGGATTTCCTTTGTAACCTGGGGACTTCCTGTATGTACCCATTGTTGTTTTTGTTGTTGTTATGTGCCATCAAATTGGTTCTGACTCATAGCAACCCTATGTAAAACAAAACGAAACACTGCCCGGCCCTGTTCCATCCTCACAATTACTGTTATGCTTGAGCCCATTGTTGCAGCCATTGTGACAATCCAGCTCGTTGAGGGTCTTCCTCGTTTTTGCTGACCCTCCACTTTACTAGGCATGATGTCTTTCTTCAGGGACTGATGTCTCCTGATAACATGCCCAAAGTATGTGAGACATAGTCATGCCAGCTTTGCTTCTAAGGAGCACTCTGGTTGTACTGCTTCCAAGGCAGATTTGTTCGTTCTTTTGGCAGTCCATGGTGCGTTCAACACTCTTCACCTACATTACAATTCTAAGGTGTCAATTGTTCTTCAGTCTTTCTTATTCAACATCCAGCTTTCACATGCACATGAAGCGACTGAAAACACCATGGCTTGGGTCAGGCACATCTTAGTCTTCAAGGTAATAACATGATAAAGGAGGTTCCATTAGACCATAAATTTAAAAAGACTGAAAATACCAAGCTTTGGCAAAGATACGGAGAAACTGGTTTACTCATATGTTGTTGGTGGGAATGTGAAAATGGAACAAACACTTTCAAAACCTGTTTTACAGTTTCTAATAAAGTTAAGAAAACCCTTTGGCATAGTGGTTAAGTGCTATGGCTGTTAACCACAGGGTCGGCAGTTCAAATCTGCCAGGTGCTCCTTGGAAACTCTATGGAGCAGTTCTACTCTGTCCTATAGGGTCACTATGAGTGGGAATGGACTTGACGGCACTGGGTTTTTTTTTTTTTTTTTTTTGGTAATAAAGTTAAATATATGCCCTTGTTATGGCCTGGCAATTCTACTTCTAGGTATGTAACCAATAGATATGAGTGCATATGTGTACAAAATCATTTGTACAAGAATATTCAGATGCGTTAATCACAGTAGCCCCAAACAACCCAAATGTTCATCAACAGGAAAATAAATAATTTTATAGTCAAATGGTAGAATACTAAACAGTAATAAAAAAGAATGCAAAACTGATTCACGCCATAATATAGATAAATCTCAAAAACATTCTTTTGAGGAAAAAAAGGTTTATACTTTATTACTCCATTTACATAAAGTATAAGAAAAGACAAAATTATTGATGATAGAAGTCAGAATAGAGATTACCTCTGGAGAGCTGGTTTTAACTAAAAAGTGTACAATGAGAATTTTCAGGGAAAGGAAATACTTATCTCTTAATTTTGGTAAAGGACATAGGCATACAAACAGATAAACTTGATACATATTACAGAATAGACATATATGTGTGCATGTATGTATATATAGCAAGCATAAATGTGTATATACGTGTATATATCAGGCTATATGATTAAGATTTTTACATTTTACCAAATGTAAGTTATATCTTAATAAGTAAAATTAAGACAGTATTATTGTTATATTTTAAAAAATTAGGGTGTTTTCATGAGCACGGATTTTACTAAAACCTAAAATGCATAAAGGTTTTGAAATCTGAGTCCAATTCCTGTTCAGCCTGACTGCCCTTGCTTTCTACAAAGCTCATACCCATAGCTTTCTTAAGAATTGTTTTTGTCACACAGAACCCTGCCCATCAAAGCTCAAAGCTCTGTTAATGCCATAGGGAGGAAAGAAAGCCTTTGTAAATAAGAAGTTACTCTCTGCAGTATCTACTCCTATATCTGACTTAACAGCATTTGAAAAATGGCATCAGGTTTAAAGACCACATAACAAATAACAATCTTAGACACTCATATATGCCAAGACTGTACCAATCACAATTACGTGGACTATTTCCCTGTAATGCTGTTTCCATAACAACATTAATGGAGTGGGCACAATTATTTAACCTTAGTAATCTGTGGACCCGCACCTGAAGCCCAGGCGCACTGACTTCAGAGAACCTCTCCATAACCACTATGTTATTTTGTACTAGTTATTGCGAGTGTCGTGATCATAGGACAAAAACAGCTGACCAGTTGTAGTCAGGCTATCATTTGGGTCATTGCAATGACTGAGATAAATCACTGACTTGATGAATCATTGCAATTTCTTAAGCGCATATTTGATGTTAAGCAGTTCTTTGCACAATGTGGGCAATTATTTATGCTCCTCAGATGCATGTATCTGTAGAATGCTTCTATACTTGTAAATAAAGCAGACTGGCATTATGGAATATAAACACAAGACGCAGAAAGGCAAGTAAGAGAAGGCTAATGGGTACTTGGATTCTGTTGTTGTTGTTAAGTGCCATCAAGTCGGTTCTGACTCAGAGACACTATGCACGCCAGAATGAAACCGTGCCCAGTCCTGTGCCATCTACACAATCATTGTTATGCTTAAGCCCATTGTTGCAGCCACGGTGTCAGTCCATCTCCTTGAGGGTCTTCCTCTTTTTCCCTGACCCATACTCTACCAAGCATGATGTCCTTCTCCAGGGATTGGTTCCTCCTAATAACATGTCCCAAGTATGTGAGATGAAGTCTTGCATTCTGAAGAGAGGCTAACTGGATTTGAGTTTGGAAACATCAAAGGAGATGTTAAAAAAAGAATGAGGTTCTATGCAAGCACCTGGAGTTAGAAAGAGAAAACACAATACATGGAAGACCACAGTGAGGGTGGCCTAGAGACTACTTGGTGATGAAATCTGTATGACACTCTATTGCAGAAGAATTGATTTTTCTCTATGTAATTGAATTTCCTAGGGAATCCAAGAATTACCACATAGACCATATTTAAATTTTATGCCAAGAAATTAAAATTAGAATGCATTTCATACTGTAGTCAGGGAAGGAAAATTGAAATATAAAATTATCATCCTTTCAACTTCCTTAGAAGTTTGATAAATGAGAGAATAAATATCAACAATTACAGTCAGATTCTAGATTAGCCCTAGATTTTTCCGGTTTTATCAACAAGTCAAGAAGCTTGCTGATGAGGAGTTTAACAAAGTTAACCCATAACTGATTTTTCAATGAATTCATAGAATTACATATAGGGAACAGACTGGAATCTTTCTCATCTGACCAGCTGGCTAAAAACTTGGAATAGAGTTTTAGTAGGACTTAAACTTTATTTATTTATCTGAATCAAACAACATTCAACCTGTATAAATGTGATTAACCTCAGGATCTCTTAACAACTAATACAATTTCAGTTTTTTTCTAGTTAAAATTTATTGACATTTTTTTCTGGTGAAAATCCTCCTTGGTTGTGTTTAGTGGCTGGTTACTTTAGATATTCCTCGTACTGCAGTGATGCTTAGTGTGTGTGTTGAGTGTATGTGTGTGTGAAAGAGAATTTAAAAAAAACGTGAAAACACATGCTCTTGAAATATTTTGTAAACTACCTTAAAGAAATCTATTTTTTCCTTTTAATTTAGAGGAGGTTATACATTTATATAGAGAGTCATATTTATGATGTTTTTAAGAAAATGGTGTGTTTTTTTTGGTAACTATGCTTTTATGCATAGATAATGGAGATCCATAGACACTTTATCATGTCATATTACTTGTGAAGCTATCCACTTTTTAAACAAACACATGCCTAAAAAGTGACCCCCCCCAAAAAAAATGAAGAAAATTCCATTACATCCTATAGACTAGGCTATTACAACAGTAACATATTTCTTAAAAACATATATGTTACTAAGATCGTTACTCTTTCTTCAAAACACAGGACATTGTATGGTGTATAACTTCCCAAAACTCATGGAATTTATTGAGTATAAGGATCCACATAGTTAAATTTATCACCATTTAATTTCAGTCCATGGTTGAATAATAAAAGTAAATTATACCAAAAGTTATCATTCTTGAAAATACTCATTTTTTCCAAAAAGCATTTTTTTTTTTTTACATTTTCCCTTACTTTTTTCTATCTTCTCAAGCTTCTATAAAGTAGAAAACACATGTAGGTGAGTAAGATTTTGGAGGCCGAATGTATGGTTACAGGTAGGTTCTTTATTCAGAACCTGCTCCTATTAAGACTATTCAACAAATGAGGCAAACATCTTTCATTAAAGACATTGATAAACATGCCTCTAAAGAGCAAAATAGCATATTTGGTCGGAAAAGTGGATTTCATTTTGGAGTTAGAAAAGTCATTTGAAAGTCTTGCCTTGTTTTTTAGCTATAACTTTAAAAGTTACAATTTTAAGAGTTCTAATCACATGTTAAATAAAAACAAAAACTGTAAAAAGCTCTTTGCTGTGTGAATTTTCATTGCATTATCCATTAGAAAGTATGAGAGTGAAATATGCTGCCTGATGTTTTTGAAAGTTATGATCTCTCATAGAAATGAACCCAAGCATATAATAAAAGCCTAATTCTTCTGTTTTTCTAATTGTATAATAGATGTCAAAATACTTGCCTTTAGTAAAAATCACAAGGGAAAATGCTAAAAAATCATAAAGGTCTTTGCAATGCGTTAAGTTATAGAAGAAATGCACAAAGAATATCTGTTTGTTTTTCAAAAGATTTTTCACATGCCTGCCCTTTAATATTTGGAGCTTATCAACAACTAGAAGATTGAGTCAAGCACTTATGGTAAACTGGTTTTTACTGAGGTATGTTTTTTTTTATGTTTGCTAGTTGATAAGGTTTCCCTCTGTGAGAGTCTAAAAGTAGCCAGTCATCTTCAACCAGATGTATTTATGTCAATGTGCAATGGAGCACTTTTTAGGAAATGGTTTATAGAAGTTCTAACTTACGCTTGTTTTATGAAAGGCAATGTGGCATTCAATAGCTGTGGTATGTTCTATTTTTTTTAAATTGGGTGGAGAGTTTACAAATGTTTCCTTTATTAATATGCTTCATAAAATGCAAATATACTTTATATATAACTACGTATCAATAGTTCACAGTCAAAATAAAAATTAATAATATCCCATTAGCCATTCTAAAGAAACATATAATTTAAGCAGAAAATCTAATTTTTTTCAGTCTTTATCAAAGTGGGTTATTTTCAGTAATTTCATCTCTAGGAATCTAATTATTATTTTAACTAAATATATATTTAATCTTATAAGTTTGTGAATATCTTCAATATTCACACCAAAACCAGAACCATTGCTGTCAATTCTGACTCATAATGACCCTATTATAGGACAGAGTAGAACTGCTCCATAAGGTTTCAAAGGCTGTAATCTTGACAGAAGCACACCACCACATCTTTCTCCCACAGAGTGGCTAGTGGGTTCGAACCGCTGACCTTTTGGTTAGCAGCTGAGCGCTTAACCACTCAATATTCATACTGAGTCCTAAATCTGTAGTTCTTGGGTATAAGAAACAACCTAAAACTGCTATTTACATTTTAAATATTCAAGGATTATTCCTTCAAACAATGGTCCATAAAGTTATAGAACTAATAAAACCTGAGGCTCAACCCTTCCACTCCCAGTAAGTACACACATGCTCATTTACGAACTTTTTAAAATAAAATTTAATGTAATAGTCACAGAACTCCTAAATTCACTCATTGATTGTAGATGCAACACTATGGGTGCACCAAAATAATAATAATTCTACTACTTCTTTCCCTATATACTTACTGCAGGTTGCCTGAAGTTGTTCCTAACACAGACTTAAAGGACCTTTTCAGTTTCATATTGCTTAAGTTGCCCATGTCAATTCCCCAATGGCAATGCGTCAGTCTCTTTCCATTACCTGTTCTTAAGCCCTGTGTGTAAAGCATTTGGATTAAAACAAACATGTATGCATGCAGCAGAGCACTCCGTGTTCCATTGATTTATATGTAGACTTGTTTTGAACTTTAATGTTAAAAATGGATTTTAAGTGTTTATAAAATTGCTTAAGACCTTCCAGTGAATACTGAAAGATGTTATCATACGATCCTACTTAAACAGAATGATACCACTACCCCTAAACAAATAAATAGAAACAAATATTGATACTACAGAGTTGGCTACAACACAGCATCAAGCTTTTCACTGCATTGATTTTACCCAAATTATGGATGCAAAAATTGTCCTAGTTGTTCCCAACCATACTTTAAGAGAGAAGCATTTCTCACTAAAGTCTTGGCTCACCCCCCACACTTTCTCTCCAAAGGTGTTTACATATTCTGTTCTCTGTGTAAGGAACACTCCTGCCCTACCATCTATGCTTTGTTTAAAAAAAAAAAAAAAATTGGTAGCTTTAATTTGTCTTTGATCCTCAATTTAGGCATCACTTTTCCTCAAGGATGACTTCCCTGAACAATATGTCCTCCCTCTATTGTAACACATAATTAATGTTTTTCCTGAAATATGTAAGAGCAGAATTTAATGTGATGCTTAGCATATTGTAGGTGCTCAAGAAACATTTATCAGTGAATATTAAATGAATGAATAAATGAATGCTATAACAATCGAGCGGCTCTGGTGGCACAGTGGTTAAGTGTTTAGCTGCTAACCAAAAGGTCAGCAGTTCGAATCCACTAGCCTCTCCTTGGAAACCCTATGGGGAAGTTCTACATGTCCTACAAGGTCACTATGAGTTAGTTTTGACTCAGTGGCAATCGGTTTCATTTTGGTTTTTTATGACAATGAATACTCAAAATATACTTGTTTGTACTAAGGGAAGTCGACACTTATTTTAGAGATACTCATAACAAGAACTGAAAGAATTGAATTCGGGCATTTCTACATATAGTGTATGTAGAGATAATCTTATTTTATACCAAAATCATTATTATATATGTATTCATGCAGGGTTTTTTCAATATATTTTCTTCATTAAAACTCTGTTCCTTCTTAAGTTTGAGACTAGAGTTCAGAGCCATGGAGAATTCCAAATGAGAATTCCAAACCTGAATTTTCCTATAAGAAAACTAGTAACATTTATTAATCACAGTTATGAAACACTGTGCTTGGCTCTGTGACCTATACCATCTAGCACAATTCTTTCAACAAACCTCATTTTTTAAAAAATTTTTATTGTGCTTTAAGTAAAAGTTTACAAATCAAGTTGGACTCTCATACAAAAATTTATAAACACCTTGTCATATACTCCTAAGTGCTCTCCTAATGAGAGCACACTCCTTCCCTCTGCTCTCTCTTTTCCTGTCCATTCGGCCAGCTTCTGACCCCCTCTACCCTCTCATCTCCTCTTCAGACAGGAGATGCCAACACAGTCTCATGTGTCTACTTGATCCAAGAAGCTCATTCTTCCCCAGTGTGAGTTTCTATACCATAGTCCAGTCCAATCCCAATCTGAATAGTAGGCTTTGGGAATGGTTCCTGTCTTGGGCTAACAGAAGGTCTGGGGACCATGACCTCCAGGGTCCCTCTAGTCTCAGACCATTAAGTCTGGTCTTTTTATGAGAATTTGGGGTCTGTGTCCCACTGCTCTCCTGTTCCCTCAGGGGTTCTCTGTTGTGTTACCTGTCAGGGCTGTCATCGGTTGTAGCCGGCACCATCTAGTTCTTCTTGTCTCAGGCTAATGTAGTCTCTAGTTTATGTGACCCTTTCTGTCTCTTGGGCTCATAATTACCTTGTGTCTTTGATGTTCTTCATTTTCCTTTGCTCCAGGTGGGTTGAGACCAATTGATACATCTTGAATGGCCACTTGCTGGTGTTTAAGACCTCAGGCACCACTCTCCAAAGTGGGATGCAGAATGTTTTCTTAATAGGTTTTATTATGCCAATTGACTTAGATGTCCCCTGAAACCATGGTCCCCAAACCCTCTCCCCTGCTACGCTAGCCTTCGAAGTGTTGTTTATTCAGGAAACTTCTTTGCTTTTGGTTTAGTCCAGTTGTGATGACCTCTCCTGTATTGTGTGTTGTCTTTCCCTTCACCTTAAATAGTTCTTATCTACTATCTAATTAGTGAAAACCCCTCTCTGTCCCTCCCCCCTGTTGTAACCATCAAAGAATATTCTCTTCTCTGCTTAAACTATTTCTCCAGTTCTTATAATAGTGGTCTTATACAATATTTGTCCTTTTGCAACTGTCTAATTTCACTCAGCATAGGGCCTTCCATTTTCCTTCACATTATGAAATGTTTCATGGATTCATCATTGTTCTTTATCAATGTGTAGTATCCCACTGTGTGAATATACCATAATTTATTTATCCATTCATCTGTTGATATGCAGCTTGGTTGCTTCCATATTTTTGCTATTGTAAACAGTGCTGCAATGAACATGGGTGTACATATATCTGTTCATGTAAAGGCTCTTATTTCTCTAGGCTATATTCCAAGGAGTGGGATTGCTGGATCATATGGTACTTCTACTTCTAGTTTTTTAAGGAAGTGCCAAATCGATTTCCAAAGTGGTTGTACCATTTTACATTCCCACCAACAGTGTATAAGTGTTCCAGTCTCTCCACAACCTCTCTAACATTTATTATTTTGTGTTTTTTGGATTAATGCCAGCCTTGTTGGTGTGAGGAGGAATCTCGTAGTTTCGATTTGCATTTCTCTAATGGCTAATGATCGTGAGCATTTCTTCATGTATCTGTAATCTACCTGAATGTCTTCTTTAGTGAAGTGTCTGTTCATATCATTTGTCCATTTTTTAATTGGGGTTATTTGTCTTTTTGTGGTTGAGCTTTTGCATTATCATGTAGATTTTAGAGATTAGAAGCTGATTGGAAATGTCATAGCTAAAAACTTTTTCCCAGTTTGTAGGTAATGTTTTTACTCTTTTGGTGAAGTCTTTGGATGAGCATAGGTGTTTGATTTTTAGGAGCTCCCAGTTATGTGGTTTCTCTTCTGCATTGTTTTGTATACCGTTTATGCCTTGTATTAGGGCTTCTAGCGTTGTCCCTATTTTTTCTTCCATGGTCTTTATTGTTTTAGATTTTATATTTAGGTCTTTGATCCATTTTGAGTTCGTCTTTGTGCATGGTGTGAAGTATGGGTCTTGTTTCATTTTTTTGCAGATGGATATCAAGTTATGCCAGCACCATTTGTTAAAGAGACTGTCTTTTCCCCATTTAACTGACTTTGGGCCTTTGTCAAGTATCAACTGCTCATATGTGGATGGATTTATGTCTGGATTCTCAATTCTGTTCCATTGGTCTGTATCTGTTTTTGTACCAATACCAGACTGTTTTGACTACTGTGGTAGTATAATAGGTTCTAAAATCAGGTAGAGTGAGGCCTCCCACTTTGTTTTTCTTTTTCAGTAATCCTTTTTCCAGGGCCCCTTTCCCTTCCATATGAAGTTGTTGATTTGTTTCTCCATCTCATTAAAAAAATACCGGTGGTATTTGAATCAGAATTGCATTCTATCTATAGGTGACTTTAGGTACCCAGTACCCAGTGCCCTCGAGGTAGAATAGACATTTTTACAATGTTAAGTCTTCCTATCCACGAGGAAGGTATGTTTTACTACTTATATAGGTCTCTTTTGGTTTCTTGCAGTAGTGTCTTGTAGTTTTGTATGTATAGGTCTTTTACATCTCTGGTAAGATTTATTCCTAAGTACTTTATCTTCTTGGGGGCTACTGTAAATGGTATTGATTTGGTGATTTTCCTTCAATGTTCTTTTTGTTGGTGTAGAGGAATCCAACTGACTTTTGTATGTTTATCTTGTATCCTGATACTCTGCTGAGCTCTTCTATTAGTTTCAGTAGTTTTCTTGAGGATTCTTTAGGTTTTTCTGTGTATAGGATCATGTATTCTGCAACTAGAGATACTTTTACTTCTTCCTTACCAATTTGGATGCCCTTTATTTCTTTATCTAGCCTAATTGCTCTGGCTAGGACCTCCAGCACAATGTTGAATGAGAGTGGTGATAAAGTGCATCCTTGCCTGGTTCCTGATCTCAAGGGGAATGCTTTCAGACTCTCTCCATTTAGTATGGTGTTGGCTTTTGGTTTCAACAAACCTCATTTTTACAAACAAGGTTGATAAGAGTTTTCAATATCCCAAAACGAGATTCCAAAATTCAGAATTTTCTCCTACAACTCATTGCTTCTTCAACATCCATTTGAATCTAAGGCTCTTATAGCTGGCATCAAACTAACATTATCTCTTCTTGCTGTATGTTCTCCATCATTTAAAAAGCCAATACCTCTTAATTTTGTAGAATACTTTGGAATGGAAATTAACTATGTGATTTGGGAATAAAATCTGCGATAAGCTTTATATATCCTCAAATGAAGAGAGGCTGGAGACCCGGCTATAAGCTATCTTCCGTGGGCTTGGAATCTCTAGAATACTTGCAGGCACGGGTACTTCTAATTTAAATCATCTCCTGGGATCTACACACTCTTAATGACTACTACCCACCAGTCTCATCTTGGACTCTGCTTCTTTTATCTATCCTTTAACAAACTTTCTCCTTTCTGGTCATAAAATAGCTAATCTGTAAATGAAATGCCCGTTATAGTATCCTGACCAATGAAATTTTACAGATACCCTAATTGCCAAGCATTGGCAAACTATGGTCCATGAACCAAATTCATCCACCATTTATTTTTGAAAATAAAGTTTTATTGGAACACGGCCACACTCATTTGTTTGTATATTGTCTATAGCAGCTTTTGAAAACCCTGGTGGCATAGTGGTTAAGTGCTACAGCTGGTAACCAAAGGGTCAGCAGTTCGAATCCACCAGGTGCTCCTTGGAAACTCTGTGGGGCAGTTCTACTCTGTCCTATAGGGTCACTATGAGTCGGAATTGACTCAACAGCACTGGGTTTTTTGGGGGGTTATAGCAGCTTTTGTGCTACAACAGAAGAGCTGAGATGTTATGACCCACAAGAGTCTAAAACACTTATTATCTGACCCTTTACAGAAAAGGGCCTTTGCTGACCCCCTGTATTAGACATAAATAATTATTAGCTGTGGTTTTAAATGACACATTAGAGAGAGTTAAGTTTCCTGGATACCAGGAGTCACAACTTAAAATGATTGTGGCCACATACAGGTAAGGTAAAAGCTAATCAGATTTGGTGTAAGAATTAGGGAATAGTAGAGACTGATAACCTGGAAAGTGCATATTTTGCTTGAAGAACACAACTACTTCTCAACCAAGTCAGTTCATCTTACTAGGGTGTAGACCATGTATTGAGAAGCCAAATTCTTATGTGAAACCTTTAAATTTTAAAATGTGACTCAAATCTTTTAGGACAATTTTGCAAAAAATAAATAAAAACAACAACAACAAAACACATTATGCTCTTGGCTTGTATTTGGTCACAGACCATCCGGCTGTAATCGCGACTTAAAATATTGAGTTCTTTTTCTAGGAATCTCGAATTGAACCATATCGTAGTGCCAAGGAGTGGTTTCCAAATTTTAAATGTTTTTGTGAGTCACTCTTAAATTGAAATCAAAGAAATAAAGGTGAGATACTATTCCAAATCAATATGACATGTTCCGTACACCTTATTCTTAACTCTCAATGTAAATGTTAAAGCAATCTAATTAACCTTGTGTGAACACTTGCCAATATCTATTGAGGCAAAGAGAAAACTAACAAATACCTTAATTGCATCTTTCTACATCTTTATTTTAAAAATTCCTTACAGCAACAAATTTTCTGTTCTGGGGTATATGAGATCTTTAGGATAATATGGTGGACAGATCAAGGTCCTAGCACCCTCAGCTGGTTAATTGTGTATTTAATAATTAAATAGTTATTTTTTAAAAAGGGGCTATTTTAAAGGCTAGGACAAAGTTTAGGGAACAAAGAAGAGTGCAGAGCCCCTGGGCTAATAGTAGTTCTTACAACTCATTACCACTGCTAGGCTAGTAGGGTCAAAGGGAAGACCAGCGTATTGAGCCTGGAACAAGGGTTCTATAGCCACTTAATGGGAGCTTTCTGTAAAGATGCACAGATAATCAACTGGAGCTTAGAAGCCAGAGAGCAGTGAGAAAAATATCCTGACCTTACTCTCCTCCCTTTCTCTCACCTCCTACTGGTTTTTCCCATTGCTGAGCCCATTGGAAGCCAGGGGAAAAGACAGTCCATTGAAACATCCATAATGACCAGCCTCCTGGGGCACAGATCAGAGTGAGGAGAAGGTAGAGTTTGGCTCTGGAGGGGTCAAGAGGGAATACTCAGCACAGTGGTCTTTCCCTCTTGTTTGAAGTGTCCTCTCTAACATTTGAAAATTGTATGGTCTTTTCAAGCTGAAAACAGTAATGTAGAACATGAATTGGAAGCTTTCTCTATAGAGCAACAGAAGTGAATGAGCTGTGAGTGAAACCTGGTGCAGAGAGCATCAAATGTGTCTGCTAATGACTATTATTATATCTTGTTCTATTATGTGTTTGGTGAGTTGAGGAATCAAGTGAGGGTGATAGACATGGTGGAAACTGAAATACTGTCCCCCCTTTCGCATCACCTGAGAGGAAGTGTTAGGCAGACCATTTGTGTTCTAAATAAACTTGCAGGTATATGCTTTGAAGGCAGGATTTTCATGGATAAAAAGAGAAGAAATTGTGAGAGATGTATTGGAGCATTCCTGAGTACTGAATTCAACTGAGACTGTTTCATCCTGAAATTCAGTTGATTGCCTTAATCAGACGGTGTTCCTGCAGTTGTCTCTGCAATGGAGAGAAATAAAGCACTTCACTGTCAATTCTAGTTACAGGCCCGCCCTGATAAGGAAAATACACTTGGATGCCTGGACGGATGTTGCACATTTCTGGGAAACCTTAATTAGTGTTTTGGGGAAAGTAAGTGCGTAGTAGGATAGTGGCTACATTTGGTTTTCCCTGGACTTTACTCAAAAGGTGTGGTTTCACCTACAGATGACTGCATGGAATATTATTACTCTGTGGGCTAGAATTTCCATGTTTGGTTTGGGTAATACAGTTGCAATTAAAATCTTGGAAATGCTGTTTCTTCTCCCCCCACTGCCAGCTGGTTTCAGGTTATGATAACAGGAATAATATATTTTGGTTTTATTTCATATGTGCCTTGATTAATTTCAGCATATAAATTTATCTGAATACATTTTTTAGCACATCTTTTTCTTTCTGTGTAAGTTTGAAAAAAAAATTAGTTACACGTGAAGGATTTACTGTGCCTGTAAATTCATAATTACAAGTTTTAAACAAGGCTCAACACAAACTTGGAGATTGTTATCAAAGGTGGGTTAAGAACACAAGCTCTAGGGTCAAAATACCTGAGCTTCATCCAAGATCTGCTGTTTATTAGCTCTGTGAACTTGGACAAGTTACTATACCTTTCTGTTTCCCTTATCAATAATATGAGGGTAATAATATTCTCTCTCCACTGAAATTGTCCTAAGCAAGAAGAATTAATAAATGCAAAGTACTTAAAATGCTACTGGGAGTATAGTGAGCATTTAGTAAACCTTACAGTGATTATGCTGTTGCTAAGAAGGAGTGTATATAAATATCAGATAATAATAGGAAACCATAAAACCCTTTGGAAAAACTAGGAACACTAAATTTATTTGAAAAATGGTATCATAGTGAGACTAGGATGCATATGAAACTGTACCACCAGGATGCTTACTATTATTGTTTTGCTCTGTTGGGAGAAGTGCCCGACTCTGTTATAATATAGACATTTATAAGAACTATTAATAAGCTGAATACTTATTGATAAGTCTTTCTTTTCTGGTCATCTTAATTTCTGCAAATTCAATTTGGTGACTATAAAAAATCCAGATAATAGAAAAAAAACAAACAATAATCCTTTTTTTTTACCACTCAAGGAAATAAAATATTTATAGTAATATTTTACTTTAGAGACATTTTGTATTGCTAGATTAATGAGGAAATGATTTATATGTTAAATAGTAAATGATGAAAAATTTGTATTAAGATTATAATTTCCTTTATAAGAATTAGAAAAAGACGATCCCAAGGAAATAACTATCCACCTTCCAAACAACTTGTTGTTAGAACTGTATTTATTCTCAAGGCTACCTGAGAAGAATTGAAAGTTTAAATCAGAAAAATATGAATAAAATAAAAGCCTTTTAAATACTCAGATTTGTTGTTCAGCTTTGTATTCCAACAAAAATCACATATTGTTTAGCCATTATCTAATTTTGAATGCAAATAATGAAAAAAAGAGATATATGCAGGTCTATTTCATAAAATACCATAACAAGGGCAGTAATACGGTAGTTTTTTAAAAATTCTGCTTTTCTTTAAAAAGCTCAGTAACATGTAAATCAGTGAAACAAACTAAAAAATAATAACATTCTTTGTAGAAGTAAACCACTACTACAATTATAAGAAAGATGACATTTTCCTGCTATAGAAAATATAAGCAAGTTAAAAGAACTTCTGTATTTGTTATCTTAATAATAATTTCTGCAAAAATTTCCCTTTGCTTTTAATAAAAGCTTCAACAATTCAAAACATGAAGTTTTACATTATCGGCCTATTCCCATGTTGTGCTAGAACTGACTTGCTCAGGCTCGTGAGAGCCAGTTGTGCACATCTTTCCCCAAGTCCATGTTCAGTGCAATTCCATTGATAGTTTCTAATAGGCAATAATGGGAGTATTTGCACCATGCAAATTGGCTAAAACTATAAATAAGGCCTTTTTCAGGGAAAAAGTTATTAAACATTTATCAGCAAACCACTAAATGCTCCCCATATTTGAAAAGTCCAGTTAAAATTCCACTCTGCTTCCCCCACCCCTTGCCCCCCAGTTTTGTAATAAGTAAAGAACCGTATGTATTACTGCTAAATAGTATAGAAGTTTTTAATGGTCTGTAACAAGGCTGTTCACATAACCACAAAACACCTTTGGAAATAATGATTTCAAGGTTTTCTAAGAATGCGTATTCTTACAACTAGGTTGTTCTTTAATATGAGGGCTTTTTTTTTTTTTTTTTTGGTGGTGGTACAGTGGCTAAGCACTTGGCTGCTAACTGAAAGGTCAGCAGTTCAAACACACCAGCCCCTGTATGGGAGAAGGATGTGGCAGTCTGCTTCCTTAAAGATTTATAGCCTTGAAAGCACTGTGGGCAGTTCTGCTCTGTCCTATAGGGAGGGTCGCTATGAGTCGGTATGGAGTCGACAGGAATGGGTTTGGTTTTGCGGTTTTTTATGAGGTCATTTTTACAAGAAAGTTTCTTCCAAAGATTCTGCTATTGCATTCCAGAGTTTGGCAGTATACCATCCGAGTTAAAATTCTGGACCCCAGAGCTGGGCAGGACTTCTTTCAAATGTATTTTACCACTCGACAGCTGAGTGACTTTCAAAGACCTAATTGTCCTTTCCAATATTTTTATCTTTAAAATGGGTGTTACAATAATAATATAAAATGTATGAGGATTTAAAGCCTTAACGTATGTGGAGAGTTTAGCACAGCAACTTTCACAATCAAAGGCCCTCACTTATGCGTGGGTCTATTTGGCAATTTCTGTGTGATCTCCTCCAGGAGTTATGCATGAGTGGCTCAACCCTTGCTATCCTTGCTGCAGATGCCCCAAATTCCAGCTTGTCGTTTAGTTAGTGGAATTATTTTATACCTGCTATTTTTTTTTCTAACCTGTAAATGCAGTCTAAAATAAGTATTATTTTACATATTTGAACTACAGTTGAGGTGAACAAAATTTGAGGAATATTTTGATTATTGTTATTGTTGATAGCTGTACAGGAGTTGTCCCCTGACTCATCATGATCCCATGGACAATGAAATAAAATACTTCCCACTTCTGTACCATCCCATGATCGGTTGTGGATCAGGCCATTATGATCCATAGCGTTTTCATTGGCTGATTTTAGGAAGTAGATCACTAGGCCTTTTTTACTAGACTGTCTTAGTCTGGAAGCTCCCTGGAACCTGCTCAACATAGCAACCTGTAAGCCTCCACTGACAGACAGGAGGTGGGTAGGTGAGAGGTGCATTGTCCGGGAATCAATTTCGGGTCTCCAACATGGAAGGCAAGAATTCTACCACTTACCCACTGTTGCCCCCATTCTGATTCTGATTATTAGATGAGCAAAATAAAAAACTCCATAACTTGAGTGGGCAGAGGAGGAGAATGGGCAGACAAGTGTTAGAATGGAGAGGACAGACTCTAAGAGAAAATTCTGAGCAGAATTTATAATTTTCGCCTTGAGCCCATCATGTTTAACTTTTTTCTTTAAAAGAAAAAGGCTAATTTTTCTCTTAAAATACTTCACTCTAAAGACTTACTCATTTATTGTTTCACTATATAGAAGAAGAGTCAGCATAGTTAGTGGGGGGAGAGAACTGGTAGGAATCAGGAGAAATGGGTATTACATTTTGGGGCACAATCATGTACACACCACTTCACCGACCTGGAACTTTGTTTGGCCTCCTTTGTAATCTCTAAAGTCCTTTTCCACTCTAAAATTCCAAAGTCATCCTATGGAAATAATCTGTACAGTTTGTGGTTTAAGCATTTGCAAATGCTTTTTGAGTACATTGGCCAAGGGAAAGTGTCCATGACCCAAAGAGCTCATCAATGTGATGAGGAAGGAGGAAAATGGGCATAGTTTCTAGCCACAGATTCACAGGGAATGGGCAACAGAGATTTGACTCAGCAAAGAAAACTCAAGCTCATTTAATTCTCAGAAACTATTCCATAATAACTGGTCCCTAGCTGGTTTTTAGTCCTTTTGATAAGTTTTTGAGTAATAACAACACTGTAATTACCAATCCAATGTAAAATTCCTAAGCCCAGTGAAATACATACGTTTTAACAGATGTTAATAATTTATCAGCAGTGGGTAAAGGAATCATAGCTGTTGTTTCTTAATAGATACAAAGTTGGCATATCTTTCCTAGTTACTAACAATTTGCTGCAGCTGAACGTATAAAAAAATAAAATAAAACAGCCTAAACTCTTATACCTCCCATCCTCTACTTTCCATATTTATAGGAGTAGGGGAGGGGATTTTACTATTCTAGATTATTCCCTCCCTAGAAGTATTTGTATGTATATGAATCATATATGAACATAATCAGCTTGTATTTAAAAAAACAAAAAAGCATTACAGAAAGGCAAACTTTTAAAAATGCCTTCATTTCCAAAAAGATGAAGAGCTTCCATCTGTATGAACTATGATCTTGGCCTTAAATCTGAATAAAACTCTTAGAAAGATATAATTAAACAATATGTGAGCATTTTCTGAGGTATCAGCAGGAGCCAATGAAGGTTCATGAAGAAGAAATCATTTAAAATTAGTCTCATGTTATTTTTAAATGACATTACTAGGCTAGAAGATGAAGGGATTTTGTAGAAACCCAAAACAATTTTCTCCTGCTATCCCTGGTGGCATAGTGGTTAAGAGTTTGGGTGCTAACCAAAAGGTCAGCAGTTTGAATCCACCAGGCACTCTTTGGAAATGCTATGGGGAGGTCTACTCTGACCTATAGGGTCACTATGAGTCGGAATTGACACGATGGCAATGGGTTTGGTTTTTTTTGTTTGCTTGTTTTTTGATTCTTAAGGAAAAGATTGGGGACAGTGAGTTACATGGGAGTGAATTTCTAGTGATACATAAGTATAACCTAAAAGGAAAGAAAGATGAATTGATATCAGTCTACGTGAGTACTGGCATCAAAGCTCTTAGGTTGGCTTTGCCTGTTCAACTCATTTGTTAAAGGTTGGTGTGATGCGACTTGGGCTGCAACCAACTAATAAACTGATATTGAACTACGGTATGAAAATATAGTTCCCAGTACTACGGAAAGGCCAACTCTCATTATGCCGGGACAATTCTAGAATAAGATTCTAATATTTGACCTGATGTCAAAATTTAGAACATTTTACCCAAAAATCTCTTTAGAGTGTGTTGCCTAAGATAGTGAAGAGTACTTAAAACCACACCATTTCATGGAAAGTTAATATAACTGAGGATGCTTCCGCTTGAAAACTGGAAAATTAAATGTGAAAAAATTACCTTATGATATATGTAAAGAACTTGATATTGAAGAGAAATTAAAGTGTAAAATGTCTTTCTTGGTGTAAAAGTTAAGACTGATTTTGTTTTGTTTAATATAAGTAAAATGCCTTTGTATTGGTTATAGATTTGTATAACTTAATCTTTCATTCGGGAGTCATGTGTCTCATTACATGAGATGTTCAAACTCAGCTTGGAAGAAGACTTTTCAGAGTGATTGGTAATGGGTTTCATATTGAGTTAATTCAATAATATTCAAGGACTTTTAAACTCTAAGTCTTTTTTTTTTCCTATGAGTCTATGGAAGATATTCCTTAAATTACTATAAAAGGTTGATGAAGGTATTGATATTCAATAATTTTTTCTTAAATATATACTCACTAAACAAAATTGAGAAATTGTCGAAAAAAGGAAAGAAAAAAAGCTCTGCCACATCAATGCAACATTTTATTTCTTTTATCATATGCATAAGCATATATATATCTTATGAATGTTTCCTCTTAATACACACAATTTTCTCAGCCATCATTTAAAGGCTATTTTATAGAGGAAAAACAAAATAAAACAAAAATAAAGTGCTGTCAAATTTCCATCTCTATGCTTTCTCAGAGCTACGTATTCCAACTCTCGGTTTTACAGAGTCAAGATAGCTTTTCTCTTTAAAAACGTAACTCTCATTAGAAACTCACACCTGGTAAATCCCACATCTATGCTACCCCAACCCACCTTTTACTTTAAGACAAAACTTGAAGAAGTCTTACAAGATGTGCATGGGTATTTACAATCTCTGTCTAATGACACCCCATCCTCGTAATACTTTTTATTATCTCTTCCAGTCACCACAGATTATCTAGAATATTGTTTGCAATTACCCAAACCTTTTATTACTCGATTTAAAAAGAATCAATATAAATGATAGTTTCCTTGGCATTCTTAAGCTGATAGGGAGCTATTTTCCTTCTAGTCTGTGTTATTCTTTACTGTAACACTCTTAGAATCTTCCATGATGGTTAGGTTCTCCTCTTTTTCTACCAGACTACTGGAGTTGGTAAAGTTTTATTAGGTGATCCTACATCTTACATTGGAGTAATGGAGGCATCTGGTTCCTGTTATGTAGGGACAGCTGGAGTAAAAGCCACTGTATATAATGAATGTGGAAAAGACTTTCAAGTTCAGCAATGAATAGTCCTCAGAGGCGCCACAGTGATAAAAAATATTATAAAGGCCAATGCAGTTCAATAACAACAATAATGATATTAGCATCAACAAACATTGATATAGCCCATTACAGTTTATAAAGAGCTTTAAATCCAATGGTTAAAAGCACCAGCAGGGCTCCTTCTATTATTCATTAATATGTATTGTTTATTTATTTTACAGTATTCCTCTTGCGTATATATAACATATGTATAACAATCATAAGTATAACACACACATGTATATATATATATATATATATATATATAATAACAACTGAAAGGTTGGCAGTTCAAACTCACTAGCTGCTTCATGGGAGAAGATCTCTGGCTATCCGCTGGAGTAAAGATTTCAGCCTAAGAAACCTTATGGGATAGTTCTACTCCGTCCTATAGGGTTACTAGGAGTTGGAATTGACTCGACAGCACACAACTACAACAAATAAATAATATATAAATTACGCATAATATATAATACAATACATACCAAAGCAAACCTATTGCCGTCAAGTCAATTCCGACTCATAGCAACCCTACAGAGCAGGGTAGAATTGCCTCATAGGGTTTCCAAGGAATGCCTGGTGGATTCGAACTGCCAACCTTATGGTTAAAAGCTGTAGCTCTTAACCGCTACATCACTAGGGTTTCTAATACAATACATAACATATTATATATAAATAATTAATATGTGCATATTTACTTATTTTATAGGTAGTCTTCCTTTTGCCTATAACCATCACTTTTCACATTATTCCTTGATTTTCCTAAATCACCTTCTGCTTATTCAAACCATCCTCCAGAAACTAAGTGATGCTGAAGGCTCCCTGTAGACCAGCACCTTCACTGGGAAAAGGGCCCAACCCTTGGTCAAAGTAGAAAAGGTTTGCTGGCTCCTTTCCAGCAACTAACCATTAGCTTTGGTTAATAGTTTATAATATTGATTAGACTGAATTAAAAAATATAAACTATGGTGTTCTTTCTATGCCTGATTTTAATGGGAAAGCTTCTAACATTACCAGTAAAGATTACTTGGCTATTGGTTTTAAGAAAGTATTTTTTTTAAAATCATCATAAGTGGTTATTTGTCTATTCATTACTAGGAATTATGTCAGCTAATGCATTTTTATGTCTTCTGAAGTAATCATAGTTTTCTCAATATAAAACCATCCTCAAATTTTTGTGATAAAACCTACTTGATTATTTTTGTACTAATTTTCATACACGAACTACTAGGCAGTTTTTTTAAAAATGTTTTTATATTATCCATATCACATTTTAAATTCAAGTTTACACTAGTTTTATTAGATAAATTGAAGTCCTTTCCATCATTTTCTGTACTCTAGGACTGTTTAATTAGTGTGAAAATTATTTGTTTTTTAAGTTTCTGAAACAGATCATATGTCAAGATTGTTGGGCTAGGAAGCATTTTTGGAGGTAAACTTCATTTTTTTCTCAACTTGTTTATGCTTTCTACTTCTTAAAGCAGTTTATGATTTATATTTCTGTGTCTAGTCAAAAGCTGCGTGAAAATAGTATTTATTAGCATAGAGTTGCAGGGATGCTGTACTAGAATTTTGATCCCCTCTTCTTTCTTGTTTCATTTACTTTTCATGCCTCTAATATTGTGCTTTCTCACTCTTAATTCAACTATTGTTTCTTCATTTTCTATCTTTTTTGTGGTTCAGTTCATTATTTTTCAACTACTGTCATCTTTCTTCATTGTTTCCTTTAGTCTTCTTTTTTGTTTTTGTTTTTTTACCTTTTGAATTAATTTTAAGGCCATTCATTTATCTTCATGCTTTCTTTAAAAAAAGATATATATATATATATATAAAAGCATTTAAGACTATAAATATTTTTCCAAAGTTCAGCTTTGATAGGTTTCAATATGTTTTGATCTATAATATGATCATTATATTTATATTATATATTAATTATATTTATATGTATACGATGAATAAGGAAGACCTAAGAATTGATGCTTTGAATTACGGTGTTGGTAAAGAATATTGAATATACCACAGACTGCCAGAAGAACAAACGAATTTGTCTTGGAAGAAATATAACCGGAATGCTTCTTAGAAGAGAAGTTGGCAAGACTTCTTCTCAAGTATTTTGAACATGTTATCAGGAGGGAACATTCCCTAAAGAACATCATGCTTGGTAAGGTAGAGGGTCAGGGAAAAAGAAGAAGACCCTCAATGAGATGGATTGACACAGTGGCTGCAACAGTGGGCTGAAACACAACAATAATTGTGAGGACTGCACAGGACTGAGCAGTTTTTCATTTGGTGTTTTGTTCAGTTTTTCAAGCAGGTTGGTGTACATAGGGTTGTTATGAGTATTGTATATATGCTGTGACTTTCACATATTCTTACACATACCATTTGTTTAGGAGACAATCCCACAGTGGTTGGATTTTTTGTTTGTTTGTTTGTTTATACTTGCTTAAATTACAGTCGTGTTTTCAATATATTCCTGGAATATATTTTGTATATTTTTGTCTTTGTTGGATTTTTTAAAGTGGCACTAACTTCAGGAAGTTCTTTACATTGAAAAATAAAAGCTGACTTCTTGCCTGTTTTAGGCCCTTTGTTTTCCCTTTTGTGATCACCCAGAACAAGATTACCCTCTCTTCAAATATTTAGTTCCCTTACCATTTCCTCATTGAGTCTTCTTTTTTCCAGTCTAATATTTTTGTTTCTTACAGTCTTTTTTTTATAATACTGTTTGGTGTCTCCTCTCTTCCCAGGCCATAATGTTAAGAAATTTTTATTTTTCTTAAAATATAGGATAATTCATCGTTTTGCAATTCATATATTAAGAAACTGTGGCAGCAACGTAAAATGTCCCTCACCAATGATTCTGATCTTTTTTGGAATAAGTCATGGAGAGAGAGAGAGAGGAAACATGTTTAGCATTGCCTCTGCCTTATTACCGTACTTTTATGAAAATAAGGCACATCTTCTATGTTTGTTTGCCAACCGTTCCCTCCCCCCACGAGGTATTTTCATAAACGCTGCTATGCCTTTTTTTTTTTTTTTTACATATTGCTGTAAAAAAAGAAAAATTAGCAAAGCATGCTTACGAAAATACTTCGTGGTGGGAGGGCACAGATGGCAAACGAACTTAGAAGATGTGTATTATTTACGTAAAAATACAGTAGTCATTTTCTTTCCATTTACTTCTTAAATTTAAAATTGTTTCTTACGAACAACCGATTATTTTATATACCAAGAAAAGCAACCAATGTTGATATTTAACTTACATGCCTTAATAAAATTATCACTTGTTTATATTCCTTGTCAGTTTTATCCAAAGGTGAGTCCTTCACTCTGGAGAATTTATGTAACAATTTTCTCCCATTCTGGAAAACAGCAAGAAAAAAATAGAGCACTCTGGCAAAGCCATTACGAGCATTGGTTCTCCAGTTGTGTTCACTGGGTTTGAATCCTGTGTACTACTGCTATCTATATGACCTTTGGCAAGTTCTAAAATTCAGCTCCCTCATTTGTAAACTGGTGAGATTAGTGGCGTCTTCGAATCCACCAGGTGCTCCTTGGAAATCCTATGCGGCAGTTCTACTCTGTCCTTTAGGGTCACTATGAGTCGAAATCAACTCAACAGTAATGGGTTTGGTTTTCTGGTTTCTTTCAAAGGTTGTTGGTATGAGTAATTGAGAAAATGCATCAAAAGTAGTTATCAGAGTGCTTGACACATAATAAAAAATAGGGTCTCCAAAATGATTAGCTACTATTTTTGTATGTGTGTGGTCATTTTTGGTTCATTACAAAATTTATTTATACCATTCTTACATAGATTTAAGCTTTCTTGACTGCTTGTGATATGTCTTTTTTTCTTTTTCTTTTTTTTTAAACCAGGCATCTAAAGGCAGGTAAGTTTTGGTAATTGTAAAAAAAAAAAAAAAAAAAAAGATTCAGCATTTTTGAAGCGAGGATTTCCCTAGGTGCTTAGGAAAAAAAAAAAAAAATTACCATGACTTTCTATCCTATAAAACATTCATGGGAAGAATGATCCTGTACAAACTTATCCACACCTCATTAGCAGAAGCTCAAGATGAATTGACACATTTTGCCTGTTTTCTGTGACTACACTGTCTATCTTGCTGTTACTCCAACATCCCACCTCCCCCTTACATCACAGTGATGACTGCAGAGTAAAAATTAAAGAGTATGTTGATGAGTTTTTTCTCCTAACAAAGAGAAAATGACAATGTGCTAAACCCTGAAGACTTTTTAATTAGCCCAAGGTAGGCAAATTATGTAGCCTGAATAAGTAAATATTGTCAAAGAGAAAATGGATCTATAATTACAACACAGTAATACTCTGACTGATAAAACACTTTATTTCTCAAATGCTTCTAAGCCTATAATTTAATTTCAATCTCATTACAACTCTGCATAGTGGAGAGAGAGAACGTCCACATTTTATACACCGATGCGAATGAGTACCAGGTCAAACAGAGCCAGCTGAACGTTAATCCAGGTTTTCTGGAAAAATGATGCAATAGGAAAAAACAAATACGAACACACAAACAAATAAACCAAAAACTCACTGAATTACTGAATGGATAATTTACTCAGCCTCTCTAACTGATGGAAACCCTGGTGGCATAGTGGTTTAGTGCTACGGCTGCTAACCAAAAGGTCGGCAGTTCGAATCCACCAGGCGCTCCTTGGAAACTCTGTGGGGCAGGTCTATTCTGTCCTATAGGGTCGCTATGAGTCGGAATCGACTTGACGGCAGTGGGTTTTTTTTTTTTTTTGGTTTATCCAAATGATAAATACTTGGGGAGTTATAATAACCTATTATACATCTTCTGAGTTGAGAGATCAGTTTTTGATTTCTGACATTGCATGTAGCTTATTGCCTTATCACATTTATGTTGAACTTCCTCTATACTAGTTACAATTGAGCAGAATCCAACTCATGGCTACCCCATGTATGTCAGAGTAGAACTGTACTCCATAGGGTTTTCAACGGTTAATTTTTAAGAAGTATATCACCAGGCTTTTTTTTTTTTTTTTTTTTTTTGAGGCACCTCCAGTTGGACTTAAACCTCTAATTATTCAGTTAGTCAGCCATTTATGTTAACCATTTGCATCACCCAGGGACTCCTTCCTTTATATGATGCATTAAACCAGAACCATTGCCCTCGAGTCAATTCTGACTTATAACGACCATGCAGGACGGGATAGGACTGCTCCACAGGGTTTCCAAGGGGCGCTTAATGGATTTGAACTGCCAGCCTTTTGGTTAGCAGCCATAGCACTTAACCACTACACCACCGCAGTTTCCACAATGCATTATTTCATGTTTGTTGACTTACGAGATAGGATAGAAATGGTCTGATATAAAGTAGTTTTTGGAATGTCCAAGGTATTATAATCATTGGTGTCATCCTCTATTTTCTGATGAAATTATAATAGGAAAACATGGGAATAAACCACTTGGTTTTGTCACTGAAGTTGCAAGAGCAAAGACCTGGGTCTGGATTGGATGTTGCTTTTCTGGAAAGCAGTAGAAAGCTTTGGTGACTTTTGGATTCAATGTTTTCTATCAAATAATATTTGAAGGTGTTAGAAAAGGTAAAAGAGATAATCTGTACCAATTACCTATATGATTAACTATAAATTACTGGGAGCGTTATTTACAACATGCTAAGTTATTTTAAGTTAACTATAAACTTTGTTATTATTCGGCTTAATGAAATGACATTTGGGATCCATATAGTTGAGATACCTTAATTGTTGTTTATCCTTCCAGGGGAATGGCACACTCCATCCTAATAATATAACAGAAGCTTAAATTATTTTTTTAAGTAGCCAAAAATGATATACCTGACTGATCCAATTTCAAAATTTTGCAAGTGATTTTCAGGAGAAACTGATGCCATTTTCTGTAGCATTTCATCAGATGAAATTTGATTATACATATTTTATTATGATCTCAATCATCAGAATTATTTAATAATGCTTACTTTTACCTTTGAATACAAGGATAGAACACTTTGTACAATAAATTTCAACCTAAAAAGTTACATGTAGATTGTTTTTAAAATATTGCCTTATTTAAATTCACTAGACTTAACATGCTATAAATCTTTCTACAAAATAAATAAATACACTATCTTTTTTTGAACACAAGTTTTCATATGTAATGTTTGCTTTAAGCAAGATTAGCTATATAATCTCAATTAGGCCTCAGTGAAAGAATTGCTTTGGAACCCAATGTTCGAACTGAGTTCTTAGAATTCTCAAAATGGATCTCTTCCTCTCTCCCCAGGAACTCAGAAATATGTCATTGCTATAAAACCCCCAATTTACTCAACCATAATAAGAAAATAATAATAGTTTTTACCTCACATAATCTCATGAATTATTCATTTTAAGTATTACTCTTGTACTATGTGCAAATCTTGGTTTGCAAAAATGGAATTTTCTTTCTTATATCCTATCTTGATTATTTTTTGAGCAACTACCATTTTACTGAAGGTGGAAACTTAATCTCTGTTATCCTGGGAGTGCAGTGAAATAAGGGTACTTTATATACTGCCAAGGATGGTGAGGGCTGGATGTCATCTGGGCATTGTCATCTCTGTATCCCAACCTTCACTGACACCCCCTCATTTCTATCTGGTTCTCTGGCCATGGTCTGTAGAGGCAGCTGTTGCGTTATCCTTCTTTTATAGCCTTATGGCCTCTTTTGGTCCAGTGACTGTCTAGCCTTGACCAGTGTATTCAGATACTTCTCAGAGGTGGACAAGAATCTAAGATCACCTCACTTAACCTCCAACTCCCTACCCTTTCTAACCCAACTGGAGAATTCATTATCCAGTCGCCAGTGGGAGAGGGGGCTTCATCATGTTTTGTTTATTTCCCTCTGTCTCTTGTCCCTTATTGAAATTCCAAAGCCTTTCCTTGGCTTTTAGCCAGAACATCCCTTCCATGAGGTAATAAATGTTTCACTACCTAGCTGGCCAAACACAGAAAGGATCAAGAAGTAACAGAAAAAAAAAAAAAAAAATCAGTTAATGTTTCAAAGCATTACTCTACTGCATTTCTATTAGAACTCATTGGACTTGTGTGACTGTTGTAACTTCCATAATGATGTTTTGGTCAGGTGTTGGTATTTTAATATTTTGCATGGTATGTTCTGTGAGGAAATATTTCAGGAATATGCTTTTAAAATGGTAAATGTTTTTAATACAGGATTTAATCTTCCAGTACTGTATATAATGTATGATAAACTATTCTATTTATATAGAATGTTCTTTGGCTTTTACTACTTACTGGTTTCATTCCCAACTGATCATGGAGATGGCTCAGGCTCAGGCAGTCTTTAGTTCCATTATGCATGGGATTGTGCTTGGGGTCACCATGAGGTGAGGGCTGATTCCACGGCAGCTAACAACAGAAGCAACGTACTCAAAACCCCAAAATTCAACTATATTGTTTCAGACTAATGTTTAAAACTCAAATATGATGATATCTGAAATAGTTAAATAAAACCTTGTCTAGTGCTACTGAAGATATTCAACTACATTTAAAATAAGGAAAAATGATAATTGAAACAAAGAGTATAGGTGTCTTGCCCTGAGGAATATACCCTATAGGAAGAGGACAATTTTCCATTGAAGTTAGGTTTGTGGTAGGAAGGGAACAAAGTCCAGAGAATGGAGGACCAGTGTTTAGTAGACTCAACAATTGATGCCTGTCTACATGGGAATGGCTGGATTCTAAGAGGACCTTAGAGGAAGTGGAGCTTCAGGTCTTCTAGAAAACTCAAGAAAAGAAATGTTAGGTAAAAATTTTAGGTGCTTAAGGTTATCCGAGATAGTTGTTTATATAAAAAAAAAAAACCCAAAGTGCCAACCATTTCCTTTTCTTTTTCTTGTCTTCTGTTTCTGTCAATTTTTCTTCCCTCTACTCTTCTACTTTCTTTTTTCTTCCCTCACTTCCAGTATCCCACTTGTTTCACAGCTCTACTATGCCTTCCTTTCCTATCGATGTTAGCATTAACCTGTGTATTGCTTTGACTCACAACCAAGGCAGTTGTTATTCTCCATTCTCAGCTCTTATGAGAATCTGACCAGGAGAGCAAGCATTCCAAAGTGAGGGGCCATTGACTTGATATGAGAGAAAAGTTGGCCTTAGAGTGGATGGAGGCGAAAACAACTTAGCATTAGCATAGGGAACCATGCAGGCCTGAACAGTGATGTATTTAAAGATCCTGATAAAGAAAAATTAAGGAATATTAAAAGGTAATCTCATAATAATGGCTAGTAAGACAAATGTGAATTTTTATCAAAGCTCAGGTAGCCAGTCTGAAATATACTGTACGTCCAAGTTAATAACATTGTGGAAAACACATTGCTCGTGTTGCCCACACAGGCATATTTAGTTCAGACAAACAATGTTATGAATGATAACTGGAAACACGTTTATCCAAATCAGTGTGTTTTAGCTACCATTAACAGCAGCATTCTTTTTGTTTGGTTTGTCATTTTTGCTTTCTCAACTTTAGAATTTACATTATTTTTTTCTAAATTTTATTTATTTTATTGTTTTCATTGAGAATATACATAGCAACAAAAAAAAGCATACATCAATTCAATAGTTTCTACAGATACTAGTTAGTGATATGGCTTACGTTCTTTGAGTCGTGCAACCAGTCTCACCCATTTTGAGTCGTCCCTCCCTCATTAGCATAAACTCACTGTCCCCTAAGGTTCCTATCTGATCTTTCGAGTTGCTGTTGTCAATTTGATCCCATATAGATTGTTCTTAAAAGAGCATGATGTCCAAGGCAGGCCTTTTTTTACTAGTTAAGCTAAATTGTTGTTCAATTTTAAGCTGACTTCAGGGAATATTTTTGGTTTAAGGTTTAAAGACCATCTCAGGGCAATAGTTTCAGGGGTTAAATTAATCTTACATTAAACATAAATTTAATAACCACACCTTTCTCTTAGTCAATTAATGATGCCCCCTCCAAATAAATGTCATTTGCTCTTTTCTCCACTTAATTACTGCAAATGGGGGGAAAAATCATATAGATCCCTTTTCACATGCATGAAATTACCCTGTGTATGCATAATATCCAAATACCTTGCCAGAAACAGTATAATTATACTATTATCAATAATATTAGATTGTTCGTAAGACTTATAATCCTTAAATGATTGTCCCAATTTAAGACTGACTTAAATCCTCCATAACTTCTTAGCCTAAAAGTTACTTTAATCATTTGAAAAGTTTATTTTTCACCATTTCTTGTTGAAGTTTAATATTAAAACACCTAACAAAGACATTAGAGTTAATGTTAATCTACAAAAATTTATCCCCCTGAATTTTTTATGGCATCAAAATATACTGGCCATTCCACCTGTCTGCTCTACAAATGTTGTGATTGCAATGTGTAGCAATGATGATGACAATCACTAAGCTCCAATTAAACTGAAAAAACAGTTCTCATTATATCACCTTACATTAAGCCACACAGTGGAGAATTTTTGAAATAATGAAAATTACTTAAAAACAGTTTCATGAATTATATTCTACTCTACTTTAGTAATAGTACTGTGGGGGAGGGCATGCATGTGAGCCATATTTTTGTCTTTTTTAATTAATAAAGAAATAAAGTGAAAATTCCCAAAATAAAGAGTTTACATTAGCTGTAGTAATGAGAACATGTTGTTGCTGTTGTTGTTAGGTGCCGTCGAGTTGATTCTGACTCATAGCAAACCTATAGGACAGAGTAGAACTGCCTCATAGGGTTTCCAAGGAGCGGCTGGTGGATTCAATCTGCCAACCTTTTGGTTAGCAGCCAAGCTCTTAACCACTGTGCCACCAGGGCTCCAATGAGAACGTGTTAATACTTAAGATGGAAATGAAGCACAGAGATAGGAGGGATGAAAATTTTGCTGCACAGGGTCAGAATAGCTTAAAATAAGCTTCTACTGATGCTTTTTTTACAAGAGTCACCTCTTTATAAGACTCTGAAACTTGTCTTAATGAAATGAATAAATAAATATTTACTATTTGTCTATCATATGTAAGTCGTTCTGCTGAGACTTTTTGTAGGTACATTTATGGTAGAAATAATCACGAAACAAAGTCAATCATTCTTCCTCCATAAGCACACAGCAACTTGCAAATGTCTCGTTTGTAGCCTTTGTCATTCTTTCTGGGGATCATCTGCTTCTACATCTACTAGATTATCAATGTCTTATAGGAATTTTCTGTGTCTTATTCATCTTTCTGTAGCTACACAAACCGAGAGGTACAATAAATATCATACTGATTTTTAAAACCCCCTCCTATTAGATTGGTAGTATATTTAATCTTTGTCATTACCAGGGCTTCTGCCCTCCTTCATGGTTACTCAACAGTCCCAAGGGGCTTGGTAAGGCAGATCATTTGGAGAAATCCCATTTTTGTTTGTCCAAACTGATCAGTATTGATCATTGTCCAAGCTTGCCTAGTCTCTTGAAGATGGCAGCTCCATTGTTTTTGTGCTAACATTGGGTACTGGCATATTTGCTGAAGCTGGTAACCTAAAGCTTTAGAATTCAGCCTACCTAGATACTTCATGCAGCCATTCACTTCTCAGGTCTTACCATCTTTCCAGGGCAGGAGAGGAGACCTTTCTGGTATTGGAGAATCTCAAATCCTTCCCTTAAGTTGGCCTATATCTCCTTCTAAGAACTTCCTTTTCTTCCTCACCCCGCTTGGAATCTAAATTCACTCAGATTTAGATTTTGAAAACAAAAGCCAAGGAAAGAAGTGGGCTTTAGGAATCTTAGGCTTTCAGCCAATAATTATGCCACCATCACTCCCCCAGTGAGGCAGGAAAAAAAAAGTTCTGGCTATCTTTCCAGAAAAGGGAAGACAAAAATACAGGGGGGTGGGAAAGCATAAGCACACAATGATATCTCAATATATTTTCTAAACATACTGGTATACCTAATACAAAGAAGATTCTTCCACATAATAGATACCTAATTGGATGACTAAATAAATGGGATTCTTATTGATGCAAAGAACAAAGACCCCTCTGTTTTTTTATTTTTTTATTTTTATTGTGCTTTAAGTGAAAGTTTACAAATCAAGTCAGTCTCTCACATATAAGCTTATATACACCTTACTACATACTCCCATTTACTCTCCCCCTAATGAGTCAGCCCCCTCCCTCCTTCCAGTCTCTCCTTTCGTGACTGTTTTGCCAGTTTCTAACCCTCTCTACCCTCCCATCTCCCCTCCAGACAGGAGAGGCCAACACAGTCTCAAGTGTCCACCTGAAACAAGTAGCTCACTCTTCATCAGCATCTCTCTCCAATCCATTGTCCAGTCCCTTCCATGTCTGATGAGTTGTCTTCGGGAGTGGTTCCTGTCCTGGGCCAGCAGAAGGTTTGGGGACCATGGCCGCCGGGATTCTTCTAGTCTCAGTCAGACCATTAAGTCTGGTCTTTTTATGAGAATTCGGGGTCTGCATCCCACTGTTGTCCTGCTCCCTCAGGGGTTCTCTGTCGTGCTCCCTGTTAGGGCAGTCATTGGTTGTGGCCGGGCACCAGACCCCTCTGTTTTTGTTTCTACTTTAATATCCCATCTGCTAGACAGGTTTAGTGTTATGCAAGGTAGAAAGTAGGGAAGATTTTTCTTCATTTACCTTCTCTGTAATGAGTAGCCTTTCATTCCACCTATTTCAGTATTAGAGAACTTGTAAATTTTTACATATGCCCATGGGTCCCCATTGTTGTATTATACCACCTGGAACTGCCTTGATTGAACATCCTTCTGTAAGCTGGCAGTATGATTATTTATGCTTCTATCAGAACTTAGTTATTCTTTGACCTACTACTGTGTCCCTATACTGTGATAATAGCCAGAGGCTATACTACAAAACCACCACTCATCGGTAAGTTTGTCATACCTATGATATTGAAGGAGGAAGTCCAAGCTACACTGAAGGCATTGGCAAAAAACAAGGCTCCGGCAAATGAAGGAATACTAATTGAGATGTTTCAACAAATAGATACAATGCTAGAAGTCCTCATTTGTCTATGCAAAAAAATTTGGGAGACAGCTACCTGGCCAAACTAGAAAAGATCAATATTTATGCCCATTCCAAAGGTAATCCAACAGTATCAAACGATATCATTAATATCACAAGCAAGTAAAATATTGCTGAAGATAATTTAAAAATGGTTGCAGCAGTGCATTGACAGGGAACTGCCGGGATTCAAGCCAGATCCAGAAGAGGATGTGGGATGAAGGATGTCATTGCTGATGTCAGATGGATCTTGGCTAAAAGCAGAGAACCAGAAAGATGTTACCTGTGTTTTATTGACTATACAAAGGCATTCAACTGTGTAGATCATGACAAATTATAAGTAACATTGTGAAGAATGGGAATTCCAGATAACTTAATTGTGCTCGTGTGGAACCTGTACACAGGCCGAGAGACAGCCATTTGAACAGAACGAGGGGATACTATGTGGTATAAAATCAGGAAAGGTGTGTGTCAGAGTGGTATCCTTTCACCATACTTTTTCAATTTTTATGCTGAGTAAATAATTGGAGAAACTGGACTATATGAAGAATATGGCATCAGGATTGGAGGAAGAGTTGTTTACAACCAGTGATAAGCAGATGACACAACCTTGCTTGCTGAAAGTGAAGAAACTTGAACCACTTACTGTTGAAAATCAAAGACTACAGGCTTCAAAATGGATTACACGTCAACATACAGAAAACAAAAATGCTCACAACTGGACCAATAAGCAACATCATGATAAACACACAAAAGACTGAAGTTGTCAAGGATCTCATTTTACTTGGATCCACAATGAAAACCCATGGAAGCAGCAGTCAAGAAAATAAATGACTTACTGCATTGGATAAATCTGCTGCAAAAAAAAAACCTCTTTAAAGTGTTAAAAAGCAAAGATATCATTTTAAGAACTAAAGTGTGCCTGACCCAAGCCATGGTATTTTCAATTGCCTCATATGCATGGGAAAACTGGACAATGGAATATGGAGACTGGAATATGGAGACTGAAGATGAACTGATTCCTTTGAATTACGGTGTAGGCAAAGAATACTGAATATACCATGGACTTTCAGGAGAACCAAAAAATCTGCCCTGGAAGTACAGTCAGACAGTTCGTTAGAAGAAGGATGTCGAGACTTCGTCTCACATACTCAGGACATGTTATCAGGAGGGACCAGTCCTTGGAGGATATCATGCTTGGTAAAGTAGGGGTTCTACAAAAAAGAGGAAGACCCTCAAGGGGATGGATTTACACAGTGGGTGCAACAATGGGCTCAAACCTAGCAATTATTATGAGGATGGCACAGGACTGGCCAGTGTTTCATTCTGCTGTACATGGGGTCACTATGAATCAGAACCAACGTGACAGCATGTAGCAACTGTAAAAATTGCCCTCAAGTTAGAATATATATTTGCTTTTCAGCTGAGTTTAGCGGATACCATATTCTAACTCAAAGGAAGATGTTCCTGGTGGGAAATTTAGGTACCATAGGATACTAGTGGGAGAGAAATTTTGGAAAGGAGCAGTGTTATTATTATAACCTATCACTTCACTGAAGCCTGCTAATACCAACCTTCACTGAAACACATTATCCTAGACAATGAAGTAAAATACATAGATCACCACATCAGGAGGCAGGTAGCCTGGTATTTTATCAATCACTCTTCATTTTTATTTTTTTATTGTGCTTTAGGTGAAAGTTTACAGACCATATTAGTTTCTCATTAAATAATTAATATACACATTGTTTTGTGACATTGGTTGTCAGCCCACAATGTGTTAACACTCTCCCCTTTCCATTTGTCTGGGTTACCTGTCCCTTTCTGCCTTCTCAGGTTTTGGGTTGGTGTGCTCATTTAGTCTCATATACATAGTTGAACTACCTGTGTTATTTTTGTTTCACAGCCTTGTCTAATCTTTGAATGAAGAGTGAACCTCGGGAGTGACTTCAGTACTGAGCTAAAAGGGTGTCCGGGGACCATACTCTCAGGGTTTCTCCAGTTTCTGTAAGACCAGTAAATCTGGTCATTTTTCATTAGTTTGAATTTCATTCTACATTTTTCTCCAGTTCTGTCTGGGACCATCTCTATTGTGATACCTGTCAGAACAGTCAATGGTGGTAGCTGGTACTATCTAGTTTTTCCCTACTCAGTCTGATATAGGTTGTGGTACTTGTGGTCCATTAGTCCTTTGGACTAATCTTTCCCTTGTGTTTTTGGTTTTCTTCATTCTCCTTTGCTCCAGGTGGGGTGGGACCAGTAGTTGTATCTTAAATGGGTGCTCACAAGCTTTTAAGACCTCAGATGCTACTCATCAAAGAACGATATAGAATATTTTCTTTATGATTTATGTTATGTCAATTGAGCTAGATGTCCCCCAAGACCAAGATCCCCAGCCCTCAGCCCAGTAACTCAGTCTCTCCAGTAGTTTCCCTTCTATCCCTATCTTATTGAGAGTTTTTAATCAGAAATGGGTGTTGGATTTTATCGAATGCCTTTTCTGCATCAAAAGAGATGATCTTGTAATTCTTTTGTTATATTTATGTGGTAGATTATGTTGATTGATTTTCTAATGTTGAACCATCTTTTCATACCTGGTATGAATCCCACTTATTTTTTTATATGATGCTGAATTCTCCTGGCTAGAATTTTGTTGAGAATTTATGCATCTATATTTGTGAGAGTTATTGGTCTATAATTTTCTTTATTTGTGGTATCTTTGCCTGGTTTTGGTATCAGAATTATGGTGACTTCATAGAATGAATTTGGAAGTACTCTTTCTTTTCTATGTTCTGAAATAGTTTGAGTAGTATTTGTATGAGCTCTTCTTTGAATGTTTGGTAGACTTCACCAGTGAAGCCATCTGGGCCAGAACTTTTTCTCTGGGAGTTTTTTGATTACCTTTTCAAACTCTTCTCTTGTATGGGTCTTCCAAATTTTCTACCTCAGTTTGTGTTACTTTAGGTAGGTAGTGTATTTCTAGGAGTTTGCCAATTTCCCCTAGGTTTTCAAATTTACTCTATTACCCTTTTGAGCAGTGCTCTCACACCTGTAAGTGAGGTTACATAACCTGCATATTGGACCATGGATCACTCTTGAAATTCCCTCTGACATGGTCATTTAGAATCTTGGTAAAATTCTTTCTTAGACTAGATTCACTGTGTTGCTTTTTTGTGCTATATATTAATCAGGTTTCTCAATTTTTTCTGATCAAAAATTTCTGAACAACTTTTATTTACACTGATATACTATTATTTAGGATGGTGGTACAGTGGCTAAGAACTTGGTAGCTAGCCAAAATGTCAGAAGTTTGAATCTACCAGCCACTCCTTGGAAACCCTGTGGGAGCAGTTCTACTCTGTCCTATAAGGTTGCTATGAGTTGGAATTGACAGCATCAGGTTTGGTTTTATTTTTAGTTTATTATTATTTGGAGAGTTGGAGGTTATTTTTAGTTTATTATTATTTGGAGAGTTGGAGGTTGCTAAAAGTGAAGATCTCTGAAATATGGGAGGTGAAGGAGACCTTCTAATTTTTTTCATGTTTATGAGGGTAATAAAGGGTTTAGACCAGACAGAAACATCTTTAATATACACAAGCAAACCCCAAACATTTGGTTTATTCGTATTTTGAATAAGTAATAAAATTTAAGTTGAGAAATGAAAAATGAAGGACAATAGAATAAGTAAATGGAAAAATACAGATTATAAAAGTGAGTGTAAGTTAGCATTTGTCAAAATTATATATTCTAAATATCAAACTCAAATTATTTCTAAAGAATTAAACTTTATCAATAGTTTAAAGTGTTCTAAAGTTATTTTTCTGGAAGAGCTCTCAAAAGGTCTTGGTGACACATTCTTCATACTATGTGTTTTCACTTATATTAAAAATCAGTACATAGAAATATAATGTTTCATATATATAGATACACTGTGATATGTGTATGTGGGCTAAACTAATTTTATTTTTGTGCAAAGCTGTTCTTCCTTTTTTTTTTTTTCCTTCCAATTCTTTGTTTAACTGGTCTGGAGACATAAACCAAAAAAAAAAAAACCAGTATCATCAAGTCGATTTTAACTCATAGTGACCCTAAAGGACAGAGTAGAACTGCCCCATCTGGTTTCCAAGGAGCATCTGGTGGATTTGAACTCCTGACCTTTTGATTAGCAGCCGTAGCTCTTAATCACTACATCGTCAGGGTTTCCATCTGGTGACATAGGAATGTGATAGTCTAGTAAATAAGCAAGCTGGCTGACCAACCAAAACCAAATCAGTTGCTGTAGAGTTCATTCCAACTCAGGATGCTCCTGTGCGTGTCATAGTAGAACTGTGCTCCGTAGGGTTTTCAATGGCTGATTTTTCATTAGTTGATCACCAAGCCTTTCATTCAAGGAATCTCTGGGTGGATACAAACCACCAACCTTTCAGTTGGCAGCCAAGCGTGTTAACTACTTGTACCACCCAGGGACTCAAGCTGACTGACAGGTTTTTTTTTTTTTGTGGAATGTCTCCTGCTTTGGGTGTCAGTCACAGTCTTTCCTGTTTGAGTAACATTGAAAATGCCATCCCAGAGAAGTGATACAAAACGTATTTTCTTTTTTTTTAAGTCAATTTACTTTTTATGCTACAAAGATTGAGTCCTCAAGATTAAAAAAAAAAAAAAGTCTCATAAAATCAAAACAAAAAAAAGATAAAGAATTGCTTCTGAAGTTTTCTGTATATATTCCCCTTTAGGAGGAAAAAATCAAGAAAAAAAGCATATTGAAAGCCCTTTGCTTGCGGGAAAGATAATTTCTTGGCAAATAGTTAGATCCAGTTTATGTTTTTCCCATTTGATTTCCCCATTGTCAGCCCTTTGGATTTGATACAGGCACTTATCGATCTTACCTTTCTTTCATGATTTATGGGGTTATTTGTGTTTTGAGAAACATACTTCGAATGCATTGCGTGAATCCATTTTGAAGAAAAGTCTAATTTATAGGTGTATCATGTCAGGGCACAGCCCCAAGAAGGAAAGACCCTCACTGTGCGTCCTGGCAGATAATCTGAAGAACTAACACTTAGCCCTTTCCAACAGATTCATGAGTTTATTCAGGAAAACTTACTGACACTGGGAAGCAGCTATTCTCCAGTGGTGGCCAGCTGGAGTATTTTCCACAACCATCTAACAAGGGACACAAGCTCATATACCATTCCAGTCGGGACCAAGGTTCATTGTTTTCTCCCACGTCCTTGGGTAGTCAGTGTTCCCAGGGACTTCCCATCCGGGCCCAGATGTTTTCTTTCTTGTTTTTAAGGCATTCCTCGGCCTTGGCCGCCAGCCTAGTCATGCCACTCCCGGCCTCGTACCTTAGCCCGAGTCCATCCTGAATTCATCCCCAGCATGCTTTGGGGAAGAGCAAAGCTGATTAGGGAGGGGATTCAAATAGCTGAATAGCATTATCCTACAATTGTCATTGATGTAAAAATGTTTCTAGAAGTTAGGAATCTATGGTCCTATATATTTTGTCTCTGGAGCCACTTTCTACCAACCTGTTTCGTAAGGTGCAATAGTGAAATCTCAAGCTTCCACATTTGATACTTTTGTACTTGCATGGAAAAATAGGTCAGGAAAACGCACTCATGACAAAACCCCTGAGGGATGAAGATCTAGTGTACCATGGGTAGCTGTGAGAACTTGAGGGGGACAGAGTGTACAGGGCGTGCAAAGAGTCTTTTCTGAGCAGAATTATGAGCACTGAAGCTGACTGCTGGGGAAAGGAGTTAATAATAAAAAGAAATAACTGCAGTTCAAGTCAGACTAGCAGTTGAGGTGGAAATGGTGACTCCCCCAGAAAATTCCCTCTGGCTCTAAGTCTGGCTTTTCTCGGCAACTCACATGAAATCATAAAAAATATAATGACATACCCGGTACTTCACTTAAGACCTCTTAATGAGTTCAGAATTTTCTGCTTTAGTCTGCCTTACATACTGGTTAAAAAAGAAGCAGAGTCTCTGAAAGTTAGGACTTATTCTGTGGCAAGTGATTGAAAATTCCCAAACAGGCTGAGGCCAAGAGAGAATGTAATGACTACAAAAGAGGATGGACGGCACAAGCTTCAAATTCAGCATGATAAAGTAACTCAACTGGCAAAATCCCAACCCCCGTGAAATCCAATTTTTACCCACTTTGCTCATGAACCCTTGAAGCTGAACATGATGGGCAAAAAGCAGAGAAACTTGTTGACTGGTCTCTTTTAATTAAGATGGCCACTACACAAAAGTGGCCCTAATGCTCCTTGGCAGTGAGACTGTATTCCCCTACTCTACTCAGTCTCCCTGGTGCCTGTATGATTACTTCATTTCCTTTGTCTTTATCCCTCCACTACCTCTTCTTCATCTCACTCTCAACTGATGACTTTGCTTTCTAGTTCGCTGTGAAAATAGAAGCAATAGAAGAGAATGACCATGTAGTCTACATCTATCCAACCTGTGTTTGTGTCCCACATGCTTCTTTTCCCCCTGATCTGAGGCCAGCCCCTTCATCACACGCTAGTCCCCTTATGTTCTCGGGTACTCGAAAGCATTGCTCCAGCATTTGTCCTCACTTGCCCCTGCATCATCTCTTTTACACTCTCTGCTAGATCATTTCCAATCCACATGCATACATATATGCTATAGTATTCTCCTATCTTACAAAAAAATGCATTTTTTTTATTGTGCTTTAAGTGAAAGTTTAAAGTTCAAGTTAGTTTCTCATACAAAAATTTATGCACACATTGTTATGTGACCCTACTTGCTCTCCCTGTAATGCAACAGTATACTTTTACTTTCCACCCTAATTTCCAGTGTCCATTCAACCAGCTCCTGTCTCTCTTTACTCTCTCATCTTATCTCTGGACAGGAGTTGCCCATTTAGTCTCATGTATCTACTTGAGCTAAGAAGCACACCCTTCACAAGTATCATTTTATGTTTTATAATCCAGTCGAATCTTTCTCCGAAGAGTTGGCTTTGGGAATGGTTTCAGTTTTGGGCTAACAGAGAGTCCAGGGGCCATATCTTCTGGGATCCCTCCAGTTGCAATCAAACCATTAAGTCTGGTCTTTTTATTAGAATTTGAGTTCTTCACTCCACTTTTCTCCTGCTCTGTCAGGGACTTTCTGTTGTATTCCCTGTCAGGGTGGTCACTGGTGGTAGCCAAGCACCCTCTACTTCTTTCAGTCTCAGGCTGATGGAGCCTCTGGCTTAAGTGGCCATGCCTTTCTCTTGGGCTCATATTTTCCTTGTGTCTTTGGTGTTCTTCATTCTCCTTTGCTCCAGGTGGGTTGAGACCAATTGATGCATCTTAGATAGCCACTTGCTAGCTTTTAAGACCCTAGGTGCCACTCACCAAAGTGGGATGCAGAACATTTTCTTAACACACTTTGCTATGCCAATTGACCTAGGTGTCCCCTGAAACCATGATTCCCAGACCCCCACTGCTGCTACTCTGTCCCTCAAAGTGTTTGGTAGTATTCAGGAAACTTCTTAGCCTTTGGTTTAGTCCACTTGTGCTGACTTTCCCTGTATTGTGTATTGTCCTTACCTTCGCCTAAAATAATTCTTGTCTGCTATCTAATTAGTGAATACCCCCCTCCTCCCTCCCCATCCTTGTAACCAACAAAGAATGTTTTCTTCTGTGTTTAAACCTTTTCTTTAGTTCTTATAATAGTGGTCTCATATAATATTTGTCCTTTTGCAACTTACTAATTTCACTCAGCATAATACCTTCCAGATTCATCCATATTATGAGACATTTCACAGATTCATTGTTGTTCTGTATCATTGTTTAGTATTCCATTGTGTGAATACATACCATAACTTGTTTATCCATTATCCATTGATGTACATCTTCATTGTTTCCATCTTTTTGCTATTGTAAACAGTGCTGCAGTGAACATGGGTGTGCATATATCTATTTGTATGAGGGCTCTTATTTCTCTGGAATATATTCCAAAAAGTGGGATTGCTGGATCGTATGATAGTCCTATTTCTAGCTTTTTAAGGAAGTGCCAAATCAATTTCCAAAGTGGTTGTACCATTTTACATTCCCACTAGCAGAGTATAAGTGTTCCAGTCTCTCCACAACCTCTCTAACACTTATTATTTTGCGTTTTTTGTGTTAATGCCAGTCTTGTTGGGGTGAGACGGTATGTCATTGTAGTTTTGATTTGCATTTCTCTAAAGGTTAATGATCATGAGCATTTTCTCATGTATCTGTTAACCGCTTGAATGTCTTCTTTGGTGAAGTGACTATTCATATCTTTTGCCCATTTTTTAACTGTATTGTTTGTCTTTTTTGTTGTTGAGGTTTTGCAGTACCTTGTAGACTTTAGAGATTAGATGCTGATTGGATTTGTTTTAGCCAAAAATGCTTTCCCAGTCTGTAGGTTGTCTTTTTAGTCTTTTGGTGAAGTTTTTGGAGGAGCCTAGGGGTTTGATTTTTAGGCTCTCCCAGTTATCTACCTTCCCCTCTGGTATTTGTGTGTTGTTAGTAGTGTTTTGTATACTGTTCATGCCACGTATTAGGTCTCCTAGCATTGTCCTTATTTTTTCTTCCATGATCTTTATTGTTTTAGATTTTCTATTTAGGTCTTTGATTTATTTTGAGTTAGTTATTGTCCATGGTGCAAGGTATGGGTCATTTTTTTGCAGATGGATATCAAGTTATGCCAGCACCATTTGTTAAAGAGACTATCTTTTCCCGTTTAACTGGCTTTGGACCTTTGTCAAATATCAACTGCTCATAGGTAGATAGCATTATGTCTGGATTCTCAATTCTGGTCCATTGGTCTATGTACGTGTTGTAGCAGTCCCAGGCTGTTTGACTACTGTGGTGGTATAATAGGTTCTAAAATCAGGTAGAGTGAGGCCTCCCACTTTGTTCTTCTTTTTCAGTAAAGTTTTACTTGTCTGGGGCCTCCTTCCTTTCCATATGATATTGGTGATTTGTTTCTCCATCTCATTAAAAAATGCCATTGGAATTTGGATAGGGATTGCATTATATCTGTAGATCACTTTGGGTAGAATAGACATATTTATAATGTTGAGTCTTCCAATCTATGAGCAAGGTATGTTTTTCTGCTTATGTAGATCTCTTTTGGTTTCTTATAGTAGTGTCTTAGAGCTTTCTTTGTACTGTTTTTTTTTTTTTTTTGTCTCTGGTTCAATTTATTCCTAAGTATTTTATCTTCTTGGGGGCTATCGTAAATGGTATTGATATGATGATTTCCTCTTTGACGTTCTTTTTGTTGATGTAATTTTTGTGTATTTATCTTGTATATTGATTCTCTGCTGAACTCTTCTATTAGTTCAAATCATTTTCTTGTGGATTCTATAGGGTTTTCTGTGTATAAGATCACGTCATCCGCAAATACAGATACTTTTCTTTCTCTTCCTTACCAATTTGGATGCCCTTTATTCTTTATCTAGCCTAATTGCTCTGGTTAGGAGCTACAGCACAATGTTGAGTAACAATGATGATAAAGGGTATCCTTGTCTGTTTCTGCTTCTCAAGAGGAATGCTTTCAGACTTTCTCCATGTAGGATGGTGTTGGCTATTGGCTTTGTATAAATACACTTTATGATGTTGAGGAATTTCTCTTCTACTCCTATTTTGCTGAGAGTTTTTATCATGAATGGGTGTTTGACTTTGTCAAATGCTTTTCCTGTATCAATTGATAAGATCTCCTGGTTCTTGTCTTCTATTTTATTTATATGATGGATTACATTGATTGTTTTTCCAATGTTAAACCATCCCTGCATACCGGTATGAATCCCACTTGGTCGTGGTGATTTTTTTTTTTTTTTTTTGATATGTTGTTAAATTCTATTGGCTAGAATTTTGTTGAGGATTTTTGCGCCTATGTTTGTGAGGGATATTGCTTTGTAATTTTCTTTTTTTGTGGTGTCTTTTTCTGGTTTTGGTATTATGGTTATGCTGGCTTCATAGAATAAGTTTGGGAATATTCCATTCTTTTCTATGCTCTGAAATACCTTTAGTAATAGTGGTGTTAACTCTTCTCTGAAAGTTCGTAAAATTCTACAGTGAAGCCATCAAGGCCAGGGCTTTTTTTGTTGTTGCGGGTTTTTTAATTACCTTTTCAATCTCTTACTTTGTTATAGGTTTATTTAGTTGTTCTACCTCTGTTTGTTTTAGTTTACATAGGTAATGTGTTTCTAGAAATTTGTCCATTTCCTCCTGGTTTTTTAATTTGTTAGGGTACAATTTTTCATAGTATTCTGTTATGATTCTTTTAATTTCAGTTGGGTGTTTTGTGATACTGCCCATTTCATTTCTTATTCAGGTTATTTTCTTCCCCTACTTTTTTTATTTTGTCAGTTTGGTTAATGGTTTATCGATTGTGTTGATCTTTTCAAAGAACCAGATTTTAGTCTTGTTAATTCTTCAATTATATTTCTATTCTCTACTTCATTTAATTCTGCTCTAATTTTGATTGTTTGCTTTCCTCTGGAGCTCAAGTGTTTCTTTTGCTGCTCTCTTTGTATTTGTTCTAGTTGTAGGGATAATTCTTTGATTTTGTCCCTTTCTTCTCTTTGGATGTGTGCATTTATTGATATACATTGACCTCTGAGCACTGCTTTTGCTGTGTCCCAAAGGTTCTGGTAGGATGTATTTTTATTCTCACTTGATTCTGTGAATTTCTTTATTTCATCCTTAATTTCTTCTATAACCCAGTAGTTGTTGAGCAAGGTGTTGTTCTGTTTCCATGTGTGTGTTTGTTTTTGTTTTTTCCTTTTTCTGTTACTGGAAACCCTGGTGGTGTAGTAATTAACTGCTACAGCTGCTAACCAAAAATTGGCAGTTCAAATCTACCAGGTGCTCCTTGGAAACTCTATGGAGCTGTTCTACTCTGTCCTATAGGATCACTGTGTGTCGGAATCAACTCAACTGCCATGGGTTTGGTTTTTTTGCTGTTATTGATTTCTACTTTTATGGCTTTATGGTCAGAAAAGATGCTTTGTAATATTTTGATGTTTTGGATTCTGTTAAGGCTTGCTTTATGCTCCAATATGTGGTCGATTCTGGAGAATGTTCCATGTGCATTGGAAAAGAAAGTATACTTGGCCACTGTTGGGTGGAATGTTCTGTATAGGTCTGTGAGGTCAAGTTGGTTGATTGTGGTGTTTAAATCTTCCATGTCTTTATTGAGCTTCTTTCTGGATGTTTACTAAAAGTGTTGTGTTGAAGTCTCCTACTATTACTGTAGTGGTGTCTATCTCCATTAGTATTTGTTTTATGTATTTTAGAGCCCTGTTGTTGGGTGTGTAAATATTTATTATGGTTATGTTCTCCTGGTGTATTGACAGTTTAATCATTATATAGTTTCCTTCCTTATCCTTTGTTGTGGATTTTACTTTAAAGTAGATTTTGTCAGAGGTTAATATTGCCACTCCTGCTCTTTTTTGATTGTTGTTTGCTTGATATATATATTTTTTTCCATCCTTTGAGTTTTAGTTTGTTTGTGTCTTTAAGTCTAAGGTGTGTCTCTTGTAGGCAGCATATAGACAGGTAGTGTTTTTTTATCCATTCTGCCACTCTCTGTCTCTTTATTGGTGCATTTAGTCCATTTATATTCAGCATAATTATTGATAGGTACGAGTTTAGTGCTATCATTTTGATGTCTTTTTTTGTGTGTTGTTGACAGTTTCTTTTTTCCACTTAATTTTCTGTGCTGAGTAGTTTTTCTTTATACATTGTCTCTTCCTCTTTTTCATTGTTTTTGCTTTCGTATCTGCCGAGTCTTTATGTTTTTCTTGTTTTTTATTTTGATGTATAAGATTGCTAGTTTTCTTTGTTGTTACCTTAATATTTACCCCTATTTTCCTAAGTTTAAACCAAATTCTTTTTTCTTTATATCACCTTGACTTCCTCTCCATATGGATGATCTATGACTACTTTTTTAGTCCCTCTTTTTTGTTTTAATGTTGTCATCTTTTACGTATTGATGTCTCTGTTTGCCTATTCTCAGTGTTTTAGCTTTGATTTATTTTTGTGACTTCTCTATCTGGGTTAATATCTGGTTGCTCTGTCTTGCATTCTAGTCTTGGGTTGTTACCTGACGTTATTGATTTGCTAATTGGAGGACTCCCTTTAGTATTTCTTGTAATTTTGGTTTGGTTTTTGCAAATTCTCTAAATGTCCTTTTATCTGGAAATGCCCTATTCACCATCATACCTGAGAGACAGTTTTTCTGGGTATATAATTCTTGGCTGGCAATTTTTTTTTTTTCCTTCAAGGCTTTATATATGTCATCTCATTGCCTTCTTGCCTGCATGGTTTCTGCTGAGTAGTCAGAGTTTATTCTTACAGACTGTCCTTTGTCTATGACTTTTCGTTTATCCCTAGCTGTTCTTAAAATTCTCTCTTCTTCATCTTTGGTTTTGACAAGTTTGATTATAATATGTCTTGATGACTTTCTTTTGGGATCTACCTTGTGTGGGGTTCAATGAGCATCTTAGATAGATATCTTTCACAATGTCAGGGAAGTTTTCTGCCAAGAAATCTTCAACGATTCTTTTCGTATTTTCTGTTATCCCCCCTTGTTCTGGTACTCCAATCACTCATAGGTCATTCCTCTTGATAAAGTCCCGCATAATTCTTAGGATTTCTTCAATTTCTTAAAAATTATTTGATTTGATTTTTCCTCATATAAATTGGTATCAAGTGCTCTTTCTTCAATTTCACTGATTCTGACTTCCATTGCCTCAGTTCTGCTCCTATGGCTTTCTACTGAGTTGTCTAATTCTGAAATTTTATTGTTAATCTTCTGGATTTCTGTGTGCTGTCTCTCTATGGATTCTTGCAGCCTGTTAAGTTTGTCATTATGCTCTTGTCTAATCTGCTTAAGTTCCTCTGTTGCTTTATTTGTGTGTTCTTGGTTTGTTCTGGATTTTGCCTGATTTCCTTCCTGATCTCTTGATGAGTTCTGTATATTAATCTTTTGTATTCTACCTCTGGTAATTCTAGGGAATTCTCTTCCTCTGGAAGATTTCTTGATTCCTTGTTTTGGGATCTTACTGAAACCATCATGATCTGCCTCTTTATGTGATTTGATGTTGACTGTTGTCTCTCAGTCATCAATGAGTTATTATATTTATTTATTTTATGTTTGCTTTCTGTGTCCTATCTCCTTGTTGTGTTTTGATATGACCATATAGGCTGCTTATGTGAGCTAGTTTGATTATTGCTGCCTTTGAAGCTCTAATGTCCTGTCACCAGGTATTAGGTATATGAGCCCAGAAGTCCATTTACTTTTCTTGTATGGATTCAGCTCAGGTGCCCAAGTAGTTGGTCACTAAGTGTGTGGTGCAGGCTCTTCCCTACAGTCTTACATGGGCAGGAGTGATTGGTGTAGGCACAGGTATTTGGCTGCAGTAGGGGGTCACATGCTGTGCAAGGCAGGGGGCTGACATCTGCCCTTGATTGTCTGGGAGGACATGTCCTTGTTCCCTAGGACACATAGGTAGATGGGTTTTGCACTTGGAATGGGCACCCAGTGCTGTTGGCTGTAAGGAATGGGAGGAACCACTTATTCTTGGACCCCTGTTGTAGGTGGCTAGGTGGCATGGGTGGAGCCACCAGTCCTTAGTCCCCTGATATGAAGACCCTGCTTAATAGGCAGAGCGGTGTCAAATGTCACAAACCTGCTACTCCATCATATAGGTGATACAGTGAAATTAGGTTTCAGGTATATACCCTGTTGTATTGTGGTAACAAGAGCCTACACTGTCGAAATGTGCCCACACTGATCTATGCACAGGTGAAAGGCATTCAAAATCCATGGACCCAGTATGCCTGTGCCTAGACAAAGGAGCTATGGCTGGCCTGAGAACCCAGCTTAGGGGAGCTGATGGATTATTTTTACCTGTTCGTTAATTTGTTCTCTCTCCAAGTCCCGGAGAATGTCTCAGGACACTTGACAGGTCCTATTTCTGGCCCAGAGGAACTGGCAATCACTGAAACCAGCCTGGACTGGTGCAGAGTGGGGAGGAAGCAGGTAATTGAGAGAGAAGTTTTCCCCAAAGGAGTGTTTTTTAATCGGCATGGTAGGTTGGAAGCATGTACTTATCTTTTGCCAATGAGCACCACTTTTCACTGGTTCTGGAGGCTCGAGTAGACTCTCCACTGCTCGGTCTCCCAATGTGGAAAATGAGTCCCGACCACCACTGCTTGCCTCACTGCTGGCACCAATCTGGCCTTCCGGGTGCCGGTTCCTGCCAGGTCAGGTCTGGCAATTCCTTGCCACTTCTGAACTGTCTTTCCCTCCCTGTGCTGTTCAGTCCAATTCCTCAACTTTGCCTTTAATGTTCAGGGCTCCTAGATTCTCATATATAATCAATTCACTTGTTTTTTCAGGTCTTTGTTGTAAGAGGGAACACAGAACACTTCTGAGTATTCAGCCGTCTTGTCTCCACCTAAAAAATGTGTTTCTTGGACCCATATCTACCTGAAGGCATCTCCTCATTCCTGTTTTTTTTTTTTTTAACTACAAAATTTCTCTCAAGTGTTGTTTTCTACAGTCTATCTCTACTGCCTTTCCCACCAATCCAGCAAAACTGATGTTGTCAAAGTCCAATTTTTCTCTTTTGTAAACAATAATAATGGACATTCTTATATGCACTTATTTATGTATTTGCCTAATTGTTTCCACAGTGTTCATTCCTAGAAGAGGAATATTTTTTTATTATTTTGCAAAATTGGATTCATGCTTTAAAAAATATTTATATTAGCTTGTACTTTTCTCTTTGATATGATTTTTTTTTTTTAATTTAGCCATTCTTAGAGCATTTAGTGTTTTCACTGTTAAAAATAATGCTTCAGTGGTCACTCATATTTATAAATCATTATTTCTAATTCTGCTCATTTCCATAGGCTAGATGCTATATTACGTGGCAAAATGAGATAAACATTTTTAGGGCTCTTTGTGTATCTCACAAAATTGCCTTATATAAAAGACTACCAATTTATCTTTCCAACTGCACTGCATAGCGGAGCCTGATTCATGTCTACTTTATAAATACTTTATATTATTTTTGCAAAATAAATAAATAATAAGTTTTTAAGAATATTTTAGAGGTTCTAAAAATATTTTTTCCATATAGATTAGGGTGGGTATCTATATAATTTATGGTACGGTCAGTTTTGCTACAATTCTTACTTTGAAAATGTGAACTTATTCTAAGGTGATTGAAACATTAGGAAACAATTTGAGCATATTGCAGATTTTGCAGTTTTCTTATACATTATTTCATCTGCAAAAAAACACTAGGTGAATACAGACACTGTACAAAGCTAAACCAAGTCATACAGGAATTCAGAATTTAAATATCTACCAACTACCTTAGGTCACCATGTGTATTATAAGTCATACCAACCCACATCTGATTTTATTTCTTTCCTTCTGACTTCAGTAATCCTCTTTCTACCACTTCGCTATAGTGTGGTGATTGGCGTAGTGGTTAAGTGCTACGGCTGCTAACCAAAGGGTCGGCAGTTTGAATCTCCCAGGCGCTCCTTGGAAACTCTATGGGGCAGTTCTACTCTGTCCTACAGGGTTGCTATGAGTGGGAATCGACTCGAAGGCACTGGGTTTGGGTTTGGTATATGTCACATTATAGCAAAGCTGACGGTATATGCATTCAGCATACATCATAGTTTACTTCTCGACTAGGTGTTGTTTCCTTTGTTAACAGCCGAGATAAGTAGCATTCTCTTTTAGAAACTTACTGAATCAATTATACAGCAGGCAGTAGTGAATCTTTTATGTAGAATGTGTCCCTAGTGCCCTATCTGTTCCTTAATTGTATGTAGAGAAGGCAAGCTTGAGACAGCAGAAATTGAAATGAAAAAATAAGTTTTTAGAACATTTGGTGGAGGCAATATTGAAGCTGAATATCTGCTTGAATAAAAGTGCTTTAGGGGCCGAGATATGACTTCCTTTAAGCAGTGCTTCCCGTCTTGGGTACAACTGGATGTTTCAGCTCTTTAGAAAGGTAAATATTAGTTGCAACTTAATATTCTTCTACCTCTCTATACTCTGAGAAACCAGTGGTTCTCAGAGTGTGATCCAGGAATTCCTTAATACAGAAATTATATGGAGGTGGTGATTAAAAACACCTATTCCTGGGTACCATCACCAAATCAGACACTCTGAGCATGGAGCCAAGGATTCTGCATGTTTAGCACACCAAGCAACACTTACCCAGCTAAAGTTTTAGAAATATTGTATTTAATTCAATTTGTAAACCTTTATCAATCTCCTATAATGTTGTAGAACTTGGCCCCATCTCTGGAGATATAGAAATAAGCAATATAATTCCTTTCCTGTGGGAACTCCTAGGCTAATGGGAGAAATAAAAAATAAACATCATGAAAGCATTCTGTAAAAAATGCTTGTGTGGCTATAGAAGCATAAAGTAGGGGAACTAGTAGCACTGGCCAGTGGTAGTAGGTTTGAAGTGACAGAGGAGCACACACAGTTGGAGGCACCACCAGTTAGCTGTAAATATGGAACTCAAGAGGTGGATCAGAATTTAAGGTTTAAATAAGGCAGTCAATTTAGAGGTGAAAGTTGAAGAGCTGAGGGGGTGAGAATGTCAAAAGAGAGACTGAAAAACAAGAAGATGATCAGGGACAAAGCCTTGAAAATTGCTTCTCATTTTACATTTTTCTTCTTTAAATTATAATCCCCCAAATAGGCTTACCAATCCTTAGCATAACCAATTCACGGTCTAGAACTCCATACCATTTTATGCGTTTTCTCTGCCAAAGAAAATTTTGAAAGTGATTTGCCTAATATGCTAAGTTTCAAGTTGACTAGCCTTAAGAGGAATATAGTATATAACTGAATACCCAAGTTATGTTTTAGTTTATTTCTAAAATATGCCCTAACCATTTCATTGTCTTATTTTCACCTGAATTAGGTGTTTTTATACTACCCAGTTCTAGTAAACAAATAATTACGTGAGTAGATAAGATTCTACCCCTGCTATTTCCCCCACACCACCACCTGTTTACTATTTTGTGATGTCATTTAATGCCCCTATCAAAGTACTGTTACTTTGCTTGCGATTACCCTGGCAAAGGCAGAACAAACTTTTGAACTCCTTAAAAGTCCTGAAACTTCCCTGAACAGAATGGGTAAAATTACTGACAGCTTCAAACATGTTTCATAAAGCTTTCCATGTTATTGCTCTTATCTATTTCAGATGTATTGAAGAGTTAAGAAAGAGGGGTTGCCTTTGAGAACAAGAAACATTATGTGGTTCTTTCAAAGCCACAACAATACCTAAGACTGCTGGGAAACATCTTGAAAACATGCAGTGGAGAATTTTGGAGTTGAAGCCATTTTGCCTTCCATATTTTCTTGTTTTATAAGGACAAAAACAGATACGCCTTTCTTAGTTGGAAAAAAGAAAGATGTCATTTTCCCTGTCCAGGAATCTTGAAGTGATTTTATAGACCATTAAAGTGCTTTGATAATTTACTTGATATAATTTTTAAATGTAGTTTGGTAAAAGGAAAGGTTATTGGTTGAAGTTCAGGAAGCTTGGGAACTGATTTTGCTGCGTGATGCTGTATAAATACTTCCCCTTAACTTCATCTATGAAATATATAACAAGGGCTAGGTCTCTAAGATTCCTGGTAACCCTCAATCAATCAGTAAAGTCAGCAGTTATTCAATACTCACTATATTTTAGCTATCAGTATTAAAAAGGTATAGTTCTATCTTCAAGGTACTCACAGGCTGTATTTCTAATTCTGCTCAATTCCAGGTTTATTATAAAGCAAAATAACAACAACAAAAAACAGCACTTTATTTTATGTAACTTATAACTTCACTTATGATCTGGTCAATTTATGTTTTTTCCCACAATGAAAATTTTTGTATCAGTTTTAAAAAATATATATGTGCACATAAAAACAGGAAGAATGTTCAGGCTTCAAGTTGCATTTCTGTTATAGGCATATCCGTGTGTATAAAAATACTCCAGGGCAATATATGGCTAAAGGATAGAGATGTTTATAGCTGTATGTATGTACGCATGGTTATTTTCAAAGTAAAATCTTGTGTTGATTTATATGACTGCCTGTGTTTGGCATATGCACAAGCATTAAATGTATATACAGAAACAAACATGAGGTAAGTATAAAAGACAAATGTGAAAATATGTTGAGGACATTTTACAAATTTTTGAAAAGCACTTGTTTTTTAACTGGAATCAATGGATGGATTATAAACTTTCTAACCAGTTTGCATTCAATGATGAATCATATGGAAAGTCAAGCTATGCAAACACATCTGGGGATGTGAAGGTATAGGAAGGATTCTGCAAAATCTGAAGAATTACATAAAATACTTCCTTGAGGTTTTCTTTCCAACCAATTCTCAATGAGCTTCTCTGCATAAGAGGATTTCGACGTAAAATGCGAGGACAAACATGTAAGATTACAGCAATTGTTAGCCGCCTTTCATTTTGACTTTTGTATTTTATGGATATAAGAAAGGAGGTGAGAAAGTGTTTCCCTGAGGCCTGAAGAGTTACTGACAGGAAAGGATATTTAGAGTTACCAATTATACAGTGTCAGCCCTGGCTGCAGGATCCCATGTATTCTTTAATGTATAGGTATATATGTACATGCATGTATATGTTGGGCTATTAATTATGTGCAGGTTCCTCTATGGTACAAGATCCAGAGCTGGGCTGAAGAGTTGCATTCATAGCAGTCAACTAAAATCTTTAGCTGTCTTTTAATATAAAGTGCTGTTAAAGCTTTTGATATATATATGTATAAAATCTACTGCAGGACTTTATCGTTTATCCTTAATACAAGCCATTTTGAAATTTGATACCCATACTTCCAGAATAAAAGGGCATTTTTGAAATGTGAATTTTTTAATTCAATTTATTATTATATATTACATACAAATTTTATAAGTATTCTTCCTTGGTCTTTAAATATTGGGCAAAATGTTTTTAAAAAGACCATTTTTACTTGCTATGCAAGAAGTCACTCAAGTTCATAGCTGGATTGTCTGAGTGGTAATACTTTATAAACCTAAAAGAAAAAAAGTACGCACATACCCCTTTTCCATGGTTTGCAAAATCTCCATTTGTACAACAGTGAAATTATCATGAAGCCTGATCTTACCTGCAGGGAGATAGTTAAAGTCTCCTGGGGACAAATCCAGGTAGGTAGAGTCCCAAAGATTGGGATATAGTCAATGCTGGAAGTAGTCTTTCGGGAAGAAATCTTAAAAATAAGCTATTTCTAAGTGTTGCCATGGAAGAAATACAGTCACTCTGCAAAAAGGTGTTAAACCAATTACCCTTGACCTGCCTTTTTTTAAGATGTTTAGGTTGGTATTTATTGTTTTAAGCATTGCATTCATGCTTGTGAAATATTATTTTAGTGGCAGAATAAAAAGCAAAGTGACAATTTTATTCTCTCTGTTCTTTTTAAAATCAACTCTCTATAAACTGTTCATGCTGAACAGCACTGAACTAGCCATATATACTCACATGGTAGAGTCACAGAATTTTAAGGACTGAAAAAAAAGCTTGAGAATAATTTACTTTCTTTCTTTAAGCACAGCAGAGAATGTTCTCATGTAACTTTAAGTTAATATGGAAGCCAAGTATATATAGTAGATCAACATACAGCTGTTTTTCTTAAAGGTATTAAAGGATGGGGTAAAGGACTTCAGAACACACCTCTCCCCAGGAGCACTTGAACACACACTATAGTTCTGAATTTAAAAACATGAATTCCAGTTCAACTTTCTAAAATTACCAAGTGTAACAACTGAAGTCAAAGAAAATTCAGTTATTTGCTCTGTATCCATTTTTGTTGTTGTTAGGCACTGAAGAGTCGAACCCTAGGTACAATAGAAGGAAACACTGTCTGGTCCTGTGCCATCCTCACAATCATCTCTGTGTTTGAGCCCATTGTTGTAGCCATTGCGTCAATCTATCTCTTCCAGGGTTTTTCCTCTTTTTCCCTGACCCTCACCTTACCGGAAATCCTAGTGAAGTAGTGGTTAAGAACTACGGCTGCTAACCAAAAGGTCAGCAGTTTGAATCCACCAAGTGCTCCTTGGAAACCCTATGGGGCAGTTCTACTCTGTCCTGTAGGGTCGCTATGAGTCACAATCGACTCAAAGGCAACAGGTTAGGTTTGGTTTTCTGGTTCTACCTTACCAAGCATGATGTCCTTCTCTAGGGACTGTTGTTATTGTTAGATGCCATCGAGTTGGTTCTGACTCGTAGCAACCCTGTGTACAACAGAAAGAAACACTGCCCAGTCCAGTACCATTCTTATGATCGTTGTTATGCTTGAGTCCATTGTTGCAGCCACTGTGTGTCAATCCATCTCATCAAGGGTCTTTCTCTTTTTCTCTAGGAACTGATCCCTCCTAATAACATGTCCACAGTAAATGAGAAGAAGTTTTGCCATTCTCACTTCCAAAGAGCACTCTGGCTGTACTTCTTCCGAGACAGATTAGTTCAATCTTCTGGCAGTCCATGATATAGTCAATATTCTTTGCCAACACCATAATTCAAAGGCATCAATTCTTCTTTCATCTTCCCTTTTATTGTCCAATTTTTGCATGTATATGAGGCTATCGAAAACACCATGGCTTGAGTCAGGCACACCTTAGTCCTCAAAGTAAGATCTTTGCTGTTTAACCCTTTAAAGAGGCCTTTTAGAGCAGATTTGCTCAATGCAATGCATCTTTTGATTTCTTGACTGCTGCTTCCATGGGTGTTGATTGTGAATCCAAATAAAATGAAATCCTTGACAACTTCAAACTTTTCTCCATTCACTATGATGTTGCTTATTGGTCTAGTTGTGAGGATTTTTGTTTTCTTTATGTTGAGGTGTAGTCCATACTGAAGGCTGTAGTCTTTGATCTTCATCAGTAAGTGCTTCAAGTCCTCTTCACTTTCAGCAAGCAAGGTTGTGTCATATGTATATCGCAGGTCGTTAGTGAGCCTTCCTCAAATCCTGATGCCATGTTCTTCTTCATATAGTCCAGCTTCTCAGATTATTTGCTCAGCATACAGATTGGATAAGTATGGTAAAAGGATACAACCCTGACACACGTCTTTCCTGATTTCAAATCACACAGTATCTCTTGTTCTGTTCAAACGACTGCCTCTTCATCTAGGTATGGGTTCTGCATGAGCACAATTAAGTGTTCTGGATTTCCCATTCTTCACAATGCTATCCATAATTTGTTATGATCCATACAGCCGGATGCCTTTGCATAGTCAATAAAACACAGATAAACATCTTTCTGATATTCTCTGCTTTCAACCAACATCCATCAGACATCAGCAATGATATCCCTCATTCCATGACCTCTTCTGAATCTGGCTTGAATTTCTGGCAGTTCCCTGTTGATATACTGCTGTAAATGTTTTTGAATGACCTTCAGCAATATTTTATTTGTGTGTGAGATTAATGTTATTGTTCTGTAATTTCTGCCTTCTGTTGGATCACCTTTCTTTAGAATGAGCACAAATATACATCTCTTCTAGTCAATTGACCAGGTAGCTCTCTTCCAAATTACTTGGTATAGATGAGTAAGCACCTCCAGTGCTGCATCCATTTGTTGAAACATCTCAATTAATATTCCATCAATTCCTGGAGCCTTGTTTTTTGCCAATGCCTTCAGTGCAGCTTGGATTTCTTCCTTCACTACCATCGGTTCTTGATCATAAGCTACCTCCTGAAATGGCTAAACACTGAGCAATTCTTTTTGGTACAGTAAGTCTGCATATTTCTTCTATCTTCTTTTGATGCTTCCTACATCATTCACTATTTTGCCCGTAGAATCCTTGAAAATTGCAATTCAAGGCTTGGATTTTTTTCTTCAGTTCTTTCAGCTTGAGAAATGCCAAGCGTGTTCCTCCCTTATAGTTTTCTAACTCCAGGTCTTCGTACATTTCATTATAATACTTTGTCTTCTCAAGCCACCCTTTGAAATCTTCAGCTCTTTTATTTCATCATTTCTTTTATTAGTTTTAGCTACTCTATGTTCAGGAGCAAGCTTCAGAGTCTCTTCTGTATTCTAGTCTGGTCTATAGTAGAGCCACAACTAGAAATTAGAGTTTCTGGTTCTCCTTTTTTGCCTGCAACCTTTTTTCCCAGGCCATCCTGTGTATATTCTCCCTTCACCAAATTCGTGGTAGAAAAACTTGTGTTACTCTTTCCTCCACACAATTTCCCTCAGGCTTTTGTGTACTTGTCATCAGCAAAAGAGTCACTCTGAAGTTCTTCTAAATCCCAGGGAAGAGGTATGATTAAAAGAAAAAAATAAGAATGTAAATATGCTTATTTGCTATTTATAACTTATCTTCTATTTATGACTTATCTACTATTTATACAAGCTCTTCAAATTTCCAGTAAGCTCTCCTACTTTTTTAAGCTATAGCTGCCAGTCCTCTCAGCAACTAGGTTCTTATTTAATTTTTCTAAATTGTTGTATATTTTAAAAATACAGAAAAGGAACAGAGATATATCCATACTTCCAGATCTGGTATAATACCTTGACATATTTGCTTCCAGTCATTTTTTGAAATTTTTTTGAGGAAAACCATTCTATTCTTTTTGTGAAAATAATTTGTGTGAATGCAAAATCTTCCCAAAAGTCTTCACTCCAATGTAGCAACATTAACCTTAGATTAACAGCATTCTGAACACCCTTCCATGTATGTTAGCAATTGGATGGTTAGGTAGAAATATGTTTGTAACAATGCAATGAGACTATAGATGCTGCTTTTTGTCTTTTTTAAGTCTATATATGTGTATATAGCACATATATATATTATATATATACACACACACATATATATATATATATTTTATTTAAAGACATAATTGATTAAATCTCTGCTATGGAAGGTGTCCTCATCTCTATAGCAGAGATTAGCTCCTCACTCCTCCCATCTCACCACCTTCTGATGCTTCATAGATATAGGTATTATTACTTTTTCTGTATTCAGGTTTATAGTAACATCATTCTGTTCAGTAACCAACATTTCCATAGTGTTTACTTTTGTTTCTGTTTATAATGGATTCAGCGGTAACTGCCGACCTTTACCATGGTGCTTAACTTTTTCATTTGATGGATGGTACCTTTAACTGCCTGGAGTTTGGCAAAAAAGACTTCTTTTTAGAAAGTGCTGTATTTTCTAAGCACTTTCATAATCAAGAATATGACTTTTTAAGTGAAAGAGCACATGTAATATTCTTGGGTAGCATTTTTTTTTTCTCCCTCAGAATTTTGTGGATATTACTTCTTTTTCTTCTGGCATCGAATATTACAATATAGGAATCTAATCCCTGTCACCCAGTGTAGCTGTGTTTTGGTTTTGATTTTTCTGTCTGGATGTTCAAATAATTATTTATCCATCAGATCCAGTAGCTCAAATAAGATATATTTCACTATTGAGAATTAAGTATTCTGGAAATATGGTACATTTTTTAATCTTAAAATTCAGGTTTCTTTTTCAGGGAAATTATCCTATTATTTTAAATTTGAACATATCTTCTGTTTCATTTCGGGTTTGCTATTTCAAGAATGCCAGTTTTCTTAATATTTGATCATCTTTGCTTGTCCTCCCGTACAAGCTTTGCCCTAATTACTTTAGTCCCTTTGTCTTTTTCTTTTATATATCCGCTATGTTATATTCCGACTTGACGACAATGGGTTGGTAGTGGGTATGTTATCTGAAGTCTGTCCTTTCTGTTGGTAATTTGATTTTCTGTGGTGTCTATTATGTTGCTTGTGCTTTCTAATTTATGTGTTGACTCCCTAATTTTGTTGTTTTGGTCCTTGATTTGTTTCCTTAAGTCTGCTGCCTCCCTTTTCATTTCACTCTGTTGTGACATCTTCTAGTCTTTGACCTCTAGTTTTATTGAATTCATTTTCATATTAAGTGAATCCATTGTGTGAAGCGACTTGAAGAGTTTCATTCTATCTCTTATAGGTTTTTCTAGGTGGGTGCTATGTTTCTTATGTTAAATCAACCTCTCTCTCTCTCTCTCTCTCACTGTTGTTGGATATAGTATGTTGTTTCCGTATTTACACACCTTGTATTTTCACCTTGATCATGGGTGGGCAGCTCTGTCCAGACCTTCCGTTTGGTCTTATACAGTAGAGTTTGCATCTAGACTTATTGCCAGGCCTAAGACCACTCGGGCTCCAGTCTGAAAGCTGGGTAATTCTGGTTTTATGCATTTTTAACAAACTGAAGGACGGTAGGGAAGTGAGTTGAATTGAACTAGCCTTCAATCTTTCTAGAATACCCAACTTTGCTGCTCGGTGCTGTCTCCTATTCCCATTTTTGAGAGAGAAAGTTATCCTCAGGTTTTGGATCAATTGTTTAATTCACTGGTAGCTCAAGAGGCTTCTCTTCAAAGTCATCCCTATCTTCTGTTTTTCTCCTCCATCAGAAAAGAAAGGTGTAGGCTGTCCATTGAGTCAGGCGTTTAATGAGAATTCTTAGACTTTTCTCCAAAATCAAGAAAGTTTCCTGGCATTTGAGGGCAGGTAACGAACTATACCCTACTCTGACTCTCTACTCCAGAAACTTGTGTTTTTGATTTTTTGAGGTGGGAGAGGGCATTTAGACTACATTCTTTTTTTTTTTTTTTCCTTTGGCCACTGTTGTTGACTTGTGTGTGTGTGTGTGTGTGTGCGTGCTGGGACTTATTCTTCATTTCATTAGGTATTAGGAAGAGGAATTATGTATTACAATCCATCATCTTGTCAGGTAAATCTTTATGCTGAAAGATTCCCTCATAGAATATCTACTACTAAGAAGAAACTCTAAAAAAATCCAAATGTGTAGCTATTCTATGTGCACAGACTTGGCTCTCATGCCTGACAGAAAATTTTTTTTCTAGATTTTTAAAATATCTACATATTGTTCCTCAGCTAGCTTTCCTGTAGTTATTACTCTTTTGCAGCCAGAAAATAACTGAATGCTAAGTGGGGGTGGGGAAGTGATTGGCCTACAAGGACTCAACCCTACTTAGTCTGTTCATCTAATCAGTATTTATTGAGCACCTCTCCTATGCTTGGCCTTGAGGACACAAAGATCGATAAGGCTGTCCCTGTCCGTAAGAACTTAATAGGTTAGTGAATTCACATCCAGATTCTGCCACAAAGGGATGAATTGCTGTTGAGTCACCTGCTTTTCTGTTCTGTACTTTTCTGTAATGATATATTTATGTCTTCTTGAGGAAAAAATACAGAATTAAGTATCCAACTTAGGCTTGCACATATGTCGGGAAATAAGGTAGTGCACATTTGGCAGTTGTTAAGAACACCCAAACACCTCTTTCTCTATGGAAATGATCACTGTCAGACTAGACTGGAAAACCTCTTTTAACAAAAAAATTCTAAGGATAAAATCTTTAACTTAAAAACCTTTTTTTCTAGAACAATAGGAGCCCCAGTCAATGTTAATAGTCAAAACAAAATTCAAGTGTGCTTATATGTCCAATGTGGGACACATTCTAGCCATTTAAGGGGAAAAGCAAACCAAACTAAAATTTTAGGAGAGTACAGAAAAGTATTTGTGAAAGACACTTAAAATAGGGATTGGAGTGCAAATCTCAACAACCAGTCCTGTGGAGGAGGACAGGTAGATAGGTGGGACAGAGCAAACTAGAAAGAAATATTAAGCAGATTTCAATTCACTTGTCACATTAGAAAGAACCTGGAAAGAAGTGTTGGGACAAGCAGAACACGCACCACACAAGTACCTTGTTTAAAAAAGAGGCAGGGTGTGTGGGGTGGGAGAGTAGGGAGGATTATGCATTTAAGATCAAGTTTAGCTGGAAGTTGCTTTGGCAACAAAATTTGGTGCTGGAAGAATTGAAACTACGGGGTGACAGAGTGATTCCTAACCAATTGGAAGCATTATTCCATAAAACTAGCGCTTTTTTCTGGTTCTTATAATACGTGAGCCTGACTGCTGGCCCAGTGGTTAAGTGCTGGGCTGCTAACAGAAAGGTTGGTGGTTTGAACCCAAGAGCCACTCCCTGGGAGAAAGATGTGGCAGGCTGCACTGGAAACGCTATGGGGCAGTTCTACTCTGTCCTGTAGGTCACTATGAGTCGGAATTGACTCAACAGGTTTAAGTTTTGGTTTTTTTTTTTTTTTGGTCTCTTCTAAGTATGATAAACTCTTTAAAGAGCAGAATTATATTATTTCATATTTTAGTTCCTTATTAGTCTTTTTTGCTTCATCATTCCCTCTTTCCCCAACCTCCAAATAAAAACGATACACTGTGTATGTACTACAAGTACTTGAGAAGATTCTAAGAAACCAAGATCTATTGGAAATGTGGATAATCTATTTCTGGTCATGAATTTTATTCTATTCAAAGAAAGAAACTAAATCAATATCCTTCCTGAAATTGTAGTAACATTGTCCGTGTCTGTTAAGCAATTCTCTGAAATAAAAATACAATGTAAATGGAACAATTTGATAAACTTGAAAAACATGATACTTCATTTTTATTACTGATTAAGAAGTTGATGCTGACAAAACAATAAGTTGTGAAATTATTCCTTCCACAGGAGCTGGGGGAGGGGAGCTATGTAATGTGCAAGGGGATTTTTTTACAAAGTGTATTCTTCAGGCTCCATCTTTACGGAACTTAGTCTGGTTGCTAGATAAAGATACATGTAAAAAATATCTTATAATAGTAAGCGGTAAATTATAATTGTTAAAAAATAAAATTGGGTACCAAGAAGTTGAGGAGGGCTGCAAGAAACAAGAAAAGTCACTGTCAACTTCTTAGAAGACACAACTTCCAGGAAAAAAAGGGATTTGAGTTGCATCTAGGAAATAAATACAAATTGTATCATTTGGGTACCGTAATTTCAGACAGGAATTTGTGATCAGAAAAATGCTGGAGAAATATATTCATGGCCTTTGATAACTCATACGATATTTACTCTAGAATTAGAAAAGGGCCATGCACTGTTGTTTAATTGAGCCATAGGCTATATGTAAGGGATGTGTGGGTGGTAAGTTTAAGAAAGTAGGTAGAAGTTTGGTACTGACATCATTTAAAAGCCAGGTTGAAGAGCTTTTACCTAATTTCTAATCTCACCCAGGCCTAGGTATTTAGACCTATTCAAAACCTTCTCCCAAGTCATTTAAGCATTTTAATACCTTTTGCTTAAACAGAAAAGAGCTATTCAAGAGCATTAAGGATACTTCTGAAAGGTGTCCTAAAACCTCAAAACTTCCCTGTCTTCAATTAGCCATACTGCATCACTCTTTGTGCTTTAATTTTTCTCATCATTCATTGACATTTTATATTCAATGATAGGAAATTAATATTATTTTGTAGCTATATAGTTTCCATGCCATTGTCCAAATTCCTCCTCCTCAACTTATACCAATATTACTGCCCCAAGGGGTAAAATTGTGTTTTTTTGTTTTTTGGCTTGTGTCCTGATTAGCACCTTTGCTGAGCTTGACCTTTGTGGAGCACGTCCTTAGAATGAGGTGCCGTACTAGGCCTTGAGACATGAACAGAAATCATTAGCCCTTGCCCTTACCACATAGTCCACTGATAATTGATAACACTGCCTAATAGAGGCAAGGCATTTTCAGAAAACATGAGATTTAGAGCCATTTCTGATATGTGGTATTATTCTTTGGTGCTTCAATTTCCCATTATAAGTAAGAGAAGCTATTGTTACTTCCTTGTGTATTGTGTGATGTATTGTGAAGTGGAGAAACAGATATAAAAACAAATATATTAATGCAGTCAGGGAAGATAAGATGCTAAGTATAAAGTTGATGTTGTTGTTATTGCTAGGTGCTGTCAAGGCAGTTCCAACTCATAGTGACCCTATGTACAACAGAACGAAAGCTGATAGCTTGAGTAATATAAGAAAATGTACAGAATATAGATCAGAACTCATGTACACATTTGTTTGTAAGCAGGGAATAATTGTTGAGACATACATGGTAGTTACAGTTTTGAAACTAAAGTTACTTGGTTAACTCACAAGTTACTATTTTTTAATAATCAATAAAAGAGAAGGTATTCAGGATTCAAGAAGCCCTAGTGACACAGGGATTAAGTGCTTGGTGGCTAACCAAAAAGTCAGTGGTTCCAACCCACCAGCTTCTGTGGGAGAAAGATGTGGCAATCTGCTTCCGTGAAGACTACAGCCTTAGAAACGCTGTGGGGCTGTTCTGTCTGTCCCATAGGGTCACTATGAGTCAGAATTGACTTGATGGCAATTTTTTTTTTTTAATTGAGTATTCACATTGTGATCAGCTTTAATTTATCTAGTTTCTTTGAGAGATACTAAAGAAGATAATCCCTACTCTTCAAATTGGGGCAACAGAACTAATCTACATGAAATTATTAGAATAGAGTCATCACTTAAACTCCATAGCCTGTTTTTAAGAAATCTTACAATATAATAATTATTTTTGCTGTGGGCGAAGATTTATTTTTTCTTAACATATAATTATCCATTGCTTATAATATACCAGACATGTTTTGAATACATTACAAACATCAGTTGTCATTATCCTCAATTTTTACCTCCAAGTTGTATGTGCAGGCAATAACTGAGGCACTTGCAGTGAGCGGAGGGTATGGAATTTAAACTTAGGAAATCTGGCTGCAACATTTAGTCTCTTAAACTTCTCTTTGCCTCACTTTTCTCTTCCTTTTCATTTCTCCTTCTACAGCACTAATTCTTTCTACTCCAATTCCTTTCTTTGTGTGTGTGCCCATGCATATGTATGTATGTATATATATGTGTGTATTTATATATACATATATATATAGTTATGGATATTCTGTTAAGAATCCTACCTCATTTCAGTTTTGAGTTTTCCTTTTCTGACAGGTTTCTGCCTTATACAGATTCTGGCATTTACATATGCACACTATATATATATACACATAACCAAAACACTAAACGCATTGCCATAGAGTTGATTCTGACTTATTGCCATCCTTGAGGACAGAGTAGAACTGTCCTATAGGGTTTCCTAGGCTGTAATCTTTACAGAAGCAGACTGCGACATTTTTCTTCCACAGAGGCTGATGGGTTGGATCCCCTGACTTTTTGGTAAGCTGCAGAGTGCTTAGCCATTGTGCTACTAGGCCTCCTTATGTACACACACATACAAAGATATGTCATTGTGCTGGTAGGTGCCATAGAGTCAGTTCCAACTCATAGCAACCCTATGTACGACAGGAGGAAACACTGCCCAGTCCTATGCCATCCTCATAATCGTTGTGCTTGAGCTCATTGTTGCAACCACTGTGTCAGTCCATCTCGGTGAGGGTCTTCCTTTATATACGTACACACACACATTACTCTCAAGCCAATGAGTTAAATTCAAGATCCACTAATGGGTGTGATCCAAAATTTAAAAAACTCTGGTATACACATAAATGATGCCAGGACTCTGATGAAATTGAACACTAAGTACAGAGAGGCTACACTACTTTTCATGGCACCAAGAAAGAAGGACTTAAAGGGAGAGGTGGATTAGACAACATAGTGCATTTTTGTTGTTTTGTTTATTTATTTTTTTTTTCTTAACACCTCTAATTGTTTATCTCCATTATTTCTAAGAGTACTGGATTACTTATGCGTTATCTTGCTGCTGGAATTTTCAATTGGCAGAAGAGAAAGCTGTAGCAGAATAGTTCAGAATGCAGCCAAGAGAGTCAGACTGTCTGGCTCCACAACTTACAAACTATTGAATTTGGAAACATTAATCACCTGTACCTCAATCTCATCATTTGTAAAACGAGGATAATAAAGCCTGCCTCAGCAAGTTGGATGAGAATAATACATATAAAGCACTTAGGCTAATCAGCTCTCAGTAAATATTGGTTGTTGGCTAGTAAATAAAGACTTGATCAAAATCTCTGGTAAAACAGAACAGAATCCAAAAGAGACAACTAATGTATATGCCTGGAGGCATTCAGTATGTTTCTGATGTCTTTTGCAGTTAATTTGGCCAAGAAATCAAAAAAGTCTCATCAAACTAATAATAGTATCAACAGTAAGTAAATAAAATTAGTCCTGTATAAAAAGGGCATGTTCTCTTTACAAGGGCTCTCAGAAACTTATTTTATTTTCTTGTCTTTAGTCTATGAATATTAATGCATCCCAACTAAGCCATCTAAATTGATTTGCTCCTGCAGAAAATTAAGGAATTTAAAAAAGTGTTTTGTACTGGAGGTTCAAATATTTAGTTACAAATTAGGAGAGTGAGAGAGTGAAAGGGAACAGAGAGAGAGACATCCAAGATCATTCAGTAGGAAAAACTAAAACTGGGAACTTTCCATTTGTTCTTCCATTTTTTCTAGAAGGCAGTGACTGTCAAAGATTGCAAATCCCCTTTGATGGCAGTGGTTACTATTGCTGATGGTGGTTGGAAACAGCAAAATATGGCGGTTTCTCAAGGAATAAAAATTGGCACTTGCTCATTGAGCATAACAAAAACAAAACACCATCTAAGTTTCAAAATGACTAATAAAAATGCATATTTATTTCCTATGTGAAAAAGAGATCATGGCTGCTACCTCACTGTAAATTGAATCTGGCTTCTCAGTTGCTATGAATATTCAAATATGACTTCGCTGTAAGGTTCCCCAAGGAAAAGGAAGAACATTACTTTACATTTTTCTTCTCCTTGCCACGGCTCTGAGGAGCGGAACCTGAAAGATTTATTAGCAAACGCATGTTGTATTTGTAATTTTCTTTCTATTGCAATTCTCCATCATAGAGTAACTAATACTATGCTAATTAAGAAATTAAGTTAAAATAGCATATCACACATCACACTGAGAAAGTAATAATGCAGTATAGTAATATACTATAATAGATAATCACTAGGGCAATAGAAATGTGTCCACAGTAAGGATGATATAGTTAATTTTCTCTGGTGGTGGAGTGGTTAAAGTACTCAGCTGCAAACCAAAAGTCGGCAATTTGAACCCACCAGCTTTTCTTGTGGCAGTCTCTTCCCATAGAGATTACAGCCTTGGAAACCCTAAGGAGCAGTTCTATTCTGTCCTGTAGGATCACTATGAATCAAAATCAACTCTATGACAGTTGGTTTGGTTTTGGATATTGCCACAGATAGTTTCGACAGGGAATGGGTCCATATACATTGACTAAATCCTAACAAAACTCTAAATTATAGAATTACTAAGGGTTCTTGTCTTGTACTCTACATTGCCTCCCTCCTATAAACCAAAAAAAAAAAAAAAAACCCATAGCCTTAGAGTCAATTCCAACTCACAGTGACACTATACTTTTACTTTATTTACTTAACAGCATTTACGTACTTTTCAGTGTATAGGTCAATTGTATGCAAACATTTGGGCATTCAGAACGTTTACAGTATATATTGTTCCCAAAGTTGGTTTTTTATTTTTGCCTTGTGACAGAACACCATTAACTGTAACTTTTTAACTGCATTTAGCCAAAAACAAAAAAAAAGATGTGCCCTACCATAGCTTATGCATATTAAGCTAAAAGTTTATGGGAATGATTTGAATTACAAATATTTCTTTCCCGGAGTGGTGATTTCTAACTCAGTGAAGACCTTAGCATGCAAGGTTACATCCCCACCCACTCACTTCTTTTTTTTTTCTGTCTTTGCAGTTCCGCCATGGTTTTTAATTCACCCTTCCAACCTCTATGTCTATGAAAGCATGGACATTGAATTTGAATGTGCAGTCTCTGGAAAGCCTGTACCCACAGTGAATTGGATGAAGAATGGAGATGTGGTCATTCCTAGTGACTACTTTCAGATAGTGGTAATTATCTTTTTCATATTAACTTTGCAATCCCCTTCATTGTGTACTAATTCATCAGTTGCTTTTCTTTCCTGGGAAGAAGATTTCCATTGGGAATTTTTATGATGTGTTAAGAGTATTGTTCTAAATTTGTTCTAGACTTAACAGTTCAACCCCTAATTGTTTTATAGTCAAGGTCTTAAACACACACAGAGAGAAAGAAAGAGAGAAAGAGAGGAGACAGAGAACCTAAGGTGATCTTTTCAAGTATTTTCACTGCTGGCTCTTGGGAGAACAGAGTTTAGAACCTAGTTCTAGACTATTTTAAGCCAGGAGGGTCTTTCTTTTTGAGTTTTACCCATCATGATAAAGTTTCAACAAGACATATTACTTATAATTAGGATAATCTTCCTTTGATAATACAGACAGCATTTCTTTGCTACTCTTCCAGGTAGGACTAGTTGTTACTACATGAGCAGTTGAGAGGGGCAGTGGCAGTGGCAGTAAAGATGTGGTGGTAACAGTAGTGACTGCAGTGGTAGGTGTGTCATGGAGACCCAGACTTCATACTGCTTTGTCGTTTTGAACGTCAGAAAGAACTGAGACAAAGGACAGTAGTTGAAAATAAAGCTTAGAGTTTCATGGAAGGGTTTAGTGAGCTCTTTATACCTATCCTCTTGTAGGATAATAGGAATAATGATACAAATATTCACTGCATTGTTGTCCTGGTACATAGTGAGTACTCAGTAAAGGAAAACTATCATTATTGTTGTTTTGGCTGTTGTTATTGGCAGAAGGCTTTGCTTATTTAAAATGGCTCTCTAAAAATGTACTTTTTGGTGTAGGTTAGCACTGGAGCCTCTGATCTCAGGTATAATATATGAATATATAAATAATTTTATATGATATACATTTTATATACATAATTGTATATTATATATATATCATATATGTTAATATACATGATGTTTATGTATATAATGTTTTTATACCATATATGGAAACCCTGGTGGCGTAGTGGTTAAGTGCTACAGCTGCTAACCAAAGGGTCGGAAGTTTGAATCTGCCAGGCGCTCCTTGGAAACTCTATGGGGCAGTTCTACTCTGTCCTATAGGGTCGCTATGAGTCGGAATCAACTCGAAGGCACTGGGTGGGTATACCACATAAACCCAGTGCCGTCAACATATATATATATATATGTATATATATATATATGAAGAAGAACTTTCCAGATACCAAATAATTTTGCAACTAAGGAAGGGGATTTTAGATTTACCTCCCTTATGTTTGGGATGCAGAGATGACCCTGTTAGAGAAGAGCAGTCATCTAAGCAAGGTCTTCCAGGCAGAAAGGGTCTAGAACTAGGCATTCCAGGAGTTTGGACACAAGCCCTCTCCATGGCATTACACAGCCTTTCCTTAAACGCCTCTTCCAAAATTTATCAACTTTCAAACACTCTCGTAATCTGTGCATGTATGTTGGCATCCTATAAAAGTTTTTTAAGGAATAAATCTATAAACCGTATCTGTAGCACTTTTATCACCATTTGCCATTTTTCACTTTTGGTTGCATTTGTGTAACTGGTTGGGAATAAAGTAAGAAAGGGAAAAAAGAAAAAAAAACTTTTGAATGTCATACCAATCCATTAGTTCCTTTAAATGCAATGCTATTTCCACTAAACGGAATTAAAAATGACCTGCCATTGAGCAACTTGAAATGTGTTGTATATGCCTGGAATATATGCTACTTGCATATAAAGGAAATTATTGAGTGCCCTTAAGGACACATGATAAAATGTAACATTTATTTTTATACTGTTTGAATAATCTTTCTCCAAGCATGACTTATTACAGCCAACCTATTTAAATGTTTCCTTTCTTAAGGTGAAAAATAAAATATACGGTATGTGTCCTATTTACATTAAATTGTGCTTAAAAATATTCCCCCAATAGCTCCGGAAATCTGAGAGCCATTTTCTGTTGCACATGTAACATTTAGCACAAATATATACTAACTTATATAAAAATTGTTAATTAGGAGTTAGCCAGCTTTATCTAAGAATTTTACATCAGCTGAGAATTGAGTACAAGACACTAAAAACAATTAAGAATTCCCCATGAGGTAATATTTATCTCTTAACGACCGCAGGGGAAGTGATTTAACACGTTTCGCTTACTGAACTAATTCTTACACTAATATCGAAGATAAACTGAGTTAGTATAATTAAATGCTGTCTCCAAATCTTTTTATCATCCATCCTTGAAAAAGAGGGTGACTGAGTTTATATAAAACAGGAGTTAACATTGCTGGATTTAATTTATGGATTACTGAAGGTAAACATTTTTGGTTATAAAACCAGAATGACATGGGTATAAAATATCCATCAGACCTTACTCTCCAAACCCCCAAAAGGGTACAGGTAAAAGAATTACAATTTTAATACTTCTGGAAAATAGCCAACCTAAATTTCTTGTCTATTAAAAACTCCAAAGAGCAGCGTTTTTGTTTCATTTTGCCTTTTTATCCTCAGTAGCTGCGTAACCTCAAGTTCCTCCAATAATAAGGGACGAGGTTGCCATCGCTAATAACCTTCGTTTCTCCCATACCTAGGGTACCTCCGTGAGGTAGAGAACACTCAGGGGGAACATTTCTTGTTTCTTCTGTGAAGCTTTATTATAGTTTTACCTATGTTCATTTTGCCACTTTGAATTTTTAGCTTCTTAAAATATTTTACCTGCTTTTTTTTTTTTTTTTTCCCTCTCTCTCTCTTTAGGGAGGGAGCAACTTACGGATCCTTGGAGTGGTGAAGTCAGATGAAGGTTTTTATCAATGTGTGGCAGAAAATGAGGCTGGAAATGCCCAGACCAGTGCACAGCTCATTGTCCCTAAGCCTGGTAAGATGATGGGACCTTTGCTCTGGTAATGCAGCTACAATTATGCATGGTCCATTTGGAAAATCTGTGTTGGTTTTCCTACTTCAAGTCAATTTGAAATTACTTAATTAAGGTGTACATTATGTATTGCTCATATATCCTTCTAGAAAATGAGACAAATGTGTATCCCTCTTCCAACTGTTTTCTGCCCATCATGCTCTCCTGTGGTGGCAGTTCTACGCTCATAGCAAAGCACTGAGGTGTCCCAGTGAGGGAAAGTCACCATGAACAATGGGACCTCTGGCTGTCAAGCCAAACATGAAATTACTGCCATTTCCCATTTTTTATGTCCCACTTTTCTTCCTAGTGTTTCATGTATATATATGTATATAGGGAATACACACACACACACACATACATGTATACATACACACACATTTATCTTAATATAGGGAATATATATCTTAACATAGGGAATATATGTATCTTAATATAGGGAATATATATATATATATATATACACATACCCATATGTCATCTTGAATCAATGAAATTTGGCAGAAAAATAACAGAAACAATCCTTTGAAAGTTAAAACATGGGAGGGTGTAAGGGAAAACACCTACCCGCAGATAGAGGCTTGGCAGTGGAAAAAAAAGAAAGTAAAAGTATTTTTCCTTTTCTTTTAAACTAGATTTTGATAATTTTTACTATAACTGATATAGTTTTTGTTTTTATTTTTGTCATCTTTTGGATGTTCAATATGATGGTTTATTCGAAACTAGCCTAAATCTATATTAGATGTATCTGTGTTACCCCCATAATAACACAATTCCTGCCAAAGGGGGGGGAGGTGCTGGTTAGATGCTAAGATTTAGCACTAAAGAAAGTAAAAAAAAAAAAAAAAAGGACCTTCCTTCCTTCCTTCCTTCCTTCCTTCCTTCCTTCCTTCCTTCCTTCCTTCCTTCCTTCCTTCCTTCCTTCCTTCCTTCCTTCCAGGGCTGAAAAGTTGTTTATATTAACCCAAGTATTTTAACTAAAATATTAATACCTCTCATGAAACATGTTCATACCATCTTTTTGTGATGTCAGCTTCAACTCATTTTTCGGACTGATTTCCTTCCTCTTGACATAGCTCAGTCTTGTCTCAATCTTGCCCTGCAGTAAGTTTAGTAGAAAGTAGCTGTAATACATGAAACAGAGTCTCTTTTTGGATGTCATCATTTAAAGTGTGCCTATGAAGTCCTTACTGCCTTGTGCACCCCTAGGCTTCTATTTGATGACACTCATAATAATGCTTATAAAGATGACTTTCCACTTTTTTTCTTTACTGAAATAAAAATAGTGCAACCATAGAACAATGGTCCAGGTGGGTCGAGGAACTATCTAGGAATTAAAAGGGACAATTAACTCTTGTTCAAGATCACTGATTTCTCTGACAGGCTACTATTTTCCCTCTCCATTTAATATGCTGTAAATGTTAGCGTAATACCGTTTATGTGACTAAGTACAGTCTCTTTTGCTGAAACAGTAATGGATAAGTAGGAGAAAAGGAGCCTCCAACATCATTGCTCTCCTGTTCTCCTTATTTACTCATTTTTTGATGGCATGTGTTTTCAGTATTGGGGTGCATGCTTACTAATCAAATGTATTTAAAATTTTAGTTAGTAATATGGATTTTAAGAAATATCTGGTAATACAAGCCAGTGATAAGGCAAGTGGCATTGTGGAGCCACCCATCTGTAGTAGGACAGTCTGCCAGTGGGGACTAGATAGACAATTTATTGCAGGTGCCTTCCCATTAAGTTACATGGGAACCTCTGGTTTTCCAAATATGACACAGAAAAACCAAAGCAAACCCATCAGGTCTCCCTAACTATTACACAGGAAAGCCATAATTATGCTTCCAAGCCTTATCTCACAGAAATAAAGAGAAAAAAAAAAAGTCTACAAAACTAACGCATCCAGAAACCATCACCTAATAGAAAGTTCAAGATACACAATAATGAAGCTCCAATGCCATCTGCTTGGCTTCACCCATTTCAAAAGGGACCCACCTTGACACTAAATGCATTAGAACTAGAATAATGTACTACCTTCAAGGTCCAGAGTCATAAAAAGTGAGTGGTGTACCATTAGACCAATAGCAGCAAAAGGGTTAACAGTTATACCATCTCGTTAGTGACAACAGTATAGCCACAATTAACATACTACTGGCTGCTACACAAGTAACAGAATAAGAAAATTCTAGTTAACCCTGATTTTCAGCTATTGCCGTAAAGCTGAGGAAATGGGAAATAAGTAACCCCATATTTCTAAAGAGAGGTGTGAGATACATCCTGCTAGGACTTGCTAAGAGCTGACCCATCTGGTCCAGTGGCCATCCCTGCAACTGCCCATAGGAAGGAAGGATGCTATACAGTGTGGGAACTCATAGGATTAGAGATGAACATGGTGTTGTCCCTTCCTCACAAGCCACATTGTAAAGATATCAAGAAAACCCCCTGGAAAGAGTGAGTGGGGATGGGCGTCGGAAGGTGCTAGCAAAAATTGGAGACTGGGCACTTACCAGGGCTGAGAGCAGTCTGGAGCTTCCCACAATGTTGGAATGAGAAAGGAGGGAACAGGAGTGGGAAGAAGCCCTATTTCTACTACTGTGAGAAGGATGTGAGTAGGGGTGGATTATCCAATAGGCAAGGTAAGCATGGTGCTTACCTTGCTTACCAGATCATCTGTCATGAACAATTTTACGTTTTTTCACCACGTCAAAGAATTTGCTTCTAGGTATGGTTGGCATCTGCCTTTCTCCCAATCCAACAGCAGCTTCCTACAGAATCAAACCTCTTTTTAAATTTACAATCCCTGACAGGGTGGCTGAGCCAGTAAGCATGGTAAGAATTGGCTTACTCGTGCTTACTTACTAATCTGTAGTAAACAGTTTCACTGATGTGGTGAAACCCATGTGAAATTGTTCAATACAGATGCTCTGGTAAGGAAGGTAAGTAAAAAAAAAAAAAGTACTGTACTTATATTGTTTATTGCATAATCCACCCCTGGGTGTGAGTTCGATTTGAAGAAAGCAGGACTGAAATCACCTAGAAATGACCCTACCCAAGAGGTCCTATCTGCTGGGACTACCCCCCATCAAAAGACAGCAGCATTGCTGGAGGCAGGACCCAAGGTATGAGCTGGTGCAGAAGGTCAGCCAGAATGCACCTTGCCTACTTCGGGGTGGTGGGTGGGGGTTACAATGAGGGGATTACTAATGTAGGGGGTCTCTGAAGAATTCACAGAAGCACCTCACAAAAAAAGGCAAGTGATGCCCTCCATGACTGGACTTTTGAGAGTACAAGCTGTGGAAAACAGCCTTTGTCTTCACTCCAAGTCCATCTTCCCCTCTCTAACCCTGGAGAAGGCCTAAGCAGAAGGGAAAAAGTTGAGCCAAGAAAGTGAAAAAACAGGCGATAGTCCCACTGACCTCTTCTCCATCTCTGAGAGGAGGGAAGAAACTCTAAATTGAATATTAATGTTTTGATTTGTTGTTGTTTTCGTATCTGAAGATACAGCTTTTTAAATACTTTAATGCGACCTCAGGGCCAGAGGATTAGCCCAAATTGGTACCAGGGTTGGGAAGGGAGATATGAATGAGTGCGTTGGAAAGTGGATAAAATAGGAGAAAAATAAAGCAGTTTCGTTTTAAAGTCCAGTAGTTCAGCTCATTCAGTAAACCTATTATAGGCATTACATTTCACTTACACCAAGGAAGATCTGATTTTTTTTGTTAACTTTTAGTAACTGCGTCTTGCTTTCCATTTGGGGTGTGATTCATTTAGGTCTAAAACCAAAAATCCATTGCTGTCAAGTCAATTCTGACTCATAGCAACCCTATAAGACAGAGTAGAACTGCCCCACAGGGTTACCAAGGAGCACCTGGTGAATCTGAACTGCTGACCTTTTAGTTAGCAACCCTAGTCCTTAACCACATGCCACCAGGGTTTCTCATTTAGGTCTTTTAGGTCTATGTACCCATAAAGAGACGAGACTCCCCTCAGAAGAATATCATATACTTCCTCACTATACACAGCCTAGGAGCATCTTGGTAATTTATTATTCTTCCATCTAGATGTTAAAATTTCGCCAGTGGATTCTTCACCCTTGGTCAGTGTTTATTGTATTTGGCACTGGATTAGAATGAAAGTAAAAAAAAAAAAAATGAAGACAAAAATCCTGAAGCGTGACAGGACACCATTGTGACTGCCTTACATTTCCCTCTTATGAATGATGGATTGCTTTTTCCTGGGTATTTAGTCAGGTCTTCCAATAATGCCACTCCAATTGCTCAGAGATGCAGGGTAGGCCATGTGCACAGATGGCAGAGAGGCCAGTTATAAATATAAATTAAGCCGTGAGGCTGACCGTAGTGGGAAGAACATAGACCTCTCTGTTTAAGTTTTAACAATAAGTGGTCACCGTGTATTTTCAGGCACTTCGTGGGCCTGCATTGCCCAGCTGTTCAGCTTTGGCCTGTCTGCAAGTTCATGGCTGAGCGTCACTCTTGGCAACCATAACAATCTGCTTCTTACTGAAGCATGGACAATGACCGATTAAAGCCACTGTCCATTGTTGGAAAGTATTTACATAGGGCTAATGAAGGTTCAACCTAGTCCTTTATATGTAGTTAGCAACTCCATGTTTAGCAATTAGTGACTTAGGGAATAAAGTAAACATAATCGACTAAATTGAACTGAGCTAATGACTTTTTTTTTTGTTCTCTCCAGAAAATAAGTTTGGGAAAAATATTTTAAATGTATGCTCTGTAATATGTGACATAAATATCGTTTCCTCAAGGTAAAGATCAAGATCAATGGTATTTAAAAAGTCATTATATTGTGGGAGTGTCTGTAAATAATGTAACATTTCTGGCATTGTAACACCATGGACAGTTCCAGAGAGCTGCCTGTCTCTAAATATAACACAAATGCACACCCACACGCACTCATATGTGTGTGCACGCTCACCTGTACACTTCAGAAGACTGACTAGGTAAACACCCGAAATGCTTAACCATATAATATTAGTGGCAGTGAGTGGAAATTAAAACAATTTAGCCAATTTATATCAGTTGTATTGTCTATTAATCTCTTCTAAGAGCTGAGGAGTTATTGTTATTTTGTTTTATTTATTTCGTTGTGACCTAAGAGGCACCCTTTCCAAATGATGGAGATTAACTAGCAGCTCCAAGTTCACTCTTCAGTGATATGTACAGCTAAAAAGTGTTAAGAATGTGTTAAACCCCAGCCCCAGTGCCATCGAGTCGAATGTGTTAGGTGTTCCAAAAATAAGACATTTTAGTAGCCAGTGTTACAAACAAGTAAGCAATTAAGTTAGGATCAGGTTGACATAATGGAAGTGGTCACCATCTGGTAAACTGGAATGTGGTTAGGTAGTTATAAACTAAGAAGACAGTTTGGCGATTGGGTGGAGAAGTTAGCAATTAGCTGGTGATGGGAGGCTGGGTAGGGAGCAAGGCAGGACCAAATGGTAAGATAGACTTAAAATATCAGAATCAAATGGACTTCATTTCTGATATAGTTACCCTAGTTCTAGCTTCTTGGCAGCACTCAGTTTCTTGGAAGTGCCCTGAAGTGGAAGGTAATTGAAAATAACTGGCTGTTGGGCAGGGAAGTTGAGAGATATGGAACTAGGAATACAGCTATGATTGGAGCATATACAGTTTGAAATATTTTTAATTTAATAACAGAAATGAGTGAATCTAAAATAAAGTTGACATGGAAAGAAATGATGGATTCATCATATTCTACCATGCACGAATCAGCAGTGGGGAAATTCCACATGATCACTAGTAGAATAAATACTTTTATAAATGCTTGCTTAAATGCAAATTTGCTTAGGCAAGATTCCAAATTATGTCTTTCATAGAAGTAAATGTGGAACATGTGTCTCATGTTAATGTTGGATTTTGTCTAATACTGGTTTTATTTTTCCCCCAATACTGATGACAGGACAGAGTTCCACTGTAATAGGAGAAGTATATTGGTTAGAACACTTAGAAAAATGTGAGCTGTTATCTATTACCTGTCCTCATCTGAAAAAGGTTACTGATTACAAATGTTGTCAAATTTAAAACATTTTATTAAGGTAGTATATCATATAGCCTAGAATTATTGAAAGTATTCAAGTCTGACCATGAACACTAGATATAAAACTGAAATCTTTCAGATGGGTTTTTGTGAGTTGTTTCTTATCAATATGAGAAGACTGTTCAGAAATCCAAATGGACAAGAGGAATACTTGGATACATACCATATCTTTATATATTAACTGCAACTATCATAGTCTTTCTTACTAAATGTTGACTCTCATATAGTAGCTTCAGTGGAATTATGTGAGGCAATGAAAATTTGTACAATTAGTCTTAACACTTCACAATCTGTTAGAATTTAATTTGTCATTGTAATAGCATCTAAGTAACTGTGTAAGAAAGAATGTAAAGCTTAGTCTGGATATTAGTCAGTGGTTTTCAATTAAATAAAATTTTTGTCTCAACATAAAAAGCTAATATGATTTAAATGCTCAACTGTATTAATGTGGGATCAAAAAAAAAATTTTCCCCCCTTGGAGTTCTATAGTTTAGAAGAGCCAACTTCATGTACTAAACTAGTATGTTGGTACACCCAAACTGGGAATAGGTCATTAGGCAGTTTTTCCACACAAAATGAGATGCTCACTGTTGTGGATTGAATTGTGCCCCTTCAAAATGTGTGTCAACTTGGCTAGTATATGATTCCCAGTATTGTGTGATTGTCCATATTTTGTCACCTGATGTGATTTTCCTGTATGTTGTAAATTCTGTCTCTACAATGTTATTGAGGCAGGATTAGAGGCAGCTATGTTAATGAGGCAGGACTCAATCTACAAAATTAAGTTGTGTTTTAAGTCAATCTCTTTTGAGATATAGAAGAGAGAAGCAAGCAGAGAGACAGGGAGACCTCATATCACCAAGAAAGTAGTGCCAAGAGCAGAGTGCGTCCTTTGGACGCAGGTCCCTGTGCAGACAAGCTCCTAGACCAGGGGAAGATTGATGTCAAGGACTTTTCTCCAGAGCTAATAGAGAGAGAAATCCTCCCCCTGGAGCTGGTACCCTGAATTTGAACTTCTGGCCTCCTAGACTGTGAGGGAATAAATTTCTCTTTGTTAAAGCCATCTACCTATGGCATGTCTGTTATAGCAACACTAGATAACTAAGACACTAAAGCTACAAAATTTCTCTTTAAGGTTCCACATTGAGTTCAAATGAATAAAAGTGCCGCTTCCTATTTTCGAAGCTTATTTCCTATTGTCATGATATTATAGTTCATAAGCTTTCCTAGAACATTCTCTTAATATGCCTTGGTAGCTAAGTTTCTTTTCCCTTAGAGAAATGTTGACACTCAACCTCACACTCTCTTCCAGGGGCTGATGGCCCCAGTTTGGCATATATCAGATATTTGATCTTTTAACACATAATATTCACCTACTATATGAGATCTACATCTCATCTCTACATCCTTATCCAGTTTAATAGTAGAGACTTAAGTATATATGTATTGGAATATAGCATGCATTTATGAGCAGAGTCTTAGGCAATATTACTTAATCTTCCCAAGGCTCTGTTTCTTCAGCTATAAAATACAGTAGATAATTGTCTCAAAAATCTAATGCAACAAATGTATGTAAAAGGAATTTGTAGACTATAAACTGCTATGTAAATGTTCTGTTTTAAAGTCATCTGTTGGTTTTGTTTAGTTTTAAGAAAGATTGCAGGCATTTACTGGTATGGATAAAATGATAGCTTTCTCCTAGTGCATTTTGCTAACCTCCAAGAAAATAATTAAAACAAATATTTCAACCACAGTTTCCATTAAAAACCCAGGGATCTAGCCCAGTAGACAAGACTAAGGGAAAAGTTATCTCAAAATGGCTGCTAGTGGGAAGGTTTGCAGCAAAGATTTGAGATATCAGTTTAATGATTTGCTCATTCCAGTTTTATGTAGGCAGAGGTTTTTCTTCAAATAAACGCTTGTCATTCACCTTGCCCTTCGTTCAGCATGAGCTTTAAGGAGGGAGCTAGCTCAGTGCTAGTCAAGAAGATATGACTATATGGCAGACTCTGAAATTAGAAATGAATTCTGCAATAATATGAAGTATACTGATACCAGTGATAGCTATAAATCCGTACAATACGGAAGACTTGATAGATTCATAAATATTGATCACATCATACTTTGTTGGTAAACATACTATAGCATATTTTTCTATATCTTTTCTTTTAACTCTCTCTTTATAGTGGGGAAGTGGGAGAAAGATGTGGCAGTCTGCTTCTGAAAAGATTTCCAGCCTCGGAAACCCCTATAGGGTAGTTCTACTCTGTCCAATAGGGTCGCTATGAGTTGGAATTGACGCGAAGGCAATGGGTTTGGTTTTTCGGTTTTATAGTGAGGAGATGGAAAAGAAGAATCTTGATTTTCACATTGAACCCAAATGACCTCATACTTGTTTTGTTTCTACCTTTTACCTGATTTCTCAGAAGTAGGTTTCCAGGTCTTTCTGCCAGAGTGGCTCTGGGTAGACACAAGTCTCCAACCTTTCAGTTAGCTGCCAAGCACCTTAACCATTTGCACCATCCAGGGACTCCAGTTACTCATTAAAAACCCAGTGCCGTCGAGTCGATTCCGACTCATGGCGACCCTATAGGACAGAGTAGAACTGCCCCATAGAGTTTCCAAGGAGCACCTGGCGGATTCATAACATTAGAAGGCCTGGAAAACAAGTGCTTTGTTTTACTAGTTAATTGACAATACCAAGCATAATCTATGATACGGTAAGAGATGAAGCAAGGTAGGTAAATATTTAAAAGATCTTAAAGCACATAATAAAAAAATTTGTAATCAAGATAGACAAAATCAATAGGATGGCCGAAAAGCATATTTCTATATGTATTACATTGGAGCAGAAGGGAAGATGGATGAAGAATATTTTGTAATGTCTCCGGAGGGAAATAGTTATGGTTTGAACTGAGTGGCAACTCTGCTCATGGAGAAAAAAGATGAATTCAGAGAATAATAGGGAAGGAGAAATGGCTAGCAGTTTGCATTTGAATTGAAAGAGAGCTTTTGAAGCTGACTGTAAATCCTGTTAAGTTATTGGCATTGCTGATGGTAATGAAAAGCTTAAAGAAGAGTGTGACAGGGCCTTATTATGCATCTTTAGTTCCTTGATAGGGTATAAGTGAATCATTCTCCTACTGATGAGACGATTCCTCCTTGCTGGACATGTTTTACTCAGCTTTGAGGAAGGAACTCATTGTAGTGCCATCTTGGTATAATGAGTTAAAGGGTCATGCATGCATTGCCATAAGGTAACTGCTGAGTACTGTCACTGCCAGGACTGGAACATATTGATTTGATTAGCTCTTAAGTATCAGAATAGTAAAAATGATCACTTCTTTTTCTTTTCTCCCCTCTTAGTCTCTCTTTGATTGTGGCAAGCACAGACATAAATTAGAATTAAAAGGACTAACTTTGGCTCCCCACCACCTGGAAATAAAATCCATTTAATTTACCCTGACTATCCTTGTTATCCTTGTTATGGTGTTAAATATAGACTAAATAGTTTAATATGGATTTACATAATGAGTTCAAAAATTGATTTTGCAGAGAATCCTTGATTTAAGAAGTAAACATCTGCTTCCTAGGGCCTGAATGACACACTTGCATGTGGACTCTTTTCAGTATGGGGGACAGGCTTTCTTTCAAATGACAGAAATATAACCTATGTTCATTTTATCCTGGCAACTTTAAATTCATGAGTCCAAAAACAAAACAATAATTTAGAAGCTCCCGCTAACTCCAAGGGGAAGCAGTCTCTATTGAGTAGCAATGCTGATTCTTATCTCTGAGTGACAGGAAAAAATTACAGACCTCCACACTCTGTCTGTGAAATCCCCACTTCTCCTTTTCCCTTGTTCTAGAAAAGTCTTGCGTACCTTATTTAAATATTAATTATTTAGCCTAAGCTGTATGAGATAAATTGCAAAATAAAATTCCTTGCAAGTTTGAAGATGAATCCAGAGAGATGGCTCTCCCATCCAGGCCCTCTCTTTTCCCTACCTCGGGTGGCCAGATTTGATGTAATTGGTGACTGGATGCCAATGACAGTGTCAGCCAATCATTCTAGGAATGGATACTAAGATTTGTAATTATAATGTCCTTTATCCTTATTTAAATTCAACAGTGTCCTTATATTATTATTCTTTCCCTTGAAACATGGAAATTTGGATATGAGGTTAGGGATGGTTATGGGATGGAGTTTTACCTTCTTGAAATCTACAACTTTTCACAGTCTGTCCCATTTCTCTAAGGCACCATCAACAGGAGAGGCTAGCTATCAAGAATGGTAATTTACAACCTAAGAATGCTCAATCTAAAATCTGTCCTTGTCAAAGGAGAACAGGTTGGTCCCCATGCAGCAGTAATGGGAATTTTATTTCAGCATAAAGTTCAATGGGGGTTTTCAATTGTATTCTTTAAACTATTCCCGTCCTTATCAATTTATGCAATGCACAGGTCTTCTGAGTCTTTACCGTCATGCTACTTTTAAAATAAGAAAAATAGGAAGCAATAAATGTAAAAAATTGTCTAATCCACTTGTGAGAAATATATAAAATCACATTGCAAACAGACTACAAACATAACAACAACTATAATTTGTTATGTAGTCATGGCTGAGTCTAGCTTTATTATTAATCATCCCTCTTGGTAATTAAAATATAACTCTTCAAAGAAACCCCTTTCCCTAACAGACTTGTCTCTCTTTAATGTAACTATTTAATATTTTTAAATTATTCCCCTTAACTTTCACTTTCACATACGATAAAGCTTTGCCAACTGAGGCTGTTAGAAAAATTCATAGTTGAGGAGCATATTATTTTAAGGCAAAAAATTGGATCAGGTGGCCAAGGTTTCAAATAAGTATATGTAAGTCTTTATAATTATTTTTTGTTCAGTTTACAAGTCAGTAAGCAGCATACTAAATAAAGACATCCTCAATAACATTTTACATGTTTCAAGTTAGTAGTGATGAGTATTTTGATGTAACTCTATTTACCAGACTGTGCTTGCTAGTAACCATGAAGGGGAAGTCAGCACAACTGGACCAAAGCAAAAGCTAAGAAGTTTCCTGAACACAACCAAATACTTTGAGGGACAGCGCCTGGGTACCATAGTTTCAGGGGACATCTAGGTCAATTGGCATAACAAAGTTTATTAAGAAAATGTTCTGCATGCCACTTTGGTAAGTGGCATCTATGGTCTTAAAAGCTTGCGAGTAGACATCTAAGAGGCATCAATTGGTCCTAACCCACTTGGAGCAAAGGAGAATGAAGAACACCAAAGACACAAGGAAAATATTAACACAAGAGAAAAAGGTCCACATAAACCAGAGACTCCAACAGCCTGAGACCAGAAAAACTAGATGGTGCCCGGCTACCATCAATGACTGCCCTGACAGGGAACACAACAGAGAGTCCCTGATAGAGCAGGAGAAAAGTGTGAAGCAGAACTCAAAATCACGTAAAAAGATCAGACTTAATGGTCTGACTGAAACTGGAGGAAACTCTGGATGCTCTGTTAACCCAGAACTAAAACCATTCCCAAAGCCCACTCTTCAGACAAAGATTAGACTGGACTATAAAACATAAAATAATACTTGTGAAGAGAGTGCTTCCTAGTTCTATCTGATATGATACCAAATGGCGGGGGGCTTCTATCCAGAGGCAGGACGAGAAGGTGGGAAGAGACAGGAACTGATTGAATGAACACAAGAAACCAGGCATAGAAAGGAGGAGTGTGCTGTCACATTGTAGGGATTGCAAATAATGTCATATAACAATATGTGTGTAAATTTTTGTACGAGAAATCAACTTGGCTGTAAACTTTCACCTAAAGGACAAAAAAAAAAAAAAAAAGAGTATACACTGCATGCTGAGTCAGTTTATCCTAAATTTTATACTGCTCTCTAGAATGTTAGGACTTGAGGAATTTATAAGAACTTTTTTGTAGACTTTTTATTAGATTAAGGAAAATTTAACTTTTTAAAATACTACTATGTAAAAAGCCTGATCCATAACTCACAAGAATCTTAACATACTAATTTTCAGAAAGACTACATTTTAACATTTTTTGTACTCCAAATAAATTGCAAGATGTAAAAGAAAAAGATTTAATGACGTTTCTCAAGGTAATATACTCCTATTTAGAGAGACATGTGGAAAATCAAATTCTTTGTTCATGTGTTCATAGGGACCTAATTAGAATTTGGGGATAGTTGTGTCAACAAATTTCCATACCTGTTTCTAGATATTCTAGGCTTTGGGGGAAAATGAATGACTATAATAGATGGCAGCAGAAATCACTGTTTACTTCTTTACACTTTCATGGAGCCATCTGAATATCAAAGGGTCAATGTGGATTTAATGGATTTATGCTGTGTCAGTTTATCCAAGCTCAAACAACATTTCTCAGAGTTTCCCTGTCTGCATATTTCTGAGTTTGCATAGACCAGAAGAGAAATTTTGTGTGAATTTTGGCAAATAGACATAGAGGAATAGCTAAATATTATATTTCAGAGGTTGGCTCAGGGCAAAAGTTGCTGCTCATTTTCTGGCTCCTCCAGGTGCTGCCAGATTCTTGGCTACAGCTTCTTCAACTCCTGGCCTAGGTATGGTTTAGGTCTGTGATGGAGATGGAGAGACAGCTATATGGATTCTAGTTTGTCCTCACACATTCCATCTAAGCTTGACAAGTTTCAGCTTCTCCTTGCTGCCTTCCTTTTACATCCATCTCCCTCCCCAACTTCCTGCCCTGATAACTTCCGGTTCAAGGACCAAATTCAGAAACAGTAGCCTTACATGGACTGTGTAACCAGCTCCCAGATCTGCATAACATCAAATCCTAAAATAAACCTCTCCTCACCTCCATTCTGACTGGCGCAATGGAGAGATGCTAGATTCAATAAAAGTGCTTGAAAAGTTCAGAAAATGGATGAAGGCCTACTGGAGAAACCTCTGGAGGCTCTGAGGAAAAGTCCTTGTTCCCAGTTTCCTTGGTGACCTTCATGTGGTGTGGCATCTATCTTCCCCCATCTGTCTTGCATAATCTCCCTTTTTTATATTTCAAAAGAGATTGACTCAAAACACACCCTATACTAATACTGTCTTACTAACATAACAAAGAAAACCCATTCCCCAATGGGATTATAGGGGTTAGGATTTATAACACATATTTTGACGCAGGGGGCACAATTCAATCCACAACAATTAGTAACAGTGGGGCTGGTATCATTCTTTGGCTCAAAGTAGGGGTTTGGAGAAGCAGCTACCAGAACTGGAAGGACAGAGAGCCTTACCAAGAGGGACACTTTAAAAAGGACTGTGGCTTTCATTGAAAGGAAGCGGCTAGCTTAAAACATAACTGCTCGGAGTGAGGCAGGGATAATTACCCAGCTTCACTGTCAGCCCTCATTAGAATATTTATCAGTGTTCATCATAGGCTGTACTCAAAGACAAGCCAAGTATCAAAAACCAAACACCAAACCTCTTGCTGTGGAGTTGATCCTGATTCATAGCAACCCTATAGGACAGAGTAGAACTGCCCCATAGGGTTTCATGGAGTGGCTGGTGGATTCCAACTGCCCACCTTTTGGTTAGCAGCAGAACTCTTTAACCACTATGTCATACCGAAAGAAAAACCAACCATCAAAGAAGCCTATTAATGTACCCAGATATATCAGACTTCCAGGGGCAGAGACCTCAGTGGGGGAGGATGCAGAGTACATCTGCATGCAAATGTTAGAAATTCAGCACAGAATCGTATCCGCCTTTCACAAGTGTGGGTTTTTTGTTGGTTGGTTTTATTCAAAGAGATTTGAGAAAGGAAGAGTAGGCAAGAAGCCACAGATACACAGTGTAAATACTCAGTATGGTAGACAGAATAACACCCCCCCAACAAAGATGCCCACATCCTAATCCCTAGAACATTTGAAAAAATTATGTTACATGGCAAAAGGGATTAAAGTTATAGATGAAATTAAGGTTGTTAACCAGCTGACCTTAAAGTAGGGAAATAATCCTGGATAACTCAAGAAGGCCCAAATCACAAGTGTTCTTTAAATGTGAAAGAGAAAGGCAAAAGAGAAGGTCAGAGTCATGTGAAGTGAGAAGGACTCCATCTGCCACTGGAGATAAAGGGACCTAAGCCAAGGAATGTGAACTGTCTCTAGAAGCTGAAAAGGCAAGGACATAGATTCACCTGTAGAGACAGAAACACAGCTCCACCAACACCTCAGTTTTAACACAGTGAGGCATGTCATCATAGTTTTAACCTACCAGAACTATAAGATAACAATTATGTGTTGTTTGAAGCCACTGGATTTGTGGTAATTTGTTCTACCAGCGAGAGAAACCTAAGACAATGAACTTCCAGTTTCTCCAATTAAGTTTTGCCTCTGTATTCTGATCACCTAGAATAATACTTTTAGATATGATACAACATTGAGCAAATAGTGATTTTACATTAATACCTAGAGCTGTCACTGCCAAGGAACTCTGTCTTGATGTTTCACAAGACAAGTTATGGAACTATGAAAATGAGTGAACTCTTTGTGGCTGTTACTTTAAGCAGGAAGAAGACTCCCACTAAGCAGCTTATAACCTCCCCCACCCATTCCCCAGTACTTAGAATCTAGTGTCCAGAACAGAACACAGCTCCTGCAGAATGGAAACAAAGACCGTGAAGCCACAGGGTATTGACCTCAGGTTACTAAGATCAAGAGTTTTTGAGTTCAGTAGCTCTCCCTGGAATTCACAAGGCAAGGATTTATAACAAAAATACAAAGCAAGGATTCATCACCAACAAGACCATATAGAACAGGTAAAATATCACAAGAAAACCAATTCTAACCAAATCTATTCAGAGATTTTCTTTTAGCCAAAATTGTTAAGAGGCGTCTGCAGTTTCTTAGCAGAGAGTGATATCAGAACATGGTGCCTGGTCCCTATTATTCCTTTCTTATAAGAAACTATGTTAAACAATGCCAAATCCTCTTTACAGTTTATAGGTTTAATAAGCTCCCCAAATCATCTAGCACCTTCTGAAATTCCTAAGTTAAAATCTCCAAAGGGTATTGTTTTAATGGGGATCCTAGATTTGTTGAACCCTATCTACCTAACATAATCGAATTTTGGTGTCAGGATTGAATGGAGCTACTAAGAAATCCTTCTTAGAACATTCTACGTTGCTGACTTCTATTTGATTGTGCACACATTACTTTTAAGCATAATAGGAATATAAGACTAAATTTTCAAGTGAGAAAGGGGACTAATCATCACAACCTTCTCCAAAGCCAATTTTTTTTTCTCTTCTGATCATGCATCTTAGACAATACTTAGATGTTCATCTTCAGAATTTATCAAAACGGTCCTCCTTTAAAGAACCAATCTCTCTTATTGTGGGCTCAATCATTATGAAACAACAAACAGAACCAATCATTCAGTCCAGATAAAGTGAGCACTTTGAGTTACACAAAATTCGTATCTCTGCTGCCTCAGTTTCAGTGATGTGTTTCCATACATCTTTGCTTCCTAGAGTTTCTTGACAATGATGCCATTATCATAGTCATCAATGGCTTCTTATTATGCTGCCCCATATTCAGATTGGTTTTCTTGTGAACAACTTTAACAATCTTATAGTTCTCATTTTGAATATTAAAATTTAGCCTACAGTGAACATTAACCTAATACATATGATGTTTTATGATGTGAATATGCTTTAATGAGGATACAGTTGTGTGTTATTTATAATTAATATGGTCAGAAATTACTTATGGTAATGTGACTAGCTTAGCTATTAGTTTTATAAAGCAATGCAATGCTTAAACTCACATCATTTTCAATGACTCTTTGCCTTTCTTGTGCTACTGTTTTCCCTCTCCTATTTTCTCTGTAAAAAGGGAGAGGAAGCTGTATGAGTTGTGATAGGGTAGCAAGACATCAAAGCTGTAATTCCTGGTTCCTTTCTCCTCGCTAATAAGCTAAGGCCTTTTTACATCCAGAACCACATTATGACTTTCATGGGCCCTAGGCACTTTTGCCTCTGTAGAACCCTTCTTTCAAACAAAATAAAAATTTTATTTAACAACTGCATTTGTGTAAAGATATATTAGCAATGGGTTTTTTTTTTTTTTTATATTACTTATATTAAACCCTGGTTGGATGATATTCATTTTTTAATTTTGATTTAAAAAGAATTAAAACATTTCTTGTGGGCCTTTCAGCCTTTGGGTGGTGCAAATGGTTAAGTGCTCAACTACTAGCCAAAAGGTTGGCGTTTCAAACCCACTCAAAGGCACCTCAGAAGACAGGCCTGGTTATCTGCTTGCAAAAGGTCACAGCCTTTAAAACCCTATGGAGCAGTTCTACTCTGCACAGCTGGGGTCACCATGAGTCAGAATCAACTCGACAGCGGCTAACAATAACAAAAGTACTGTGGGACTGAGCCCAGTAGACATGCCGACCCGGTTTGCAGCCATGCTGTGGTGGGTTTTAGCACATTCGACCTGACTTTCTAAATGCTTTAAGGTCCTTTGGTGCATAGTACAGCAAATTAATTCTGTTTCATTATCCCAATTTTCCATATTATTTAATAAATCACTTATATTTTAGACTCATTTTTATGTCATAGGTATATTCTATAAGATTGTGCCACAGTTTTTTAATCAACGGAATCATACTTTTTCATTACCTTGTGTTATTGCCACAAAGGAATTGAATCTTTATTTCATATCAATTTCCAATTCAAATAGCTTCTAACATTTAAGCTTTGAGAATCTCTGTCTCTTACATTCTTGCCACTCTCCCCTCTCTAGCCTTGCTCACTATTTTGTCCTCGAGCTAATGTATTGACACCTACACTCATGTTTAACAAGGGTTCTAAAAATTCAGGGAAATCTTTTTCTAATGAAAGTGATTATTCCTAATTTACCTATTAATTCACTTGGAATATTAAAATGTATATTTTTCTTAAAGCAGAAATGTAAGCAAAGATTCCAAAGAGCAGACATTTCTCTTTAGAGGCAAATAGTTACCTATATTATTTCAGTAGCAAATAGAATGCAAAATACTAGTCCATGAGGCAAGTGCAGTTTCTTACATTCTGAGAGTTAAAAAAAAAAAAAAAAATACCCTTTCAGGTTCTTATACACGCTACAATGTGGATGAAGCTTGAAAATATACTGAGTAGAATCAGCTAGACACAAAAGGACAAATAATGTATGATGCCACTTGCATGAAATATCTAGAACAGGCAAATGTGTAGAGATGGAAAGTAGATTAATCATTACCAGCGGCTGGAAACAGGAGAGAATAGGACTTATCGCTTAAGAGCTACTGAGTTTTTGTTTTGGGTGATGAAAAACTGTTGGCAATGGATATGGTGATGGTAGCACAACATGGTGAATGGAGTTGATGTCACTGAACTGTATATTTAAAAATGGCTAAAATGAAAAAAATATATATATGTATTTTACCATAATATATTTTTAAAATTCTTTTAGGCTTCTGGAGGATAGCTCAGTACTATGAGCTCTGCCACAAACTGGTGTTCTGCCGGGATGCTTTAAGGAACGTATAGCGTTTCCTGATGCTAAGACTCTAACCGGTTCAGCTCAGTTCCTAAGATTAATAATTTTGTACAGTTTATCTAGAAAGTGTTAGGTTTTAGGGAAATTGTAAAGATGCATTTCCATCTTAAAGGGGTTATTCGTGGGGGATGCTCCACAGTTTATTGCTCTATAGACCACACATGACCTGGGTCACTGAGGGTCTCTCCATCGTGTTAACAACTCCTCTGGCAGCTGGGTTTTAATGGAGTGCCAGGAATTGGTGCTGAAGACCAACATCAGTTCCACATCCCAAAGCAGCAGTTTATTCCCCTAGGGAGTCAAGTCCAGCAGGAATGGAGCCCCAACCACACATAACATGTGAATAAATCAGAGAAGGGCTATCATCAAGGTTACATGTTAAGTTGGCAAATGTAAATCAAATAATTCCAATCAATATAATATTCAATGTACTTGGAACTCATATAGCCATTATAGATCCAAGTAGCTACCACTTCTCATCTCTCCCAAACACTGAGAGACCTTAAGCACATAAGAAAATAATGTGAAAAGAAATATTTACTGTGATCCTTCAACAACAACAAAAAATCTTCTTCCTTTCATTTTTTTTTTCTATTTTTCTTTTAATTTAGTGAATTGTAAAGAACATTGCCCCGCAGGTCTTAAATTTTCTGCTGATTTTTAATCTTAGGCTTTAATACCATTGAGGAGTCTGTGAGCTAACTTTATTATGAGAACTTAGTAAATTCTAGATTGATTACAATAGTAGAATGCTATAAATATAACAGATTCATTATTCACATACCCATGATACTGATAATTAAGTTGACTTCTTAGAAAAAAAAAAAAAATTTTTTTTTTTTTTTTTTTTTAGGCTTCAAAATTCGGAGAACATTTTACTGTTAGCCTAACAACTAAAGTACATTTAAAAAACAGTTTGCTTGTTTTATGACTTATCTAATCATAGAATGTCTGGTGAGTTTATTAAAAATTTGGTGTGCCCAGCAATCTGTATTTTTAAAAAGAAGCCTATCTTTTTAAAAATGTGTAATTTTGAACAACTTGTTCAAAATCAAGCAAGTTTGGTAACCAGTGCATTAAGCAAGTGAATAATATAAACATTGTGCCCTCTCCATTTAATCTCTGTTTTGCCCCTTACTCTCTTTCTCTCACACGTGCAAATATGTAAAAAATTATTAGAGATATAAATGCTTAGTCCATTATTAGAACATGGACATTATAAACCATGCATTCTATCATACACTTATATCATTAAAGTAATGTTTCCTTGTAACTCATGAATCTCATACCATATGATTCATTTTAGGAATAGAAATGTCTTAGGTAGATACTTTTGCAGCATCAAGAAAGAAACTAAATCTGTAACTGCTCTATGAATGTGGTTGGAAATCATGGAACTCAAAATCTAATGAGTATGAAACCATTTCAGATGTGAAACTGATATTCTTTGGGTGGGTTTATTTTGAATATGTATCTTATAATTATCAGTCTACTTGTCTGTATTTGAAGTTAAGACGTTATGTTTCTTCCACATATCGATGCCACTATGCATCACGTAGTGAGACTTTGTCTCACATACTTTGGACATGTTATCCAGAGGAAGCAGTCCCTGGAGATGGCATGCTTGGTAAGGTAGAGGGTCATCAAAAAAGAGGAAGATCCTCAACGAGACAGGTTGACACAGTGGCTGCAACAGTGGGTTCAAGTATAAGAGAGATTGTGAGAATGGTGCAGGAGTGGGCAGTGTTTAGCTCTGTTGTAGATGCAGTCGCTCTGAGTCGGAACTGACTTGAACTCAACAGCACTGAACAGCAACAACAAAAACCATCACATAATCTGATATCTCAAAGACAGTGGAATTTGTTGAGGAACTAAAATACTATTCACTTGTGTATGTACACACGCACATAGATACATATACGTAGACACAGAAACACACATACATGTGGAGGCACATAAAAAAATCTAGGTATTTTTAGTGCTGGCACCTAAACCACATGAGTGGATTCAAAGATACATTCTATCTCTAATATGCACAACTCCATTACTAATAAAATATTTACATATTAATTTCAAAACAGATGACAAAATATTTCGAAGAACATATTACTATTACATCACACATCATTTCACTCTAAATGAGAGCTAGGCACCTAACATTTGCCAGCACATATTAGAAGATTGGGAATTATTATAGGGGGATTGGCTAAGGGTCTCCTTATTTCAACACATTTGATCCCAAGACAGGTTTTGAACTCTGACCTCAGAGAAGAAAGCTTTGGGCACGTTAACAGGATAGATCAGCCATATCCCATCTGTCCGATCTTATTAGGATACCCTCAGGATTTAGTTTCTGACCTTCCATAATTATGGACACCTATTTAATTTATCTTTTCACCCAGAGCCAAGCCTGGTACAGCTGCTATGGCACATGTAAATACATCACTGTTGCCAGCACGAGCTGATTGGCATTCATGCTTGAGTGTCTTTTTTATTTTCTCCTTGGCTGCTGGGAGTAGCCTGAGCAACACAGAAACTAAAGAGCTTCATCTATTAGGCATGACAGATTTGTATTCAGCGGGAAATGCCTGACCTTGCTCAACTCCCTCATCCATTCCCATCATTCCCTCGCCAGATGAAAGAGTCTGCTTAACTCCTGCTTCCTGGCTGTTTCCTTGGCAACAACAACTGAATCAGTCTGAGAGAATAACTAATGGGCGAATACCTTGGTAGTGGGATTAAAGTGGTTTAAAAAAAAAAATCATTACCCATAGAATCAAAAATGAGAACTGCTTAAAATTATAATTTAAAAATAACACCTATCAATAACATTATGATTTCCTTATGAACCCATTTCAATTTGTGGTAATATTTCCAGATTTTTTCCCAAGCACCCTTCTACCAGAGTATTTAAGGTATATCCATTTGAGTTATACGATGAGAACAGATTAGTTTTGTAAGATAACTTGTCTTGCTTTAGATGTGGAATGAGTGGATGGAGAAAGACACAGACAGACAGTCACTCAGTTGGGAAGCAGAGATATATATTTGCAGATTTGAAATAGAATGTATTCTCTCTATTTTTCCCCTTCCTCTTCCATAGGTAACCTGCCTTTTTAAGGCATTAGACCTGAAAGACCAGAATTTTTTTTTTTTCATTTTCCTTTAGAATCCTGTCACTTTCAGCCCCAATTCTTACTATCAAAAATATTCATCAGCATTCTCGCTTTGTGCAATTTTTGACAACACATCACAAAGTTGTCAAAAGTTTCAGAATCCCTGTGGAATTCTTAGATTTGCAGTGAAAATTCACAGCATTAGCTGAAAACTAAACTTGTAAATTATTGGGTGAAACTTTGGTGGAACTTTATAGAATAATTTCAGATTACTTTATGTCCTAATAAGAATGCATACAGATGAGATATGCAGTTTGGAATGACCCAACAGAGACCATAGAATATTTGGATAAAATGTTTCCCAGACTGGGCCTCTTAGTGAGTCCATCATTCTTTATTAGTTTTGTCTTAGAGAAATTTTAGATGACTTCTACAACCTAGTTTTTCTATTTTAATCTTATTTTTCTAACCCCATGTTTACTAAAATTATATTTTTTCAAGGTTATTTTGGAAACCCCAGTGACATAGTGGTTAAGTGCTACAGCTGCTAACCAAGAGGTTGGAAGTTTGAATCCTCCAGGCACTCCTTGGAAACTCTATGGGGCAGTTCTACTCTGTCCTATAGGGTCGCTATGAGTTGGAATTGACTCGACGGCAGTGGGGTTGGTTTTTGGTTTGTAAGGTTATTTTAACATTTGGATGTGCATAAATGAGTCTTATAAATAATATAGGATGATAATAATGTAGGAAAATTAATCTAAATAATCCCATGCTCTAAATGAAATGAAAGCTTAACATCGCTTATGTTACGATTATGTGTTGCCATTACTGCAAATTCTGAGAGTGCAGTTGGCTTCTATTATATGAATCATAATTACAGTTGGAAATAGAGTTTAATAAAGCTTATTTATCTGTTTTCCAATTAATAGAAAACATCGGACACCTCCATTCGTGGTTAATGCCCCTGATTAGAATGGACATTCTGCTTTGCAGGCATTTTTATTAAGGCTAAATGTAAACGTATTCTAATTGTTGTCACTGGCATTCGTTTTACGAGGTCAGTTTAGCCACAAATTAAAGTCTGAAGGAAGGAAATAATACCCCTCTGTATATGTCAAAGTACAGAGATGACTGCTGGATGATCTTTAGGAAGACTCACGATTGGGCGGTCTGTTTCGCTGCCCACAGACGTCCTGTGTCCATCACAGAGGAAACAGCAGTCTTTTCTGAAACAGTCAACAGGAGAAAGACTTTAGAGCGTGTTCTTGAGTTGCTCTAAGAAAATGGGGGGAAAAAATCTACTGCGTTTGCTATTGCTGCTGTAACAAATTACCACAAATTTAGTGGCTTAAAACAACACAGTTTATTCTCTTATAGCTCTGGGGATCAGAAGTCCAAAATCAATCTCACTAGGTTCAAGTTAAAGGTGTCGGCAGGGATGATTCTTTCTGGAAGCTCTGAGGGGAGAACCTGTTTCATTTCCTTTTTCAGCTTCTGGAGACTGCCTGCATTCCTTGGCTTGTGGCCCCTTTCTCTCACCACTTCACCCTCTTGCTTCTGCTGTCACATCTCCTACTACTGACTCTGATGCTCCCACCACCATCTTATAAGGACTCTTGTAATTCCGTCGGACCCACCCAGGTTATCACGTATATTCTCCCAATCTCAAGATCCTTAATCACATCTGCATAGTTGATCTTACCGTAGAAGGTAACATGCAAGTTCTGGGGATTAGGATGTGGATTTTTTTTTTTTTTCTTTGAGGGAGGACAGTATTCCATCTGTAACAAAAACAAACAACTCATTCTTCTAAAATGTATGCAGTGTCAGTGACCAAGGAACAGTTCCCAAATGAATAAATGAGAATGAATACACAGACATATACAGTGAAACCTGTGAGAGCCGGAATTAGATGAAATTACCTTGTCTTTCTGGATGTTACAAGGTTTCCGCCTTTGACAGGATGCAGTCTTAGCACTTTTATTTCACTCGTTTTAGTGGAAAATATTGGAGTTTTCCTTCTTTCACAGAAATCTGCCTTACACAGGTTCCAGCTCTTGTAGGCTTTACTGTACAAGAAAGAGTATACCCTCTCCTCACTTATAAACATGTTTAGGTTCCAAAGAATAGAGGCTGACTATATCATTACATAACTGCCAAGTAACATCATTACATAACTGCCACACAACTGAGAATCATGGCTCTACAAAGCTGACACACAACCTTAACCATCAAAGCCAGTGTTACTCTTGCCTTGCACCTTGGCATTCATAACTGCCAGATGTATGTCCTTAATGTGCAAAATAGTTGTATAGTAGATTTTTTACCCTTGTCGTAAATGCAAAATGTTGGATAATCAGAAAGCCAAGAAGTAAGGAGAAGATGTGCCAAAATGCCCAAGAGTTTGTGATTGTAAAAAACCAAGTAGTGTAGCTTTTAATGAGTCCTTGAGGGGTAACTAATAATCACATGATCAGATCTCCAGTTGAGTAGAACAGGGGCTGCAAAGTAGTGTTTAATTTGTGGTCGATTGGTTGGTGCTAGCATCTGGTTTTGTTTTGTTTTAAGATTTAATATTTATATTATTTACAGGGGAAATCCAAAATTAAAGAGTGGGAAAGATAAAAATATGACAATTTAAGACAAGAAAAGAATTATAATAAGGGGGTTGTGTTTTTTATTGGTTTTTCTAGCCTTATGGATACCAATAAGGAGAGAGAAGGAGGCAGGATAGGAGGAAAGGAGGGTCTAAGCAGAGAGCTCAAGCAATTGTTTAAAAATCAGCTTAAGTTTATGATATGATAATTATTATTATGATCCTTGTCTATGATAGCATTACCATAATTACTATGCTAAAAATATCATAACTATAATGAAGTAAAATGTATTAATATTTAGTGTGGTACATTTTACACAAAATACATTCAAAGAAGATTTACAAAGCTAAAAAATGTAGTTTGAAATACATATCAGGAGAAAGAAAAAGAAGGATGAAAGGAAGAAAAGACGAAGCACAAAGCTTTTATGGTATTTGAGATAAGCCTTCAATGTGTGATTGAAAAAAGAGAAAAGATTGAATAAATAGATTCAAATAAGACTGAACAAACAGAAACCTAGGGTGGCAAAAGGAGAGCTGTTACTTTAATGTGCCTATGCAATAATAAATTGTTTAATAGATTTGATTTTATATCTAACTGGTTGATGAGCTAATGTATACAATCTTTGGTTTAAATGTATACACCTTTTTTTTTTTTTAACTTTTCTCCATTTGAATGGATGCAAAGGTATAAAATAAACCAGTTATTGTTGATAGATGAAGATGTGAATTTGTCACTTCCTTTACTCATGTCCATGTCCTATGTAAATGGACCATCAATCCTGCTCACACTACAACCAACTGCCACCTGCAAGGTTCTTCTCTGTTCATCTCACCCTATCATAGAGGCATTTATCTTAAAAAGTAGGAGTGTCTACCTATTACATGTAAGGCATGCTGTCATAGTAATTTTTTTTTTTAATAATTTTTATTGAGCTTTAAGTGAACGTTTACAAATCAAGTCAGTCTGTCACATATAAGTTTATATACACCTTACTCCATACTCCCACTTACTCTCCCCCTAATGAGTCAGCCCTTCCAGTCTCTCCTTTCATGACAATTTTGTCAGTTCCTAACCCTCTCTACCCTACTATCTCCTCTCCAGACAGGAGATGCCAACACAGTCTCAAGTGTCCACCTGATACAAGTAGCTCACTCTACATTAGCATCTCTCTCCTACCCATTGTCCAGTCCTTTCCATGTCTGATGAGTCGTTTTCGGGAATGGTTCCTGTCCTGGGCCAACAGAAGGTTTGGGGACCATGACCGCCGGGATTCCTCTAGTCTCAGTCAGACCATTAAGTCTGGTCTTTTTATGAGAATTTGGGGTCTGCATCCCACTGATCTCCTGCTCCCTCAGGGGTTCTCTGTTGTGCTCCCTGTCAGGGCAGTCATCTGTTGTGGCCGGGCACCATCTACTTCTTCTGGTCTCAGGATGATGTAAGTCTCTGGTTCATGTGGCCCTTTCTGTCTCTTGGGCTCATAGTTATCGTGTGACCTTGGTGTTCTTCATTCTCCTTTGCTCCAGGTGGGTTGAGACCAATTGATGCATCTTAGATGGCCGCTTGTTAGCATTTAAGACCCCATATGTCACACTTCAAAGTGGGATGCAGAATGTTTTCATAATAGAATTACTTTGCCAATTGACTTCAAAGTCCCCTTAGGCCATAGTCCCCAAACCCCGCCTTTGCTCCACTGACCTTTGAAGCATTCAGTTTACCCCGGAAACTTCTTTGCTTTTGGTCCAGTCCAGTTGAGCTGACCTTCCCTGTATTGAGTATTGTCCTTCCCTTCACCTAAGGTAGTTCTTATCTACTAATCAGTAAATAACCCTCTCCCACCCTCCCTCCCTCCCCGCCTCATAACTACAAAAGTATGTATTCTTCTCAGTTTATACTATTTCTTAAGATCTTATAATAGTGGTCTTATACAATATTTGTCCTTTTGCCTCTGACTAATTTCACTCAGCATAATGCCTTCCAGGTTCCTCCATGTCATGAAAAGTTTCACAGATTCGTCACTGTTCTTTAACGATGTGTAGTATTCCATTGTGTGAATATACTACAATTTATTTAACCATTCATCCGTTGATGGACACCTTGGTTGCTTCCAGCTTTTTGCTATTGTAAACAGAGCTGCAATAAGCATGGGTGTGCATATATCTGTTCGTGTGAAGGCTCTTATTTCTCTAGGGTATATTCCGAGGAGTGGGATTTCTGGGTTGTATGGTAGTTCTATTTCTAAGTTTTTAAGAAAACGCCAGATAGATTTCCAAAGTGGTTCTACCATTTTACATTCCCACCAGCAGTGTATAAGAGTTCCAATCTCTCCGCAGCCTCTCCAACATTTATTATTTTGTGTTTTTTGGATTAATGCCAGCCTTGTTGGAGTGAGATGGGATCTCATCATAGTTTTAATTTGCATTTCTCTAATGGCTAATGATTGAGAGCATTTTCTCATGTATCTGTTGCTGCCTGAATATCTTCTTTAGTGAAGTGCGTGTTCATATCCTTTGCCTACTTCTTGATTGGATTATTTGTCTATTTTGGTTGAGTTTTAACAGAATCATATAGATTTTAGAGATCAGGCACTGGTCGGAGATGTCATAGCTGAAAATTCTTTCCCAGTCTGTAGGTGGTCTTTTTACTCTTTTGGTGAAGTCTTTAGATGAGCATAGGTGTTTGATTTTTAGGAGCTCCCAGTTATCTGGTTTCTCTTCATCATTTTTGGTAATGTTTTGTATTCTGTTTATGCCTTGTATTAGGGCTCCTAACATTGTCCCTATTTTTTCTTCCATGATCTTTATTGTTTTTGTCTTTATGTTTAGGTCTTTGAACCACTTGGAGTTAGTTTTTGTGCATGGTGTGAGGTATGGGTCCTGTTTCATTTTTCTGCAGATGGATATCCAGTTATGCCAGCACCTTTTGTTCAAAAGACTATCTTTTCCCCAATTAACTGACACTGGGCCTTTGTCAAATATCAGCTGCTCATATATGGATGGATTCATATCTGGGTTCTCAATTCTGTTCCATTGGTCTATGTGCCTGTTGTTGTATTAGTACCAGGCTGTTTTGACTACTGTGGCTGTATAATAGGTTCTAAAATCAGGTAGAGTGAGGCCTCCCACTTTCTTCTTCTTTTTCAGTAATGCTTTACTTATCCGAGGCTTCTTTCACTTCCATATGAAGTTGGTGATTTGTTTCTCCATCACATTAAAAAATGACATTGGAATTTGGATCAGAAGTGCATTATATGTATAGATGGCTTTTGGTAGAATAGACATTTTTACTATGTTAAGTCTTCCTATCCATGAGCAAGGTATGTTTTTCCACTTAAGTCGGTCCTTTTTAGTTTCTTGTAGTAGTACTTTGTAGTTTTCTTTAGATAGGTCTTTTACATCTTTGGTAAAATTTATTCCTACGTATTTTATCTTCTTGGGGTCTACTGTGCATGGTATTGATTTGGTTATTTCCTCTTCCATGTTCTTTTTGTTGATGTAGAGGAATCCAAGTGATTTTTGTATGTTTATCTTATAATCTGAGACTCTGCCAAACTCTTCTGTTAGTTTCAGTAGTTTTCTGGAGGATTCCTTAGGATTTTCAGTGTATAAGATCATGTCATCTGCAAATAGAGATAACTTTACTTCCTCCTTGCCCATCCGGATGCCCTTTATTTCTTTGTCTAGCCTAATTGCTCTGGCTAGGACCTCTAGCACAATGTTGAATAAGAGTGGTGATAAAGGGCATCCTTGTCTGGTTCCCGTTCTCAAGGGAAATGCTTTCAGGCTCTCTCCATCTAGAGTGATGTTGGCTGTTGGCTTTGTATAGATGCCCTTTATTATGTTGAGGAATTTTCTTTCAATTCCTATTTTGCTGAGAGTTTTTATCATAAACGGGTGTTGGACTTTGTCAAATGCCTTTTCTGCATCAATTGATAAGATCATGTGGTTTTTGTCTTTTGTTTTATTTATATGGTGGATTACATTAATGGTTTTTCTAACATTAAACCAGCCTTGCATACCTGGTATAAATCCCACTTGGTCGTGGTGAATTATTTTTTTGATATGTTGTTGAATTCTATTGGCTAGAATTTTGCTGAAGATTTTTGCATCTATGTTCATGAAGGATATAGGTATGCAGTTTTCTTTTTTTGTGATGTCTTTACCTGGTTTTGGTATCAGGGAGATGGTGGCTTCATAGAATGAGTTGGGTAGTATTCCGTCATTTTCTGTGCTTTGAAACACCTTTAGTAGTAGTGGTGTTAACTCTTCTCTGAAAGTTTGGTACAACTCTGCAGTGAAGCCATCTAGGCCAGGGCTTTTTTTTGTTGGGAGTTTTTTGATTACCGTTTCAATCTCTTTTGTTGTTATGGGTCTATTTAGTTGTTTTACTTCTGATTGTGTTAGTTTAGGTAAGTAGTGTTTTTCTAGGAATTCATCCATTTCTTCTAGGTTTGCAAATTTGTTAGAGTACAATTTTTCGTAATAATCTGATATGATTCTTTCAATTTCAGTTGGGTCTGTTGTGCTGTGGCCCATCTCGTTTCTTATTCGGGTTATTTGTTTCCGTTCCTGTATTTCTTTAGTCAGTCTGGCCAATGGTTTATCAATTTTGTTAATTTTTTCAAAGAACCAGCTTTTGGCTTTGTTAATTCTTTCAATTGTTTTTCTGTTCTCTAATTCGTTTAGTTCAGCTCTAATTTTTATTATTTCTTTTCTTCTGGTGCCTGATGGATTCTTTTGTTGCTCACTTTTTATTTGTTCAAGTTGTCGGGACAGTTCTCTGATTTTGGCTCTTTCTTCTTTTTGTATGTGTGCATTTATCGATATAAATTGGCCTCTAAGCACTGCTTTTGCTGTTTCCCAGAGGTTTTGATAGGAAGTATTTTCATTCTCGTTGCATTCTATGAATTTCTTTATTCCCTCCTTAATGTCTTCTATTACCAGTCTTTTTTCAGGAGGGTATTGTTCAGTTTCCAAGTATTTGATTTCTTTTCCCTAATTTTTCTATTATTGATTTCTAGTTTTATTGCCTTGTGGTCTGAGAAGATGCTTTGTAATATTTCAATGTTTTGGATTCTGCAAAGGTTTCTTTTATGACCTAATATATGGTCTATTCTAGAGAATGTTCCATGTGTGCTAGAAAAAAAAGTATACTTTGTAGCAGTTGGGTGGAGAGTTCTGTGTAAGTCAATGAGGTCAAGTTGGTTGATTGTAACAATTAGGTCTTCCATATTTCTATTGAGCTTCTTACTGGATGTCATGTCCTTCTCCGAAAGTGGTGTGTTGAAGTCTCCTACTATAATTGTGGAGGTGTCTATCTCACCTTTCAGTTCTGTTAAAGTTTCTTTTGTGTATCTTGCAGCCCTGTCATTGGGTGCATAAATATTTAATATGATTATATCTTCCTGGTCAATTGTCCCTTTTATCACTAGGAAAGTAGTGTCCTTCTTTATCCTTTGTGGTGGATTTAACTTTAAAGTCTATTTTGTCAGAAATTAATATTGCTACTCCTCTTCTGTTTTGCTTATTGTTTGCTTGATGTATTTTTTTCTCTCCTTTGAGTTTTAGTTTGTTTGTGTCTCTAAGTCTAAGGTGTGTCTCTTGTAGGCAGCATATAGACGGATCGTGTTTCTTTATCCAGTCTGAGACTCTCTGTCTCTTTATTGGTGCGTTTAGTCCATTTTCATTCAGCGTAATTATAGATAAGTAAGTATGTGTTTCGTGTTGTCATTTTGATGCCTTTTTATGTGTGTTGTTGACAATTTCATTTTTCTACTTACGTTTTTGTGCTGAGACATTTTTCTTTGTAAATTGCGTGTTCCTCATTTTCATAGTATTTGACTTTATGTTTGCTAAGTCGTTATGTTTTTCTTGGTTTTTATTTTGAGTTATGGAGTTGTTATACCTCTTTGTGGTTACCTTAATATTTGCCCCTATTTTTCTAAGTAAAAACCTAACTTGTATTGTCCTGGATCGCCTTGTATCCCTCTCCATTTGGCAGTTCTATTCAGTCCCTCTTTTTGATTATTGTGATCTTTTACGTATTGACTTCAATGATTCCATGTTTTGAGCATTTTTTTTTTAATTAATCTTAATTTGTTTTTGTGATTTCCCTATTTGAGTTGATATCAGAATGCTCTGTTCCGTGACCTTGTGTTGTGCTGGTATCTGATATTATTGGTTTTCTGACCAAACAATTTCCTTTAGTATTTCTTGTATCTTTGTTTTGGTTTTTGCAAATTCTCTAAGCTTGTATTTATCTGTAAATATCTTAATTTCGCCTTCATATTTGAGAGAGAGTTTTGCTGGATATATGATCCTTGGCTGGCAGTTTTTCTCCTTCAGTGCTCTGTATATGTCATCCCATTGCCTTCTTGCCTGCATGGTTTCTGCCGAGTAGTCTGAACTTATTCTTATTGATTCTACCTTGTAGGAGACCTTTCTTTTATCCCTGGCTACTTTTAAAATTTTCTCTTTATCTTTGGTTTTCTCAAGTTTGATGATAATATGTCTTGGTGTTTTTCTTTTTGGATCAATCTTAAATGGGTTTCAATGAGCATCTTGGATAGATATCCTTTCATCTTTCATGATGTCAGGGAAGTTTTCTGCCAGCAGATCTTCAACTATTGTCTCTGTGTTTCCTGTTATCCTTCCCTGTTCTGGGACTCCAATCACACGCAAGTTATCCTTCTTGATAGAGTCCCACATGATTCTTAGGGTTTCTTCATTTTTTTTAATTCTTTTATCTGATTTTTTTTCAGCTATATTGGTGTCAATTCCCTTGTCCTCCAGATTCCCCCACCCTGCATTCCAATTGCTCAAGTCTGTTCCTCTGACTTCCTATTGAGTTGTCTAATTCTGTAATTTTACTGTTAATCTTTTGGATTTCTGAATGCTGTCTCTCTATGGATTCTTGCAACTTATTAATTTTTCCACTGTGTTCTTGAATAATCTTTTTGAGTTCTTCAACTCCTTTATCAGTGTGTTGCTTGGCTTTTTCTGTAGATTGCCTTATTTCATTTCTGAGGTCATCCCTGATGTCTTGAAGCATTCTGTAAATTAATTTTTTATATTTTGTATCTGGCAATTCCAGGATTGTATCTTCATTTGGGAAACATTTTGATTCTTTAGTTTGGGGGGTTGTAGAAGCAGTCATGGTCTGCTTCTTTATGTGGTTTGATATCGACTGGTGTCTCCAAGCCATCACTAAGATATTGTAGTGATTTATTCTATATTTGCTCACTGAGTCTTATCTTGTTTTGTTTTATTTCAATATACGTAGATGGGCTACTAGATTGCGCTGTCTTGATTGTTGTAGCCCTTGACTCAATTATGTCCTATTACCAGCTGGTTTGGGCTGTTGCCAGATATATATGCCTGAGTCCATTCACTATTCTTGAGTAGAATCTGATTTTGGGTCATCAAGTGTGTGATGCAGACTGTCACCTATCCACCTCGAGAAGTAGTGGTGATAGTTGTGTGCACCAGATTCTAGTAGCAGTTGTGGTTCACACTCCAGGGGGGCAGAATTCTGACAGGCTTCCCCCAAGTGTCAATGAGGTAGGTGTGTCTCTATTCCTAAAGCACCTTGGTGGGTGGGCTCTACAGCTGTACCTTAGGCCCCCAATGCAAGTACCTCTACAGATTGGTAGGTGTCACCCTCCTTAGACCCCTAAGGCAGGAGGCTAGGTGGTCTGGGGGGAGCTTCAGCCCTCAGTTCCCTGTTGTGGGTCAGTGAGGGCTCTGTTGAATATGCAGAGATATCAGATCTAGGAAACTTGTCTTTCCAGTAAATCCGCTAAAACAATTGCAGTCAGATCCCTATCAGAACTGCCTTTGCATTATAATAGCCACCTTGTTCCCTGTAGGGATGAAAGCCCAAGACTGTGGATCACAAATGCTTGACTGGAGCTGATTCTGTGTTTTTAGTCCAATTAGGGAAGGATTTTTGGTCCCTGGGTTTTTTGTAGTTGCTTCTTTCCTGCCAGGAGAATGGGTTAGGAAAAGACCAAAAAAAAAAAAAGGGAAAAGAAAAACCACAGAGTAGTTCACTCTCTGGCTCAGGAAATTCCAATGTTAATGAAGCCACCTGGGAAGGGGAGGGGAGGATTCAGATAAATAGGAGAGAGTAGCACCCCGGAATATAGACAAAGTTACTTATCTTGCTTGGGATGACTGTTTTATCTGAGATTCCTGAGGGGCACGTAGACTGTGTGCACTGGCTGGGTAGAGATTGCCCCCAGGGGCAGGCCCGCGTCCGTGCTTCTGCTGTCTTAGGAGCCGCGGTCAGTTCCTCTGCTCCTAGTCCAAAGCCCCACGCCAAGGTTCCCTGGCTGGGACACCGCACTCCCGGCTCCAAAACCAGTCTCTGCCTCCCGGCGACTTCTCCCCCCGCCAGCCGCGTCACAGTGCCACCTGCATGCACTGCCTGGGCGCCTCCCCCCAGGTCAGTTCAGGGGGCTAGGGTTGCGCCCCGTGTTTGCAGTGTCTCAGGATGCCGTGCTCAGCTCCCCTGCGCCCAGTCCAAAGCCCGGCGCCAAGGTTTCCTGACTGGGACGCTGGCTCCAGGCTCCAAAAACAGTCGCTGCTTCCCCATGGTTGTTCGTTCTCAGTCTCTGTTACTCAGGTCAACTCTTTAAATCTGTGTTGGTTGGTCAGGGTTCGTAGATTGTCATGTATGTGATCGATTCACTTGTTTTTCCGAGTCTTTGTTGCAAGAGGGATCCGAGGTAGCATCTACCTAGTCAGCCATCTTGGCCCCACCTCCCATGGTAATGTTTTTAATATCTGCCTGTAAAGAGTTTAGGCTGCACTGAGCAAGATAGACAAGTGTGCTAGTAAATGAAAGAGACTGAATTGAAGCTTACATATTTGATTTTCATGCATCTTTTAAGATCCCAAATATATGCAGTCTCTATTATGATACCTTATCAGTTTACAGCAATACCCTGTAAAGTCTCAGTTCTCTGAATTTCTGCAGCATTCATTGTCTAAGATTCACAATCAATTATTGATTTTAGAATTGTTTTTTGATGTCTTGACCTATATTCTCTCTGTTTACTTACTGAAGGAAGGCTTCATGTGTTGTTTTCAGAAGAGTGTTTTTATGTTTTTTTCTTTTTATTCTGAAGCATTCCAAATACTGAAAATTTGCAAAAATAGTATAAAAGTTGAATGAGTAGCAGGGCAAAGAACTTGTGTGTTCTTTTTTTTGTGGAGACCTTATTCACATTTTACCAATTATCCCCAAAATATCCTTTATAGAAAAACGATGAAATCCAGAATCATACAATGTACCTAGTTGTCATGTGTCCTTAGTCTTCTTCAATCGGTAACGTGTCCTTCCTTTTTCTTTGACCCTCATGACCTTGAAACTCTTGAATATAAGCCAATCTTGAATATAACATGTAGAATGTCCATTAATGTATGTTTGTTTGCTCATGATTCCTCATAATTAAAACCAGGTTATGCCTTTTGGGTTCAGATATCACAGAAATGACACTGTGCTGTTTTCATTGCACCCTATTCGGGGGGCACAGGATGTCAGAATGTCCCATTATTGATGGTGTAACTTAGGTCACTTATTAATATGGTGTCTGCCAGGTTTCTCCACTCCTAAGTTACTTTTTACCCTTTTTATAATTAATAAGTATTTAGTAGAGAGGTACTTCAATATTGTTCCTCACCCCACTTTCCTTCATTTATTTTAATATCCAATGATGTTTCTTGCCTAAACCAATTATTACTAGTAGGTTGCCAAATTATATTATTCTATAACTGCTTCTACATTTATTAGTAGACCATCTGATGAAAAAGAACATTCTCTTCCATTTTTTTTTTAATAGCTCATTTATTTATATCACTGTGAACTCATGGATTCTGACTTTATTCAGTGGGTTATAATCTATTACTATTTTTATTATTTTGATATTCAAATTGTCCCAAGTTTGGTCAGTGACAGTCCTTCACGCTGGCTGCCAAGTCCTTTTGACAAGTCCCAATTAGATTATAATCCAGATCTTTTCTAGAGTACTTCATCCACAAAGCCCCAAATAATGCAGAGAAAAGCACATGGAGTCATATAGAATTGAGTTTCAATTCCAGCGTTGCTAGTGCCTAACTGTACAGTCTTAGGAAGTTTAAATAATCTTCCTGAGACTTGGTTTCCTCATTTGTAAAATGAGGGTGTGTATTAGTAAGATAACCAATCTAAAACAGCTAGCCAAGTGCTTAAAATAATAATAATAATAACTATTAATGTTTATTGAGCACTCTAGTTTTATCTTTTCATTCTCCCATTAGTCCATCAATAGACAAGACTTTAAGTACCTCTCCTTGACCATACAACTAGTAACTGCCTGAAGGAGGTTTTGAATCTAATAGTGGCTTTAGAGCCATGGCAAGAAGGTAATAAATGTAAATACTGTTATTATTAAATGTTATTTTCATAATAATGAAAGTGGAAGTAAATAAGAATTGTTTCAGGTTATGAACTAGCAGAGAAGCCACCCAGTTTTAGCTAGAGGATATAGGAAAATGAGTTTCACTAGCTTAGAAGCCTTATTTTTTTCCCTTTGCCTTTAAGCATGAGTTTAAAAGAGGGTAAGAGAAGTTTCTGCAGTTTATCTGAGTATCAGGGGACAAGCTTATTAACTTATTTTTTCTTAGGTCTCAGTCCTAATTAAAAATAATTTTTGGCAAACTTTCTAGTTTCAAGTGTGATGCAAGATACAGGAAGGAAGAAGACAGAGAAACTGTTGTAGTTATTACAGTAGAGTCAGAGAAATCAGGGGGAACATGGAGAGATTACACCAAGCACTCAGATCTCTTGTGATTAGCAAATAATTTAATCATAATACTTAGCTTCCAAGAAAAGTTTACAAATAACAGACGGGGGAATGGAGAGTGCCTATTTTAAAATAAGCAGATAGTTAAACCATCCTTTCGTCTCTACCATTCTGAAACATTGTCCCCACTGAGCATATTCTGGGATTCACTTTTGACAGGATGTACCTAAATGTTGTCCAGACCCTGGTGGTGGAGGAGCACACGACCCTGCATCCCTTAGCTCCTTCACCTTAAGCCTGTGCTTCGTAATTAACACTTGTTTGAGCACCTGTCTTCTGTACGTCTTTGACAATGGTGTAATTTTACTGCATAGGTAAGATACTGTAATTGAAGTGGGATCAATTACAATCTTGAAGTACTCTCAGGGCAGTGTCTCCTTCCAGCTAGTATCAAACTATTAGAACCCAGGGTTAATTCTGAACACCAAGGATGGCTGACATAGCTGTGCTCCCTGGAGGAGTCTTGGTGTCACACACACCTGAATATATATACTTGGCAGCATGCTTGTTCATAATGCCAGAGAAAGTAGTGATGCCAGAAAGTCAAGGAGATGAGTGGGGTCCAAATGAAAACGCTAGTCATATTAACCCTTGGGGACTGAGCCATGAAATGTTGCATGAGACAAAATGAGTGGAATAACAAACAAAACACCATTGCGGTGAGTTGATTTCCACTTATGGCAAGCCTGTGTGTTACACAGTAGAACTGTTCCATAGGGTTTTCTTGACTGTAATCGTTAGGGAAGGACCCCTAGTGGTGTAATGGTTAGTGCTCAACTGCTAATCAAAACGTTGGTAGCTTGAAACCTCCCCTCCAGCAGCTGTGCAGGAGGAAGACTGGGTTATCTGCTTCCATAAAGATTACCCATAACCTGTTGCCACTGAGCCAATTCCAATTCATAGCAACCCTGTAGTAGAACTGCCCTGTAGAGTTTCAGAGGAGTAGCTGGTGGATTCAAACTGCAAACCTTTTGGATGGCAGCCAAACTCTTACCGACCGTGCCACCAGGGCTCCTCCATAAAGATTACAGCTCTGGAAACCCTATGGGGAGTTCTACTTTGTCACATGGGGTTGCTGTGAATCAAAATCAACTCAATGGCACCTAAGGACAACAACAATAATCATTATGGAAGCAGATCACCAGGCCTTTCTGCCATGGAGCTGCTGGGTGGGTTTGAACCACCAAACATTAGGTTAGTTGCCAACCACAAATTGCTTGTGGTACTTAAAGAGCTTTAATGAGAGGCATGATGTTATTGTAAGTTGTCTTTGAGTTGACTAGTGGCATAAACCCATTGCTATCTAGTTGATTCAGACTCATAGCTACCCTATAGGACAGAGTGGAAATGCCCCATAGAGTTTTCAAGGAGTGCCTGGCAGATTCGGACCGCCGACCCTTTGGTTAGCAGCCATAGCACTTAACCACTACACCACCAGGGTTTCTCATGAAAGGCATAACCGGTGGTAAATCCATAGTCCTGCTCAGGACCATTTAACATCAGTGCTAACCCAAAACCTTATAAGGCCTGAAAAAATGGGCAAGGTGATCTTTACCTAAAGAATTCTCTGGACTGTTGGTCGCACACCAGCATGCTGGGAACAATAAGTATACAAAAGTATTTGTTCAAAATATGTAATTTCCCATATGACTACTTAGTCAAGAAAATGTAAGGGCCAACTCACTTTTTACTGACAGGTTTGTTGTCTTTTGTTCCGGACGCCATCCTCCCAGGATGGGAATAAAATGCAGACACACTGTTTGTTTTTTATTGGAGATGACATCAAGGTCCTGGAAATTCCCTAGGACAAGTGCTAGTGCCTCCTGACCCTACTGCTGGGCTGTTTTCTTTAGAGTGTAGACATTGATTTCCCTCCTCTTGGCATGTAGACATCCCAAGTGCCCTGCTGACCCACTACCTGAGCCTGTAATTACTCCAAGAGCAGGGAGTGAAAAGGGCAGATCTCTTCTGCTTTCAGGGAATGACAGACTCAGGGATATAAACAGGCCCTGCGTTAAAGCCAATCTCTCAGGAGAGCTGAAGGACTCTCCAGCTTGGACTCGTGCGTTTTTGTAACAATAGAGACCACGCTCACTATACTGAAGGCTGCAGAAGTTGTCGAGTTGCCACGTGACTCTGAAATTGTTTCATCGTAAAGACAGATACAAATGCCTATATTTGAAACTGCGACACAAAAATATAATTAGCTAGCTTCCCTTCTTCTGAGTACCTCCATTGAATGAGTACTTTCCTACTTCATTTAAAAAAAAAAAAAAAAAGAAAAATGATAAAAGGTTCATGGTATCTTATAAAAGTGAGCCTGTTGGTGCCCGGCCACAATCGATGACTGCCCTGTCAGGGAGCACAACAGAGAACTCCTGAGGGAGCAGGTGATCAGTGGGATACAGACCCCAAATTCTCATAAAAAGACCATACTTAATGGTCTGACTGCGACTAGAGGAATCCCGGCAGCAATGTGCCCCAGACCTTCTGTTGGCACAGGACAGGAACCATCCCCGAAGACAACTCATCAGACATGAAAGGGACTGGGCAGCAAGGGGGAGAGAGATGCTGATGAAGAATGAGCTAATTAAATCAGGTGGACACTGGAGAGTGTGTTGGCAACTCTTGACTGGAGGGGGTATGGGAAGATAGAGAGAGAGGGAAGACGGCAAAAATGGCACGAAAGGAGAGACTGAAAGGGCTGACTCAATAGGGGGAGAGCAAGTGGGAGATGGGAGTAAGATGTATGTAAACTTACATGTGACAGACTGATTGGAATTGTAAATGTTCACTTGAAGCTTAATAAAAGTTAATTAAAAAAAAAAGTGAGCCTGTTGCTTACAAACCATTTTCAGGGACACTTTGGTGGCACAGTGGTTAAAAGCTCAGCTACTAACAAAAAGGTCAGCAGCTTGAATCCACCAGCCACTCCTGGGAAACCCTATGGGGCAGCTCTACTCTGTCCCATAGGGTCACTATGAGTTGGAATGGACTCGAGGGCAACGGGTTTGGTTTTGTTTTTAGGATTTATTTTTAAGAGCATTCTTAATACGGATGAGTGATCATTCCATGTGTTTTTATTCCTTGGAGTGTCTGAGTTCTAGAAGGTTTTATAGTTTCATGAAATCCATTTCCAAACTCTGCAAGACCTTCTATAAAAACATTATATTAAAAGCACTCTGCCTAATTTTTCAGAACATGTGTGTGTTTCCAGCCTAATATTCAAGCTGTATTCTTGTGAGTGAGTGAGCTTTGCTCCCTCTTACAGTCTGCTTAGCTGAGTTTTAAAGTTAATTATGGTTCAGTGAAATCTAAAGGTCAGACCATGTCTATTTTTTGGGCTTGTTCAATGCTACGGGCATATGGGCACTAGATAAATGCCTTAAGTGCTGACCCGACTAATAACTTTCCTGTACACTTTAACCAATTTCTGTTTCAGGTTTTTAGACGTTTTAATGTGCCTTAGGGTCTTCAGAATGGGTTATTACCTTGCATATCACCCAAGGCTTCCATGAAGACCCCCTTAGGAATTTCAAATCTTAAAGTGTAAGTCAGCCTTTCTGCAGTATGCCCCTAAGTTATCTACATGTTTTGCAAATCGCCTGGATTATTTTGTTTGATCTTCACTGCTCAGGCAAAAAATTAAATTTCGCAGAGAATTTTGAAAAACATATAAAACTTAGAGTTAGTTCCTTAGGGGTGGTTAGCTCATAGTTAATGCAAATTATCTTTTAATTTATTCATTCGCTCACCCCATTCATTTATTTATTCATTCACTTGGTGATTTCTTATTGAGCACCTACTCTGGACATATCACCCTGATAAATTCTATGAGATGCAAGAGTGCAAGAGACATCAAATACAAGAGACAAAAAATGCAAGTGACACCCTTGGCTGTCCAGGGTGGCAGGAGCTTGAGGAAGTTTAAAAGGATTCAGGGAAGAATTGGGGACCAGGTACGAATGGGAACTGGGCTGTGATCTGAAGCCGAGTATTATTTGTTTGGTTAGGAACGTGTCTGTTTTTTTTAAATAGCCCAATATATTCACATGCAATTAAAGTAATGGCTTTTATATGAATATAAAGACAACAGTTGTGTTAAAACTGTGTTCCCCTACCTGGTTATCAGTCAGCTATCCCCAAAACCATCTGCACTGTACTTTCCAAGAACACAAGGATCCTTTTAGGATTATCATTTCTACTTTACAAGAACAACGACAAATATTACTAGAAAAGTATTAGGAAGACAGTAGGTTCTGATTCAAGGTATTAAATGATTGATTTCTTCTGCTACAATTTGAATACAAATCTTCTCAAATACGGAAGTAAGTTGATTAAGCATGTGAGTGTGTGTGAGTGTGTGTGTGTGTGTGTGTGTGTGTTTGCCTCTGTGTTAACTGGACCTACAAACGTAGGTTTGGAAGAGCTATCTTAGAAACAGGGTCTGGACTGGGATGAGGCAAGTGAGACATTCGCTTTGAGTGCAATATTTAAGGGGATACCAACACATTCCATAGTCAAAACAAATAATATATGAATGCAAAATAAATATTGAATGTAAATGAATTTTAAAACTAATATTAATACAGAAATCTATGATGAATAAAATACCAAAATTTTAAATAAAGACAAGATTAGTTATTAATGATTTTTTCCTCTTGCGTGAGGCTCCAATATGGCTCAGGATGGAACTAATCTAGAATATGAGCACTTGTGTCTATAGCAGCCATAGAACCTTAACTTGAACTCCTTAAATCATTTCTCAAATTTTTTTCCCCCCAAAACCTGCCTACTTGATTTTCTGATGACCCTAAAAAAGAGATCATACATCACTGAAATGTTTTTGCTAACAGACATAGAACTTGACAATGTTAGAAGTAGAAGCAGCCTTGGAGGTCAAAATGCAGCCCAGAGATATGAATGGATTAACGCAAGTGAGTCTGCTACAGAGTTTGGCCTAGAACTTTCTTTTCTGACTCATTTGCAGCACTCTTTCTAAGTCATCATGCTACCTAGGGCCTGGGTGTTCAAGAGGTAGAACTATGCTGTTTTTCATTTAGAGTTCCTGTCTGTGAAAACCTTATCTCCTCTAGATTCTATGGAAATTCAGTTTAACCTTCTAGCACCAAATGTCTACACACATGGGAGGAGACAAAGAACAGATAAATTAATTGCCATCTATAATTATGTTAGCAATCCTAATTTTAAATACTATACTAAGAAGTGCCATCCATTGTAGATTTGTAGAATAAATGTGTTCATGTCTTAAGTGGCATTTTTAGAATTCTAAATCTTTTGGACAAATGACCTGAAAAGGTGGTGTGACTAAAATGCTGTTCAGATGAGGGATAATGTGTTCTCTAAGAACTGTGTTTCTTCACTCATATGTTCCTTAGCAATTGGTTTGGATTTCCTAAAAAACAAACAAACAACAAAAAAAAAACAGCACTTTCTTGGGAATGTTGGACAGGCATACAGGTGAGATTCCGGGAACCACAAGCTACTCTTGTCGCCAACTAAAAATGGGCAAGTTGTCATGCTACTCCAAGGGCCAATTGGTTTGTTTTCTGGGCTAATTTTCCTACTTCTAATCCAATATGGAGCCCTGGTGGCACAGTGGTTAAGAGTTCAGCTGCTAGCCAAAAGGTCAACAGTTCAAATCTACCAGCTGCTCCTTGGAAACCCTATGGAGCAGTTCTACTGTGTCCTACAGGATCTCTATGAGTTGTAATCGACTCAACGGCAATAGGTTTTTTTTCTTTTTTTTTTTTTTTTGGTTTAGCGTATACATCTCAGAATCCACAAATTTTGTTTCTGTCTCATGCCCTTGCTTTATCATGGGCTTTAGTGCCAGGAAATGATAAGTATGCTTATTTATGTGCATATTGTTAAATAATCAGATTTCAAATTATACAAGTTGGATCCAATTTAAAAGAGTTAAATACTAGTATCTGTGGTAAATTGGTGGTTTTTGAAAGGGTTGTGATTTTATTCATGCCCTAACTTTATCAAAGTTGTGACCATCTAGGTACCTTGTTAAGGTAACTTACCTGATTTCACTCACCCATCCCGGCCCCCTCGCCCCTTTCCATTTTTATATGGCATTTCCAGTGCCTGGAAAATAAAATACATTTTTGCAGGTAATAGGTTATTTTCTTATCAGTCTCTGACAATTTGTAGTCTCACACCCTGTTTTTCTGCCATCATGCCTGCCTGAAAGAATCATTCTAGTGTGACCAACTTTTGAATGTGCTCTTTAGTGTATTTGTCAGTGCTGCCTGAGGCATTTTGTCAGCTCACCTGCTTTCACATCTCCCTATGACCTGAGATGAGAGAGCAATCTAAAAAGCAGAGGCGCTACGGCTATTTGAAACCCTAGCTTGGCTTTACTCGATTTCTGTCATTTTTTATTTTATTTGACTGTGGCAGTTTCATGGGTATATCAGAGCCCTCAGATATCACTTAGGGGGAGCTAATAAAATCCCTGACAGTTCAGATTGTTTTTGGTTTCTTTCTATTGAACTTTTTGCCAATAGGCTTGATGGGTTAAGACTCAAAAGAGGTGTCATTTTCCACTGCAGCTCAAACTAGATTCTTAGCCTAGGGTAGGCACCTTTCTAGCTCATTTTGCCATCTGCAAAATGCAGAGTGGGATCTCCCTTTTGCCTGTTATTGTTTGCTCATAGGATACATTTGCCTGCCTGGTGCTGGCAGGGTGTGTGTGGCCTTTCCCTATAAGCTGGTATTGTGGGCATAATATTTTCTCCATGGCTGGAATATACTTTTACTTGCCTTTTTTTGTTGTTTTTAGTTCCCATAATGTGGACCTTATGTATAACAGAACCAAACATTGCCTAGCCCTATGCCATCTTCATGATCATTCATGTTTGAGTCCATTGTCATGGCTATTGTGTCAATCCATCTCATTGAGGGTTTCTCTTGTTTTCACGGACACTCTTACCAAAGAGGATGTTCTTTTCTAGGAATTGCTCTTTCCTGATGATGTGTCCAAAGTAAGTAAGCTGAAGGCTCCCCATCCTCACTCCTAAGGTGTGGTCTGGTTGTATTTCTTACAAGACTGATTCGTTCATTCATCTGGCAGTCCATGGCATATTCAATATCCTTCACCAACAATATAATTCAAATGCATCAAGTCTTCTTCTGTCTTCCTTTTTCATGTCCTATTAAGTGAGTATTGACTTAGATGTGAGTCTGATATGGCTTAGCTACCTGGTAGCCAAAATGTAACAAGAGGGGGTAATTCACTCTAGGGTTTCTACTAAGACTCAACAGTTGAAGATTTAAAAATAGACTTCAGGCCCCGCCCTGAATGTGGAGGAAAAGTGTGAGACCATGAGCAAAGATGAAAGAAAAGAAGGAAACTTGGTAGAAACATGTTGGGGAATAACGAACCAGTGAGGAGCAATTTACCTGCTGCATGTGCTTGCATGTTAGTGGAAGAATCTCCTGTCCCATTTCTACCACCTTGTGCACTCTCAAGTATGCCTGTTTCCTGGCCTTTCAAAAGGGAAATTTTGTTTAACACTGGATTCTAAACTGGAGAACTTAAAAGACCATCCCCGACTGAGAGCAGAAATGAATTTGAAAGTTGATTACCCTTATAGCCTGTGCTTCACACTTTTATCCAACATGGAAATGTAGAAAACAAGAGAAGGCACAAATTCCTAACCACAGAGAGCTTACACTAAAGTTTGTCATGCAGAAAAATCAATGTTAAAAGATACAGAAGTCATAATCCAATAACTAGAACCATCATTCCTTCTGCTGGTTGCCTAGTATCACTCTCATGCTATCCTTGGCCCAGGTCTTTAAGAGGTACTCCTGATATCACGCTTTTCTAGCGTTTTACCCCTCAATCAGAATTTACTTAGCTGTTGCCAGATGAGTAAATAACCTGATAAAGAAATTAAGCTATTTGATTTGCTTGCTGCTTCCCACAGGTAGCATATTCATATTTCAAGAGAAATCTTCTGCCTCTTAATGTCATAAACTTTTAAATGGTGATACATGTTTGTGATTGTACCCAGGCTTAGCAGAAAATACAGGTGAGAATGAATTTTGTTCTTTCCCTATAATTTAATTTTGCTCAGTACATGTTTGGTTTAATCCATTGTTTTATTTCATCTATTATTTCTAGGTTTTAACTTTTTTGTTTGTTTGCTTGCTTATGTTAACCTTACTGTTCTCTTTTACTTCTTATCGTTCTTTTTTCCTCCTTATTATCCTCAAGTAAACAACCTCTAGAAGGCTAATGCTTCAGAGTTAAAGAAGTTAACTTTAATCCAAAGGTAAAACTCACTATTTTTCCAAGATTTAGGAACTCTAAGTATATAGCAATGGCTTTTTGTTTATTTGCTTTCTTTTATGTATTTTTTTATTATAAAATATAACACTTATACAGAACAATAAGTGTTTGCGTGGATGTTCTCTGAGCATTATGTTTCTGAGATTTATCCATGTTCTTGCATAACTATAGCTTCCTCATTTTACTGCTGTTTAGTGTTCTGTTGTGTCAACATACCATAATTTATTCATCCATTCTACTGATGATGGATATTTGGTTTGTCTCTACTTTGTAGCTATACGCTGATATAAACATGCCTGAACGTGTTTTTCATGGTCCATAAACACATGACTCTGTTGTGTGCATAAACTAGGTGTGGAATTACTTATTCCAACCTCAGTAGATAATGTCAAAGGAGACTTGTGGTATAGTGGTTAAAGTGCTCCACTGCTAACTGAAAAGGTCAGCAGTTTGAACCCACCAGCCAATCCACAGGAGAAAGATGTAGTTGTCAGTTTCCCTAAAGATTACAGCCTTGGAAATCCTATGGGGCAAGTTCTACATTGTCCTATAGGATAGTTATAAGCTGGAATCAACTTGACAGCAATGGGTTAGATAATGTCAAACTGTTTTCCAAAGTGATTATATAAATTTATACTCCTACCAGGTATTTATGAGAGTTGCAGTTACTCTACATTCTTATCAATACTTTCAGTCATTTTAATTGTAGCTATTCTAATGGGTAACCCATTGCTATTGAGTCGCTTCCAACTCATAGCTACCCTGCAGGACAGAGTAGAACTGCCCCATAGAGTTTCCAAGAAGCGCCTGGTGGATTTGAACTGCTGACCTTTTGGTTAGCAGCCATAACTCTTAACAACTATGGCACCAGGGTTTCCATTCTAATGGGTAGGTGCTGGTATCTAATGGTAGTTACAATTTGCATTTCCTTGATAGCTAATGAGGGTGGTCACCTTTTATATATTTATTGACCATTGTGTGTCTTCTTGTGAAATGCCTACTTAGATCTCTTGTCCATTTTTACATGGGTTGGCTGTCTTTGTATGTAGAATCTATTCATCAGTTTGGGGAGACATCATAGCTTTACCATACTGAATATTTCAATACTCTAAAACATCTAATATTCCAACTGATACAATATCTAGTATCCCAATTGTTTAAAATATTGAGTACTTGAGTGTTCTAAGGCTTTGATATTTATTCCCAAAACCCAAAACCCATCGAGTTGATTCCGACTCATAGTGACCCTATATTTAATATTTATTAGGTCCTCTTTAATGTGTCTCCAAATAATATTTTATAGCTTTTTTTGCATAGAAGTCTTTTCCATCTTTCATTAGATTTATTCTAGGAATTTCTGGTATTCAAACTTTTCATATTTTGAGATTTTTAAATATGATGTTTTAATTTTTTTTCTAGTATATGGAACTGCAGTTGATTTTTTTTATACAGCACCTTTGCTAAATCCACATATTCATTCCACTATATTAGATAATCCTAACATTAGATAATTCTAATAACCTGAAGTTCCTTTGATTTTTCTGTATACACAATCATAACACGTGCAAATACTGACAGTTCTTAAATTTCTTTCAATACCTATACATTTTCTCCCTTCTTCTTTTGGTCCTCCCCCCATCTTCCTCTCTTCCTCTGTCCCTCCTTCTCCCTTTTCTTTTTCCTTCTTCCTTTTTTTTTTTTGCCTTATTTTACCACATGGACCTTACAATAGAGCAGTGATTCTCAAACCAAGGCAAATTTGGCTACAAGTAAACATTTTTTTTTATTACCACAACTGAGGGAACACTATGGCATCTAGTGGGTAGAGGCCAGGAATGTTGCTAAACATTCTGTAATGCACAAAACTATCCTCACAACAAAGAATGTTCTAGCCCTAAATGCCAATAGCACCAAAGTTGAAAAATGCTACAATATTGTATAGGAACGATCGATGAGTATGAACATTCTTGCCTTGTTTCATACCAAAATAAAAGCTTTTCACATTTAACCGATCAATATGAAGAATCCTGCAGTCTTTAGTAAAAAAAAAAAAAAAAAAAGTAGACAACTCTTATTAAATAAAAGAACAAGTAATAGAAAAAAAAGTACTTTTTTTTTTTTTTTTCTATTCCTACTGTGCTGAGATCTCTTATTATGTGCTGGACGTCATATTTGCAAAACAAATTGAGGCCTAGGAAGATGTTACTTTTCTCCAAAGAAGAGTCACATTGTTTCCACCATGAGATACTCCTCAACAGAGATTAAGAACAATCAAAGCTAAGCTGCAGTCCACTCTCCTGGTTTACTCTTAAACTTTGGGTAGACCCAGTCCGTATAACAATCCAAAAGTAGGAGGGGTCCCTGGGGTTCCCCCACTATCTGTTCACTGGTTGTAAACCCAAATCTTTGTAGATCTAGTCCATCAAGGCTGCCCAAAGTAGTGTCATCATTCTCTGGGCCACTTGTCTACCTCCACTGGAAGTAGCATGCCTCCTGGAGTAAAAGAGCCCTAAACACTGGGATCACTTTTCTTTGCCCATCTTCCCATTCCCGCAAATTTTTCACTGCTTTTTTTTTTTTTTTGGCTCTCCAGTGCCTTCAAGCGTATTTGTTTTTTATTTGTCCATTTTTTCCTAGTGCTCCTCAGTGTGAAGGTTCTTTTGATTATCTAATTCACTGTTACAGGAAGCATTCATACTTAAACAGAACAGATGTCTGCCTGCCCCCTGCATCCCTGAATTAGGAAAATATGTTTTTAAAAAACCAGTTGACTCTGACTCATGGTGATCCCAGGTGTGTCAGAGTACAACTATGCTCCATAGGATTTTCGATGGCTGATTTTTCTGAAGTAGATTGCCAGGCCTTTCTTCCAAGCTCTTGTGGGTGGGCTTGAACCTGCAACCTTTTGCTTAGCCAAGAGTGTTAACTGAGGAAAGTTAATTGTTAAATGAATAAAAATTAATTCTAAAATAAAGTGAGGTGACTTTTAGCTCCCCAGTCTTTCAGCTGAATTAGCACAGCATCATAAATTGTCCATCAATATCATCAATAGTTAAATGAGTTGACTGATATGTAAAGCCCTTCGCTGACATTTTCTTTCTTCTCTGTATCATGCAGATACACTAAAAGACAGGTCTTTATCTTAGCAAAGTAGATAGGAGGATAAGTAAAATCAGATAATTTAGCAATCAGCGGGTTCTAAACCTTTGGAGATTTCCAAACCCAAGCAGGGCAACACCTGAATTTTTGCCACTTTGGTCCCAGTTTAAGAGAAAGAACATCTAAACCCAACAGAAAAATACCAGACTAAGGAGGCCACAGAATGAGCGTGACTTCCTTTCCTCCTGGTTACATAAGGCAGCTCTCAAAAAGTCTATCCTGAAATCACTGCTTTTCTCATAAACAAGGGTTTTACGGTCTGGGGTTATTAGTTTGCCTTTCAACAGTACAAAAGCTTGTTTAACTTGCTTTAAAAGAGGAAGGGAAAAAAAAGTTCCTCTCCTGATGTTTAGATTTTCAGCCTTAATTCTAAAAATAAAATGTGTAACTGACAATATGAATATATGTCCTTTTTCTAAAATTTTCCTGCAAACCTGTAACTGTGTTGGAATTAATGGAATAACTGCATATATAGTAGAGCCTCTACGGATAATGAATCGAAAAGAAATGAGAGAAATGGAAATTCAGCCAAGCACCAGTCACTTTAGACATTTTAGTTGTTTTGCAATTTGCACTTTCAATTGCTGAAAATTCTCCTGAATGCTTCATTGTCTCACTGATCTGCCAGGAAATGAGCTCTGTGTTAAAGGGGGAAACAAGAAGAAAATACGCCTTTCATCGTGGCCTGAATATTGGTCTGATTACATACCAGAGACTGTTTTCACCATTGCTCTCAACCTGTGCTGAACACTCCAGGAATAAATTTAAAAGTCACTTCAGGAAAAAAAAAAAAAAAAAAACTCTAGAACAAATGAATAAAACCTTGTCATATATTTAGGAGATGTCACATCACAAATGTACTTGATATATTTGAGAACATAAAGCCACTGCTAACTTTAGAGACAGGAAAATAATCTTGCCTTTATACCAATAGCTCATTTTCCTATAGCAATTGACTTCTTGGCATAATACTAAAATATCAATAATCATGAACATTTAGTAGATGCTTACTCTGCTGAGTATTTTATTGCATTTTTCCCATTAAATTCTCATAACACAAAGTTGAGATATGTACTATGTACAGTTGAAGAAAATTAAGTTTATAGTAGCAAAGTAAATCTCTAGTCACCCAGCTAGTAAACGGCAGCATCTGGATTTGAACCCAGGTTGCTGGTGGTGCAAATGGTTTGCACCTGACTACTTACCTAAATCTTGACAGTTTGAACCCAACCAGCAGCACCACGGAAGAAGGAGCTAATGATCTACTACCATAAAGATTACAGCCAAGAAAATCTTATGGAGCAGTTCTACTCTGTAATACATGGGGTCACCATAAGTTAGAATTGACTCAAGAGCAATCCCATTTATTTGGATTTGAACTCAGAACTGGTTTTATTATCAAGCACAGTGCTACTGCGTTATATATTGTGGACTATTCAGTGATCGAACCATGAGACCTTAACAGTATAATAGATCTAAGAGAAAAATCAATAAGCTCTAACATTTCAGCTATTCTGAGATAAGCTATGTACAAGGAGCTTGAGACCTATTTATTAGACTCTGAGGGGGTGTCCTTGAAATAATAGGAAGAAAATCTATTTCTCTTCCCATCACAGACCGCAGATTGGCAGAATTCTTCTGGTAGACTTGAGTGTTATTCACACTCAAAAGGCAGTGAAAACATAACGCAACAAAACATGGTGACTCACACTGTACTGCTTTGAAACCTTTTCAGCTTTCAGCATCCAGTGTTAAGTGCTGTACATATTGCTTGTTATCTTTACTTATAGGGCCTGTCACTTAATTTCAAAATTAGAATTAGAATATTGATTTACATTTCAAAAATCACCTAAAAAAAATTATTCTCTTTTGCTTGAATTCTCGCTCATGACTGATTCATAGAATCAATAGTATGCGGGGCCTGTATCTTGAGAGGTTTTCTTTTAAATGAGTTTCCAGGGCTCCAATGATTCAAAAAATCCCATTAAATTATATTTTAAAAATTAAACTGAATCCAACAAATAACACATCTCTAAATGCTTATTCAAAAACAATGTAAAAGAGAAGGTAAAAAATGTTGATGTATGTTTTAATGTTTTTTAAATATTTATATGGGATGAAAATACAGTGAGTTGGCATCTGTTATTCAGAGTCTGCTCAGTAAATAAACTGCATAGTATGTAAGATTCATTTTACATAAAAAAAGACATAGTTAGAGATAATTTATTTATTCTATTTCAATACCAACGAGGGGTTTAGAGTAGTTTAATGATTAACATGACAACTTACAAAATAAATATATATTTGCTCTCATTCACTTCTCTTTGGAAAATCCCATGGGCTTATCTCTATATAATGATTTTCATTACTCTTGATCTATTTTTTCCTCCCCAAACAGACCCTGTTATTCTTTTTTTCTCCCTCTGTTTATTGTTTATTATTTTTTAACAGCTTTGTTGAGGTACTCACATAATATCAGCCCCGTTATCTTTTCCTTACATGGAAGTAAAACCTGACTTTATACCAGATGAACACACATTATAACTAGAAAAGTTAGGAGTATATATTATTTTCAGAATTATTAAAGCAAAAGCCTCTGCTTTTTTTCTTTTTTATATATATTTTTATTATGCCATAAGCGAAAGTTCAAGTTAGTTTCTCATATAAAAATTTATACACACATAGTTATGTGACTTCAGTTGCTCTCCCTGTAATGTGACAGCACAGTCCTCCTTTCTGCCCTGTATTTCCCGTGTCTGTTCAACCAGCTCCTGCCCCTTTCTGCCTTCTCATCTCGCCTCCGGACAGGAGTCCCCCCTTTAGTCTCAAGTATCTACTTGCTAAGAAGCACACTCTTCACAAGTATCATTTTATGTCTTATACTCCAGTCTAATCTTTGTCTGAAGAGTTGGTTTAGGGAATGGTTTTAGTTTTAGGGCAACAGAGAGTCTAGGAACTACATCTTCCAGGATCCCTCTAGTCTCAGTCAGACCATCAAGTCTGGTCTTTTTACTAGAATTTGAGTTCTGCACCATACTTTTCTTCTGCTCCATCAGGGACTTTCTGTTGTGTTCCCTGTTATAGGCAGTCATTGGTGGTATCCGGGCACCATCTAGTTCTTCTTCTAGTCTCAGGCTAATAAGTCTCTGGTTTATGTGGCCCTTTCTGTCTCTTGGGTTTATATTTTCCTTGTGTCTTTGGTGTTCTTCATTCGCCTTTGCGCCAGGTAGGTTGGGACAAATTGATGCATCTTAGATGGCTACTCGCTAGCTTTTAAGACCCCAGATGCCACACACCAAAGTGGGTTGCAGAACATTTTCTTAATTCATTTTGCTATGCCAATTGACTTAGATGTCCCCTGAAACCATGGTCCCCAGACCCCTCCCCTGCTACTCTGTCCCTCACAGTGTTTGGTTGTACTCAGGAAACATCTTAGCTTTTGGTTTAGTCCAGTTGTGCTGATTTCCACATTATTATGTGTTGTCCTTCCCTTCACCTAGGATAATTCTTGGCTTCTGTCTAGCTAGTGAATACCCCTCTCCCTCCCTCCCCACCCTGGTAACCATCAAAGAATGTTTTTGTCTGCGCTTAAACCTTTTCTTGAGTTCTTATAATAGTGGTCTCATACAATATGTGCCCTTTTGCAACTGATTAATTTCACTTAGCATAATGCCTTCCAGATTCGTCCATGTTATGAGATGTTTCAAGGCCTACCAACTGCATAAAGCCCTCTCCCAAGGAACAAAACTTGCATATTCTAACAGAAATCACATAAAAGAGTAATTCTGCATAGAAAGCAAACTTATAAGACATCTTTGCCACCTTTCCACCTTAGGTTCAGCATATTTTAAATGTTAGTGTACCATTGAGAAAATATTTTTGATGTTATTTTTAAAAACTGGAAGCTATGGTTTTTAAAAAGTCAAGGATGTTGTGTAGTGTACTCTCCCAGCCAGTGGGCCCCTGAAAGGAGCAGCAGAATATATTCTCTTTGCAAGCTGAAGTGGCGGATTATTTACGTGCAGAATCTTCCCACATAGAATAACTCAGCACTTCAAATGGCTGTTAAGAGACCAGGCCAAGGCCCTAGATTTCTGTGGGCCCTGTCTCCTTGATTACATTTATGGTTGGATTCACAAATTTATAAAAATAAGCCAATTCTTTTACTTGGGGCTGAGTGGAATACAGATGAAGAAATTTTTATATACTTGATGAGAGAAATGTTCCAAATGAAATTGTTATTTTGAGCCCTGAAAGCTCGGCCCACGGCCATGGATGCCAGGTCATGGACCCTTGCATTCTCAGCCCCACAAGCTAAGTTCCTGTTTGAAATGAACTCTTAAGGTCCTCCCTGACTTCAAGCAGACATTGGCATTTTCAGATTTTTCTTATTTAAGTGAATGCTTGTTATTTATTAGCTAATTAGTGATTTGGAGAAAATAGACTTTTAAAGACAGAGAGGGGAAAAAAATCAACCACATAGATTGGTGGAATCATTGAATGATAGACTTGTAGGGACTGGTAGAGCAAACTAGGGCAGTGTTGTAAACAAAATGTCTTCAAATGGTGGTGTTCTGAGGTATGTGCAATGAACAGACTTTTTTTTCTCCATCTTAAAAAAATAAAAAGAATTAATGTAACAGGAAATATAAACAAAATAAAATTTAAAGACATCATCTGCATAATGGTTGGGGAAAAAAAAATCAGAAGAACGGTATTTCATGACATGTGACAATTTTATGATATTCAAATTTCAGTGTCCATAAATAATGTTTTGTTGGAACACAAGCTCAGCCATTCATTTATATGATTTCTATGGCTGCTTTCGGAACCCTGGTGGTGCAGTGGTTAAGAGCTTGACAGCTAATCAAAATGTTGGCAGTTCGAATCCACCAGCCACTCCTTGGAACCCTATGGGGTACTTCTACTCTGTCCTATAGGGTCGCTACGAGTCGGAAAACAACTCGACAGCAACTTTATTTATTTTTGATTAACAAGTAAGTGGCTGCTTTCGCTTTACAACGGCAGAATTGAGTAGTTGTGACAAAGACCATACAGCCTACAAAACCTAACTTACTTGTTATCGAGGCTTTAACAGAAAAAGTTTGCTGACTCCTAGTATAGAGAGAATTCTTTCACTGAAACAGAAATTGAATTAAAATACCCTTAATTCAATGTTTGGGTTTCTTCAAACCCAAAGTTTCTCTGACTCTCCGATAACTATCTGCATATACACATGAGAAATCCTGGATTTTGAAAAAGCAATGCAAATTGGACAACCAAAGAGCCCAAGTGTCTAGCAACAAATACACTGGCTGTAAGTTAGAAAGAAAACGCCAGAAAGGCTGGGGAACAAATAGCCAGAAAATGATCCAGGCCCTATAGCTTCTTTCTGCCCATCTACCGCTGCTTTTATTCTCAAAGGTTTTTAGGAAGCACAGATCCAAATGCCGCTCTTGTACCAAAAGGGATTGTTGGTTTTGTAGGTTAAAAACCATTGAATATTGACAATTCCTTACAGTGCAAGTAAAACTTGAGGACAGAACTGGAAAGGCAATTTCTGACTAATGTAATCCAGCCAAAATAACTCTCAATTTAGAAATGGATTCAATCATCTCGTACAAGCAAATTTTAATGAAAGCTGGATGCTTTAGATTGAAAATGTTTCAAATATTTGGTGTTCCAGAGCTTAGATCAGATACTTTCTCTTGACATTTAAAAGGTTTATATATGCATTCTACTGGATTTTCATTGATTATAACTTTCCATCTAAAAAATAGTTCAATGTGAATTTGGTTATTTAAAAGTTCACTTGTTAGGCAGGTTGAAAAAATAAACTATTTGGGTCACCAAAGGAAAGAAATTTATTTTACTTTTTCAAAGCTAAACTAATATGGAGGATATGCCAGTACGGTCTAGACATAGGAATTAGGGAAATTGGTGAGATAAATGTGGACTGTTTTTAAAAGGTAAAATGAAATGGTAAGCAACATATATTATGAATCAAGAAAAGATGAGAAATGTTGAATTGTAATTGAAGTAAAGACTTCTTATCTAACAGGCTGCACAAAACAGGAGGCCAGCCAGATTCAGTCCATGGGCCATCGATTATAACTCTAACATGGGTCATCCAACATCATAATAAACACCTCAGTTGATTGGGAAATGATTATATGGAAGTCCACGTATTCCAAATGCTTCATTTACATGTATTATAAATATAGTATAACCATATTATAAAGCCTGTTTTTTTAATCAAACAAAAGAAAAAAAGAAGACTCCAATAATATTATCATGGTAACATTAGTACAACCATATTATAAAGTCTATTTTTTAATCAAGCAAAAGGAAAGAAGACCCATGTCTTAGCCGTTTGGTGCTGCTATAACAGAAATACCACAAGTGGATAGCTTTAACAAAGAGAAATTTATTCTCTTACAGTCTAGTAGGCTACAAGTCCAGATTCAGGGCATCAGCTCCAGGGGAAGGCTTTCTGTTTCTGTTGGCTCTGTAGGAAGGTTCTTGTCATCAGTCTTCCCCTGGTGGTAGAGCTTCTGGGGTGCAGGGACCCCGGGTCCAAAGGATGCACTCTCTTCCTGGTGCTGTTTTCTTGGTGGTATGAGGTCCCCCTGTCTCTCTGCTTGCTTCTCTCTTTTATATCTCAAAAGAGATTGGCTTAAGACACTATCTAATCTTACAGATCTCATCAATATAACTGCCGCTAATCCATCTCATTACATCACAGTGATAGGATTTACAACATGTAGGGAAATTACATCAGGTGACAAAGTGGTAGACAATCATGCAATACTGGGAATCATGACCTGGCCAAATTGACAGATATTTTGGGGGGACACAATTCAGTCCATGACAACCCCCAATAATATTATCATGATAACATAATTAAGGAGCCCTGGTGGCACAGTGGACCCCTGGTGGCAGAGTGGTTAAGAGCTTGGCTGCTAACCAAAAGGTCAGCAGTTCAAATCCACCAGCCACTCCTTGGAAACCCTATGTGGCAGTTATACTCTGTCCTGTAGGGTTGCTGTGAGTCAGAATCAATTTGATGGTAGTGTTTTTTGTTGTTGTTGTTGTTGTTAACGTCATGCAATAGTTACTTCTAAATCATTTCCTATATATATTTTTACATTACTGCAATTATAATAACTATATTTTGAATGCTACCTTTGTGATACAACACTTCATCATAAGCATTTTTCATAAAGTGCATAATTTGATAGCAATCATTTTAGATGTTATGACTAAAGAAACCCAACTATTCCATGCCATATTTGGCTTTTATGAAATTCTGGTACAGTTAGGTTGCTTTAAGTTTTTTACTATGATGAGCATCTTTGTGCATAGTGTTATATTTCCAAGGTTGAGATTCTTTCCGTTGGGAAGATTTCCAGACGTGGGATTACTAAGTCTGAGTATAACTAATATAACTATTGTTGAATTTACTAAAGGGACATGATGTTCGTAGTTCTTTATACACAACAGGCACTGTGCTAAGAACTTCACATTCATCATCTTATTGACTCCTCACAACAACCCTATGAAGTAAATATAAGTATCCCTACTCATAGAAGGGGAACCATGACTAATATTAATATAGTCCAAATTAGGATCTAGGTGTGTCTGACACCAAAGCCAGTACGAAGCATTTTATTGCCTCTTACCATCTTACAAATTTACAATGCCTATGTGTCAACATGTTCATTGACAATATTGTACTTCACTTTTTCTTCTTTCTCTATTGTGTGAGATTCTACTTGCCCTTATGTCTAATTTAATGTTAAATCTTTTGTTAATCCTTCTCCAAACCTAGTAATGAGGCAGAATCCATCTGTCATTCCTCTGTGCTCCCGTCTATCGGGAGTAAGGGTTTACCACATCGAATTATTTGTAGCATCTTGAGGAAGGTACTGTTTTGTGTTTATGCTATACCCCCTGAGTTAGTGCAAAGCTTAGCACAGAGTCAGAGATCAATAAATGTCCATGGAATTTAACCATAATAGATCAAGTTCTGCTTTTGGAAACTTCCTCCCAACAGTACAAATCTTCTTCTCCCTGCTACAAGGAGAAATGGACTAAGTCAAATACTTTGGTTTTCTCTTTGTTTTGTCAACTTTCCCTCTAGTTTTCAGGTGCTTACCTGACCACTGACCTCTCTACTGCCCTGGTGATCATATTTCTGTGTGCTTTGCTTTCCTCAGGCCCTTCGTTGCCCAGTTCCCTTATCAGCAGTTACTGTGTAGCTGACCAGGGCCTTTGTGCTCATATCTCAGGCTATGTCTACTCAGGAAGATGGGTTTCAGTTCAAATTTGTTGTTGTTGTGTGCTGTTGAGTTGATTCTGACTCCTAATGACCCTATATGACAGAGAAGAGCTGCCCTGTGGGGTTTCCTAGACTGTAGTCTTTACAGAAGGAGCCATGGTGGCACAGTAGTTAAGTGCTCAGCTTCTAGCCAAAGGTCAGTGGTTCACACTCAGCAGCTGCTCCACAGGAGAAAGATGTGGTGGTCTGCTTCCTTAAGGTCACAGCCTTAGAAACACTATAGGGCAGTTCTACTCTGTCCTACAGGGTTCCTATGAGTCGGAATCTGCTCAAAGGCATACAACAACAATAGCAATCTTTACGGGAGCAGTGGAGATGCTGGTGGGTTCAAGTCACTGACCTTTTGGTTAGCAACCGAGAGCTTAACCATTGTAGTACCAGGGCTCCTTGTAATCAGGCCTACCTTTGTTGAAATTAGAATGTTTAGCTGACCATAAACAGCACAGATTTTAACTTTCAGGCTATTTCTTACTTTAACATTCTGAAATACTAACAGTTGTAGTTTGAGTTAGATTGACCTGCCAATTCTATCAAGTTGCCCTACGGAGAATTTCACATAGTCATCACTTATTATTTATCTCTTCTTGTGATGTTCAGGGCATCCCCATCCTCATCATCATCATTATGGCCACTATCATCCTCATTACGTTGTTGGAGATTTTTCAGTGACCCCTTAGGCAATTTAACGGTATGGTTGAATCACCATTGTTGTGGCTGCCTAGAAAGTATTTTTTCTACATTATCTTTTACAGTTTCCTGAATTTACTCTTTTCATTCTCTTTACACCCTTTGGATGGAATGACAGTGAGAAAAGGAAGATCCAGTTATGCCCACAAATTGAATAATTTACTGTTAAATGAGAACTGTTAACAATTCAACTTTGCTCTAGGAAAATGGGATTGAAAAGTGCACCCCAAGCTACTTTGCCACCTTGAAATTTTCAGTGAATTGAGCTGCATCAGAAATTTAAACAGGGTGTAAACCATGCTACATATCTAGCTATATTGCAAGAATAATGCTTTTCTTCATTAGATACAATTAGATTCAAATTCCAGAAATTTCTAAGCATAAACTTAATTTTATGAAAAGAATTTCAGTATTTTCTATAAGCTTAGAAATTAGAATACATCTTCTCTGAAATCTCTGCATGTTTTGTTGTATGACCATATACATATATGGCGAAAGAAAATTCATATAAAATACTATCCACTTCCCTCAAATGGCACAGTATAAAAGTGTTTATCAAATTATAATACAATTTAATTGTTGAATATAATCTTAAAAGGAGAATATGGTATTCAATTGGTGTTGGTTTCTCTTAAAAAGAAATATGTTACACACATTTAAATAAAACAATCTTGAGCTGAGTAAAATGTTATACCTTCATCCTTTAATACAGGTAAGAATCAACTCTTACTTAGTAACCAGAAGCTGTATGTACACTAATGAGAAGGTTACGTAAGACTCTTTAGCTCTATGTTCTATTTAACTTTATGCTGAACAAAACTGTTTGAATTTACAAGGAAATCTAGGGAAAATTGCTCTGCTAATAAACACAGCAATGATTATGAATAATGAATATTGGAATGTTTTTATAGAATAAAGCCACAAGCCATGATGTATCTTGCTGCTAAATTATTTAAAATGCTGCTGATAATTATAGACTTGTTTTAAATCTACATCTGTACATGTTAAAGATGGAATCACAGTTTCTAATTAGTACCTTTTTTCCTTCCTTGGTTGGGTAGGAAGAGAATTTTCTGGATAAAAAATCTGTTCTACTGTTAGAATGTTAAAGGAGGAACTATACTTAAATCAATATATGTTTGTCTGGGTCAGTATTACTCTAGGGCAAGGATTACTGAGGATATTTTAGAGAATTACATTGAAATAAGACTATGGCGATGAATGGAGTTGTTGCTCTCTTAAATTCTGTGCAAAGGATTAGGGGAGGGAATACATTTTATCATTAAGAAAACAAAATATGAATTGCATATTTAACACTTCATTAAATATGTAGATTGCTGTGAAATCTGGTGAGAAGGTTAAGGATAGTGAGATGCCATAAAGCATCATCCACTCGTACTCATTTGTTCCATATACAATAAAGTCAAAAAATTTAGAAAAAGAACCTGAAAAAAAGCCAGAGCTGGTTAGACATGAAAACTGGGACATTGGAGACAAAAGCTTGTTGTTAGGAATATATCTTTGTGCTGTAAATTTAGTGCCATTTTAACCCCTCAAATAAAAATACTGTTTCAATAAAATATATGTGAAATAAAGTGAGGTGCGTTTAAAAGTGAAAATTGCGTTAACTGTTACAGCATATGCCGAATTAAGTGATGAGTCAACACTAGCCTCTTGCATTCTGACCCCTGAGACCATTGCTTCTTGTTCTCCACCCATTCAGATGCACCAGCATTCAAACCATCCCTCCTTCTGGTACTTTATGTAAACTTATACATTGGGCAGTTTGGTGTTGAACTCATGCCTCCATTGTCTCTGTTCCCTGGGAATATTTTATATGCTAAAATAATACTTGTAAGTCTATATATTTTTTGAAAGTCAAGACTATCCTTTTCAATTTAGATATTTTTACTAAGTAATATTAAATAAGTGTCATGTACTTGACACTTTGGTTAATGGTTTCATATGTATTATCTTTTATAATCATAATTATCTTTGATTGGCACAAATAATATCGTTGGAGGAAATATAAAGAAGTTAAGTGACTTGTCTTGAGGTTCTGACTTTATGCATAATGTTCGTTGTCCTATAAACCTCACTCTGCTCCAAATTCTCCTATTAAAGAAGCTGCTCAAATTAAAACAAAAAAAAATATTTAATGGAGGATTTGAGAAACTACTCAATGGTGGACACTTGAAGGCTAGTTGCAAAAACTGGTTTGAGAAAGAGAACAGAATTCAAAGATTCCCTTCTAAATTCCTCACAACAGCCTTACATTTCAGAAGTAATCAGTAAATAAACATATTCAATCTTCCTTCCCTAATTGTTTTTTTCCAATTCCTACACTAAGTTTTGACCACTTGAGTGAAAAATTTTAAACTTTTCAATTTTCTAGCTAACTTACATATACATTAAATCAAAGAGTTTGTTTGTGAAACTGATGACTGGTGGCCTGAAATGCCTATAAGTGACCACAGCTTTGAAGTTCTGTGGTGATTTTACTGTAGAAGATGAAAAAAAAAATTTACTGTAATAGAAGAGGAAAAAAAAAAAAAAAGCCGCTCTAACAGTACTTGACTACTAACCAAAGCCTTGGCAGTTCAAATCCACCAAGGGGATCTTTGGAAGAAAGGCCTGGTGATCTTCTTCCTAAAAATCAGCCATTAAAAGCCTTATGGAACACAGTTCTACTCTCAAACACATTGAGTTGCCATGAGTTGGAATTGACTCCATAGCAAGCGATTTGTTTTGTTTTGTAACCATTATATTACTAAAGAACTTTCTTGTTTTTTCCAGAGCTGTGGTACCCAACAGCAGTGTAAACAAATATGTTATATTCTCTAGAAAAAAAGGGATAAAAAATGATGCAGGTGCACAGATAGCAACCTGACTAGCACCTCTTTCCTCACAAATGCATTTCTTCTTGTCTGTGAAAAGCCTTTGTTTTAATGGGGAACACAGAGTTTCATTAAGATACGGATTTGTTCTGCTTGTTCTCCCTTATTTCTGTAAAATTCAATCCTCTAGAAAAACTTTATCTTGGCAAACATGTGGTAAACAGATTGACCGTATTCGCTTTGCTTTACCATTAGGCCGTTAGACTGGACCCTGTAGCTGTCAGAATCAGTTGCAGCTTTAATTAAGTTGCCCTGTGCTTTGACCTTAAAGAGGGAATGTCCCAGGATTCCTTGGGTCTTAACATATGGTTACTGTTGAAGCAGATAGAAGGGAAGCAAAATCTTTTAAAACTATATATCACAAAAGCTCTATTTTGTGGTTTGCCATGTTTTGCCAACATCAGCTCTTTCTTACCGTTAGCCTTTCTCTCATTATTCCAATAGTTTTATCTCCCTTTTGCATGTACGTTCTTGTCAAATGCCCCCCTTCTATCTTTGGCACTCAGTCATTTTCTTATTGATTCAACAAAATATACTTACTGCATTCTAATACATGCTAAGGCCTGTGCTATACACTGGACATATCATGGTGGGCAATACAGACATTGCATTTGCCCTCAGGGAGCTTCTATTCATCATGGAATATAATCAGCAAGCACATCACATATTTTGTAACCAAAAAACCCATTGCCATCGAGTTGATTCTGACTCACAGCGGCCCTATAGGACAGAGTAGAAGTGCCCCATATGGTTTCCAAGGAGTGCCTGGTGGATTCGAACTGCCGACCTTTTGGTTAGGAGCCGTAGCTCTTAACCACTACACCACCAAGATTTCCATATTTTGTAACAGGCAGTATAATTGTTAAAAAAATAAAAAAGATAGATAGGTAGATAGATAGAGAAAAAATCAATCAATCCATTAATTGATTTGAAGGTGGTTGGAGAACATGTAACTGGGGATCTGAGACAAACTTTCCTGGAGAATGAAACTTTCAGCAGAGATCTGAAGAGCGAATAGAAGATAACTGAGTGAGGTGGGGCCAGTGGTAAATGAGGTGTTGATGCTCTGAGACCAGTGAGCAACATTGGCCAAGACCATGGGAGGGAAGAAGCAAGGTTCTGAAGACCTGAGGGCCGGAGAGGGAAGCTAGAGTGAGCACAGTGGGTGATGTGAGGGAGATTGGAAAGATGAGCAGAGGCAGGGCCTTGCAAGTCACTCTAAGACTTGGCTGTACATTCTCTTTAAATCTGAGCTTATTAGAAAAATTTATGTGCAACTATCCCTCTTAGGTTCTTTTGATACCTTCTCAGTTTATTCCTCTTGATGACATTATTTAAGGACACAGAGTCACACTATTTTTCAAGTAGGACTGCACTTTCTTGTGAAGCCATTTTCTCTTTTAGAATTTCTGACAGTTAAATCATATCTATTTTCCCCTTAATTTCCTCTTTTTCTTTCTATGAGTTTCTTCCATCTTTCCTGCTTTTTAAAATCATTTTCAAGTCTCATAGGGCCTCCATCCCTCCACTCTGTGGATACAGCACTCCAATATGACGTGGCCCCTTTCTCTACATTGTTTTCTTGTTCCATACATCTTATCATCCAGCTCTTTCTCCTTGGCTGGAATTAAGCCCCAGGTAGTTATTTTGCACATTGCTTTCTTTACTTTCTGGGCAATGAAATCGTCAGTGAGGCACATGGAGAACATGGCAGATGATCGGCTCTCAGCTGAATTACACTTGCAGCCATGCACGGGTAATTGAAGCTTTCCATGGCAGGTATATGCCTTCCCAGTATGTTGTTTAGTAACATTTTATGAAAAAGCTTGGCCCACAGTTTTCATCCACATAGTTGGTTTTTATTCTAACCCCATGATAACATTTTTTGTTTCTTTTCTCTTCTCCTCCAAATGCTTTCAGTTGTGCTTGTCTTTTCTAAGGTTGGTAGATTTTCTCCCTGCTGTGAATTGTTATGTACCTTGAGGGCTTGGTGTTGCTGTGAGCCTTAATGAAACATTAAACGCCTAGTGTTTGGAAAGATAGGAGAAAACCCAGGGTAGGATGGGCAAGGACCAGGAGATGTTACCCCAGGAAGACAGCAAGGCATCCTCATCATACTGCCCAAAGGGTGATAATTACAGTAATTTTTCCAGGGATTTTAGAAGAAAAGCTTATAGGTGAATAATGCAATGCGTGGATGAAGATGGTGGCAATAAGATGAAGGTGAAGATGGTGTGATGCTGAAGATGCCTAATCGTTTTCATTTTAAAAATAATCCTCCTACACATAGAATACATTCTGAAGATTTCATCTAGTTTCATCCATTACACTTACATGTTGTGACTTTTTTTTTAGCTTCAAATTTTAATAGTAAGCCACTCTATTTAGAAGCACTAATCTAAAAATCATCTAGAAAAATGATCTTTTATCACTAAAATATGTATATATTTGGTACATAACAATTGGCTTAATTGTCAAAGATGTATGGATTTTACTGAAAAAAAAAATTTCATGATGCCAGGAGCTTTATTTCTCTACCTTATGATACGTTGGGGTGATTTTGCATAATAGGACCTTTTCTGCAAAGCATGCTAATTAACATTGTGGCAGGTGACTCATTTCCTGATGCTTCTGTGTCTTGATACCTGTTTAAACCCTAAGGACACTTTGAAGCATCATTTTTTTTTTTTTTAATTTTTATTGTGCTTTAAGTGAAAGTTTACAGATCAAGTCAGTCCCTCATATAAAAATTTATATACGCCTTGCTATATACTCCTAATTGCTCTCCCCCTAATAAGACAGCCCTCTCCCTCCCTCCACTCTCTCTTTTCGTGTCCAGTCCACCAGCTTCTAACCCCCTCCTCCCTCTCATCTCCTCTCCAGAGAGGAGATGCCAACATAGACTCAAGTGTCTACTTGATCCAAGAAGTTCACTTTTCACCAGCATCCCTTTCTATCACATTGTCCAGTCCAATCTCTGTGTGAAGAATGGGCTTTGGGAATGGTTCCTGTCCTGGGCTAACGGAAGGTCTGGGGGCCATGACCACTGGGGTCTTTCTAGTCTCAGTCAGACCACTAAGTCTGGTCTTTTTATGAGAATTTCAGGTTTGCATCCCACTGGTCTCCTGCTCCCTCAGCGGTTCTCTGTTGTGTTCCCTGTCAGGTCTGTCGTCAGTTGTAGCCGGGCACCATCTAGTTCTTTTGGTCTCAGGCTGATGTAGTCTCTGGTTTATGTGGCCCTTTCTGTCTCTTAGGCTCGTAATTACCTTGCGTACTTGGTGTTCTTCATTTTCCTTTGGTCCAGGTGGGTTGAGACCAATAGATGCATCTTAGATGGCCACTTGCTAGTGTTTAAGACCCCAGACACTACTCTCCAAAGTGGGATGCAGAATGTTTTCTTAATAGATTTTATTATGCCAATTGACTTAGATGTCCCCTGAAACCATGGTTCCCAAACTCCCACCCCTGCCATGCTGGCCTTTTTTTTTTTTTTAACTTTTATTGAGCTTCAAGTGAACGTTTACAAATCCAATCAGTCTGTCACATATAAGTTTACATACATCTTACTCCGTACTCCCACTTGCTCTCCCCCTAATGAGTCAGCCCTTTCAGTCTCTCCTTTCGTGACAATTTTGCCAGCTTCCCTCTCTCTCTATCCTCTCATCCCCCCTCCAGACAAGAGATGCCAACACAATCTCAAGTGTCCACCTGATATAATTAGCTCACTCTTCATCAGCATCTCTCTCCCACCCACTGACCAGTCCCTTTCATGTCTGATGACTTGTCTTTGGGGATGGTTCCTGTCCTGTGCCAACAGAAGGTCTGGGGACCATGGCCGCCGGGATTCCTCTAGTCACAGTCAGACCATTAAGTATGGTCTTTTTATGAGAATTTGGGGTCTGCATCCCACTGCTCTCCTGCTCCCTCAGGAGTTCTCTGTTGTGCCCCCTGTCAGGGCAGTCATCGATTGTGGCCGGGCACCAACTAGTTCTTCTGGTCTCAGGATGATGTAGGTCTCTGGTTCATGTGGCCCTTTCTGTCTCTTGGGCTCTTAGTTGTCGTCTGACCTTGGTATTCTTCATTTTCCTTTGCTCTGGGTGGGTTGAGACCAATTGATGCATCTTAGGTGGCCGCTTGTTAGCATTTAAGACCCCAGACGCCACATTTCAAAGTGGGATGCAGAATGTTTTCATAATAGAATTATTTTGCCAATTGACTTAGAAGTCCCCTCAAACCATGGTCCCCAGACCCTCGCCCTTGCTCCGCTGACCTTTGAAGCATTCAGTTTACCCCGGAAACTTCTTTGCTTTTGGTCCAGTCCCATTGAGCTGACCTTCCATGTATTGAGTATTGTCCTTCGCTTCACCTAAAGCAGTTCTTATCTACTGATTAATCAATAAAAAACCCTCTCCCCCCTTCCCTCCCTCCCGCCCTCGTAACCACAAAAGTATGTGTTCTTCTCAGTTTTTACTATTTCTCAAGATCTAATAATAGTGGTCTTATACAATATTTGTCCTTTTGCCTCTGACTAATTTTGCTCAGCATAATGCCTTCCAGGTTCCTCCATGTTATGAAATGTTTCAGAGATTCGTCACTGTTCTTTATCGATGCGTAGTATTCCACTGTGTGAATATACCACAATTTATTTAACCATTCATCCGTTGATGGACACGTTGGTTGCTTCCAGCTTTTTGCTATTGTAAACAGAGCTGCAATAAACATGGGTGTGCATATATCTGTTTGTGTGAAGGCTCTTGTTTCTCTAGGGTATATTCCGAGAAGTGAGATTTCTGGGTTGTATGGTAGTTCTATTTCTAACTGTTTAAGATAACGCCAGATAGATTTCCAAAGTGGTTGTACCATTTTACATTCCCAACAGCAGTGTATGAGAGTTCCAATCTCTCCGCAGCCTCTCCAACATTTATTATTTTGTGTTTTTTGGATTAATGCCAGCCTTGTTGGTGTGAGATGGAATCTCATCGTAGTTTTAATTTGCATTTCTCTAATGGCTAATGATCGAGAGCATTTTCTCAGGTATCTGTTGGCTGCCTGAATATCTTCTTTAGTGAAATGTGTGTTCATATCCTTTGCCCACTTCTTGATTGGGTTGTTTGTCTTTTTGTGGTTGAGTTTTGACAGAATCATGTAGATTTTAGAGATCAGACACTGGTCGGAGATGTCATAGCTGAAAATTCTTTCCCAGTCTGTAGGTGGTCTTTTTACTCTTTTGGAGAAGTCTTTAGATGAGCATAGGTGTTTGATTTTTAGGAGCTCCCAGTTATCGGGTTTCTCTTCATCATTTTTGGTAATGTTTTGTATTCTGTTTATGCCTTGCATTAGGGCTCCTAGGGTTGTCCCTATTTTTTCTTCCATGATCTTTATCGTTTTAGTCTTTATGTTTAGGTCTTTGATCCACTTGGAGTTAGTTTTTGTGCATGGTGTGAGGTATGGGTCCTGTTTCATTCTTTTGCAAATGTATATCCAGTTATGCCAGCACCGTTTGTTAAAAAGACTATCTTTTCCCCAATTAACTGACACTGGGCCTTTGTCAAATATCAGCTGCTCATACATGGATGGATTTATATCTGGGTTCTCAATTCTGTTCCCTTGGTCTATGTGCCTGTTGTTGTACCAGTACCAGGCTGTTTTGACTACTGTGGCTGTATAATAGGTTCTGAAATCAGGTAGAGTGAGGCCTCCCACTTTCGTCTTCTTTTTCAGTAATGCTTTGCTTATCCGGGGCTTCTTTCCCTTCCACATGAAATTGGTGATTTGTTTTTCTATCCCTTTAAAATATGACATTGGAATTTGGATCGGAAGTGCGTTAAATGTATAGATGGCTTTTGGTAGAATAGACATTTTTACTATGTTAAGTCTTCCTATCCATGAGCAAGGTATGTTTTTCCACTTAAGTATGTCCTTTTGAATTTCTTGTAGTAGAGCTTTGTAGTTTTCTTTGTATAGGTCTTTTACATCCTTGGTAAGATTTATTCCTAAGTGTTTTATCTTCTTGGGGGCTACTGTGAATGGTATTGATTTGGTTATTTCCTCTTCGGTGTTCTTTTTGTTGATGTAGAGGAATCCAAGTGATTTTTGTATGTTTATTTTATAACCTGAGACTCTGCCAAACTCTTCTATTAGTTTCAGTAGTTTTCTGGAGGATTCCTTAGGGTTTTCTGTGTATAAGATCATGTCATCTGCAAATAGTGATAACTTTACTTCCTCCTTGCCAATCCGGATACCCTTTATTTCTTTGTCTAGCCTAATTGCCCTGGCTAGGACTTCAAGCACGATATTGAATAAGAGCAGTGATAAAGGGCATCCTTGTCTGGTTCCCGTTCTCAAGGGAAATGCTTTCAGGTTCTCTCCATCTAGAGTGATGTTGGCTCTTGGCTTTGCATAGATGGCCTTTATTATGTTGAGGGATTTTCCTTCAATTCCTATTTTGGTAAGAGTTTTTATCATAAATGGGTGTTGGACTTTGTCAAATGCCTTTTCTGCATCAATTGATAAGATTGTGTGGTTTTTGTCTTTTGTTTTATTTATGTGATGGATTACATTAATGGTTTTTCTGATATAAAACCAGCCTTGCATACCTGGTATAAATCCCACTTGATCATGGTGAATTATTTTTTTGATGTGTTGTTGGATTCTATTGGCTAGAATTTTGTTGAGGATTTTTGCATCTATGTTCATGAGGGATATAGGTCTATAATTTTCTTTTTTTGTAATGTCTTTACCTGGTTTTGGTATCAGGGAGATGGTGACTTCATAGAATGAGTTGGGTAGTATTCCGTCATTTTCTATGCTTTGAAATACCTTCAGTAGTAGTGGTGTTAACTCTTCTCTGAAAGTTTGGTAGAACTCTGCAGTGAAGCCATCCGGGCCAGGGCTTTTCTTTGTTGGGAGTTTTTTGATTACCGTTTCAATCTCTTTTTTTGTTATGGGTCTATTTAGTTGTTCTACTTCTGAATGTGTTAGTTTAGGTAGGTAGTGTTTTTCCAAGAATTCATCCATTTCTTCTAGGTTTTCAAATTTGTTAGAGTACAATTTTTCGTAATAATCTGAAATGATTCTTTTAATTTCATTTGGTTCTGTTGTGCTGTGGTCCTTCTCGTTTCTTATTCGGGTTATTTGTTTCCTTTCCTGTATTTCTTTAGTTAGTCTAGCCAATGGTTTATCAATTTTGTTAATTTTTTCAAAGAACCAGCTTTTGGCTTTGTTAATTCTTTCCACTGTTTTTCTGTTCTCTAATTCATTTAGTTCAGCTCTAATTTTTATCATTTGTTTTCTTCTGGTGCCTGATGGATTCTTTTGTTGCTCACTTTCTATTTGTTCAAGTTGTCGGGACAGTTCTCTGATTTTGGCTCTTTCTTCTTTTTGTATGTGTGCATTTATCTATATAAATTGGCCTCTGAGCACTGCTTTTGCTGTGTCCCAGAGATTTTGATAGGAAGTATTTTCATTCTCGTTGCATTCTATGAATTTCCTTATTCCTTCCTTGATGTCTTCTATAACCCAGTCTTTTTTCAGGAGGGTATTGTTCATTTTCCAAGTATTTGATTTCTTTTCCCTGATTTTTCTGTTATTGATTTCTAGTTTTATTGCCTTGTGGTCTGAAAAGATGCTTTGTAATATTTCGATTTTTTGGATTCTGCAAAGGTTTGTTTTATGACCTAATATATGGTCTATTCTAGAGAATGTTCCATGTGCGCTAGAAAAAAAAGTATATTTTGCAGCAGTTGGGTGGAGAGTTCTGTATAAGTCAATGAGTTCAAGTTGGTTGATTGTTGTAATTAGGTCTTCCGTGTCTCTATTGAGCTTCTTACTGGATGTCCTGTCCTTCTCCGAAAGTGGTGTGTTGAAGTCTCCTACTATAATTGTGGAGGTGTCTATCTCACTTTTCAATTCTGTTAAAATTTGATTTATGTATCTTGCAGCCCTGTCATTGGGTGCATAAATATTTAATATGGTTATGTCTTCCTGATCAATTGTCCCTTTTATCATTATATAGTGTCCTTCTTTATCCTTTGTGGTGGATTTAAGTCTAAAGTCTATTTTGTCCAAAATTAATATTGCTACTCCTTTTTTGCTTATTGTTTGCTTGATATACTTTTTTCCATCCTTTGAGTTTTAGTTTGTTTGTGTCTCTAAGTCTAAGGTGTGTCTCTTGTAGGCAGCATATAGATGGATCGTGTTTCTTTATCCAGTCCGTGACTCTCTGTCTCTTTATTGGTGCATTTAGTCCATTTACATTCAGCGTAATTATGGATAAATAAGTTTTTAGTGCTGTCATTTTGATGCCTTTTTATGTGTGTTGTTGACAATTTCATTTTTCCACATACTTTTTTGTGCTGAGGCGTTTTTCTTAGTAAATTGTGAGGTCCTCATTTTCATAGTGTTTGACTTTATGTTAGTTAAGTCGTTACGTTTTTCTTGGCTTTTATCTTGAGTTATGGAGTTGTTATACCTTTTTGTGGTTAGCTTATTATTTACCCTTATTTTTCTAAGTAAAAACCTAACTTGTGTTGTTCTATATCGCCTTGTATCACTCTCCATCTGGCAGTTCAATGCCTCCTGTATTTAGTCCCTCTTTTTGATTATTGTGATCTTTTACCTATTGACTTCCATGATTCCCTGTTATGTGTATTTTTTTTTTTAATTAATCTTAATTTGTTTGTTTTTGTGATTTCCCTATTTGAGTTGATATCAGGACGTTCTGTTTTGTGACCTTGTGTTGTGCTGATATCTGATATTATTGGTTCTCTGACCAAACAATATCCTTTAGTATTTCGTGTAGCTTTGGTTTGGTTTTTGCAAATTCTCTAAACTTGTGTTTATCTGTAAATATCTTAATTTCGCCTTCATATTTCAGAGAGAGTTTTGCTGGATATATGATCCTTGGCTGGCAGTTTTTCTCCTTCAGTGCTCTGTATATGTCATCCTATTCCCTTCTTGCCTGCGTGGTTTCTGCTGAGTAGTCTGAACTTATTCTTATTGATTCTCCCTTGAAGGAAACCTTTCTTTTCTCCCTGGCTGCTTTTAAAATTTTCTGTTTATCTTTGGTTTTGGCGAGTTTGATGATAATATGTCTTGGCGTTTTTCTTTTTGGATCAATCTTAAATGGGGTTCGATGAGCATCTTGGATAGACATCCTTTCATCTTTCATGATGTCAGGGAAGTTTTGTGTCAGGAGTTCTTCAGCTATTTTCTCTGTGTTTTCTGTCCCCCCTCCCTGTTCTGGGACTCCAATCACTCGCAAGTTATCCTTCTTGATAGAGTCCCACATGATTCTTAGGGTTTCTTCATTTTTTTTAATTCTTTTATCTGATTTTTTTTTCAGCTATGTTGGTGTTGATTCCCTGGTCCTCCAGATGTCCCAGTCTGCATTCTAATTGCTTGAGTCTGCTCCTCTGACTTCCTATTGCGTTGTCTAATTCTGTAATTTTATTGTTAATCTTTTGGATTTCTACATGCTGTCTCTCTATGGATTCTTGCAACTTAGTAATTTTTCCACTATGTTCTTGAATAATCTTTTTGAGTTTTTCAACAATTTTATCAGTGTGTTCCTTGGCTTTTTCTGCAGTTTGCCTTATTTCGTTTGTGATGTCTTGAAGCATTCTGTAAATTAGTTTTTTATATTCTGTATCTGATAATTCCAGGATTGTATCTTCGTTTGGGAACGATTTTGATTCTTTTGTTTGGGGGGTTGGAGAAGCTGTCATGGTCTGCTTCTTTATGTGGTTTGATATGGACTGCTGTCTCCGAGCCATCACTGGGAAACTAGTTTTTCCAGAAAATCCACTAAAAAAAAAAATGCAGTCGGATCCCTATCAGAGTTCTCCCTCTGGCTCAGGCAATTCGGATGTTAATGAAGCCGCCTGGGGAGGGTGGGGGAGGGATCAGAGAGATAGGAGAGTAGCACTTCAGAATATAGCCAGAGTTGCTTGTCTTGCTTGGAATGACCATTATATCTGAGATTCCCGCGGGGCACGTTGCCCATGTGTGCTGGCTGTGTGGAGACTGCCCCCTGGGAGGTCTGGCCTGCTGAAGTCACGGTCAGATCCTCTGCTGCCAGCCCAACGCCCAACGTCAAGGTTCCCTTGCTGGGACGGTGCACTCTCGACTCCAAAATCAGTCGCTGCCTCCCGGGGACTTCTCGTCCCGCCAGCCGCGTCGCCATGCCACTCCCGCGAACTGGTTGGGCCCCCTCCTGACATTAGTTCAGGTGAGTGGAGCAGCTCCCCGTGCTTGTGCCGTGACCGCATGTCCCGGTTGGGACGCTGCTCTCCCCGCTCCAAGACCAGTCGCTGCCTCCCGGGGACTTCTCCCACCGGCTGCATCACCACGCCACCCACGCGAACCGGCTGGGCCCCCTCCCGGGGTTGTTTCAGGGAGTGGAGCAGGTCTCCATGCTTATGCTATGCCTGCGCCCAGTCAAAATCCCGGTGGGACAGTTCCCTGGCTGGGACGCTGCTCTCCGCGCTCCAAGATCTGTCGCTGCCTCCCAGGGACTTCTCCCACCGGCTGCATCACCACACCGCCCGCGCGAACCGGCTGGGTCCCCTCCCAGTGTGAGTTCGGGGGCTAGGGCTGGGCCCCTTGTTTGTGCCGTCTGCTCCCCTGGGCTCTGCCCTAAGTCGGGCGCCAAAGGTTACCTGACTGGTACGCTGACTCCAGGCTCCGAAAACAATTGCTGCTTCCCTGTATTTGTTCATTCTCCATCTCTAAATCTGTGTTTGTTGTTCAGGGTTCGTAGATTGTTATGTATGTGATTGGTTCACTTGTTTTTCTGAGTCTTTGTTGCAAGAGGGATCCGAGGTAGCGTCTACCTAGTCCGCCATCTTGGCCCCCCCATCTGAAGCATCATTTTGACTCTCATTCTGGCAGTATGACTTTTGTGTTCTTTGCTTTAAAGAATCTTGCATTGGGTTCCCTCACCAAATCGTTCCATCTTCTTAAATCATGCATTCTCATTATTATTTTTCCAACATTTTTCTCTTTACTAGTACTCACTTTAATAGCTCCCACCAACATTGGCCAGGTTTGATGTTTGGTCCAAGGTGATCACCAAACAATTCACTGAATGGAATTTTCCAAACCAAATTATTCCATCAAGCAAATGGTTCAGTAAAACAAGCTCTCATGGTACTGTAGATGCCTCCTGAGGCACAAGACAAGCACATCTCTAACCAGGCCAACTCAACACAGCTTGGTCCACAACCCCAAAGTGCACACACAGCCACGATCTTCTTTTTATACAAACATTGTATAACTTGATATATGGGTTTGCAGAAGTCAATACATCACATCCAAGAGAGAATGTCACCATTAGATTTTATGGATAATATTTTTTTTTATTCATAGCAGTAAATAAAACAAATACGTATGTGCCAGCATGGAGTTTATGCTTTAATAGGAAGGCACACACTGAACAAACCATTGCAAGTTATTGAGTGTGCCGAAGAAGTAGTCCGTAATGATATGTGAACTTACCTCACTGGTCATTGCACTTTCAAGAACAAAGATGTTTTAAAGAGGGGGAAATACCAACTAACTGGATAAAAGGACTGGAGTGTGAGAGACAGAGACAGTCACATTGGTGAATCCAAGAAGATCAGAGTGCTCAAGAAGCATTCTAGACCAGTTGGGGTTTTGTAATTCACAATTCTTAAATCCATTCTGCCTTTTAATGTCAAGGCAATCTTGTTGCAGATCATTTCCTTGGTTTCAACCTCTGGGACATTACTTGTTCCTAGACTTTTTGAGACACAGGAAAGCATCTCCACAGTGTCTTAAGTGTCCTTAGCTAGTGCATTGCCTGACTAGATTAAGGCAACATAGCTGATAATACCACTTTTGTAAGCTTGAAAGTGCTTTCTTTTTATCATCGAAAGTAGGCGATTCATTTTGACAGTTATTTGAGGTACTGTGTTGAGCTGTTGCTAGGAGCAGTTAGCATTATCTTCTCATCGTTTAAAAGCAGAGGAAACAGCTGGAGAAAACATAGATATATTTTGGAACAGCACACATAGTCTGGGCTGCTGATTGATTTTCCTACTGGTCTTATTTGCTCAATTGTTTGTTCCAGGTAAATACAAAATATGTGGAGAATAAAAAGGAGTACAGACTAATATCTGTCACTGAAAGCTGTTCATTTTGAAGTTCATGTTCTTTCTTGTCACTGTTTTCTTGTAATGCTGGCATCATCCAGATGCTTGGGTCAAATGAGAGCATCAGTGAGAAAGAAATCGCAATGACATTTGAGTTGACAGGCATAATTCCAACATGTAGAAATCACTGGAAAGGAAAACAAAAATCTGCATTTGCAAATGAGAGATTAAAATGAAGATCGTGCTGTCTGCTTCAAAATTATTTTATTATATACTCAATATCTTGTGCCAAATATGTCTGGTTTTAAAGAATTGAAAACACAAAAGAGAAAAGGCAAATACTTGAAGGTGTCCCAGGAACCAAAATCTGGTGGCAGGAGGCTCATCTCTCTCAGACTGAAGAAGTGTTCGATAGAGATCCATTGTAGCCACAATTTCTTGGGAGGACTTACTTGGATAAACGATGCTTCCCAAAAGACTGAACTGGTTTCTGCTTACCAGTGATCATCTGGATCATTCAGATAGAACTTCCTATTCCCTCATACTTTCCTGGAGCCCACCAAGTTCCAAAGTTCTACAGTTTGCCTTGGTTCTTTCCATTGAACTGAGAGCAAAACCTTGCCAAGCATTCTATCAGTCTCTGTGGATCCTGGAAGTCCATATTCAATGATCCAGAAATCTACACTCAATGATCCTGAATTCAGCAAATGCTGCCTATAGGACAACTACCCTGATACCTACTGTTATTAGTCTCATTTAAGGATATATATATTTCTAATTTTCAGTGTTTGGGTCTGTTGATACTTAGCAGAAATTAAATATATGTCATGAAGTTAGTGAAAATTTGCAACCAAAAATATTAACTTCAGTAACTACGTGAATATTTTTCTTCCAAGTAATTACTTTGAGAAATTTCTTTGACTGTTTCTGCAACTCTGCTTTTAGAAGTGGATCCAGAGGCAGTGCATAAGCTGAGTAGTGAAAACACTGTCATTGTTTAATAATCATACCTTATTTTTCCTCATAAATCCAAAAAGTGGGCCATTCAACTAGAACACGAAAGTATTCAACATATACTTTATCAAAGCCACATAATTGGCTCCAAATTATTATTTTTTCTTAAAATAAAATCTTCTTAAGCATCAAAATCTTCCATGACTTAAATGTTTATATAAAACAGACTCTAAAGACAATTTCCAATTTCCAAAGAAAAGTTTCAAAATGTGTTTTAATAACTTCAGTTTCTTTGGAATACCTACATAAGCTGCCAAGGTGGCACTTGAAAAAGACAACACCCATTTGAATATTAATCTATGTTACTTTTGATAAACATATTATCATAAACCTAAGGATATGGTAGCCGTATATCCTAATGGTAATGGACCTCAACCTCTTCTCTCGCTCACCTTAATAAGGAAGATAGTTCGTCTTTTGAAGAATATTATTGTGTACTATGTGCTTTGCTAAGGATTTTACTTAAATGTATTTATTTGCCCCTAAATTTTTCATTGATAGTATGTCCAGTCTTGAAGAGAGGCACAGCACAGAAAATGAAGAAGACCATCTTCTAATATCTGATGGTAATACTGAGACTTTTTACAGCTCTCTTTTTCCATCTTTGCGTCCATCCCAACCTGATGAAAATACTGACATCTGAGGATTAATTTTTGGCAACTTTGAGCATTTGCAAACTTCTTTGTTAAACTATAATATTATCCAGTGTTCTTAATACACTAGGATGTTAATTTTCCAGTTTACCATTTGTTTTGCTTTGCTTTCTTATTTCCATTAGCTTTTTAAAATTTGTTTCATGTTTATTAAAGGAATTATAAAAACATTTTAAAAAGTCAGTTAAACTCAAAGAGAGGGAGCAAAGGGAGGGAGGGAAGAAGAAAGAAAAGGCATGTTCCCTCCAATTCAGACCTCTTGCCTCCTAGAGAGAATCATTTTCAGAGTTTTATCTGTTCTAATATTTGTCTCTGTCCTACAACTCACACTTTCCTTTCTTCTAGTCTATGTTTTTTTTTTTTAATTGACGTACTAATTAACATATAATAAAATGAAAAATCTTAAGTGTTTAGTTCATTGACTTTTGGCGGTTTTATACAACCGTGTAGCCACCACATAAAACCAGGTGTAGAACATTTCTAACCCTCCAGAAAGTTATCTCATGGTCTTAGCTTGTCAATTTCCAATGCTCCCTTCCCCACTCACACATGTGCCACTATCTGATTTCCAGCACCATGGACTAGTCCTACGTGTATTTATATTTCATATAAATGGGGTCAAACAGTATGTATCGTTTTAGCCTGACTTTTTTCCCTTAACTTGTGTGTGTGTGTGTGTGTGGTTTATCCATGTTGTTGTGTGTACCAATGGCTCATTCTTATTTTATTGCTGAACATCATCCCATTGTACAGATAAATCACTATTTATCCATTCTGTTATTGGTGGTCACTGACTACCAATGCTGTACAGTGTTGGCTTGCACATTGCTATAATTCTGGAAGCTCTGTCACTGGTATTCCAAACACCAGCAGTGACACACATGGTCACAGATTTCAGCAGACCTTCCAGGTTAAGATGGACTAGGAAGAAAGTCCTGACTAGCTACTTCTGAAAAATAGCCAGTGAAAACCTTATGGATCATAACAGAACATTGTTCAACTTGCTTGCTTTGAACATGTCATCAGGAGGGATCAATCACTGCAGAACAACATTGTATTTGGTGAAGTGGAGGGCCAGCAAGGGCGAGGGAGGCCCTCAGTGAGATGGATCGGTGACTTTGGCACTTATGTTTACTGTTGCTCTGAAAAGCCATGCACCATCCTCCACATACCTTCTACCTTCATGTACTATGTTCGGGGATTATAGATGTTTTCTAACCTCCTCAAATGTATAGTTTGTGTTTGTTCTCGATGTCTTGGTTTTGAGGGTTTAATATGGTTTTAATTTTTAGCTGTACATGGTTTCACCCACGACGTTCAAATTTTGCAGTACTTGAGGCTTGAGGAAGATTAAGTTGGAGAAAACTGTAGTATTTGCTGATAAAAAGAGAGTTCAGTGTTTATGAAGAGCCAAGCCTAATGGCGCCACTCAGTTCATTTTCAAGAATGCTTAAAACAATGCTTTAGAAAATGACACAAAGGAACTTCAAAACCTTAGAATAGGGGTGTACCCAATCTCTCTTCATCACGGTGAGGATTCTAAGGGTAAAAGTTCAAAATGTAAATGAACTGCAGCATCAACATAATTTTCTTGTACTATCTTTGAAAAAAATGAAAGTAAGTATATTCATGGTTTTATCCTCTTAAGAAGAACTTTAAAACCCCATAATGATAGAATTTATTAAAGAAAAATAACCAATAAAGAGTGTTAGAGAAGAATACTCAAAAGGTTTAAGGATTGGAGGCAAAATATCTTATTTTTAGACCGAATCTTGGAAGGTTGCTGAAGTTTGTTACTCACTGAGAATGATACGGACAAGTTATAAAATAAGCATATTGGAAAAAACAGGGAGGATAAGAGCTGATGAATTATTGACGTTGCAGGAGGTAACCAAGGAAAGACCCGCTAAAATGACACTTTGAAGATCTATCTGTGATTATTGAAGTGTGTGATCAGAGTGAAAATTTCCCCCTCATATCAGTCCAGAACATATGACATGCCCCCCACTATGTAGGCTGTAAGGAAATATAAGCACACCCATGATTTCAAAAGAGATTAATGTGACTGTAGAGGGATATTCAAATAAAGGGAAGGCATAAGGAATAGGCATCGGTGCCAACTAAGAGATATTGACAACACTGCTATGCTCGCTCAGAAGCAACAGAGAATGTCATTGGTAAATGGAGATTTGGGCCTGCCCAGGAGAGGTAGAATTTGTCATTGGCCTTAAAAGTAAAACAGCATTGATTTTGCAGTTTACAAAGGCACTTAGCAAATACAGTATCACTGCCTCTAAGTGAGTTCTTTAAATTTTTTTTCACTTCTTTTCTTTGTATTTTTTTTTTTTTTAGTAACTACCCTATCTTATGACTAAAAGATTTGTATAGTTCATCAGTGTATAATAGGTAGCAAGTTTTTTTTTTTTTTGATACTTTTACAGTGAAAGTGTGTCTTCTTATTTGATTTTTATATTTATCTGATTACCTTTGGCAAATTTGAGGACCTTGGAAGATGGAGAAAAGGTTATATTCAATGTTTGCACTTTTTCGATAAGCAGATTTCTAAGGACGGATTTGAAGTGGTGGGGAATCTAACCAGTGTTTTACTGGCAAGAAAAAATCCCTGATTTGTAGTACTTGCCGATTTCCATGGTGTAACTACTCCTGACGTGGCTGGTTTCAAGTTACCAACTTGGCCTTACTGAATCTTGAGTAGGGAATGGTTGTGCACAGTTAGCTCTCCTGAGCTGGTATAAGCTGACTCCAGCATACTGCTGAAGGTATCAGACTGTGAGATTCTACCCAATGAGATATAAGTGCGGAAGGTGCAAAATATTTTAACCCTTCTGATTCCAGTCTGACCCTCATCGGTCCTCCTATCATTCTTCCCCTTCAGATGGCTCTTGACACATCATAAAAGTCAGACACTTCTTCTCAATATGTATCTTGTTTATTAGGCTGTCAGATGTAATTTAGTGTTATTGATAACAGCAGCTCCTCGGTGCTTGAGGAAATGTGTGACAGGGATGTAGAGGAGCAGAGAAGAGGTGTCAGGACATGGAGGGCTGTGCAGGTGTGGTACAGATGTTTATTTTGAACTCACTTCTGATACAAGACTGTCACTTCGAGTTTTCTCTTCTGAATATAGAGGCAGCAACTCCGGAGTCCTCCATCAATTTATGGGGAAGAACACATAATCACATAACTCTTAAAGCCATTCTTTATACGCTTCACTTTTTTTTTTTTTTTCTTCATTTGCCTGGGACAAACTTGTAGAGACATTTATAAGTTATGAGTGCCTGTACTTGGCATCCAAGTACTAGGCCAGATTCAGGGGTTATTTATCCAGAGCTACCTGAAGCAGAATGATTAAACAGTTATTGAGAGTCTAAGCAGAGTATGTTTTGTCAAAGACCAAACAAGCTATAGTACCTACCTGCTCTTAATGGAAGTACTAACTCTCTTCCTCCAAATTTCCTCCCCACATATTTGTGTATGTCCTTAGGATCATCTAAGAGTCATCTCACCTATCACTTAGTGTCTACGTTTTTCTACTCTCTACATGGGGTCCTGCCGTGCTGTCAGCCACCAAATATGACAGAGCCTGTGCAAAAGGGCACCTGCATTCATTGATCTGATTGATACTCAAGAAGCTGCTAGAGACCCAGATAGGGCCTCAAAGCTAATTCACACCTAGTACAACTGAATTTAATGCAAATGCTGTAAGTGCACAATACCCCACAGGGATTTTACTGGGTATCCAAGCACTGTTTTAGTTATTTTTCTTCCTTTCTTTTGTGCCTTTCCATGAAGCCCCATCTGAAGTCCATAGAAGTAGCCAAAGACCAGTAAGTGGCAGACTTGTCCCTCTTCTGTCCTGGGATAATTTCTGTCCTGAGATAATTCCCTGGGATCACACAAATATGTCTTTCTCCTTCTCCAGGATTCTCTATAATCCCTTTGCAAATTTGTCAAGGTTTCTCTCAATAACATTATCCATCACTTCCATGGGCCACACAGATTTTGTAAACATTATGGATGAGATGAAAGAAGAAGCAGTTGAGATGCAATTCATAATGCGCTAACTACAGTTCCACTTGCTTCCTTTTCACTGAACACAGTGAATAGAAAGCACATTGGCTTGAGAACAGCTTCCCTAAAAGACATGTGTCTATGAGTCCCCTAAAATACTCATGTAGGAAACCACTCAGTGAAGAGGAGTCTAGCGACAGCCAAGGGTCAAAACAATAAGCACCAGTAATGAAGAGCTGGAGGAGATCATACAAAAAATAAAATTCAGAGTTCAGATACTGTAATCAAAAATGAATGTGTGTTGGGGTAAAAAGAATGGTTGAGAGTAGAGGCCATGAATATTGTCAGGGAGTAAGGGGCCACTTTTTTTTTTTTTTCTATTGTACTTTAGATGAAGGTTTACAGAACATACTAGTTTCTCATTAAACAGTTAGTACACGTACTGTTTTATGACAATCGTTAAAAACCTCACGACATGTCAACACTTTCCCTTCTCGACCTTGGGTTCCCTGTTACCAGCTTTCCTGCCCCTCCTGCATTCTCGTCCTTGCCCCTGGGCTGGTGTGTCCATTTAGTCTCATTTTGTTTTATGGGCTTGTCTAATCTTTGGCTGAAGGGTGAACCTCGGGAGTGACTTCTGCTGAGTTAAAAGGGTGTCTGGGGGCCATACTCTCAGGGTTTCTCCAGTCTTTGTCAGGCCAGTAAGTCTGGGTAAGAGACCATTTTTATGGTGTATCAGCTAGGTTAATGGAGTCAGGTAGGGTAGGATATGTGAGTTTATAACATTATTTATTATCAGCCAGTCATACTCATACTGTACAAAGAGAGGCTGCCTCTCTCTTTAGAGTGTCTGCATTTTAAATATGTATCTACATTGAATGACATTTCAGGCTTGTTAGAACATCAGCATATGTGTTGGCAAGGCAAAGGTGTATTAAATACCTTTAAGGATAGTCAATCCTAATAAAGCAGGACTTTTTTTTTTTATACTTAATTATAGTCCTTTAACGGTGGCTTTTCCCTTTAATTATAGTTTTATACAATCTAAGCTTGATTTAGTTAAATAATAATGAGGTAGCTTTTCTATGCTGAGTATGGAGGTCTTTGAATTCTATATGCTTATGCATTATACTCACAATCTGTATATATAAGCCATATAGAAATCATATACATGCTTTTCAAGAATATTACATAACCAGAGCTTCGGACTGCCCTTAAATATGAAGGAGGTTTGTTTGCAGGTCATTGGAGATACAGAGATTCACAGAGCCACCTTGAATAACACATTATTTACACACAAATCTGGATTTCACTTAGCCTATTGGTAGGTCAAAACCCAAGGGCCCAATGAATGGCTTATCTCTTGGTTCAGAATTTGACTCTGGGGTAGGAAGACTAGTTAAAAGAAATTATTTTTTGACGTTTGTCAGAGAATTATTTCCTTACAGTGGTTTACTTTGTGCATTTGCTTGTACCAAGGGATTTCAAAAGAAAGACATGTTGAACCCAATTTCAGTCTCTGTGCCTGGAGCAGGGGCTTGCAGAAGCAAGAATGACACTTTCCAAAAAATGCAGGTGATGTTTGCAAACATCGGAGACAAAACTGGAAATTCTATTCCCCAGTTCCCTGGCAACGGATTCTCACTCCTGCATACCATTGTAGTAACTGTTGTCACTCTCCAGAGTCCCTCTGGCCATTAGTACTAAGTGGTTAGTGCTCCTGTGTTTAGGCATCATTTCTGACAAGAAAAATAGCACCAGGAACCCATAATTGCCAGAAACTCTTAATCATTTGCTTTTGCTTATTGAAGGAACATTTGTACAATGGATTCTCCAAGTTCAGCAGGCATGCTTCTGCACCTCTGCTCCTCAGCTTGCTGGGATGACAAAAGCAAAAACTGTGCTAGTCTGTGAGTTCCTAGGGCTAAATTTCAGCAGTAGTAGGGAACGATGGAGAAGGGCGAAGTAAGAAAAAAGGATCCTTCCCAGAATGATGTAATCTGGCAACCTTAAGCTCGCGAGTAGAGGTTGGGGAAAGAGAATAAAATCAGAACTTGGGAAGTCCAAGTTCATTATACAAATAAACTTCCACTAGGTTTGTGGTTTAAGGATCAATGGGCAGGAATACCAGTGGAAATATCATGTTTGTTCTATGAATTAAAGATACTGGAATATGACATTTTGATTTTTATAGTCACGTTCTCAAATCTGGAAAAATTTTGTATAGGTAGTAGGGGTCATTTTTTGTGAGTGTTGATGGTAATTCTTGAGGTAATTCTTCATCCAGGTTTCCTCTTTAGGTGTGCTTACAGTTAACAGTATTGCCACCTAGGCAGCTCAGTTTATTTTTGCTTTTTTACCCCCAAAATGTTCCCAAATCTTTTGCATTCATTCATTCATTTATTAGTTTGCATGAATGGAGAAAAACAGTGTTCAGCAAATCAAAGATGGCTGAATGATTAGCAGACTTTCATTTCCTCAGGGAACATTTGAGGGTGATTGAATTGCTCTCAATCTACAAGCCATGTTTTGAAACCGTTTTTTTACTTGACTAATTGATTATGACAGGTGTCCCCCCAAGCTCTGCGGCTCACGCTGCCCTAATGCTAAGACAGAGGCATAACAGGCAACTGCTGTTGATGAAAGGAAAAGCTACTCATGGGTATTTTTCCTTATTGGTTTTCTGGTATATGATGTCAGTTAATTACTGAGAGCCATTCACTGCATAAATGTGCATAGTCATAATGGCTGTATTTTCAATTTATTTTCTTCCCTTCAAACATGATCAGTGATTGTTGAATAGGAATTGAAATACCTATAGTTGTGAAATATATATAGGCACTAGGTATGATGAATATCATATGCCCATAAAAAATATACTCAGGCATGTTTGTGTGAACAGGGAAAGAACAAACAGCACGAATCATTGCTATGCTCTAAGTTGTGGTAATTATATAAAAAGAGGGTTTTCTATGGTACAGATTTTTTAAATATACTGCTTTTTCAGTCTCACAGGAAGTTGAAAAACAGAGGATCTACACTATACTGAGTGAGAGAAGCCAGACTCAGAATAGTACATACACAGTACATAAGTTCATTTATATAAAATTCTAGAGAATGTAAGAGAGAAAGAGGATCATAGGTTGTCAGGAGCTGGAGGTGGAGGAAGGGAAGGATTGCCGAGGAGAATGGGGAAGTTTTGGGGGTGATGGAAATGTTCTGTGTCTTGATTGTGGTGGTGACTTTATGGGTATATAGATCTATCAAAACTCATCAAATAGGTACAGTTTATTAAACAGAAATCATACCTAAAAATTAAGTTGTTTAATGAAAAAATCAGAGGAGCTACCTCAACATGTGAACACTGTTAGGAGAATGACCATGGATTTATCATCTCTCTAAGAATATGAAACCACGTGAACATATGGACGTTCCCGCATATTGCTTGGAATATACTCTGAGGAGGCAATGAATTGATAATACTCATGGTATATGTTGAAATGCTTAGGTTCCCAGTGGCCATTCTGAATACAGCTGAGATTTTGTCCAGTGGGCATGATAATTCCTACTCTCCTTAGAAGGGGGAGGAAAACTAACTGATCTTTTGGAAGTTTCTCATATTGACCTACATGATAGTTTGCTGTATCAACTTTCTACTGCTGCATGACAAATTGCCAAAAACTTAGCAATTTAACACAAGACTCATTATCTCACAGTTTCCATGGGCCAGGGTTCTGGGTATAGCTTAACTGGGTTCTCTGCTACAAAGTCACACCAAGCCGCAATACAGGTGTTGACCAAGGCTGAGGTCTCATCAGTGGCTTGCCTGGGAAATAATCTACTTCCAAGCTCTTGGGTTCCTGGCAAAATTCATCTGCCTGTGGCTGTAAGGTCAAGGTCCCCATTTACTGGCTGGCTGTCAGCCACTGAAGTCTGCCTGCAGACCATAAATGTCACTCATATTACCCTGCCATGCTCCCCACTCCATTGATATGGCAGCCTGCATCTTCAAGGACAGCAGGAGAAGTGCTCCTTAAAATCTGCTAAGACAGAATCCAAAACATTGACATATTACAAAGCATCTTCTCTGACCATAAGGCCATAAAAGTGGAAACCAATAACAGGAAAAGCAGGGAAAAGAAATCAAACACTTGGAAACTGAACAATACCCTGCTCAAAAAAGATTGGATTATAGAAGACATTAAGGATGGAATAAAGAAATTCAGAGAATCCAATGAGAATGAAAACACTTTCTATCAAAACCTTTGAGACACAGGCATCAGAAAAAAAAAAAAAACAGAAGCCAATTTATATCAATAAATGCACACATCCAAAAAGAAGAAAGGGCCAAAATCAAAGAATTATCCCTACAACTTGAACAAATAGAAAGAGAGCAACAAAAGAAACCCACAAGCACCAGAAGAAAACAGTAAAAATTAGAGCTGAACTAAATGAAATAGAAAACAGAAAAACAATTGAAAGAATTAACAAGACCAAAAGCTGGTTTTTTGAAAAAATCAACAAAATTGATAAACCACTGGCCAAACTGACAAAAGAAAAAGAGTTGAGGAAGCAAATAACCCAAATAAGAAATGAGAGGGGCAATATTACAACAGACCAAACTGAAATTAAAAGAATCATATCAGATTACTATGAAAAACTATACTCAAACAAATTTGAAAACCTAGAAGAAATGGATGAATTCCTAGAAAAACACTACCTACCTAAACTAACACAATCAGAAGTAGAACAACTAAATAGACCCATAACAAAAGAAGAGATTGAAATGGTAATCAAAAAACCCCCAACAAAAAAAAAGCCCTGGCCCGGATGGCTTCACTGCAGAGTTCTACCAAACTTTCAGAGAAGAGTTAACACCACTACAACTCAAGGTATTTCAGAGCATAGAAAAGGACGGAATACTACCAAACTCATTCTATGAAGACACCATATCCCTGATACCAAACCAGGTAAAGACACCACAAGAAAATTATAGACCTATATCCCTCATGAATGTAGATGCAAAAATCCTCAACAAAATTCTAGCCAATAGAATTCAACAACATATCAAAAAAAAAAAAAAATCACCGTGACCAAGTGGCATTCATACCAGGTATGCAGGGATGGTTCAACATTAGAAAAATAATTAATGTAATCCACCGCATAAATAAAACAAAAGACAAGAATCACATGGTCTTATCAATTGATGCAGAAAAGGCATTTGACAAAGTTCAACACTCATTCGTGATAAAAACTCTCAGCAAAATAGGAACAGAAGGAAAATTCCTCAACATAATAAAGGGCATTTATTCAAAGCCAACAGCCAACATCACCCTAAATGGAGAGAGCCTGAAAGCATTCCCACAGAGATCAGGAGCCAGACAAGGATGCCCTTTATCACTACTCTCATTCAACATTGTGCTGGAAGTCCTAGCCAGAGCAATTAGGCAAAGTAATAAAGGGCATTCAGATTGGCCAGGAAGAAGTAAAATTAACTCTATTTGCAGATGACATGACCTTATACACAGAAAACTCTAAGGAATCCTCCAGAAAACTACTGAAACTAATAGAAGAGTTCAGCAGAGTATCGGGATACAAGATAAACATACAAAAATCAGTTGGATTCCTCTACACCAACAAAAAGAACATTGAAGAGGAAATCACCAAATCAATGCCATTTATAGTAGCTCCCAAGAAGATAAAATACTTAGGAATAAATCATAACCAGAGACATAAAAGACTTATACAAAGAAAACTACAGTACACTTGTGCAAGAAACCAAAAGAGACTTACTAAGTGGAAGAACATACCTTGCTCATGGATAGGAAGACCTAACATTATAAAAGCGTCTATTCTACCAAAAGCGATCTATACATTTCATGCAATTCCGATCCAAATCCCAACAACATTCTTTAATGAGATGGAGAAACAAATCACCAATTTCATATGGAAGGGAAAGAGGCCCTGGAAAAATAAGGCGTTACTGAAAAAGAAGAACAAAGTATGAGGCCTTACTTTACCTGATTTTAGAGCCTATTATACCTCCACAGTAGTCAAAACAGCCTGGTGCTGGTACAACAACAGAAACATGGACCAATGGAACAGGATTGAGAATCTAGACATAAACCCATCCACATATGAGCAGTTGATATTTGACAAAGGCTCCAAAATAGTTAAATGGGGAAAAGACAGTCTTTTTAACAAATGGTGCTGGCATAACTGGATATCCATCTGCAGAAAAATGAAACAAGACCCATACCTCACTGCATGCACAAAAAGGAGCTCAAAATGGATCAAAGACCTAAATATACAATCTAAAATGATAAAGATCATGGAAGAAAAAATAGGAACAATGTTAGGAGCCCTAATACATGGCATAAACAGTATACAAAATATTATAAAAAATGTAGAAGAAAAACTAGATAACTGGGAGCTCCTAAAAATCAAACACCTATGCTCATCCAAAGACTTCACCAAAAGAATAAAAAAGACAACCTACAGACTGGGAAAAAGTTTTTACCTGTGACATTTCTGATCAGCGCCTGATCTCTAAAATTTACACGATACTGTAAAAACTCAACTGCAAAAAGACAAACAACCCAATTAAAAAATGGGCAAAAGACAGAACCAAATGAAATTAAAAGAATGATTTCAGATTACTGCGAAAAATTGTACTCTAACAAATTTGAAAACCTAGAAGAAATGGATGAATTCTTGGAAAAACACTACCTACCTAAACTAACACATTCAGAAGTAGAACAACTAAATAGACCCATAACAAAAAAAGAGATTGAAACGGTAATCAAAAAACTTCCAACAAAAAAAAAGCCCTGGCCTGGACGGCTTCACTGCAGAGTTCTACCAAACTTTCAGAGAAGACTTAACACCACTACTACTGAAGGTATTTCAAAGCATAGAAAATGACGGAATACTACCCAACTCATTCTATGAAGCTACCATCTCCCTGATACCAAAACCAGGTAAAGACATTACAAAAAAAGAAAATTATAGACCTATATCCCTCATGAACATAGATGCAAAAATCTTCAACAAAATTCTAGCCAATAGAATCCAACAACACATCAAAAAAATAATTCACCCTGATCAAGTGGGATTTATACCAGGTATGCAAGGCTGGTTTAATATCAGAAAAACCATTAATGTAATCCATCACATAAATAAAACAAAAGATAAAAACCACATGATCTCATCAATTGATGCAGAAAAGGCATTTGACAAAGTCCAACACCCATTTATGATAAAAACTCTTACCAAAATAGGAATTGAAGGAAAATTCCTCAACATAATAAAGGCCATCTATGCAAAGCCAACAGCCAATATCACTCTAAATGGAGAGAACCTGAAAGCATTTCCCTTGAGAACGGGAACCAGACAAGGATGCCCTTTATCACTGCTCTTATTCAACATCGTACTTGAAGTCCTAGCCAGGGCAATTAGGCTAGACAAAGAAATAAAGGGTATCTGGATTGGCAAGGAGGAAGTAAAGTTATCACTATTTGCAGATAACATGATCTTATACACAGAAAACCCTAAGGAATCCTCCAGAAAACTACTGAAACTAATAGAAGAGTTTGGCAGAGTCTCAGGTTATAAAATAAACATACAAAAATCACTTGGATTCCTCTACATCAACAAAAAGAACACCGAAGAGGAAATAACCAAATCAATACCATTCACAGTAGCCCCCAAGAAGATAAAACACTTAGGAATAAATCTTACCAAGGATGTAAAAGACCTATACAAAGAAAACTACAAAGCTCTACTACAAGAAATTCAAAAGGACATACTTAAGTGGAAAAACATACCTTGCTCATGGATAGGAAGACTTAACATAGTAAAAATGTCTATTCTACCAAAAGACATCTATACATATAACGCACTTCCGATCCAAATTCCAATGTCATATTTTAAAGGGATAGAAAAACAAATCACCAATTTCATGTGGAAGGGAAAGAAGCCCCGGATAAGCAAAGCATTACTGAAAAAGAAGACGAAAGTGGGAGGCCTCACTCTACCTGATTTCAGAACCTATTATACAGCCACAGTAGTCAAAACAGCCTGGTACTGGTACAACAACAGGCACATAGACCAATGGAACAGAATTGAGAACCCAGATATAAATCCATCCATGTATGAGCAGCTGATATTTGACAAAGGCCCAGTGTCAGTTAATTGGGGAAAAGATAGTCTTTTTAACAAATGGTGCTGGCATAACTGGATATACATTTGCAAAAGAATGAAACAGGACCCATACCTCACACCATGCACAAAAACTAACTCCAAGTGGATCAAAGACCTAAACATAAAGACTAAAACGATAAAGATCATGGAAGAAAAAATAGGGACAACCCTAGGAGCCCTAATACAAGGCATAAACAGAATACAAAACATTACCAAAAATGATGAAGAGAAACCCGATAACTGGGAGCTCCTAAAAATCAAACACCTATGCTCATCTAAAGACTTCACCAAAAGAGTAAAAAGACCACCTACAGACTGGGAAAGAATTTTCAGCTATGACATCTCCGACCAGTGCCTGATCTCTAAAATCTACATGATTCTGTCAAAACTCAACCACAAAAAGACAAACAACCCAATCAAGAAGTGGGCAAAGGATATGAACACACATTTCACTAAAGAAGATATTCAGGCAGCCAACAGATACGTGAGAAAATGCTCTCGATCATTAGCCATTAGAGAAATGCAAATTAAAACTACGATGAGATTCCATCTCATACCAACTAAAAAACTAGGCTGGCATTAATCCAAAAAACACAAAATAATAAATGTTGGAGAGGCTGCGGAGAGATTGGAACTCTTATACGCTGCTGGTGGGAATGTAAAATGGTACAACCACTTTGGAAATCTATCTGGCGTTATCTTAAACAGTTAGAAATAGAACTACCATACAACCCAGAGACCCCACTCCTCGGAATATACCCTAGAGATACAAGAGCCTTCACACAAACAGATATATGCACACCCACGTTTATATATTGCAGCTCTGTTTACAATAGCAAAAAGCTGGAAGCAACCAAGGTGTCCGTCAACGGATGAATGGTTAAATAAATTGTGGTATATTCACACAATGGAATACTACGCATCGATAAAGAACAGTGATGAATCTCTGAAACATTTCATAACATGGAGGAACCTGGAAGGCATTATGCTGAGCAAAATTAGTCAGAGGCAAAAGGACAAATATTGTATAAGACCACTATTATAAGATCTTGAGAAATAGTAAAAACTGAGAAGAACACATACTTTTGTGGTTACGAAGGTGGAAGGGAGGGAGGGAGAGGGCTTTTTATTGATTAATCAGTAGATAAGAACTGCTTTGGGTGAAGGGAAAGACAACACTCAATACATGGAAGGTCAGCTCAATGGGACTGGACTAAAAGCAAAGAAGTTTCCGGGATAAAATAAATACGTCAAAGGTCAGCGGAGCAGGGGCGGGGGTCTGGGGAACATGGTTTGAGGGGACTTCTAAGTCAATGGGCAAAATAATTCTATTATGAAAACATTCTGCATCCCACTTTGAAATGTGGCGTCTGGGGTCTTAAATGCTAACAAGCGGCCACCTAAGATGCATCAATTGGTCTCAACCCACCTGGAGCAAAGGAAAATGAAGAACACCAAGGTCACATGACAACTAAGAGCCCAAGAGACAGAAAGGGCCACATGAACCAGAGACTTACATCATCCTGAGACCAGAAGAACTAGATGGTGCCCGGCCACAATCGATGACTGCCCTGTCAGGGAGCACAACAGAGAACTCCTGAGGGAGCAGGAGAGCAGTGGGATGCAGACCCCAAATTCTCATAAAAAGACCATACTTAAGGGTCTGACTGCGACTGGAGGAATCCCGGCGGCCATGCTCCCCAGACCTTCTGTTGGCACAGGACAGGAACCATTCCCAAAGACAACTCATCAGACATGAAAGGGACTGGTCAGCGGGGGGGAGAGAGATGCTGATGAAGAGTGAGCTAATTAAATCAGGTGGACACTTGAGAGTGTGTTGGCAACTCTTGTCTGGAGGGGGGAGGGGAAGATAGAGAGAGAGGGAAGCTGGCAAAATTGTCACGAAAGGAGAGACTGAAAGGGCTGACTCAATAGGGGGAGAGCAAGTGGGAGAAGGGAGTAAGATGTATGTAAACTTACGTGTGACAGACTGATTGGATTTGTAAATGTTCACTTGAAGCTTAATAAAAATTAATTAAAAAAATGGGCAAAAGATATGAATAGACACTTCACTAAAGAAGACATTCAGGTAGCTAACAGATACATGAGGAAATGTTCACAATCATTAGCCATTAGAGAAATGCAGATCAAAACTACAATAAGATTTCGTCTCACTCCAACAAGGCTGGCATTAAAGCACACAAAATACTAAATGTTGGAGAGGCTGTGGAGAGATTGGAACACTTCTACACTGCTGGTGGGAACGTCAAATGGTACAACCACTTTGGAAATCGATTTGGCACTTCCTTAAAAAACTAGAAATAGAACTACCATATGATCCAGCAGTCCCACTCCTTGGAATATATCCTAGAGAAATAAGAGCCTTTACACAAACAGATGTATGCACACCCATGTTTACTGCAGCACTATTTACAATAGTAAAAAGATGGAAGCAACCAAGGTGCCCATCAATGGATGAATGGATAAATAAATTATGGTATGTTCATACAATGGAATACTACACATCGATAAAGAACAGTGAGGAATCTGTGAAACATTTCATAACATGGAGGAACCTGGAAGGCATTATGCTGAGTGAAATTAGTCAGATGCAAAAGAACAAATATTGTATAAGACCACTATTATAAGAACTTGAGAAATAGTTTAAATGAGAAGAAAACATTCTTTTGTGGTTACAAGAGGGGGGAGGGAGGGAGGGTGGGTGGGAGAGGGGCTTTCACTAATTAGATAGTAGATAAGAACTACTTTGGGTGAAGGGAAAGACAGCACACAATACGGGTGAGGTCAGCACAATGGGACTAAACCAAAAGCAAAGAAGTTTCCTGAATAAACTGAATGCTTCGAAGGCCAGCATAGCAGGGGCAGGGGTCTGGGGACCATGGTTTCAGGCGGCATCTAAGTCAATTGGCATCATAAAATCTATTAAGAAAACATTCTGCATCCCACTTTGAAGAGTGGCGTCTGGGGTCTTAAACGCTAGCAAGCAGCCATCTAAGATGCATCAATTGGTCTCAACCCACCTGGATCAAAGGAGAATGAAGAACACCAAGGACACAAGGCGATTACGAGCCTAAGAGACAGAAAGGGCCACATGAACCAGAGACTACATCATCCTGAGACCAGAAGAACTAGATGGTGCCCAGCTACAACCGATGACTGCCCTGACAGGGAACACAACAGAGAACCCATGAGGGAGCAGGAAAGCAGTGGGATGCAGACCCCAAATTCTCATAAGGCCAGACATAATGGTCTGACTGAGACTGGAAGAACCCCGGTGGTCATGGCCCCCAGACCTTCTGTTGGCCCAGGACAGGAACCATTCCCGAAGCCAACTCTTCAGACATGGATTGGACCGGACAATGGGTAGGAGAGGGATGCTGGTGAGGAGTGAGCTTCTTGGATTAGGCGGACACTTGAGACTATGTTGGCATCTCCTGCCTGGAGGGGAAATGAGAGGGTGGAGGGGGTTAGAAGCTGGTGAAATAGACAGGAAAAGAGAGGGTGGAGGGAGAGAGAGGGCTGTCTCATTAGAGGGAGAGTAATTGGGAGTGTGTAGCAAGGTGTATATGGGTTTTTGTGTGAGAGACTGACTTGATTTGTAAACTTTCACTTAAAGCACAATAAAAATTAAAAAAAAATCTGCTAAGACAGAGTCTTGTATAATGTGACATATTCATGAGAATCATTACCCCATCACTTTTGCCGTACAGTGTAACCTAATGAATCAGTTTCAACTCATGGTGACCCCATGTGTGTCAGAGTAGAACAGTACTCCACAGAGTTTTCAAAGAGTGATTTTTTGGAAGTATGTCACCAGGCCTTTCTTCCAAGACATCTCTTGGTGGACTCAAACTTCCAACCTTTCAGGTAACAACTGAACATGTTAACCATCTGCACTAGCCAGGGACTCCTAACCTAATGAAGATCTAACTATCCCATCACTTTTGCCATCCTAAACTGACTGGAACTCCTACTGTACTCAAAGAGAGTACAGTCACCTTAGGTCACCTTATGACCTGTCCACCACAGTTGCTTTATAAAGAGCCCTGAAATAAAGAATTACCTGACAATATTTTTAAATACATATATAGATAAAACAGCTTTAAGTAAATTTATAAACATGCAGTTAAGAACAGGTTTAAGCACAGCGTGATTTGCTTTCAAACGAACAGAATCAGTGGTGCATTTGAAATTGGGTTGCATTTCTACTGGCTTGGTTTTGGTACAAAATCCCAGGGCTGTATGTATCGTACAGGGCCAGGCATACCTGTGCACGGTGCACCTGGCCATGAAGGAGTTAATGTGCCTCTCTCTAAAGTAGTCAATTTCCTTCTTCCTCATCAGTAAAATAAGACCCATAATTTGCAAAATGAACCCACATTCTCCAACACTGAAAAGAAAAAATGGAGTATTTTAATAATTAGCTATTCAAATTACCTTACGGTTATCTATGATTCATAAAACCAAAAACATAATATAAAATAACATAGATCATAATATTAGTTACAGATGTCAGCTTCCTCCTTTTTTTTCTGAAGAAAAGGTGTTAATGAATTGCTCTAGACTGATTTCTGACATAATTGCCGGGATTGTACAATATCTCATTCTACATTTATGCCAGCAAATTAGCATCTGTGATTCATACAGTGGTAGCTTTCTTAATTTCATCATGTACTAAATACACGTTGTTTAGATTTTCAAAATAACAGGTGGCTCTGTACCTTCCACACTGAAGAGAATTTGCGATTCTGCCATTGAATTAGCAAATATTTCAGAAAAAATGACACTAACGATATGCTTGTGGACTTCCAGCAAAAATAAGGCCGCAGTTCTGACGGGCTACTAAATACTGAAAATGCATCAATAATTTCAACTTGTGAAATATGACTTTTAATAATTTTAGCTCTTTCTTTTGCTATCTGATTTCGCCCCTGCCCCCGCCCCATGGCGACTATACAACGCTCAGAACTTAAAATTCGTTTTCCAGCATAGGAGGGCAGCTACACATGATGTTAGTAAAAATTGTTTATAATTTTCTGTGCTTGTATGTACTATGTATACTATCATTGCAACCAAGAATTTAGGTTTGCAGACTTTCTCTGCCACTTTGTCTGAGACCTTGGGCACATTTCTGAACTGCTAAGCACAAGGCCCGATACAGAGGAGTAAGTCAGAAAACAATGTTGATACCCAATTCCTGGTCGTAATAACCCATTTCTAGCCTATATTTGTGTCTTTTCCCAACCTGAGTATCTGTCTTGGGGCTGCCAACTCATGAGACCAAAGCAAGACAGGGTGTTATTTCTAATCATACAGCTTCCTTTGGGGATCAGGAAATCATTAGGCCTAACTCTACCTGAGTGCAAGCCAGTAGGAGTTTACTATATTTGTCTTTTAAATGGCGAAGCAGAAGTACAGGAAAATCAAATTATTTGCCCAAAGTCATGCATTTGTAGAATTGGAGTTAGTAGTCACTATCTCATGGTCTAATTTCGTAGTCTAGTTTGTCTGTTTCTTTTTTCCTGGACATCTCCTTTATTTAACAGAAGCTTATGCAGTGCTTTTTGAGTTAAGCATTCATTTATGTGATTTACAAATTTTAACTCAGTTGCCTTTCAAGGCAGTTTTATAAATTGCCCTGTGGGTGTGACATATTATTATCATTTACATCTTATAAGTGAGGAAACTGAGGCACAGAAAGGTGTAGTAATTGTGTGAGGACACACAGCTAGTATATGGATGTGGCAGAGGCTGTTTGGCTCTGGAATCTACAGTCGATCACTGTCCTGTGCTACCTCTCATTTTCAGGTCTGACATGCCTTTATCCTTTAGGTCAGAACACAAGCAATGTCTGTTTCCCTGCTGTGGTCACTACAGCTCCTGTCCTGTTTAACATATTGACTCCATCACCAAGTAGGATATAAATAAAAAAGTGAGCTCCAAGAGGGCAGGGCATTTATTCTACAGTGCCTGGTACCTACAAAGTGCTCAGCAAAACCATTTTGAATAAATAAATGATCAGATGAATGGATGAATGAATTAGGGGTGTACCTTATTTTAACAGTGTTTTTGTCTAAAGAGATAAACCAAAATTCAGATGAATAAAATGATTTTATTCATTTCAGTTTCTTCAAATAAGTTTTCTATATATAAAACTGCTCCAGTCTGGGTGAAACAGATTTGTTCAGTTTTAAAATATATATTAGAAAAACATATGTTAAAACCTAAATTAAACAAGCTTTTATCTGCATGGCTCAGTTTCAACCAAGATTAGTTTGGTAGAGGTGAAAATGAATTTTTTCACAGAAATTATCTTGCCATATTTTAAAATAATGTTTCTGTATGGGTGGTATATTTATGCCAGGAAACTGAAGAATAGAATGAAAAATGTGTGGGAGGGGAATTTCGAATATACCTTTATCTTAAATATATCCCCAAGTCACCAGACTCCAAAGGTTTATCAATAAATGCTTGGTTTAACAGAAAAGATTTAGTAGATGAGTTTGCATATCCTTATCATTGTTAAAAATAATCTCATATTTATATCTGAAAAATTGTGGACCATTCAGTTTGCTCAAAAGAGACAGAGATAGAGACACATTCAAGAAGGGAAACTAATATAACCAAGAGAAGAGAATGGATTCCTGTATATGAAGATTAATATATGCTAAAGAGAGAAAGATACTGTCAGTGTGGGGTTGATGGAGGGGGTTTGGGCTACTGTTTTAAGATTGGGAAGACAAGGACTGAATGAAGGATTTCCTAAAAATGTATAAGACTAAGGAGGATATGAAATGTGGTCATTGATTTATTCAACAAATTGCAATATCCTAGATTTTAAGGATCTGCTTAGAATTTAGAAGCAGTTGTTTAGGGTGAATTATAGGTGTATTTCATAAAAGTAGCAGATAGTAAATTAAGGTGAAAATGGCACAGGAAGTTCCCTAACAAGTCCTTAATACAAGTTATGAGAATTTTAATATACATTCCTACATTTTGCAACTGATACAACGAGGGTCAGTAGACTCCTTCATGGAGCGTGGCGCTGGTGAAACCTCCGTCAGAGAAAAAAGTACCAAGCTCAGTGGTTATTGAGTTGACAACTATGAGTTCCTTTAGATTTGTGGTTATGGAAACAAATAATGATGAAAGTGCCTAGTGACTTATGTTTCCTGTTCTTTAATGGGCTAAAAATAAGGAAATAATCTGGTAACAAGAGTAAGAGAGTAACGGAGCATATATATGTTCAAAAAAAATTGAGATGTATTTCTGAGAAGATTCATATGAAGCAGAAGATAATTAAGTGTGAAGTAAAATACACAATTATTTAGCATAACTGCTAGTAGCTAGAACTGGGAAAAAGTTTTGGAGAAGAAAGAATTTGAAAATGCGAACCAAGCTGCATTTACAGATTAGCTGGAATCATAAATTGCTGTATTTAGAAAAAAAAAAAAAAAAATTGCCTCTGAGTCGATTCTGACTCATAGAGACCCTGTAGGACGGAGTAGAACTGGCCCATAGGGTTTCCAAGGAGTGACTCATAGATTCAAACTGCTGACCTTTTGGTTAGCAGCCACAGCTCATAAGCACTACACCGCCAGGGTTTCTGCCGTATTTAGAGGGCACATTAAAATATCTGGAATCTCCTCCTAGATGATGATCTCAACCTGGACTAGCATGAAGAAAGTGCTGTCATATATAAATTTTCAGAATGCTCTAACTGCCTGAGTTTTAGGGATTTTCTGCTTACTCAATGCTTGCATCTGAGTCATTGATACATACATTTTCTCTTCAGAAATTTTTACTCTTTGTTTTCTAGATTTCCTTCAGCAAGTTCTTCTACTCATCACTTCTCCCTCCTCACCACAATTCTATGCTTTAAAAAAGTGACCTTTCTCACCCCTGATTTTGAATTTTATTGCCCTGAGTTTTTTTTGTTTGTTTTGATTTTTATCTTTGCCATCTTTGACAGTGTTCCCAGTCTTTGCAGAGGAAGCACAAAGGACACCAAGGACCGCGAATTGCCCACATTGTATAAATCTAGCTGTGCGCTACATGTTGAACTCTTTTTCCAACACTCTCCCTACGTGCCAAGCAGCCTATTTGATAGTCTAGGTCTGTGCTCCCTGGGAATCCATCTTGTCAACTTGAGCAAAACTGTCTTCCTGTCCTCTCACCTTTAATTTGGCTATTAACTGCTACCTAAGTTGAAAAATATAATGAAACAAGAATCTAGTTGGAGTCTCATACATTACTCCCTAGGATGAAACACAAAGCGGACACACAGCTAGACTGGTGCCAGGTGATACAAAAGCATCAGCATGAAACATAAATGTCCTGGATGGGAGGCCACTTCACCAATCGATGGCTGCAGTTTGAATGCTTTGTCCCTCAGGTGCGTGTTTGGATGTTAGGGTGGTGTACGAGCCTTTCAGGTCTCCACAGTTAATCTTTTCACACTGGCTGATAGATGTTAGTTATGACAAAAGTACGAATTCTAAAACTTAATGCTGTTCTTGTTCCCTGTTTCTCCTAGTTCTTCACTCGATGTGAAATGGCGCTTCCTAATAGACATGCACCCCCTCGTCACCTTACTTCTCAGGGTCTTCTCTTGGCTGGCTCTACCATACGGTAGACCTGTCCACTATAATTAAAGCCATGGTCCCTACCACCCTCCTTTTCTTAAATTTTTCTGTTCTAACTTTGGAATAAGTTTAGCTTTACAGAAAGGTTGTAGAAATATTACAGGGCTCCCCAGTTTCCCTCAGTGCTAACATCTTGTATTACCATGGCACATTTATCAAAACTACAAAATCAGCAGCGGTACCTTATCATTAACTAGACTCCACATTTTATTCGAACTTAATAGATTTTCTTTAATGTCCTTTTTCTGCCCCAGGATTCAGTCTAGGGTACCAACCAATGGGCATTTACATAACATGTCTCCCCAGTTTCCTTTGATCTATGATAGTTTCTCTGTCTTTCCTTGTTTTTTATCACTGTAACAGACTTGAGGAGTATTTGCCAGGATTCCTGTAGACCGTCTCCCAATCTGGGTTTATCCGATTTGTTTTTTTTCCTTCATGATTTAGACTAAGGTTATGAGTTTTTGGAAAGAATACCACAGAGCTGTAGTGCCCTTCTTGTCACATAGCATGAGGGATACATGATAGCCACATGACATCACTGGGGATGATAACCTTTCCCACTTGGTTCAGGTAGTATTTGCCGAGATTTTGCTGTGAAGTCACCGTATTTCCCTTTCTATTCTCTTTTCTTTGGAAGCAAATCACTAAACGTAGACCACCTTCAAGCCTCGCCACTCTTCTTTTTGATGGCCACCATCAACTCTATGACTAAGCTCTGGTGTGATTATACCACATTTTTTTGTTAATTTCTAATGTGCCTTTAAATAGTTGTAGAAGGCAGTATAGCCAGCATGCTGCCCCCTGTGGAGGATCACTTCTTTCTTTTGAGAGCAGGGTTGATTGCTCCGAGAGAGTTAGCAATAAAGCCCTTACAACACCCAGCTTCCTCATCCCTTACCTATACCCAAAAGAATTAGACTCCAGAGGAGATAATTTGCATGTTCGGATTATGGCATAGCTGGGTGGTACTGAGGGCAGAAGTCTCCTCTGATTCATCGTGGCTTTTTTTTTTTTTTTTCCCCTAGTCATCCCTAAGTGAATTTATTTAAATGTCGTGTTGTGATCTCTGTCTAGACACAGCTACAGTGGGGAGGGAACTGGAAGCCAAAGTTAACTTTCTCAGCCATATCTTCATGCTTATTACTGAATAGCTAAGGAATCCCAAACTGCATATTAGCAATTTAGAAATGTTTCAGGAAGTGTGGCATCGAACTCTGAACCCCGTACAGGGGATGTTTTCCTTCCTTCAAAATATTTACTAGTGAATAAAGTGTGGAATGATTCTTTCCTCTCATTTGAAGCTGGACAAATTAATTTTTGAATTCTTAAAGGTGAAGGCCACAGTACTTTGTATGTTGATATCCAATATAGTTAAATAATTTCTTTTGGTGGAATTAATTACTCTGTGCAGGTGATAAGAATAGAAGCTTTTAAAGTTATTGAAATGAAAGTTGCATATACTGATACTACCTTCTCACCTTTTCTAACTCTGGCTTTCTTGCCTGCCATCTTCTTTTCTTATTTAATTGATTTGTAATGGCTTTTCACATATTAGGAACATTAATCCTCAATAATATTATTGCAAATATTTTCCCAGTTTGCCACTCATATTTCAATCTCGTTTGTTATACTTTTCCATATAGAAGTTTTAGTTTTTATATAGCCACATTTATTGATATTTTCATTCATGGGCTCTGGTTTTTGTCATGTTCTTAGAACTGCTTTCCCCAGTGCAATATATAATACATTTTCCCTTGTTTTCCTTGAGTAGTTTTCAGATTTTTTTTTCTACATGTATTTCTGGACACTGTATTCTGTCCTGTTGTTCTTTCTGATTTTCTCTGGAATAGTGCACAGAAATTTTCAGTATTTTATCCAGGGTCACACAGAGTGTAAGTACCAGAACCTGGCTTGCACAGTCCCTTACATTCTCAACTGATTTCAGAGCTGCCCCTCATTTAGTGGAGATTTATAAATATTTCTTTTGGAATTTCTATTTCAAAACTACTGAGGCTTCCTATGCAAGGATAAGCTGTGTTTTCCCTTAATATGGAGAGAACGCTGATGTTTTACTAAGGTGGTGAAACAGTCAAGACAGAAGCTGCTGCCTTTTATTGTCCTCTATATTTTTAGACCATCTTTAATTGAACTCCAAGTACTTTATGGGCATCATCCTCTGTACTGTGTGTCTTCGTCATCATGTTGAAGAAGAGGTATTCTTTAACAATGTTTTGAGAATGGGTAAATTTGGAGACAGGAGTCACTATGATAAGGTGATATAGTAAGTACAGTGAGATAGACTCCTACTTGCACTTTAATATTTTGTAAACTTTCCCTGCCCTGGCATAGTGGTTAAGTGCTATGGCTGCTAACCCAGAAGTCAGCAGTTCGAATCTGCCAGGCGCTTCTTGGAAACTCTGGGGGGCAGTTCTACTCTGTCCTATAGGGTCACTATGAGTTGGAATTGACTCAACGGCAGCGGGTTTTTAGTTTTTGGAAACTCACCCTTGCTTTGCAACAACTGAACCAACACCTACTCTCAACAAATTCTTCATCACAATCGCCTTCACTTGCTGCACACATGCAACTTTTAAATCATTGAAAAGGCTTCAAGCCTTTTCTTCTAAAGCAAGGCTAAATAAGGACCATATATTCTGACTTACCTACAAATTTGTCTTGAAGACACACTTAGGAACGGATCTCATTCATAACCTGGGGACTGCCTGTATTGACCCTGGTAGAGAATGCTATCATTTTAGCTCCTAATTCCAAACTTCAGAACCAGTGGTTACCATCTGAACTAAGTAGCCAGGTTGCCACTGGTATCCAAATTTGGTCCAAAATTTAAATGAATCTGTTTCAAAGGAAAATAGGGAGAAAGAAATAAGTAAGAAAAAGAGAGAGAGGAGAGACAAAAGGAGATGGAAGATGTTACTTCCTAGAATCACAGAACCTTAGTCAAAACCGTAGAGATTATTCTATTTGCCCCTTAGAAGAAATAGCTACTCAATGAAAGAGAATAACGCTTGTCTCCTAATTACAAACACAGGATTCTTTTAACTTTATTCCAGGAAAAATACCACTATCTTGCATCTGAATTCTTGATGATGAAAAATGATGTACAGATATAGGCGGAACATATATTTTGCTTTAGCTACAACAGCAACAAGGGATCAAACTTAGAATAGGTACATTTGCTATGGTGGAAACCCTGGTGGTGTAGTGGTTAAGTGCTACAACTGCTAACCAAAGGGTTGGCAGTTCAAATCCGCCAGACGCTCCTTGGAAACTCTATGGGTCAGTTCTACTCTGTCCTATAGGGTCACTATGAGTCGGAATCAACTCAACGGCACTGGGTTTGGTGTTTTTTTATTTTTTTTTTTGCTATGGTAGATGAACACCTGTGTCTTATATTTCAGAACTCCACAGACCCTATGATATATTTTGAATAATTCAGTACATTTACAAACCATAATTCAAATTGCTATAGATCTTTAGGTAAATCAACACATTTAATGATTTTTTTAAAAATCAAACTATTTATAAGATCCTTCTTCTCTGTAGGAATTAATACTGTTCTGTTCAGAGTGACCAAGAAGAGCACTCGAATCTGATGCACAGCCACAATTTATGAATATATGATGTGTCTTCATTACTTAATCAATCATATCTGGTAGTTATTCCTTTCATTTGCCTACTCGATGGATTTAAAGTATGAGCACTAGGTTCAGGCCAATAACACTCTTTCATGGTTTACAGCTTTGCTATCATTTTCTTCACTGTGGTACATTAAAAACAAAAAAGGGTAAGCTTACATGAGTGATCACTCAACTGTAGTTGCAAAGATCCCGCTCTCACCATTCTACTTCCCAGAGAGGGGAGGACTAGAATAGAACTGGTCTAGGTCTGTGTGTATGTGTGTCTGTCTCTCTCAGATTTATATAGGCCTAGAAGGATAAAGAAATTGTGGGTGGTACAGTCGGTTAAGCACTTGACTACTAACCAAAAGATTGGTGGTTCAAACCAACCCAGAGGTGCCTAGGAATAAAGGCCTGGTGATCTACTTCCAAAAGGTCATAACCATAAAAACCCTGTAGAAGACAGTTTTACTTTGCACACATGGGGTCGCCATAAGTTGGAATCAACTTGATGGAAACTGGTTTTAGAAAACAAACCCCAAGAGAATCAGGGATATCAGGAATCCAGGGACCTACCTTTCGCATGCATTTTTTGCCTCCCAGTGTTTTGCAGGGGCTTCACGGCAGTGACACCAGGCTCTCCTTGTACAAACTTAATTGGAATAACATTGTATCTTAGTTTTATGCTCTTTTTTATTCCCTTTAAAAAAAATCATTTTAATTCATTGGTGGCTACAGAACTCAGGGCTGAGAAGCAAAGGGTGAGAGCTAAGTGCACTGCATAGGGAGGCTTAATAAACCTCCCATGCCTCTTGCTGCCAATGCATCTCTGGCCTGCGGTGCCTCCCACACACCCGCCATCATTCCGTCCATCTGAAACATAGGCTTTTTGAGCCTGTTGCACCGAAACTCCCTGTGCTGATTCTCAGAAAATTCAGGAAGTTGAAACTAGCCCATCCTGGCTCTGAGCCTTCCTCCAGCTATCCGTATATCACACCTTTGAAGTATTTTAAAATTTATTTAAATGCCATGGACAGAGTTGAATGTTTACCATTAGAACTGACTGGGCCATCAGTTGTGATTGAAGCTCTTTTGAGTCACTTGGTTTCCTGAAACAGTTAAAGCAGCTCTTAAAGGCACCTGCATTACTAAAGAGATTGGATTAAACTGTGGTTCTTCTTTGTTGTTGTTGTTTACCATTGAGTAGATTCTGATTCATAGCAACCCTATACAACAAGAGTAGAACTGCTCCATAGGGTTTCCTAATCTGTAAAGTTTACAGCTCAGGTCTTCTCTCCCTTGGAGTAGCTGATGGGTCCGAATAGCTGACCTTTCAATTAGTACCCTAGCACTTGACCATTATACCACTCAGGCTCCTTTGTGGCTCTTCTTACTTAAAGTGTATTATCTTCAGCTTACCTTTACTTGAGTTTCATCCAAGAAAAAGTCCAGTGGCCTAACAATAAATTTTCAACGCACTTAAATTGATTCAATTCTCTTTCCTTGACAACAGCTTGTCAGGTATTTTACGTTTGTGGAGTCTTTGGAGGGAACAGCACTGCTTCTTAAATCCTGTCATACTGATCTGTACTGGTGATGCTTGGGCTCCTGTGGGTGTTCTTCATGGATGGAGAGGAGGATCGCACGGCAGCCTGGGACAAAGCACCATATGGCTGGGGTGAGGTGAAGGATGATACAGGGACTAGAGGGATGGGAGGGAAGATGTCACAGCTTGTCAATCTTTATCCCCAGAGGAAGCTATGGTGACAGGGGAATGATTAAAATGGCAGGATTGGGGTCCCTGAGCATGGAAAAAGGATCTATGCAATGGCTAGGAATTCAATGACATAAACTCAAGAAAAAGGGTGGAAAAGAATGGAGCTGGGGATAGGAAGAAGGGTAGCTCTCCTGTACTGGGTGAAAGATGCCAGAAAGTGACATTGGGGGAGAGATGATTAAAGGTGTATTCCCAAAGCCTTGAAAAAGTTATAGATGGAAGGGGTACAATGATTAGTAAGAAAATATAGAGAGGGAAAAGAGACCTGAAATGAAGTAAATTATTGAATAAGACACGTAAGATGATGAATAGAAGAAAATGAAAGATTTTTTTTTTTCTTTTCTGCTACATGTGGTCACTATGAATTGGAATCAACTCAGTGGCAATGGATATAAGAAGTAATAGTATAGAGATAAAGACCTGGTAAAGAAGTTAGGAAGGGACATGGAGATGAGCAAGCATTGTCCTTACAGAAGAAACACCCTTGTCCCCGCTTACCTGACCTATCGGTTTAACTCAAATCTCCCAAAGCCTTTCTTTTAGGATTCCTAGACCTCCAGCCAGACATCATCACATTTGGCCAACAACAACAGGCATTCTGCTCCCTGACTCTAAAGATAGAGAAATAATAACAGTAGCCATTTGTTGAGTATAAACTGTATGCTAGAGACTATGAGCAGCTCTTCACATCCATTTCTCCTCATCATTTATAAAAACCAGTTGCCACCAAGTCAACTACAACTTACAGTGATTCCATGTGTGTCAGAGTAAAACTGTGTTCCGTAGGATTTTCAATGATTTTTCAGAAGTAAATCTCCAAGCCTTTCTGCCAAGGCACCTCTGGGGGACTCCATCCTCCAGCGTTTTATTTAGCAGCCAAGCTCATTAACCATTTGCACCACCCAGGGACTCCATTGTCACTTAAGAGCCCAGAAAATTAAATATTTTTGGTGAAATACTTTGATCATCTTAAATGTAAAAAGTAAGGCTCAGAGAAGTTAAATAACTATCTGGTTGACCAGCTATTATTTTTAACCATTTTACCAGGTATTGTTTTTCTCTTCATTTTGCTTGAAAATATCTCAAACTCTGAGAGGTATTGTTATCTCTGCTGACTTGATAATACATCCAAAAACTTGTTTCTACTCTTATCCCTTAGCATGGCCAAAGGCAATTCCTCTTAGGTTACAACCTTAACCTCACAATGCTCTTTGATGTATGGTCCCTGGAATAAGAATCACAATTCCTATAACAGGCCCTAGGTTCTCATCTGGATGCACAGGTCAGCCCAAACCAACTTTCCAGGCTTCTTTTCTGCTTCTTAATGAAGGCAGTATTTTTTTTAGGAACATTCTTATATTAACACCCCTTCTACCTTGCTTGGCACATAGGTTGTGTTTTATTTTCCCTTTTTCATTTGGTCCAAAATAAAATATTCTCACCCCAGTCCTACATTTCTCTTGGAACCTTCCTCCAAGTTCCATATTTCAATATACTGGTAGTCCCCAAATTACAACAGGGTTCTGTTCTGACGACTCCATTGTAAGTCGGTTCTGACATAAGTCAAACACTTCTGTTTGTTTCTGTTTTCATTATCATTGCCCTTTATTATAAGTATCTTTATAACTCTGATCTTTATCTGTATTTGGGGATTGGAAAATTACATATAATCTTCTGCAAGGGAACATCTGAGAACGATAATATCAGCAAATTATGCAGTAAAAAAAAGCAGATGTCCATAAGTACACTGCATTGTAACTCGAATTTGTCATAAGTTGAGGACTACCTGTATTCTGTAATTTATTAACAGAGTACAGGCATACCTCAGAGATATTGCAGGTTAGGATCCGGACCACAGCAATAGGCATATATTACAATAAAGTAAGTCACGTGAATTTTTTGGTCTCCCAGCGCATATAAAAGTTATGTTGACACTATACTGTAGTCTATTAGGTGTGCAATAGCATTATGTCTAAAAAAAATAATGTACATACCTTAATTAAAAAATACTTTATTGCTGTGAAATGCCAACCATCATCTCAGCCCTCAGTGAGTCATCTTTCTGCTCGTGGAGGGTCTTACCTTGATGTTGATGGCTGCTGACTGATCAGGGTGGTGGTTGCTGAAGGTTGGGGTGGCTGTGGCAATTTCTTAAAAGAAGACAATGAAGTTTGCTGCATAGATTGACCTTTTCTTTCATGAAAGATTTCTCTACAGCATACAAAGCTGTTTGATAGCATTTTACCCACAGTAGAACTTCTTTCAGAATCAGTCAATTCTCTCAAATGCTCTCAACTAAGTTTATGTAATATTCTAAATCCTTTGTTGTCATTTCAACAATGTTCACAGCGGCTTCACCATGAATAGATTCCATCTCAAGAAACCACTTTCTTTGCTCTTCCATAAGTAGCAACTCCTCATTTTTAAAGTTTTGCCCTGAGATTATAGCAATTCGGTAACATCTTCAGGTTTCACTTCTAATTCTAGCTCCCTTGCTATTTCTAGGACATTTGCAGTTACTTCCTCCACTGATCTGGAACCCCTCAGTGTCATACGTGAGGGTTGAAATCAGCTTTCTACAAACTCGTATTAATGTTGATATTTGACCTCCTCCCAGGAATCACAAATGTCCTTAGTGGCATCTAGAATGGTGAATCCTTTCCAGAGGTTTTCAATCTACTTTGCCCAGATCCCTCAGAGGAATCACTATCTATGGCAGCTATAGCCTTATGAAATGTATTTCTTAAATAATAAGACCTGAAAGTCAAAATTACTGCTTGATTCACGGGCTGCATGAAAACAACATTAATCGCCTTGTACAACTCCATCAGAGCTCTTGGCTGACCAGGTGCATTGTCAATAAGCAGTAATATTTTGAAAGGAATCTTTTTTTTTTTTTTCTGAGCAGTAGGTCTCAATGGTGGGATTAAAATATTCAGTAAACCATGTTGTAAACAGGACATGGAACAAGGAATATCATTGCTGATGTCAAATGGATCTTGGCTAAAAGCAGAGAATACCGGAAAGATGTTTACCTGTGTTTTATTGACTATGCAAAGGCATTTGACTCTGTAGATCATAACAAATTAAGGATTACACTGCAAAGAATGGAAATCCCAGAACACTTAATTGTGCTAAGAGGAACCTGTACATAGACCAAGAGACAGTCGTTCAAACAGAACAAGGAAATATGCTAAGCAAATAATCCGAGAAGCTGGACTATATGAGGAAGAATGGGATATCAGGATTGGAGGAAGACTCATTAACAACCTGATTTGCAGATGACACAACCTTGCTTGCTGAAGGTGAAGTGGACTTGAAGCACTTACTGATGAAGATCAAAGGCTACAGCCTCCAGTATGGATTACACCTCAACATAAAGAAAACAAAAATCCTCACAGCTGGACCAATAAGCAACATCATGATAAACAGAGAAAAGATTGACGTTGTTAAGGGTTTCATTTTACTTGGATCTACAATCAACACCCATGGAAGCAGCAGTCAGGAAATCAAAGATATATCGCTTTGGGAAAATCTTCTGCAAAAGCAGATGTCACTTTGAGGACTAAGGGGTGCCTGACCCAAGTCGTGGTATTTTCAATCGCCTCCTATGCATGTGAAAGCTGAATAACGAATAAGGAAGACCAAAGAAGAATTGATGCCTTTGAACTGTGGTGTTGGTGAAGAATACTGAATATACCATGGGCTGCTAGAAGAACAAACAAATCAGTCTTGGAAGAAGTACCACAAGAATGCTCCTTAGAAGCAAAGATGGAAAGACTTGGTCTCATGTAATTTGGACATGTTATCAGGAGGACCAGTCCCTGGAGAAAGACATCACGCTTGGCAAAGAGGAGTGTCAACGAAAAAGAGGAAGACCCTCAAGAAGATAAATTGTCACAGTGGCTGCAACAATGAGTTCAAACAGTGAAGACAGAATAGTGCAGGACTGGGCAGTGTTTCGTTCTGTTGTACATAGGGTTGCTATGAGCTGGAACCAACTCGATGGCACCTAACAACAACAACAACAACAACAGTGTTGTAAACAAATGTGCTGTCATCCAGGCTTTGTTGTTCCATTTTTAGAGCACAGGCAGAGTAGATTTAGCATAATTCTTAAGAGCCCTAGTATTTTCAAAATATTAAATGAGCATGGGCTTCAATTTAACATCACCAGTTGCAATAGCGCCTAAAAAGAGGGTCAGCCTGCCCTTTGAAGCCAGGCATTGGCTTCTCCTCTCCAGCTATGAAAGACCTAGATGGCATCTACTTCCAAGATAAGGCTGTTTCGTCTACACTGAAAATCTGTTGTTTAGTGTAACCACCTTCATGGATCATCCCAGCTAGATCTTCCGGATAACTTGCTGCGGCTGTTACGTCAACATTTGCTGCTTTACCTTGCAATTTTATGTTATGGTGACAGCTTCTCTCCTTAAACTTCCTAGATCAACTTTTGGTAGCTTCAGACTTTCTTCTGCAGCTTTCTCACCTCTCTCAGCCTCCACAGCATTGAACAGAGTTAGGGCCTTGCTCTGGTTTAGGCTTTGGCTTACAGGAATGTTGTGGCTGCTTTGATCTTGTATCCAGACCATTAGACTCTCTTCATCTCGGCGATAAGGCTGGTTCTCTTCCTTATCATTTGTGTGTTCCCTAGAGTAGCGCTTTTAATTTCCTTCAAGAACTTTTCCTTTGCACTCACAACTTAGCTTACTATTTGGCACAAGAGGCCTGACCTTTGGCGTATCTCAGCTCTCGACATGCCTTCTTCACTAAGCTTCATCATTTCTGGCTTTTAATTTAAAGTGGGAGACGTAAGACTCTTCATTTCATTTGAACACTTAGAGGCCATTGTAGAGTTATTGATTGGCCTAATTTTACTATTGTTGTGTCTCAGGGAATAGGGAGGTCAGAGAAGAGGGAGAGAGACAGGGAAATGGCCGGTAGGTGGTGCAGTCAGAATACACACAACATTTATAGATGAAGTTTGCCATCCTATGTTGGTGTGGTTTGTGGTGCCCCAAAATAATTGCCATAGTAACACCAAAGATCACAGATCACCATAACAGATATAATAATAATGAAAAAGTTTGAAATATTGCGAGAATTACCAAATTGTGACACAGAGACATGAAATGAGCACAGAGGTTGAAAAATGGTGCGATAGTCTTGCTCCACGCAGGGTTGCCACAAACTTTCAATTTGTAAAAAATATAGCTGCAAAGCACAATAAAACAAGGTAACCTGTAGCAATGATTAACATAGCCCACTTGCAATTACAGCTCAGTCTCCTCCTAGCACATGTTCTCAAATAGCCACTTTGGAGGCTTCTGAAAGGGAATTTTCTAGCCAAAGTCTACCCTATTTTATGCAAATAACACATGTGTTATATGTTTTCTGCCAACTGCACCCTCCCCTCAAGGTATTTTTGTAAGCACACTATGCTAATTTTTTTTTAAATTGTAAAAAAATTAGCATAGCGTGCTTACAAAAATACCTTGAGGGGAGGGTGCAGTTGGCAAAAAACTTGTGTAAAAATATGGTGAACATTATAATTTTACAAATTCACAAAGCCTCTCATTTAGCTAACATGACAAGATTTTGAGACCCAGTCACACAGAGGTTACGTGCTAAGTTGCTAACCTAAAGGTTGGCAGCTCCAACCCACCAGTCACTCAGTGGTAGGAAGATGTGGCAGTCTGCTTCCATAAAGATTACAGCCTTGGAAACCCTATGGGGCAGTTCATCTCTGTTCCATGGGGTCGCTATGGGTCGGAATCAACTTAATGGCAATGTGTTTAATGATTGACTAACATAAGCTGTGCTAGACTTGGGGATTAAGGTGGTGAACAGTTTAGACTTGGTTCCGTAATCTAATAGAGCATGCAATTTGATGTACCAAACCAACACCAAACCCCATTGTCATCAAGTCTATTCCAAATCATAGCAACCCTATAGGACAGAGTAGAATGCTTCATAGAGTTTCCAAGAAGCAGCTGGTAGATTCAAACTGCTGACTTTTTGGTCAGTAGCCGTAGTATGTCATAGCTATTAACCACTGTGCTACCAGTACTCCAAGCACCCTGATAGCAGCAGGTATCATACCTGTCCCTATTAAAGCCCAAAGTTCAGGGGCTCAAGCTAGTTTAGGGATTGGTGAGGTGATACCTAAGCCAAAATCTGAAGGAGGAGCCTATATCAGAGCTACTATGTAGCTGGCATGGGGTGGGGTGGGGTCTGAGGAAAGGGAGCGGCTTTCCGGCCCCGACACCTGCACACAAAAGCAGCAGAGGTGAGAGCTTAAAGTCTTCATGGAACTGAGTAAGATTCAGTGTGGAGAGCTGAGAGATACTAAGGAACCACGTGTACACCCAGAGTCCTTGGAAACTCCTCAAACCCAAGTACTCACCCCTGAAGACCCTCCACTAGATACTTTCTCAGGCTTACACCTGCCCAAGACAACTGAGAAAGTAGAGCTGGTATGGGAGGATCATTGTTGGAGGTGGTAGGAGATAGGTTCTTGAGCGCAAAGCTACAGTAGGGAGAATTACTGAGCTGTACAGACCTTCACACAGCAGTGTCTGGCATAGTAAATGAATTAATGATTGGATGTATAAATCTGTTTTACCAAAGAAAGTCATGGAATGGATGACCTAATTCTCTAGTGCTGTGACTATGATAATTTATCAATATTATAAATTAACTATGCTTCCCAATAGAGCAATTTAATAAGAACATGTGTTCTAAGTTCTAAACTATTATCCTACAAAGCTTAGAATGAAAATTATTTGTAGGTGAGAAACAGTCCCACACTCTTTAAGTGTCTTACATGTGTACACCTTGAGTCCTCAAATTAGTTCATTGATTTTTTCAGGGCAAATCCCATACTAAAAAAAAAAAAAAAAAATCATATCTTCAAGCTTAAAGGAACTTAATAGACATTCAGTAAACTGGCTATTTAAGTACTAAAACCAAAAAAACCAAACCCACTGCCGTCGAGTCGATTCTGACTCATAGCGGCCCTATAGGACAGAGTAGAACTGTCCCATAGTTTCCTGTCCCATAGGAGCACCTGGCAGATTCGAACCGCCAACCCTTTGGTTAGCAGCCATAGTACTTAACCACTACGCCACCAGGATTTATACTGCATAAATTCTTTTAAGTAAAGATTAAGACTTAAAGAGATCTCATGGAGTATGTTAACTTCAACCATGTATAAATGAAAAATAAATGTTGTTAGGTGCCATCCAGCCAGTTCCAACTCACAGCGACCCTATGTACAACAGAATGAAATACTGTCCTGTCCTGTGCCATCCTCACAATCATTGCTATGTTTGAGCCCGTTGTTTTCTTTATGTTGAAGTGTAATCCATAAAGAAGGGTATAGTTTTTAATCTTCATCAGAAAATGCCTCTCATTCTCTTCACTTTCAACAAGCAAGGATGTGTCATCTGAATATCATAGGTTGTTAATGAGTCTTCCTCCAATCCTCATGCCGTATTCTTCTTCATATATTCTAGCTTCTCAGATTATTTGCTCTGCATACAGGTTGAACAAGTATGGTGAAGGAATACCACCCTGACACATACCTTTCCTGATTTCAGACCATCCAGTATCCCCTTGTTCTGTTTGAATGACTGCCTCTTTGTCTATGTACAGGTTCTGCATGAGCAGAATTAAGTGTTCTTACCTGGTCCTGTGAAAGCCCAAAATTCAGGGGCTTAAGCCAGTTTAGAGAAAAGTGAGGTGATACCTAAGCCAAAATCTGAAGGAGGAGCCTATATCAGAGCTGCAATTCAGCTGGGGTGGTGGGGGAAGAGATGAGGTCTGAGGAAAGGGAGTGGCATTCCAGCCCAGATACCAGCATTCCATTCTTTGCAATGTTATCTGTAATTTTTTATGATCCACAAGGGTGAATGCCTTTGCATAGTCAATAAAATACAGGTAGACATCTTCCTGGCATTCTCTGCTTTCAGCAAAGATCCATCTGATATCAGCAATGATATCCCTAGTTTTACAGCCTCTTCTGTATCCTGCTTGAATTTCTGGCAGTTCCCTGTCGATGCACTGCTGCAACTGCTTTTGAATTATCTTCAGCAAAATTTTCTTGTGTGCCATGTTAATGACATTGTCCATCATGTTGGATCACCTTTCCTTGGAATGGGCACAAATATGGATCTCTTTCAGTCAGTTGGCCAGGCAGCTATCTTCCAAATTCCTTGGCATACAGGAGTGAGTACCTCCAGCACTGCATCTGTTTGTTGCAACATCTCAGTTGGTATTCCATCAATCCCTGGAGCCCTGATTTTCACCAATGTCTTCAGTTCAGCTTGAACTTCTTCCTTTAATACCATTGGTTCTTGTTCATATACTACCTCCTGAAATGGATGAACACTGAAAATTCTATTTGGTACACTGACTCTATGTAACCTTTCAGTCTTCTTTTGTTGCTTCCAATATAATTCAATATTTTGTCCACAGAATCCTTCAAAATTGTAACTGGAGGCTTGCATTTTTCTTAAGTTCTTTCAGCTTGAGAAATGCCAAGCATGTTCTTCACTTTTGGTTTTCTAACTCCAGGTCTTTGCACATTTCATTATAAAACTTTATCTTCTTGGCTGCCCTGTGAAATTTTCTGTTTAGCTCTTTTACGTCATCACTTCTTCCATTTGCCTTAGCTACTCTACATTGAAAAGCAACTTTCACAGTCTCTTCTGACATCCATTTTGGTCATTTCTTTATTTCCTGTCTTTTTAATGACCTTTTGCTTTGTTCATGTATGATGTCTTCGATGCCATCCCACAACTTGTCTGGTCTTCAGTCATTTGGTGTTCAATCTATCAAATCTGTTCTTGAGATGGTCTCCAAATTCAGATAGGTTATATTCAAGGTCATATTTTGGTTCTTGTAGACTTGTTTAAATTTTCTTCAGCTTCAACTTAAACTTGCATATGAGCAATTGATGGTATGTTCATAGTTGCCCCGGATTTGTTTTGACTGATGATATTGAGTTTTCCATTGTCTCTTTCCACAGAGGTAGTTGATTTGATTCCTGTGTTTTCCATGTAGTAAGGTCCATGTGTATGGTCACTGTTTATGTTGTTGAGAAAAGGTATCTGCAATGAATAAGTTGTCGGTCTGGAAAAATACTATCATGCAATCTCTAGCATCATTTCTATCACCAAGACAATATTTTCCAACTACTAATCCCTCTTGCTTGTTTCCAACTTCTGCATTCCAATCACCAGTAATTATCAATGCATCTTGATTGTATGTTTGATCAAATTCAGACTGCAAAAGTTAGTGAAAATCTTCAATTTCCTCATCTTTCACATTAGTGATTGGGGCATAAATTTGAATAATAGTCGTATTAAGTGGTCTTCCTTGTAGGCTTATGGATATTATCTTATCACTGACAGCATTGCACTTCAGGATAGATCTTGAAAAGTTCTTTCTGATGATGAATGTGAGGCAATTCCTCTTCAATTTTGCATTCCCAGCATAGTAGACCATATGATTATCCGCTTCAGAATGGCCAATGCCAGTTCATTTTAGCTCAGTAATGCTAGGACATTGATCTTTATGTATTCCATTTCCTTTTTGACAATTTCTAATTTTCCTAGAAAATTACTTTATATGTTCCACGTTTCAATTATTAATGGATATTTGTAGCTGTTTCATCTTATTTTGAGTCATGGCATATCAATAAATGAAAGTCCGGAAAGCTTGGCTCCATCGGTGGCATTAAGGTCAACTCTTCTTTGAGGAGGCAGCTCCTCCTCAGTCATTTTTTGAGTGTCTTCCAATCTGAGGGGCTCATCTTCTGGCACTGTATCAGATAAGGTTCTGCTGCTATTCATGAGGCTTCCAATGGCCAATTTTTTCAGAAGTAGACTGCCAGGTCCTTTTTCCTAGTCTGTCTTAGCCTGGAAAAAAAAAAAAAAAAATTTTTATTTTTTGCTCCCTTGAAAACTGTCCACCATGGGTGGCCCTGCTGGTATTTGAAATACTGGTGGCATATATTCAAACATCACAACAACATGCAAGCCACCACAGTACAACAAACTAATTAACATATGGTTAAAATGAATAATGACATAAAATCATTACTATTTGGAATATTCACATTTCTTAGTTTCACTGCAGATCTTAATGTACAAGCTCAAAATCCATGATTACTGAGATTGTGAAATTTACATGAGATTTTAGGAAAAAAATGCTGCTCTTTTAATCATTGACCATCACAACCAAGCTTTTTTTGCAGTAATTTTGTGAAATTTACTTTATGAAGTGTAAAAATTTTAATCCAAAATCTAGATTTTACTTACTGTCTCCATTTAGTGGAGAATTTGGTATCAACAGAACAGCAACAAAAAGCAAAATGGGAAAAAGAGGTTTTGCCTTTAAAAAAAAAAGAATTAAATGTTTCTATCATTTCACTAATCATATCTCTTCATATTTTACTTTTATTGAATCTTGAAGCTAATAAAGAGATGTAACAAATAAAGTAGCAGTTGATCTGACGGCCACATTAATAAGGTTTTAGTTAGCATCATGGATAATGAAAAGTTAGAGTGGTAGGGAAATACATTTATTAGTTTGATGTTCAGTGCAAATTAAATATGTTTGCATTTTTATGAATGCATCTTATCATCTTTCATCGGCCTCATAGGGAGTGGAGGTCATACACTGCTAATGAGCTCAGGGAAAAATTAATGTGCATAAACATTTTATAGTAAAAATTTGAAAGAAGGAGCCTCTGGTAACTACAAAGAATTGTGGCTTTATAGAAAAATTAACCCAATAATGTACTGGACTATTGCCGTATTAGCCCAAGACTAGTCTACTGAACAAAATCAAACTGTCATTTTTTGTTTGTTTCAAAACTATCCATTCTTCAGATTTGCATTATCTTCAGACACTACCTCCTTTCTCTGGATTTTATTATGAGACATTTTTTTTTTAAGGTATTCCTTTTTTTTTTTAAGAATATGTTGTTACAGTGTGGCAAATTTGCCTCTTCTTCTCCATGACAACAGATAAAGAAACTGTAACCATGGCAACAGTAATGGACCAGAGAGATTAGGGCCAGACTGGAGATTAAGCTTCTAAGAGCAAAGAAAAGAAGTCTTGATTGGTTCCTTATTGAGACCTTATTTGAAGACAAGTTACTGTTGAGAGAAAGCATGGAGGATTAGTGAGAACAAAATTAATTCCCCTATATAAAATCAGAAGTCATTCCTTTGTTAAAAATGTGTCTCTTCCTTTTAATATAAAAAAAATATAAGGACTCTATAAATTGAGGCAGGGAGTCTAATTAGTTCTTTTCTGAACTATATCTCTACCATCTGAGTGTGGACCAGATCAGGGAGAAGACACGGCTGGAAGTCTGGAGAGAGAGCATTTGTGTGCAGACTACTGTTGGTCACTTTGTTGGCAATCCCTGAATGGGTGGATTAATGATGACATCATATATGAGTGAGGTGCTCTTGGGAAAAAAGGGTTTGGAAACTTCCCTCCTGCGCATTTATTTTTTAATAATATTTTGTTGTATTTAAGGTGAAAATTTACACAGTAAATTAAGTTCCCATTTTAACAATTTCTATACAATTATTCGGTGATATTGGTTAGATTTTCTGCAATGTGTCATCATGTACATTTATTCCATTCTGTTTGTACCATTTCCAGTACTCCAGTTTTCCTGCTGTCTTACTTTCTCATCTTTGCTTTGGAGTAATTTTTGAAAATTTGGTCTTATATAGTTTTTTAAAGGAGTTCATTACTTACTGATGATATTCTTTATTTTATGAGCCAAACTGTTACTTAGCTAAAGGTGACCTCAAGGGATAATTTCAATCTAAGGTTTAAAGAGCATCACAGGGCTATCATCTCAGAGTCCTCTAGTCTCAACTGGTTCAGTAAGTTTGGACTGTTTAAGAATTTGAGTTCTGTTACACAGTTTTCTCCTGTCCTGTCAGGACACATCTACTGTGGCCCTGATCAGAACAGTCAGTATTGGTAGCCAGGCATCATCTAGTTCTTACAGTCTCAGGGTAGATGAGGCCGTGGTTCACGTAGATAACTAGTCCTGTAGACTACTATCTTCTCTGAGTCTTTCGTTTCCTTCTTTCTCTTTTTTTCTGGATGAATAGAGACCAATAGTTGTATCTTAGATGGCTGCTCTAAAGCTTTTAAGACCCCAGGCACTACTCACCACGTTGCGATGTAACACATACACTTTCTGAAGTATATTATGCAAATTAGTTGTCCCACTAGAAAACTAGAGTCTTAATCCTTCAAAATCAGTAAACCAATCTCACAAAGTATTTGCTTATGTCTTTTTTTTTTAAGAAGTATCCATTCTCCTGTTCTTTTAAAACTTTTTTTTTTAGCTTCTTGAAAATTCTCAAAAGGTTTTATCAAGTAATCACAGATTACATTTTGATTTATAAAAATCTTTTTTAAAAGACTCAAAGGTAACCATTTTCTTTAAACTGGTAAAATGTATAAAACAAAACAACAACAACAAAAAAAAATTGCTGTTGAGTCCATTCAGACTCACGGCGACCCATGTGTTTCAGATTAGAGCTGCCCTCCATAGAACTTTCATGACTATGAGCTTTGGAAAACAGAACACAATGCTTTTCTTTAGAAGCACCTCTGGGGGCATTTGAACTGCCAACCTTTTGGTTAGTAGTCATCTCTTAACCATTTGCACCTCCCAGGGACTGATAAGATGTGTAGGTTTTACATTTTTAGTAAATGTGTGATCGATGACCTCAGATTGATATATTGATAAATGTGGTGTTTGTTAATTTCTAGATGATACATTGTAGAAATTTGAGTGTTTGGTCAATGGTGTGATTTTTTAAAAATTTTTTATTTTAAGGAATTTTGCCAACTTGACGTCTAAAAAGGTTATACTCATATAAACTTCAACTGACAGTGTATGGGAATCCCGCAATCTGGCCAACACGAGATTCTAACATTCTCTAAAGCCTCACTACTTTGTTATTTTATTTTATTTTAATGTGCACTTCTTTTATTACTTGACAAGTTTAACCTGATTTTTAAATTAATGTTATTTATTATTTTGTTAATTTGTAGATATTCTTTTAATATTGTAGATATTAACTATTTTCTGTTAGATATTTTCAGGTACTTTGGGTTAGGAATTTTATCCCAAAGGAAACAGCGCTTAAATTAAGTCCTGAAAGGAAAGTAGGCGTTAGTCAGGTGAATGCAATGGACTTATCAAGGAGCAGGAGCTGCTTGTGCAGAAGCCCAGTAGGGAACTGCAGTTAGGTAATTCAGTATGGAGGGAACATGCTGACTGTAAGCACCAAACAGCCAGGGAACCTCTATGTAAGCTCTGTGAGGACAATGACCTCGTCTGTCGTTCACCACTCTCTCCTCAGTGCCTAGAACAAGGGCTGGCATGTGAAAAGTGCTTTAAAATTACTTGCTAAATTGGTTGATGAACACTGCTTACTGTGAACACCTACACATCTCTGCCCAAAGGTTTTTTCTGACCATAGAAGCACACATGTGGTGAAACCCATGTAAAATTTTTCACTATAGATTAGTAAGTAAACACAAGTAAGCCTGTGCTTACCTTGCTTACTGGTTACTCCAACCCTGATTCTGAGCTATGTCCTCAGCTGACCCCAGATAGGCTTCCATTCCTCTCTGCTCACTTCACAACGCCCCACCAGATGTTTCCTGGGATTACCTCCCAAATAAAGTATTTGCCTCTAAATCCTTTTTTTGGGGGCTTGCTTGTAGGGAAACCCAAACCAACACAAATGCTTAGCAGGAGCCCAGCCAGCAGGCATATTACGAAGTTTGGAATTTGCCCTGGGGTGAACAGAAGACACTGAAGATAGACCAGCAGAAGAGTGATACGATTGAATAGTTTTTGTTTGTTTGTTTTTTTGAGAATATACACAACAAAAAAAATACACCAATTCAATAGTTTCTACATGTAAAATTCAGTAACACTGATTACATTCTTCAAGTTGTACAATAATTCTCACTCTCCTTTTCTGAGTTTTTCTTCCCCCATTAACGTAAAATTCACTGCACCCTAATTTCCTATCTAGTCTTTTGAATTGCTGTTGTCAGTTTGATCCCATAAGGTAAGTCTTAAAAGAGCACAATGCTCAAGGCAGACATTCTTTACTAGTTCCTATAAGCTTATTCTGAATGCTATACAGGGAAAACATTTGATGAAGATAAGCTGAAGGGAAAGTGGATGAGCTGGAAGACCATTGAGGTAATGGTGCCGAGAGAGAACAATGGCCAAAATATAGTGTGGCAGTGGAGATAAAGTAGCATGATAGACTTAGGAGGGGGGGATCCCTAGAATGTGGCCTAGAAGAATCCCTAAAAGGAGAATGAGGAATAGTGGATGCATTTCAACTTTCTGGATTACACTGAGAGGACAGTGTTAATACACACTGAGATAAGCAACACAGGAGGAGAAGCAGGTTGAGGGGGCAGTGGGAGGGGAAGGGAGAGTTCTCTATAGCCTGTTGAAATAAAGAATTTTGTCAAGAAGCTTAATATCATCTGTATTTTTGAGAGAGAGGCTACTTATCCAGCTGTCAATCTTTTCCCCTTCCCTCCCCACTCTGATATAAAAGATTGACTAACTGGCTGCCAGTCTACCATTTACTTCAAATACTGTTCTGATGGGGAAAGCAAGTGAATATCTACCAAGAAGTAGTCTAAGAATCTATGGAGCCAGAAGGAATTTTGAAAGCTTTCTGCAGTCTTTAAGCCTTGCTTTCACAATGTAACTAGTACATATGTATGTATGTATGTGTAGATATATGCTGTAAATTGATAATGTTTCTGGCAACATTGGGAAATGAGGTATTCCCCCGCAAATGGCTTTTTTCCAGCTAACAGGAGTTTACTCCATGGCAGGGGTACCCACTAAGCCTGTCCTTCTCGAAAGTGAATACAAGAATGAAAAGTAACTTAGATAAGAACTAGAGAAAATACAAAAGCAAGTTTGAAGATTAAATGTGGGGAAATGGGCACTTGCATGTTTTACTAGAAAGCACCTATCAGGATGAACCAAATGTTCCCTAGATTTGGGTACTTGAGCAAATAAAAAGAAAATAGTCGTATACAGCAAAGATGAATTATAAATTCTCTCTCTCTCTCTCTCTCTCACACACACACACACACACACACACACACACACACAGGATACCTCTATATTTGATAGAAGACTTCTAAAACCATAATAATAAATGCCCCAAGTGTTTGAAAAACCACAGTTTTCCATTTGCAAATGATTCCATGTTGTATCTATCAATAAAAATTGTTGAGGTCTCTAAATATACAGTGATATTCTACAAACATGGTGCAATGGTATTTTTTACATTTTGTAGAACTTTTTTTCTGTCATCATCCTTACTAGTAGATAATCCATGTGAACCATTTCTACTTTTTGTTAGCTTCAGTCAACTTTTAATGTGCTACTTCTAACATTCTTTGGTCTTAGAAAACTTACAAACAATGAACTTCAAATTGCATCTAAAACAGTGTAAACAAGGTTTTGTAATAACTACTTGATTACCTGAGACATTTTCCAATACATTTAAGTTCATGGCTATGTTATGAAATGTTGGCAGTTTCCGTAGTTTGACTTCCAAATTAGAGCTTTATTAAACTCCAATTTATGTACACATGCTGGAGTTGTGTCTTTTCTACTATGAAACAAATTTTAGCTATGAGTTCAATATTTTGAAGAATCAAGTTAGTTCTAGTTATTCTACAGATATAAAGGGAAGAGAATTATAATGTGATTTTTAATTTTTTAGGAATCAGATTATCTCACTGCTTATTAAACGTATAGGACCATATTATGTTTTTTCTAAAGCCAAAAAAAAAAAAAAACTATAAGCTTACATTCAATATGGTTATTCACTTAACATTTTCAAGAATTCAAAGAAGAGCTATGACAAAATATTCACTCTACATTTGATTACATATTTAAAATATCTTATTATCTGTATTATAATTCCTTTACTTCAAACATAAATCTATGCATTTATTTATTCAGTTATTCATTCATTTGCTTACTTCTTCAACACCTGTTCCATTCCAGAAAGGATTTAGGAAAATACATTCTTAGTTGCTTAAAATACTTTTGTCCTGCTTTAACATAACATTTCTATTACTCACATACAGTCACAAGAAACACAATCCCTTTATAATATTAAATCTTATTACCCACACTTCTATAGAAAGGTCTTTCTGGAATTCATGTGCTTGTTCATAATACACATTACCCAATTTCTCTCCCTGTTTCTTGCCTAAACAGAACATATTTCTTGTTGACAAGGATCCCAAAAAGTAATAAAAACTGCACAAATATGTAATAGAATCATGTATGTTATTAATTAGCTGCCCTGTTAAACACTGAAGAAATTTGATTTTCTATAGTAGTTTGGAAACCCTGGCGGCATATTGTTTAAGAGCTATGGCTGCAAACCAAAATGTCTGCAGTTTGAATCCACCAGGTGCTCCTTGGAAAACTTATGGGACAGTACTACTCTGTCTTACGTGGTCGCTATGAGTCGGAATTGATTGGACAGCAATGGGTTTTTGAATGGTAGTTTAAATTACTTTTAAGTATTCTTTTTCGTTTTTCTCTTGTTTGGAATGTCAAGTGTTTCTTATTCTATTAACTGTTTGCTTTCCCTTGATTTTCTTCCCACCTTTAGACCCTGTGTGAGTGTCACAAGGTTATGTTTGCTAATGGGTCATCTCTGCCTTTCCCCACGTTTCCCACCAATGGCACCAGCACCTCTAACAGCCTGCTCTCCTTCCTCTCTAGCTATCCCAAGCTCCAGCGTCCTCCCTTCTGCTCCCAGAGATGTGGTCCCTGTCTTGGTTTCCAGTCGATTTGTTCGTCTCAGCTGGCGCCCACCTGCAGAAGCAAAAGGGAACATCCAAACTTTCACAGTCTTTTTCTCCAGAGAAGGTGACAATAGGTAAGTGCCACCGATAAAGTTCAGCCTAATCTGCCATTTCTTTAAATGCATACAGTGGGGTAATGGCAGTGAGACAGCTTGAGAAGGAACTTTGGAGACCTTGTAAAATCTATAGTTATGTGCTTTTTATGCTTTACTAAATGGAAAAAAAATCTCTCTCCATTACCTTTGTTTTTTTGAACAAGATTGTTTACAGAATCATATTAAATTATATAAAACTTCCTTGAAAATGGACAAGAAAGTGAATATATGATATCCATTTTTTTAAATTTCTTTGATTTTCAAAGTAGTAAGTAGAGAACATAATTAGGCTGTTTATTAACCAAACAAGGTATAAAAGAACCAATACAGCCCCAATGGTAACAAAGCAAATAACCCAATTAAAATATTGGCAAAATATCTGAACAGACACTTCACCAAAATAGATATACAGATGGGAAATGAACACATGAAATGATGCTCAACATTGTATGTCATTAGGGAATTGAAAATTAAAATTTTCACTGTACTACTATACACCCCACTGAAATGGCTTAAACCCAAAACACTGATACCACTGATACGTGGAGAAACCAGAACTCTCATTCATTGCTTGTGGAAATACAAAATGGTAGAGCCACTTTGGAAGACAATCTGTCAGTTCCTTACAAAGTTAATCATAAGCTTACCATATGATCTTTTAGTTATGTATCCAAGTGAGTTAAAAATTTATGTCCACACAAAAACCTGCACACAAATGGCTATTAGCAGCTTTATTAAAAAATGCCAAAAATTAGAAGCAACCAGTATGTCCTTTAGTACATGAATGGATAAACCAACTGTGATACATGCATATGATGGAATATTATTCAGCAGTAAATAGAAATGAGCTATAATAGCTACAAAAACACATAAAAATAAAAAACAGCTACAAAAACACATAGAGGACCCTTAAATGTATATTGTTTAATGAAAGAGTCCAGTCTGAAAAAAGCTACATGCTGTATGATTACAACTATCTGACATTCTGGAAAGGAAAAACTATAAAGTCAAAACATCAATGTTTGCTGGGGAGAGGAGGAGGAGGGAGATGAATAGGTGGAGCACAGGGCATATTAAGGGCAGTGAAACTATTCTGCGTGATACTGTAATGATGGATACATTACATTATGTATTTGTCAAAACTCCTAGGACTCTACAACGCAAAAAGTGAATTCTAATGTATACTCTGAACTTAATAATAATGTATCAATCTGGGTTCATCAGTTGTAACAAATGTACCACAGGAATGCAAGATGTTAATAATAACAGCAACTGTGTGCAGGAGAGAGATGGGTGTATGAGAAGCCCCTGTACTTTCTGTGTTATTTTTCTGTAAATCTAAAACTTCTCTAAAAAATTAGGTGCATTTAAAAAAAGAAAGAACCACTGTGGCTAGGTTGTAATCCGAACCCTATTACTATTACTATTATCATGAGACCTTAAAAAAACTATATAATTTCTCTGAGCCTCACTTTACTCTTTAAAAAAAAAAAAAAAAAAACCCAGTGCCATCGAGAGGAAATAATAACAATACTCACCTTGCAAGGGTTTTGTAATAACTGAATTAGGTTGAATACGTAAAGCTCATAGCAGAGTATCTAATATTTTGTAGGCAGTTGTTAATATTATAATTGGCTAAGCAAAAATAAGTTGTATATGTCCTGTTTCAAGATTACAATGCACTGTTTTTTGTTTGTCTCTGAACATTTTCTTAAAATTTTCACCACTTTTAAGACTGAAGTTTTAACACCTAAGACTAATTTATATATTGGCAAAATACCAACCTCTTTTCTAAAACTAAACCATTTACTATCTCTTTTTATTACTTTAAATTTACTAAACTTCATAGTCCATATTTGATCATTTTAAAACCTAGAGTCTTTGTGGGTCTTATTCATTAGTTTGTTTCTGCTGACTCTTCCTCATAGTGACTTGTTTGCATGATTCTTGATTGTTAACTCTAGGCCTCAGAAATTTATTTGAGGAAATTTTCGCAGCCAAGGTTTAAAATACATATCTCCTGGGAGGATTTGCTTTACCAAAATGAGACCACATTAAACAAAAAACGTTACTAAGGTTTGTTTGGGCCACAAAGGTTTAATTGGGATATTTTATTGGTTAAAAGAAAGTCCAATGAGAATGACAATATTTGGGTGTTTTTTTTTTTTTTTTGGCCATCTTTATCACATAAACTCTAATAAATAAATTCAGACTTATAGTAAGGAATTCTCAGAAGTTATTTTTTTTCTCTTGTTCCAATCAAACCAAGTATATACCAAGCAAGTATACATATACCAAGCAAATATATTTACCAGTTCTCTCTTGAAGCAAATTTTATTTGCTAGTTTACCCGCTGGGGTGTTGTCTTTTCAAGGTGCTGGCTGTATGCAAGGTTCTATAATCAGACATCACACCCTATTTTATCTGCAAGCTTTGTCTCTTATTCTCTCCTCCTGTTAACTTCTAAAACTCCTAGCTCTATACTTCTGTTGGTACATATGATGGGCAAATGGGCAAATATCCTCAGACAGACACCAGCTCCAAGGGCCTAAGTAATTAAATAATTAAATAAGTCTCTTACTTTGCAGCCAGTATAGTCATGGGCTCAAAAAAAGTTAAAAAAAAAAAAATTATCCAGCATTTTAGGAAGTTATTTGGTGGCACAAATAGTGAAACCATCAACTAGTAATGGAAAGTTGGTGGTTTGAACCCACCCCAAGGCACCTGGGAAGACAGGCCCGGTGATCTGCTTCTGAAAGATCACAGCCTTGAAACCCCTATCTAGCAGTTCTATGCTGCACACATAGAGTTTCCAGGAGCCAGAATGGACCTGAGGGCAACCAGTGACAATAACAACAACAACAACAGAAGACAGAAGATTTTTTCATTTCATACCTAGTCTTCCATATTGCTGGAAATATAATTATATAATATTTATCTTAACTAATGCCAATATGATTGGTATCATTATCATACATTATTAATTTTCAGTATTTGAACAGGTACCTTTAAATATAAGAATTTTAATGTTCAACAATTTTTATTTAAAATAAAGCATAAAGTTACACTGTAAAGATCTCATTTAGAATCAGAAAGCTAAGAAGCTTTCTTAATGGACCTTTCCGTTCTATTCCTTAGTCACTTTGAAAATTTCTCTCATCCTCATTGCCTTTTGGGATTTCTACATTGCCAATTAAGGTGACAAGAGGTCAGCATGTCAAAGCTCAATTTGCTTCAGAGAAACTCTATATTGCTAATCCCCAAGTTTCTTAAGAGAAGAACACATATTTGCAAATATACTCTCCAGACTCTACATGTGCTGATCTCACAGGAAAGGAGGGTCGTCATTACAGCCTTCAATGGATGACGAACTTGAAAGGGCCAATAGGATCTTTGTAAAATGGCTGATGGTTGCCTTGGCTGAGTTCTGAGTTCCATACCTTTTTTTCCTTATTAAACCTCCTCTTATACAGCCAGTCTAAACCAGACACCCTTGATATACAGCCAGTCTAAACCAGACACCCTTGATATGCAGAGGTTTCTGGGATGTGGCAGCTTTTCCTGTCATCTTCTAATAAGCTCTATATTCACTTTCTGTAACATTTACCAACCAAAGAGAATGTGACCTGTTATAGGATATATGGGGGAAGGAGAGAGACAAAGACAAAGAGAGGAAGAGAAAGAGTAATGAGAAGCACCTTGTGGGAACCAGTTTTTACAGCACTGCCTTTACACTAATTCTGGCTCTCACCAGTCACTACTCTGGAGGAAAATGGACTAGATGGCAGTCAAAAGTAAGCCAGTCTACTAAAGTGCTAGTACAGATCCTGGGAAGAGAAGCCGAGATTGGTGTGCTAGACTTCTAGTGTCTCAACTCGTGAGTGCTTTAAACAGATAGTGATCTTTAGGAACCATTCGCAGTGCAGAAAGGACAACACAGGACAGGCTTGGCAGAGTGATATTTCACACAAAATGCTGCAGTGTGATAATCTGATAACGCAGTGTAGCATTTCTCATGCTGGAACTCAAATGCCTTTCTTTCTCACAACAATTAAAGTGTATCCTTCTGAAGATTTTATTTTCTTTTATAATTTGACTTGACATTAAAATGAAAAAGAAATATACAGACACACACAGCCTTATGTTCACCAACGTCATTTATTACCATGAAGAAGCCTACATTTGCTTTAGTCTTATCTCTGCAACTACTTAACTCTGTGACCCTATGATGAGTCTCAGAAGCTCCTTGGATCCCAGTGTCTGCAGTTGTAAAAACTGAAGGTAATAATTCTTGACCATGTGTCTTCATGTCTTCATGTGTTTACATGGATTTCCTGGAAGCACCTTAAATTCAACCTGTCCAAAACAATGCTTATTTTCTCCTCCATACATATATTTTTCCCCTTGTTGTTGGTTTATATTAGTGCCTTCCATTTTGTTGACTAAGCAAAAAAAAAAAAATGCAAGTCGTATTTTACTCCTTCCTCCCTCTTTGCACCTAAATAGTCATCGAGTCCTGTCAAGTCTACCTCAGCCACCACTCAGTCAGGCCCCCTTCATTCTACTGCCCTCATCATCACTTACCTGATCTCCGGAAATATCTCCTCACCTTCTAATCCATCCTCCTCACTGTCTCTAGTTATCTTTTTGAGATACAGTCTGCATGGATCACTCACTCCCCTGCTCAAAAAAATATGTGCATATTCTAAAGCTTAAATACAACGAAGTATCTATATAAAGATATGAACATAACAAATTCCAAACTCCTGTAAATGGAAATCTAGCCCCAATTATCTATAGGTAGAAGTGTGGTTCCTATAACCTATAATGGTTAAAAAATATGTCACCAAAGTCGAAACAATTTGGATTTCAACATGGTGCTACTATTTATCGGTTATATGATTTTTGTGTATTTAATAAGGCACAAAACAGGGATAATACCTATTTTCTAGGACAGACAGAACACAAAGACAGACAGGGGGAGGATAAATTCTCCTTATTTCATTCAGAAATAAGCAAAAATCCTTCCAATGGCCTACAAGGCCGTGGCCAATCTGGCCTCTTGTTACCTACCCCTTTAACCTCATCTCTGAATATCATTTTATTTGCTTGTTCCTCTCCAATCTTATTGGATCCCCTGTGTTTCCTAAGTACACCAGGGATCCTCCTCCCTCAAGACCTTTGCACTTGCTGCTCAGCCTGCCTACAACTCTCCTTCTCTCAGAGGTCCACATGAGTCATTCATTCCCTGTTGATGTTGTTAGGTGCCATCAAGTTGGTTCCGACTCATAGCGACCCTACGTGCAACAGAACGAAACCCTTCCCCATCCTGCTCCATCCTCACAACCTTTGCTATGCTTGAGCCCATTGTTTAGCCACCGTGTCAATCCATCTTGTTGAGGGTTTTCCTGTTTTTTACTGACCCTCTACTTTACCAAACATGAGGCCTTTTGCAGCAGATTTGCCCAATGAAATATATCATCTGATTTCTTGACTGCTGCTACTATGGGCATTGTGAATCCAAGTAAAATGAAATCCTTGATAATTTCAATCTTTTGTATGGTTATCATAATATTGTTTATTGGTCCAGTTGTGAGGATTTATGTTTTCTTTTTATGTTGAGGCATAATCCATACTGAAGGCTGTGGTCTTTGATCTTCATCAGTAAGTGCTTCAAGTCCCCTTTGCTTTCAGCTAGCAAGGTTGTGTCATCTGCATATCACAGGTTGTTAATGAATGGTCCTCCAGTCCTGATGCTGCATTGTCCTTCATATTGTTACTTTCTCAGGTTATTTGTTCCACATACAGATTGAATAAGTGTGGTGAAATGATACAACCATGACACACATTTCCTGATTTTAAACCATACAGTATTTCATTGTTCTGTTGGAACAACTGCCTCTTGGTCTATGTACAGGTTCCACATGATCACAATTAAGTGTTCTGGAATTTCCATTCTTTGCAATATTACCCATGATTTGTTACTATCTCAACAGTAGAGTGCCTTTGCATAGTCAACAAAACACAGGTAAATCTTTGTGGTATTCTCTGCTTTCACCCAATACCCATCTGACATCAACAATGATATTCTTTGTTCCACATCCTCTTCTGAATTCGGCTTGAATTTCTGGCAGTTCTGTGTTGATGTACTGCTTCTACCATTTTTTAATTATCTTCAGCCAAATTTACTTGCTTGTGATCATTGCCTAACTTCCACTTAATCTTTGCTGATGTGCCACCTTCTTATGGAGGTCTTACCTGTCCCCTCTCATCTCTATGTCTTTTGTCATTCTTATGTTTCTCCACGGAGTACCTGTATGGTGCATACAGTTAACACATGGCTGCTAACCAAAAGGATGGAATTTGAGGCCACACAGAGGTGCCTCAGAGGAAAAGCCTGGTGACCTACTTCCAAAAACCCTATGGAGCATGGTTCTACTCTGACACATATGGTGTTGCCATGAATCGAGGTTGGCTGAGCAGCAATTTATTTGTTTATTTATTTAGGCTTTATGGTGTTCCATAGCTTTTATTGTTGTTGTATGCTATCTAATCAATTCTCACTCATAGCGACTCCATAAGACACAGTAGAACTGTCCTATAGGGTTTCCTAGGCTGTAGTCTTTAGGGGAGAAGATCATCAGGTCATTTCTCCCATGGAGCTGCTGGTGGGTACAAACCACCAATCTTTTGGTTAGCAGCCAAGCACTTGGCTCCACTTATTTTGTTCCTTGAATCGCTTCTCCCTACCCCATCAGAATATAAGCTTCATATAGATAGAGATGTTTTTGGATCTGCTTTACTCACTGAGGAGCCCTGGTGGCACAGTGGTTAAGAGCTCAGGTGATAACCAAAATATCAGCAGTTTGAATCCACCAGCCGCTCTTTAGAAACCTTGTGGGGCAGTTCTACTCTGCCTTATAGGATCACTATGCGTCAGAATCGACTTGGTGGCAACAAGTTTTTAAGTTTTGGTTATTGCTAAGCTATTCCCAGCACCTAGAGCAATATCTAGCACATAAAACCAAAACCAAACCTGTTACTGTTGAGTTGGCTCCAACTCATAGCGACCCCGTAGGACAGAGTAGAACTGCCCTACAGGGTTTCCAAGGAGCAACTGGTGGATTTGAACTACCAACCTTTTGGTTAGCAGCTATAGCTTTTAACCGCTGTGCCACCAAGGCTCCACCTAGTACACAGTAGGCACTGTATAAATTTTTGCCTGGAGCAACAGAGGAAGAAGGAGAGTCAGGAATAGGAAGAGGAAATGAATGTGTGGCTAACTACCTCTGTGGACGACTGTCTCCTTTGCCATGAGATCAGAAGAACTGAATGGTACCTGGCTACCATTACTGAACATTTGATCAAAGATTCCATAGAAAAATGGAGGCTGGATGAACCCCTGAAACTATTGCCCTGAGATAACCTTTAAACTTTAAACCAAAATACCTGCTAAAGTCTTCTTAAAACCAAACAATAGTTTAGCTTAACTAGTAAAAAATGTCTGCTGTAAACGTTGTGCTCTTTTAAGATCTATCTGTATAGAAACAAATTGACAACAGCAACTTGAGAACTTAGATAGGACCTTAGGGGGCAGTGAGTTATGTTAATGGGGGATGAATAACTGAGAAAAGGAGGGTACGAATGGTTGCACAACTCAAAGAATGTAATCAGTGTCACTGAATTGTACGTGTAAAAAAAAAAACTATGAAATTGGTATATGTTTTGCTGTGTATATTCTCAACAACAACAACAAAAATAAATTATAAAAAAAAAAAAGAAAGTACCTACTCAAATGTCAGTTGCTACAGGGAACTCTCCACAATCCTCTAGGTCACAATTCATTGTGTTCTCCTGTGTCCTCTCCCTGCACTTGGATCACATCACTCTCATGGCATTTACCACCTTATGTCCTGTTTTATATTTGGTTAAGTTCATGTGTATTCCCTCTCTGATGATTGACACTAGATTTTATTTACAATCCCATACCCAAGTGCCTAGTACTATGCCTTGAGTAGACGTTTACTGATTGTAGCTAAGACGATAAAATTGGCAGAGAGACAGATGTTGCAGTCTTGATGGGCTTGTCCTTAACCAATAAAATCAATTATGTTACTGGGGAAGATGAGTAAACTGACTGCAGTTCAATACAAACTTTTTAATTGAGAAAAAAAAAGCCAATATTGAAATTTGATTCTAATATCCCCCTTTCATTTTGCATATTCTGGCTCTCAATGAGAACAAATTTGTGCCATATGTCTCTAAGCGATTAGCTGGGTGGCTTGTTTGCTCCTGTAGGTTTATTTTATCTCCTTAACACAATAGCTTGTTAAAAGGTAGTGGATTCAACATTTGCCTCAGATTAGTAACAACTTTGTCAGGCAAATTACTCTAACTCAGATTATCATTATTGCTGTCTGACAATTAACAGTGTCAATAATGCAGGTGCCATATTTAAAATGTTTTTATTCAGCTCCTGTAGGTATTTTTTCATTTCCTAAGTCAGAGAGCAGCATAAATTCCAGAATCTGAAGCCAGGATTCACAGTGAAACTATTGCTTCACAGATATCCACCTATGATACCTTAAAAGTGTTAGAACTGAAAGTGATCTTTGGGCCATAGCCCAACCTCTTGCTACTTAAATATTTGGAAACTAATCCCCAGGGAAGGGTAGGCTCCTTGCCTAATTCTCTACTGAGTTAGAATCAATAACAATAACCTTTCGCTGTCAAGTTGATTCTGACTCATAGCAAGCAAACCTATAGGACAGACTAGAACTGCCCCATAAGGTTTCCAAGGCTGTAATCCTTTATGTAAGCAGACTGCCACGTCTTTCTGCTGTGGAGTGGCTGGTGGATTCGAACCACTGACCTTTCAGTTAGCAGGTGAGTGCTTAACCACTGTACTACCAGGGCTCCTTAATAACAACCGCGAGCATTTATTTGGCACTTGCTATGTACTGACCCAAATCCAGTGCCGTCTAGTCATAAACTATTTTTATTCTACGACAAAACATTAACCAGGTGATGCATAAAGAAGAGACTTACACCTCATTTATATAGCTAATAAGTGAGAGAGCCAGGATGTAAATGTAGGTGTGATTCCAGAGCAGGTGCTCACAATTCCTACTCCTCCTTCTTTCTAACATAAGCTGGTTGCTGTCAAGTAGACTACAACTTGTGGCAACCCCACGTGTGTCAGGATAGAACTGTGTTCCATAGGGTTTTCAATGGCTGATTTTTTTTTTTTTTTTTTTCCTGGAAGTAAATCACCAGGGCTTTCTCCCAAGATGCCTCTTGGAGCTTGAATTTCCAACATTTTGATTATCAGCTGAGCACATCAGCTCTTTGCACCACTCAGGGTCTCTTGCTCGCAACATAGTTGGTGGATTAACCTAGAAGGAGAACTAAGCTTTCTTTATGTTTATAGAATTAAGACATGTGTTTCTTCCATATGTTTCTTTCCAGCAACTTTCTGACTTAATGGTTAAGTAGGTTTACATAATTTATATGCCATTAATAAAACACGATAGCAAACCTTTTATGTATGTTTAGAATATATGCTTCCCATTCAGTAATCTACAATTACTTATGGAGTGTGACACAGAATAGCCTAAATATCAAGACTATGTGGCTATGGAATTGAACCACCAGTGTTCCAATCCTGGCTCAGCAGTTTTACCAGCTTGTGACCCTGGGTCAGTTACTCACCTCCTGGCTCCTCAGTTCTCACATGAGGGATGGTAACAGTACCTCAGTCATTTATAAGGTTGTGATGTGTATTAAACTAAGAAAAAGTGCCTAAAACAACAGTTCTTTGCCTGGAGCACTGAGCACACTCGATTTCTATTAGCTTGTACCATGTATAAAACATTGTTTAGTTTGGAAACTACCATGAATGCAGTGTGTTTCCCAAGGGAGGAAAGTGTTACTTTCACAATCATTGCCTGTTTGATCCTCAAATAAGACAGGTGTAACATTCTCCATTTCACAGGTGAGCATGTTTGCTCTGTTCAGAAACACTAAAAACAAACAAAAAAACTGTGTAAGAAGCTATACACCTTGTAAATATTACAACTAGGATTTTAATGCAAGGCTTTTAGTCCAGTGTTCTTTTCAGTGTATCGTACAAAGTAAAAGATATTTTTAAAAGAGCTACATAGAAAGTGCTATGATAGCTCAGGTGAGAGAATTAAGACACTTTTATGAACATCATTCAATTCAATCCTCATAACAACCCTGTGAACTAGGCAGATAAGGGACTGGTATCTTCACTTTGCAAACCAAGCAGGGAGGGCACAAAGATACCCCTGACTTGCTCAAGGTCACACACACCTATTTTGTGGCAGAACAAAAGCTGAACTGGGGTCCCAGCTTGCAGCGATATATGTTTGACACCACTTTATGCCACCTCAGACAACCTCTGCTCGCTGCTCAGGATTAAAGACCAGCTTTTTATGATTGACATGAGGGATTCATTTTAGGATTTACCATGCATTACACTGTCAACATGGCGTTTACATATTCTTTCCCTGCTCTTCAGAGTTGAGGACAATGCAGCAGATGAAGCTTGTTATCCATGAAGGAAGTGTGCTAAGCTTTAAGCCTAGCAAAGTTAGCCCTCCTCTCAAAGCCCCACTTTGTTTTTCTGTAAAATATAAAACTCTGCCCTTTCAAAATGGAGTTATAACATCAATGAGAGAAGATTATAGTGATTTCATTTTTTCAATGCACTTGCTACATATTGAAAAACAAAACATGCCATCTATGATGTATAAATGGTCAACCCATTATTCATATATTCAGCAAATATTGGGTGTGGGTCAGCTATGTGCCAGGAACTGTGGAGATAATGGGGAATCCAAAAGTCTCTCTGTCAGCAGATTATTAATCTTGGGATGATTATCCCACTGGTGAATCTATAACTATATGTCAAGTTAATCCCTCTAAAGAAAGGAGCATGCTTCATGAGGATATTTAACAAAGGCATGTATGTTGTCCATGCCATGACCAAATTTGCATTTTGAAACGACTACTGTGACTGAAGAGTGGACATTGCAAGAGAGATCATTCAGGTGGATGCCGGGAAGCCATTTACCAGGTTTTTGCAGAAGCTTGGGCAGGAGGTGATGGTGGCTCTGACCAAGGAGGTGTCAGTGGAGATGGGCTGATAGAGATAGATTTGAGAGATGTTTAGTGAATTAAATTGACAGAACCAGGTGATGGATTGGACATGAATGGTAGTGGGGCGAGGTCAAAGATAGTTTCTAGGTTTCCAACTTTTTGAAATGGATGGATAATGGTGCCTTCACTGAAATTTGGATGCTGGAAAAGGTCCATGTTTAAGAATGAAGATCATAAATTCCATTTCAGGCATGTTGTTTTTTTTTTTTTTTGGCTTTGCAAAACAATTTATTCTCTCAGTTTCGGAGGCTAGAAGTTCAAATTCAGGGTGCCAGCTCCAGGGGAAGGCGTTCTCTCTCTGTCAACTCTGGGTGAAGGTCCTTGTTGTCAATCTTCCCCTGGTCTAGGAGCTTCTTAGTGCAGGGACCCTGAGTCCAAAGGATGTGCTCCCCTCCTGGTTCTTCATTCTTGGTGGTAGGAGGTCCCTCTGTCTCTCTGCTCATTTCTCTTTTATATCTCAAAAGAGATTGACTCAAGATACAACCTAACCTTGTAGATTGAGTCCTGCCTCATTAACATCATAGAGGTACGATTTACAACATATAAATTTTTTTAGTGGTAGGGAAATCACTTCAGATAACAAATGCTGGATAATCACACAATACTGGGAATGCATAGTCAAGCTGACAAGCATTTTTTTTTTATTAACTTTTATTGAGCTTCAAGTGAACGTTTACAAATCAAGTCAGACTGTCACATATAAGTTTATATACATCTTACTCCGTACTCCCACTTGCTCTCCCCCTAATGAGTCAGCCCTTCCAGTCTCTCCTTTCGTGACAATTTTGCCAGCTTCCAACTCTCTCTATCCTCCCATCTCCCCTCCAGACAGGAGATGCTAACACAGTCTCAAGTGTCCGCCTGATATAATTAGCTCGCTCTTCATCAGCATCTCTCTCCTACCCACTGTCCAGTCCCTGTCATGTCTGATGAGTTGTCTTCGGGGATGGTTCCTGTCCTGAGGCATGTTGTTTTTGACATACTTTTAAAACTTTCAAATGGAATGTCAACCTAGGCATTAAAAATGGGAATTTGGAATTCAGAAGAGAAGTACTGGCCAGAGATATTTATCAAGACCCTGTCAGCATAAAGATGATAAGATAAGCACCACTAGAGAAGGATAAGATGGCCCATCTCAAGAAAAAGAAAGAAAAAACGAGAAATCACAGAACTGAGTTATATTTATTATGGATGGAGAAGCTATAAATAAACAAGAAAAGAAGAAAAAAGAAAAAAAATTAAAACCAACTCCTTGCCACCAAATTAGCTTTCCATTTGTTGTTGCAATAGTTATTTCTTATATGAACAGTCTCTTGGATAAGTACTAAAGGTCAAAATAGATTATATTAATTTTTTTTTTTAAAACAACCACACTGCCTACCTGCTCCAAGGACTTTGCTTTTTAACAATTCAAGAAAAAACAGAATTTTTAACCAAAATGTAGTGGAAAATGCTGACCAAGAAAAATGGGCTCTATTCTCTCCATTTTGTTTACTTGATGTTAGATCATCTCTGAAATTGCTTTCCCGCTAAGATGGCACTGATTCCAAAGTCTATGGTCCTGGAACAATAGGGAGCTTGGCGTGTGGGTTGTCATTATAGCTGCCACTTTGAACTGTTCCCGTAAACACCCTATTTCAGAAAACACCATATTGCACTTTTGAAAATTTCTCCTTGTTGTACCATTCTTGCTAACACTAAAGAAATAAAAATGAGAGCAGACAAGGATAAAAGGAGAATTCTATGAACTTTCCATTAAAAATAATTAATTCCCTCCCCACAAAGGAATGTTAGCCTAATCCTTCCTCTTTGAAGCATCTGCTTAGGTATTTGACACCTCAAAACAGCATTTGTTGCTCACCTCACAGTTGTAATAAATGTTAACACCCTGGTGCACTATGGTTTCACTTAAAATGTATACTAGAAACTTGTTATAAGTGATTCACTAAGAAGCAATATCATTCTTTTTCTATTCTCTGTGTACTTCCTAAATTCAAAAACAAACAAAAGGGCTTGATTCAGCTAAAAATCGCAGATGATTTCCTATCTCAATAAAGAATATTAAATGGGCTTCTTTCAGTGGATCCTTCTATTCAAGTTTTAAATAATGAAACTAGACCTAGGAAGGGGAAGCAGCATGCCACAGGCCACCCACCTAAGTTGGGACGAAACTTGGAATTTTCTAAGATCACACTGTGTGGAGATTTTACGTAATTTTTCTGCTATATTTTTCACATTTAGGCATTCATTTAAACATTGTAAGTACCAGTGACATAGTCATTCTTTATACTCCATGGGTATATATGCTGAGTGTGAATAAAATATGGATGGAATATGGCTTCCCTCCTAAAATAATTCACAATCAAGTCAAAGAGACAGACATGTCCATTAATATAATGTAACACATGCTCCAATAGATGTATAAGCCAAAAGCAATGAAGGAACAAAAGAGAATGCATTTACTCCTGCCAGAAACAGAGAACATGATGGTAGGAAAACTATACTAAAGAGATTTCATTTTAATTGGATTTAAATTGGATTTGCCAAATTGAGAAAGAATATTGAGTCAGGCTAAGATTAACTCCAGGCTAAACCAAACCAAACAAAAACCAGAACGAGAAAAGGCAGAGAGGCAGGGACAGGCATGGTTTTTGTAGGGTGGAGTGTCTCAGGTTGTCTATAGTTTTTTCAATCAGAGGAGTCGTCAGAGTTTTTTATATTTGATATCTGCATGGATTTTCAGTGAATGAATTTACAGTGAATGGATTAAAATGCACAGATGACTTGCTGCCTTGACTTCAGTTAACTTATCTTGAATTTGGCTACCATCTCAGAGTCAGGGGAAAAACAAAGGAAGTTATGAAGTAACTTTGTCTGACAGTATCTGTTGCTACACACCATGACTCTGACCTTTTCGGATGTGAAGGGTAATTATGTCTTCAGGTAAATAAAGGAGAACTTCCTAGAGAGGCAGCAGCCTGGGAAGTGACAGGTAGGACACCCAACACAGTAACTGAGCAAACTGCTAAAACCTACTATTCGCTTTCCTTCAGAACCCAGCATTCTCATCTGCCCGGTTACAGAGAGCACGGACTAGAGTAAGCAGAGAAAAAAAATTGCTAACCACTTAAATGTGGAGATTATGTAGAGTTGAACTCTTTAGGCTGCTGGCATTGGTCTACTGTAGGTTCAGAGAAACTCAAAATTATAAACTGCCCTTCCAAACTTAGAATTTACTTCCTTGTTGGGAAATGATCTGGGGTGTTTTCTTAGCTATTGAAACACAGAAACCCAAACCAAACCCAAACCCATTGCTGTCGAGTCAATTCCGACCCGTAAGACCCTATAGGGCAGAGTAGAAGGGCCCCATGGGGTTTCCAAGGAGAGCTGGTGGATTCAAACTGCCAACCTTTGGTTAGCAGCTATAGAACTTACCCACTGTGCTGCCAGGCCTCCACTGAAGCACCAAAAGAGTGATCAAAAACCTCCTAGGAGCTTTTTGGTGTGTAACTGAACAAATAAGTCTGTGATGTGGTAGGAGAAGCCAATTTTCCCAATATGCACTGTGTCACTTTAGCAGTTTGTTGCCGTTCCTGCAGGTCCTGAGGAAACATAACAGCAGCCTGGCAACAGAACCCCGACACCAGTAGGGGTGATGGGTATCACAGAGGCTATCTCAGCTATGCTGTGGAACTCAGGCAACTCCTGCTTCTTCTCAGAGGCTGTCTACGAACCTCACCCTTTAAAAACATTCCTGTTTCTGTTATTGAAACTTTTTCGATAGCTCTAGTTACGACCATTCTTTGTGGTTTAACTCATCTCTGCAAGCAAAATTAATCTGACAGGAAATAACAACAAAGTGTTTCTGTTAGGCTGATGGGTCAGTGAAAACTATTTATATAGTTCTTCTTTATGATTGTACCACTTCTAATTTATCTCCTCAGATGGCTGGTTCTAAATATTTTGTGGAAAAGCCCCTTTCTTGGCCTAAAGAACATTTATTTCTTATGGGGTTGTGGTGGTATTTTGTTATAATAATAAAAATAACAGCTGCAACTTCTATTTACGGAATGCTCTGTTGGAATACCAGGCACTGGGCCTACTACTTCATATGTCCTACATACAGCAACTCATATAATTCTTTCAGAAACTCTAAGAGGTAAACATTTTTATTATGCCTATTTTTCACTTGAGGAAACTGAAGCCCAGCTAAATAATGTGCCCAGAGTTGTACATTCAGGATATGAGCAAGCCAAACCAACACCACCAGGCCCGTATCCCATCCTGAATATGCTCCATCACCTATAGAACAGTATGATGTGATCTTATTTTGATATGATAACTAGATTTCTGGAGAGTGGCACATAAATGTGAAAAGTGTAACTAAATCATTGTTGAAAACCACTTAAGCGCCTATACTGAAGAAACAAGTGGTCAGTCCGGGGCAGCATCAGCTTGTGACTGGAGAAGGAACTTAGAGTTGTCTTGAGACTGTCTGCGTAGCAAGCACACTGTGTTTGCTTGGATTGTATTGTACTGGTCAATACCACATGAGCCTTTTGTAAAGAAGCCTTTGTTCACACTCCATGTAAAACTGAGAAACTATCAATTGCCCACATCAAAGAATAGAATTTTTCTTGTGACTAATATCGACTGGGGACAGAGTTTGGAGGCTGATGGGTATTATAGGATCTTCAAACTCTCTTCTCACTTACAATGTACAGTATCCTCTTTTATACGTAAGTGATGCTTTTATTATACAGTCTTGGACATGCTTACCTGGGTTCATTTAACCCTTTTCTGAGCCAATTATTTTCTGTTGATACCATGTGTTTTAATTAATAGAAGCATTCTGAAACATGGAGTGTGTATGAATTTTTGGTAGGTTCTATGGATTTTTTTTTTCCTGCCCCCTCCCACAAGCCCATTCTAGGTGTTTCGTGGTACATATGAAGTACCACTAATTATACCCCAGATTCCCCACCGCTCTCTGTTGGTATATATGTGTAACAAATAGAAGTTTTCAAAATTCTATTTTTTCTACCCCAAATTCAGACACCTCATTCAATACCCTGTAAAAACATTAATTTGTGGCACACACTGGTGTCTTCAGTTTTAAACAGTCGTAAAGGCCCCAGCTTGCAGCAATGTGCATTGTCAATGGTGCAGCAGCTTCCCAATAAACCTTCAGAAGCAGAAAAAGCACTTGGTCCCTAGAGGTACCCATGAGAATGAAAGGGTTAAAATAAGACATGCCTATATTTTCTTGATTTTTTTTTTTTTTGAAGAATGCCTGTTCAATGAGTTATGATATCATGTCCTAGAACACAGTTATTTCACCTGAATTATCTATAATTATAAAAACAAAGTCCATTATAAAAGCTCTCTTTCCTTATCCCATTGCCCTCAAGTCAATTCCAACTAAAAACAACCCTATAGGACAGAGTAGAACTGTCCTAAAGGGTTTCCAAGGAGCAACTGGTGGATTTGAACTGCCAACCTTTGCGTTAGTAGCCAAGCTGTTAAACACTGCACCACCACGGCTTCCTATGCTACCACAGAGACCTAAAAGTCTTGGTGTCCTAATCTGACTTTTGATGACAACTATGTTGCTTAAATGTCTAGAAAAGATAATTATGAACTGATTCTTAGCAGATGCTGAGAGAAATCATTCTCACTGTAGTTTCCAGATGCCCATTGTCCCTTCCTCCCCTCTGGACATGTCTTCTACCCTTCGTGTGCAAGATCCAAATAGGCTCCTCCTTTTCCCGTTACTGCTGAAGGGTTAGAGGTTGAAGGGCCAAATTTCATTCTTAACTTTGATACCCAGTAACTGTGAATCCTTGAAAAAATCATTTTGTCTCTGTAAATCTCACTTCTGGTTCTGTAAAATAGGAATGAAATCACCCCACCCACATTAAAGGGCTTGCAGAAGTTCTTTTGCAAAAATAAAATAAGTAAATATGATACAAAAATTCCTATGCCAATGTTCTTAATCTAAGGGAACTGCTGCAAGCCAACTATAGTTAAGTAGTGTATTTAACTCATGAGAATTTTCTTTTAAAAAACCACTCATTGGTCTTAATAATCTTAGTTTGGTTGAAGATAGCAATGCTGTATGAAGCATATGAGAGCATTAGCTGATGTCTCTTAACCTTGCCTACTACAGGTTACTATTGAGTCCCTCCAGACCCCTGTCTTTTAGATGACAGAATTCAGCCTTCCATCAACTTGACCCTGTAGTCCTAAACCAAACCCCAGGGCTATCCAGATTCATACAGGGTGCATTTTTTAATTACTACCAGTACTGGTTAAGGTAATGCTAACTTCTGTAACAAATAAGCCCTAATTTAAATAAAAAACGGAAACCCTGGTGGCACAGTGGTTAAATGTTACCTACAGCTGCTAACCAAAGAGTCGGCAGTTTGAACCCACCAGGCACTCCTTGGAAACTCTACTGGACAGTTCTACTCATCCTATAGGGTCACTATGAGTCGGAATCGACTCAGCGACATTGGATTTGGTTTTGATTTAGTATATTAAAAACCCGTTGCTGTCAAGTCCATTCTAAGTTATAGGACAGAGTAGAACTGCCCTATGGGGTTTCCAAGACAATGGTCTTTAGGGTAGCAGACTACCACATCTTTCTCTGCATAGGGGCTGGTGGGTTGGAGCCAATGGCTTTTCCGTTAGCAGCCTAGCTCTTAAACACTGTGCCACCAGAGCTCCACCGCCCCCCCTTTCCAGGGTTAGGGCCGCCACCACCCCTGGGTCAAGGCCTTCCGCAGCTCATGGATCTGAGAGTGTTCAGCATCTCTGCCTTACCAGAGGGACTGGGAGCCATCCCCCTCCCCAGCCCAGGGATGACTGGAGCTAGATGGAGATGGGGTGAGACAGGTGAGGGCAGAGGTTTCTAGGTGCCTGAGAAAAAGCCAGGAAGAAGGGGCTGAATCAGTCACTCCCTCCACCATCACTGGGACCTGGGATCAAGGGCCACAGAAACAGGCTGAAAGGTGGCAGATGGCACACATTGGTGGGGGAGAAGGGGTGATTGGCCTGGGCTCCCTGGTGCCTAAGCTGTGGGCTCCGTCTCCTATGGGGAGGGGACAGAGACAAGTTCCTGGCTTGCCTGCCCAGGCTTTATGGGAGGCTGGAGATTGTGGATCATGCCCCACCAAGAGCCTGGGGGTGGGTTGGGGAGGGGACAAAAGAGTACATTGGGGAAGGGATGTGCTAGGGGAAAGGAGGTGGTCACTGGGCAGGGAGGGCTGGTTGGAGACCCCATGGCACTGCTCTTTCCTCACCCTCAGAGAGCTGCCGAAGGCCCTGAGGCCCAAGGTGGAAGCTACATCACCCTGGCTGCTTGGGTGCATGCCCTCTGTCATGGCTGGTTACACAACAAACATTGAACCCTATTTTGCTTTTCACCTTTTTTCGTAAAAGTGAAAATCCTGTTTAAATTTCTCTCTGTTATCAAAAACAGGTACTGATGTAGGTCTTTCCTAAAAGCAAAGTGGCATGAAGTGAGCTTTCCAAAAGTGGGAGATACCTATATAATGTATCTTTCTGTGCACAAAAAACATTAAAGAAACCCTTCCAGATACATTAAAACATCTTTAACATAATACAGTAATAATAATGTTTTGAAGTACGTTGAAAAGTGGTGCCCGTTTGTTATTACTAACCATTGTATGCACCTTGAATTTTTAATATAATAGGCTTTTCAGGGTTTGGTTCCTAACTAAGGGTTGTACCTAAGTTGGAAATTCATAACCTGAGGACTGCACTCGTGCACGTGTGTATGTGTCCGGCTCAAAACTATGGAAGATTATCCCTGACTCTGCAAAGTATAAAAAAAGGGTAATCCTCATTGGCACATAATTCTTTTCCAAGTTCTTCTCAGAATTCTTGCAAATTGTAGTTTCTCTGTCATCAGTATATGGCTCCCAAGTTTTCCATTAACGCCTGTCTCAAACCCACAGATGGAGAAAGAGAACATGGAAGAATCCACTTGTGAGGTTTTTCTAGGCCATGTCTGGAATGGCCACGCATCTCTTTCACTCTCAATCATTGGTTAGAATCAGTCACATGACCACACCTCAACTCCAGGGAGGCTGGGATATATAGTTCCGCACATGAAGTGGGCTTGGAAATGTGCCAAACGACCTCTCTCATTAAACAATATTAACAGAATTTTGTTCTTATTTTTCTTCATGGAAGCCTAACTTGTCCTGGTAGAAAAATAGATTTCACTTTAAATATCTCCAAAGACAAGAAAGAAAGGCATTATTAAAATATACATACAATTCCACTGAGAGGCAAGGGAGATTATCTAGAAATAGGAATATTAAGAATCAATTGAGTAGCTTAGAAGGAGTTCCTTCTTCACCACGCTCCATCAATCATATGTTAAGGATCAGTGGACATACCATATAAACGTCTAGAATCATGTGTGTTCTTAAATCAGGTGTGTGTACTTCTTGTTTCTTAAATGTCAACACCCATATCCACAGAGCTTGTCTTCTCTTTATATGTACTGTAAATCCCATCATGATCAAAAGATCAATCCATTTGTTTGCAACCACTGGGGAAGTTTTTAGTTGGTAAAGATATTGAACCCCACTAAACGTGGCCCGAAGAACAAGGAAGCAAGTAGACATGTGTTGCTGTTTCTTCTCACGCAGAAGGGAATCTTCTTCCTTTACTAATTGCACTTAAAGGAACCACAGGAGCTCCGAGCTCCCATACGTATCAACACTCAGCATCTGCGTTTTCCTTTCCCTAAAATGGAAGGAAATGCATAAATGCATTTGTTGGCAATACTGACAAAGACCGATACCGGGAATAATTGAAATCTTGATTTCTGTCATTAGCCGGATGTTTACGAAATGCATCTTCCTGTCTACATTCCAGATGTTTCTTCGTATTTTAATAGCTCTTTGTCGTGAGTTTTGAATTCTAAATTGTGAAGTGTCAAGGGGAAAGAGTTTAGTTCGCAAGTTTCATTGAGGATGACACAAACTTGAACTCCCCAGAATCCTTGCAACATTTGTTTCTAGGCCTTCCAGTTTATTTCCCATAGTAAGTCTCAGAGGTCCTGAATTATGTCCCAGGTCAAAATTAAATGAGTTAGCAACCTTTGTGTTCACCTCACTACTCTTTTACATTAAATAGAAGCTTTGGCTAAAAATATTTATTTTGAAATAATCTTTCCCTGCAAATTTTTTTTCAGTATTCATTTTGAAATAATCTTTTCTGCAACTTTCATTTCCCAGGGAACGAGCGTTAAATACATCTCAGCCTGGGTCCCTTCAGCTTACTGTGGGAAACCTGAAGCCAGAAGCCATGTACACCTTCCGAGTTGTGGCCTATAACGAATGGGGGCCAGGGGAGAGTTCTCAACCCATCAAGGTGGCCACTCAGCCTGAGTGTGAGTATGAAAAGGAAAGGACAGTATTTAGAAAGTAGTTATTTTCATCTGTAATATCCTTGAATCCTCTCAGAGAATTTTTCTGAGGTAACAAAATGGACAATTCTGAAACAACATATTTAACTCAAGGATCTTTAAAAGTAATCAACTTATTGACTATAATGGCCTTCTCACTTCACCCTTGTCTCCACAAGGGCAAAATAACAACTAATAAAGACCCGATCCATCCATGCCGTCTACATATTTACTTCCTAAGAAAATGGCTTTCTGTGCCTGAAAAACTACTTCATTGTTATTGAGCTTCAGCTTCCTTCATTGATTTTCAGAGTTAGTTTATGAAGAATGTAACAACAACAACAACAAAAAAAAAACACCAAAGGTAAAAAAAAAAAAAACACCAAAGGTAAAAAAAAAAAAAAAGGGCATAGAACTTCCAAATACAAGAACTTATTAAAGAACTTAAATATGCAGTCATTGGACTCAAGAAGCGGCCAAAAGTGACCCTAATTCAAGAAATATAAAGAGATAATATCTACTGAACAATCTCACTACCCTCTCAACTTTTTAAATATGCTTTATTTTTCCGAACGTTTTAGGTTTATAGAAAAAATGCACAGAAACTACAGAGTCCCCAATGCCTCCCCACCCCTCTGTGCCCGCTTTCTCCTATTCGTAACATCTTGTGTTAGTGTGCTATACTTTTTACATCTGATAAACCCATACTGATACATAATTATTAACTTAAGTCCATGGTTTACATTAGGGTTCACTCTGTGTTGAACAATTCTATAGCTTTTGACAAAGGCATAATGTCATGTGTCCACCATTACAGTATCTTCTAGAATAGTTTCACTGCCTGAAACATCCCCAGTGTTTTACCTATCCATCTATCCTCTCAATTTGATTCTCTAACTTCTATCACTTTATTAAGCTAAAAGATCAAAAACTAAAGCAGCTGGACATTCTTTGACAAAATTCAATGATTTCTCGTCTTATAAAGGAATACCGTATTTTTACACAAATAGTGTAATCTCTTTGTTTGCCAACAGTGCCATTTCCCCAGAGGTATTTTTGTAAGAGCGCTATGCTAATATTTTTACAGCAACATGTAAAAAAAATGAGCATGCCGTGCTTACAAAATATTCCTGGGGCCAGGCGAGAGGTTGAGGTTGACAAGCAAATGTAGAATGCCTGTATTATTTGTATGAAATCACAGTTGCAAAATTGCACATTTGAAAAATATTTGTGGATCTTTTAGAATTTTTTTTATAGAATTTTGAGTTTCCGTATGGATTTCTAATGTTATTTGAAAAGATCAATTGCTGATGATCACTTTGCCAGCTTTATTTTGTTTAAAAAATGTTTTTAAGTGATAATATTAAAGCTAAATGCAGTGAGTGACTATTTCCAACAAACGGCCTTATTTTAGACACCTAGTTGCATCTACTTTTTTTTTTATTCAGATGCCATTTTGCTTTTAACATGTTTTATTTTAAACTATGTTTAAATTTGCAATGACTTCAAATCCTTTTGGAAGAAGATGAAAAGGGAAGTAAGTAGAAATAGTTCCATTGGTAAGTGTGAGAAATGATCTTTGGACTAGTTCACTTCTTAAGCAGTATTTAAAACGGATATGTTGGAGAAGAGAGAATGTGAACACTGATTTGCAGACTAGGTGCTGTATCATTCCCTATACTTTGCAAAATCTCCATTTTTCTTTCTCCATAGCAGAGCCTTCAAAGACAAGATGATGACAAATTGGAATAAAGTATTTAGTGGGAGGATGGGGAGGGCAAAGCTATGTAAGTCTTGCAAATCTTTGCCTCAGAAATAAAACCTCAGTTACCATCTTCAAAAGCATAGCAGTTTACATGTTGGAGGCAGTTAGTAGGAAATACAGGCTCCCAGGCAGGAATGACCCAACCCAAAACCCAGTGCCGTCGAGTTGATTCCAACTCATAGCGACCCTATAGGACAGAGTAGAACTGCCCCGTAGAGTTTCCGAGGAGCGCCTGGCGGATTTGAACTGCTGACCCTTTGGTTAGCAGCCATAGCACTTAACCATTACGCCACCAGGGTTTCCAGACAGGAATGAAGGACTACACAATTGTGGGTCCCACTGCAAAATGAAAATGCGGGACACCTTATTCAAATATTATTAAGAATTTCAAGATTGCAACAGCAGAGCATTAAGCCAAGCTCTTTGGAGGGCTTTTCTCTTTGCTTGGCCTTTCTGAGTGTGAGGTCTTGTGTACCTGCCCAGGTCATACACCCATGAAGTTGACTTTCTTCCCAGGTTCCTACTCTTAAGGGATATTTTGTTGTTGTTTAGACTTAAATCAGTAGATAATGCCTCTTTCCATTTCATAATGTCTATATTAAAATAACATTTGAATAGTCAGGCTTTTGGTTGACTTACTTTTCATACATCTTATACATAGAATCAATGAATTTTTATGAATATTTGATATTTTGAGCCAATACAGTTGGATAAAAAATTGAATCAAAATATGCATTTTCTTAAAATTTTATACACCATATGGTATAGAGACTGACAGTTTAAAAACCCAACAAAAATATAATAAAAAACACCTTGTTCAGGTTTCTGATATTAGAATGTATAACTTTAAGAGCATGTTCATTTTTAAAATACCCAATTTCTGTGGGTTGTCTGAATTCTTCATTTTCTAATCCTCCTATATTATCCCTGGAAGTTTTTTAATGTATTTTTCAGGGCTAGCTGGCCATGATTATACCGTATTTCTGATGAAATTCCTATATAGGCAGCCTTACTTTCTAAGATTAAATTTTTTTTTTCTATCAATACCATTGTTCCTAAGTATCCAGTTTAGAAAAGCAATTTGTAGTTTCTTTTTTTTTTAATCACTTTGTTTTATACCAAAATTTCTAAGTCAAGGGACAAGGTGATAGTTTCCATTCTGACACTGATAAATCATAATACCTCATCTCATTAAAAAAAAAAAAAAAAAACTAATACAACTTGTTCTGCCATTTTAATGTAACTAATAGAACGAACAAATCTGTACAACCTTAGAAGCAAGGATGGCGAGACTGCGTCTTACATACTTTGGACATGTTGTCAGGAGGGCTCCGTCCCTGGAGAAGGACATCATGCTTGGCAGAGTACAGGGTCAGCGGAAAAGAGGAAGACACTCAGCGAGGTGGACTGACACAGTGGCTGCAACAAAGAGCTCAAGCATAACAACGATTGTAAGGATGCCGCAGGACCTGGCAGTGTTTTGTTCTGTTGTGCATGGGGTCAGTATGAGTCGGAACCGACTCGACGGCACCTAACAACAAACAACAACAATTAAAAAAAGAAAAAACTAAAGTCAGAGATTATTTGTATCATGCGTAGAGCCTTAACTTTGTGAAAGAAAAAAGTGACACACTTCAACTCTAAATCCGGCCTTTGAGCATGTACTGTGATTCTTACACGGTCCCTGGTAGCTGCAGCAAGTTAGAAAGCTGTAGGGTGCATATCGTGGAGAAGCTCTCAGAACTTTCTTGGGGGAATAAATATTCTAAAATGTAGCAAAACAACCCAAGTAAAAGAACTTATAAGTAGTTTTTAAATGAAATATAAATAATCCAAGTCATAGATTAGCTTGTGGATCTATTGCCTGTGAGAGTCAAGGCATATTATCTGGTTAATTTTTTTTTTTTTTAAATCATATTGCCTCCGCCTCCTCAAATCATGCTGTACTATAAAGACAGCTGTCTTCGTGTTCTGCTTTTTGTTTTTATCATCCACCCTCCCTCACCCCTGATTCAGGAAGCAGTCTGAGGAATTTGTGCAGAGGCCCTTACTGGGCACTGGTCTCTGTAAGCATTTATTTTGCTTAAAAATTAGCCTAGGCAATGATCAAGCACAGAACCACAACTAAAAATCCAACTAAAATATGTTGCTTACTTCGGTATTATTGTCTCATATAGGTTATCTTTTCTCCACAAAGTGAACATGGAGAGTCTTTCTGCTTTAGAAACAGAAAGTAGTCTCGATTTTTGCCTTCATTAAGGATGATGATAACAGCCTAGAATACTGACCATATTGTGCCTTTTAATAATAACATTGTTTTATTTAATTACCCCTTTTTTACCACTGTATAGAGTAAGAACTCTTTCCCTTGTAGGCCACTGCGTATTTGCACCGGTGACTTGGTTCTCTTTTATTAAGCATTGTCATTGGATAATTCATCTCTTACTGAGTAGATACGAGTATTTCATCTTAGATAAACAATATGTTCAGAATATTCCTTACATATGCAAAATAGTGACTCCTTCCATTCATTTAGATGAACAGTCCTGTGTAGCTAACTTGCTGTCTTTATTACAGACATTAGGGTAAATAAATAATGTTATCATGACTAATAGGTATTTCACATGCATTTTATCTTCTGTTGTTAATACAAAACGCCATTTTGGCAATCTAAAAATATTTCTAGAATAAAGAGCACTTCACTTTCTCCAAGCCTGCTCAGTAATACACCAATTGCTAAGAAAAATGGAACATTCTAAAGATCCTTGTGCTTCATTTCTTTTCCTTCCCTTCCTTTTCTCTTTCCCTCCCTCCCTCCCTCCCTTCCTCCCTTCCTCACTTCCTTCCCTCTATCCCTCCCTTCCCTTCCCCTTTCTTCCTTCCTTCCTTCCTGTCTTGCCTGTTTATAAGCCCATCTTTTTGGTCTTCTTAGAGAAAATGCAAGGGCTGATTTTATTATCTGGCTAGAATATCAGAGTTTAGAGACATAAGGGAAAAAGACGTTTTCCAACATTCTTTCTTTCCCTAACAAACCGATCTTATCTTTGGAAAATGTGTCTCATCTGGGTATGTATTTGGTTGCTTCTTTTATCACTGTTTTTCCAAATGTGATGTAGTAATTGTACACTAAAATTACATGGCATGTATATAAATCGAATTTCAAGTTTTTCATATTATTTGAAAATAACAACTCCATTATGAAAACATATTCTCAAGGAATAAAAACCGTTGGAAAACATATCTGAAATATAAGTCAGTGACAGTTTCCTAAAGCACATACATTTTGTAGTTAATCATTTAAAGAGATCAACAGCCCAAGATCCAGTTTATGAAATAATCACCCAGAATAGAAAGGCTTGATTTATATGAAGGTTTGTGTCCCCTGATTATATCTTCCTTTCACTAAACCCTTTCTCCTTCTTTCCTGCCTTTATGGTATATAATTTCTCCACTGTATTATCAGCCAAGATTAAAGCCCCTGCCTGCTTAAGACTTGTCTAATCTTTTCCTACCACATGTGAGGAATTTTTGAATTATTATTTGGGGTCCTTTGAGATGCTGTTAAGGTAGTTTAATCATAAAGGATGTTAATACAGACCACATACCGGCTTGAGGGCTTGAGTTAAAATGGGAAGCCTATTTGTTAGACCACAACCCAGTTTTCCACAAAACCCCTTTATATTTAAGTGTCGTAAGTAGCGTTCTTAGTCCATTATATTCTTTACAGTGAAAAGATGAGTGAAAGCAATCCCCAAGCCTAGTAACTTCAGAATATACTATCTAGAGGAATAGCTGGATTGCTTTTTTCTTCCTTCTCTGGGTCTTCCTTTTGTTTTTAATTTTTTTTTTTTTAATTCCAATAGGGATTTGCTAGAATGGTTGTTATGGAGAGAACACGAAGTTCAACTTCTGTCTCTGAACTTTAGAATCTGTACCCTAGGACAAGTTTCTCAATCCTTGAGACTTCAGTTTTTCCAGCTCTGAATTAGAAATATTATTTACCCCTTATTTTCCTAGGTTATGAAGATAAAAATGGGATAACATATGGAAACATCTAGATCTTGCCTGGTATCTAGTCTTCAACAGAAAGACTTTCCCTGCCCCAACAGGATCAAATGGGAGCATATTTCTAACTGTACTACACTTGCAAACAAAACAAAGTAGGATATTTAGGTACTCACCTAGATAAACAAGGCTGAAATAACACTTTATTTAGGATTTGTAACTGGCTTGATTTTTGTATGATCAGCACATATATATACTCTGTTATTTTTCCGTAATTATGCTTTCCTTACAAGCAGGCTTGGAAGGCTGCTATAGCCTGGCTTGTTCTCTAATCTTGTCCAATGAACATGTCTGTGTCTATAACTAAATTTTGAGGTCTCATGATCAAAACACAGTGTATTACCCTATAAAATGTGTCAGAGCATTGCCATTTTATGAATAGCTGCTTGATGAAAAGATGCTGGTAGAAGCTGGTTCCTACTTACAATGCCTCAGAAATATTAAATACCATTTATGTTCATTTCAGCATGACTCTATAAACTGAGCCAGCCAAGTTTATCACAGTTCTGTCCAGCCCATTTCTTTTATCACTGGAACTGGTTTACAGTTATGAACTGAACTGCATGATGATTTGAGTGAACATTTGGGATGACTGTCGTATCTAAATTGACCATGGGCCGATCGACAGTCGTCCAGTCAGTGATCACACTCCTGGCTAGCGATTAACAAGAAAAAGAATAAAGATGAGCACTCACAACCCATACTTTATAGCAGCATACAAACACCAAAGTTATTGAAAAAGTCTTTTGTTGAAAAATGTGTTTTCAGGTAACACAAACATAAGATGGGAGAGATTAAAGGCTTGCAGTTTGGCATCACAGCCAACAGAAGGCTTAAGGAGCCCATTTGGATTTAATGATCAATTAGGCAAGGATATTATGTCTTTTATAATGATGTATATTAGTGGGAGGAAGGGATATTTAGCCACCACTAAAAGAGTTCAACGACCCGACCCATCGTGGCACAATGGTTAAGTGCTCGGTTGCTAACTGTGAAGTCAGCAGTTCGAACCCACCCAGTGACTTGGTGGCAGAAAAATGTAACAGTCTGCTTCCCTAAAGATTTAAGGCTTGGAAACCTATGGGACAGTTCTACTCTGTCCTACAGGGTCACTATGAGTTGGAATCAACTCAATGGCAATGGATTTCATTTTTTTGTTTTGTTTTGTTTTGTTTTTTTAAAGAGTTCAAAAGCAAATGTGAGTCATTCTGCACTTTCATCATTCATTTAAAAATGGGTCTTTTGTGCTAAGTTCTAGATCTGTCTGTCCAATATGGTATCCATTAACCACATGTGGCTATTTCAGACAGGATGTATGTATCTAGCCTGGAGGACAGAGGAAAGCTCCACTCTAAAGATAAAATAGCCGAGCTATTTTGGAGAACTCCTTCAGTTATATCTGAAGCTATGAAGAGCTGGCAAACACGACTAATGAAGAGTGAAGATAGAAAAAAAAATATGGCACTTTGATCACATATGTACTTGTCATGCCATCATCTTGAAAGTGCCCTTTTCCATGCAGTCTGTAGGCATTTATTGAGCACCAGTTATGTGTTAGACACTCTATAAGGTGCTGGTATAGTAAGTAAAATAAGATGAGTCGGATAAGGTAAAAAGATTCAGGGATAATATTTGTATGAAATACATCTGTAAAATAAATTGTTCTAAATCATACTGCACGATCAAATGTGTTTACTGTCTTTTAACCTGAAGTGAGGGTTACAAAGTGTTAGTGTATAATTAATGTGTACATTAATGTATGTATATACACATATTATGTTTTAGTATGAAACATGCAAGTGCGTTTTAGAAAGTATCACATCAAGAAATTTACAGTTGACTAACCTGATGTGATGCCCAACCAAAATTAAGTAAAATTTGCTTTTAAATCCCTTCACTGTTTTATGGGCCCTTTTAACTGCAGGTTATATTCTGCCTGCTGTAATGTATGGTAAATCTTATTCATTACACAAAAAAGTCAGTCATTTGATTTCACTATTGATCTTTAACTCCGATGTTCCCGCATTATTATATTGGTTTGATAAAAGGTATTATTTTTACTTTGCAAGAAGATACCTAGCAGAAAAAAGATATCTGTTCTATGAAAACGCTTTTCTGTTTCAGATCAGTATTTTCACCTTAGAAAAAAAAGTGTCAGCTCCAAATCACATCTAATATGGGAGTTGGTTTGGGGCAGAATTCCTGATCACAGGCATTTTTACAAGTAGAGGAATTGACATGGGTTGTAGTTGGAAGATTTTAAGATGATGACACATTACTACTTCAGGCTATAGCTGTTGAAATCAGAGTTAAGGTGTCTGGGAGAAAACGATCTTGGGGGTTTTATCAATTAAAGTTCTAATCAGGGAACTCTGAGCCTGTGGTCAACCAGTACAAGTTACTGCCTTGTTTAAATATGTGATCAGATTTTCAGGTCTTCTTCCAAATGAAAGTAGAGTGAAAGACGGTTAAGAGTGATAATTTATTTTTTAAATGAAATCAAGGAGACCAGAGAGGAGGCTGATAATGCAGTAGTTTAGTCAAAAGATACTGACAGCTAAGGTTTTGGTGGTAATTACGGAGGTGTTGATAACTGGCAGAAATCAAGGTATTGTTGGGTGGTAGAAACAACAAGATTTGCTGTGTGTGGTGTGGATAAAAGACAGGAGTCATATTTACTCTTGGGTTTTGGGCCTCAGAAGTAAAGGAATGGTAGAACCATTTGTTGGGATTTGAAAACAAAGGAAGGAGCTGACTTGGAGGGTATGTGTGTAGAACAGGATAGGGATAAGCCACAAATTCATTTTTTGACACATTAGGTTTCATTGTTAAACGTGTATGCATGTTTTATTTAGTTAATTAGACTGTAACCTCAAAGAAGATACTCAATATTTCCTTTGAATATAAAAATAGAAGGAAATGCCACATATGACTAGGCAAATGGCCAATGCAACACAGACTGTAGCTTTTAATAGTGGCAAAGTTGAACAATCAGAATAATGTGGGAGAATTCTTCATGTCATGAACTATAAAAGAACTGAGCTCTACATGTCCCTAATGAATCCACTACCGGATATGCACATTGCTATGCACAGAGGTTGGGACTGGGGTATGCACAGAGGACACTCAAATATATGTCAATCATTGAGAAGTCTCCTCTTTAGGAAGCACCCCTGGCAGGCCAGTGAAGTGTAATTTGATGTGGCTGTTACCAGAAAGGAGAATTAACTAGAAAAAGACCTCAGATCCACAGCCCAGACTCCCAGCTGCCAAGATTTCCTAAGGAACCAATCCAAAGAGGGGGAAATCAGTGCCAAAATAAATATTAGCCAGAACCAGCTTGTTTTCTGACATGTACTTTGCCTATGTTCATTAAACAGAGATTGAATTCTAATGGGATGTCTATTCAGGATTGATCCAGGGGTTGAATCACGTCATTGCTTTATGACTGCATCAGATTTGTACCAACAAAATCCTGGTTTAAAATCTGAGCAAAGGCCAAAAAATTAAGAAGGAATTCACTTTTTTGGCTTCCAACATCCATTTTCTTTACCCTTTTCTTATCTTTGGGAGTCTTATACTTTCTACTAACTCAGACCACCCAGTGACCAAAACTTTTACTCAATGATCTGAAATATAATGCAAAATCCATAAAGTATCCTTGGTATAGTCAAATACAACCATAAAATTTTACAGAGAGTTTAAGGACTAGTCACTAGGCAAGTCAGGGGGATCACCAGGCCTGTGTATTGATCGTAATTCAGGGCTGTTTATGTCAAACCACCCTACTTCCAATAAAAGCAGACATAAAGACCTATATACATATAAGATGATTTTAAATTAACTGTATTTTTCATTTAAAACATAATTTCAGCCATTGTCTCTCAAGGAAAGGAGAAACATTGGTATTAAGAAACATACCTTGTTGTTGTTAGGTACCATCGAGTTGGTTCTGGCTCATAGCAACACTATAGGACAGAGTAGAACTGCCCCATAGGGTTTCCAAGGAGCAGCTGGTAGATTTGAACTTTTGGTTAGCAGCCAGGCTCTTAACTGTTACATCACCAGGGCTACACATCCCTAGGGTCCTTAAAGTTATATTTGATATGCTTCTACTTTCTTTTTTTTCTCCAGAATTTTGGCCATGGTTGTAGGCTGTAGGACATAGCACTTTCAGAATGTCAAGGACTGCCAACTGTGTTGGTGGCTCTAAGGGAACAAATAAGTAAAAGGAACCAGGTAGGTAACTGAGTTTGCTGAAGCTACCAGAGAGAACTCTTACTGGCATTGACTACACATTCAGATTTCCACTGTTTGACCTTCAGTTGATAAAAACACCATGATCATTTCCTCCCAGACACCGATGGCAACATCTTGACTCTGGTTTTAACAGCTAATACCAGAAACAATAACTGTGTGCCATCATTTTAAAATCTTTTAACTTCAACCCATAGCAATTCCCTTTACCTGGAAAATATTCTGGGGGCAAGAATTCTGGCTTACCCCAACTCCTGCATTAGATGTGACAAAATTAAATGTGACAAAGCTAATGGTGTCAGAGCTGGAATTTGAACCTAGCATAACATTCCTACCACAGGGCTAATTGTGGGGGTGTGTGTGTCTACAGTACATTTCAATCTGGGGAAGCTGCAGTGCAAGTACTCAATAGCCACTGGTGACTAGTGTCTATCATAATGGACAATGCAGATATAGGCGTATCTGTGAGTTCGCACACACTAAAATTAGCCATGATAATATCAAGGAAATGGAAAAAGAGATCACTGAAAATTAACTGCATTTTAACAACAGTTTTTCAATGAGTTAAAATTGTTTTTAGTTCAATATCGCTAATGATTAGGTCAGAAAACTGAGATACACACACAACAGAGATAAGAGCATAATATTAATAAAATCACAGCATTATTGACTTTAAGCTAGTCTTGGTTAGTTATGCTAGCACTCCTGCTAAGGAGCGTGTGAGGCACATAATTCATGTACCCTTCTGTAAATCATCTACTTGATCTTAACTTTCAGTCAGCTGTCTTGATGCGAAGTCCTTTTCTACTATCTTGGAGTGAAATAAAAAGTAATTATTATTACTTCCATCCTTCAGAGGGGTTATTTGGCTTGAAGCTCCTTCCGAACTCTTCACAAAGAATGCTTAGGACTCCTAGGAATGAGTTGATGTTAATTTTGATGGTGTGTTTCATCATTTAATATCATATTTAACCACAAGTAACAAGATCATAATATATTTAATACACCACTGACTCATTTTGGATCATGCCACAGTGTTTAAATCCAAAAGCTTGATTAATTGTATTACTTTGAATATTACTGGTTCTATACTCAATGTCCTTATAGTATTTTTGCCAATCTCTGTGGGACTATTGAATTTCCATCCATTCTAGGAATCCGCGTGTTCTTGAATTATCCTGGTAGCTTTGCCAATATCTGCATTGTCCATTATGATAGACACTAGCCACAAGTGGCTATTGGGCACTTGAAATGCAGCTTCCCCAGACTGAGATGCGCCCTAAATATGAAATTCACATCCAGTGTTAAAAGCTTAGAATCAAAGGAATAACACAAATTATCATATTAATGAATATTGATATTAATTGCATTTCAAAATAGTAATATTTTGGATATATTGGGTTAAATATATTATTAAATTAATTTCACTTGGTATATTTTCACTCTTTAAAGAAGATTTAAAATTACATATGTATATTTTATATTTGTATCATATATTTATACTGGATAGTGATGGCATATATGTATGTCCTCGTGTCTTATACTCAATGAAGAGGCAGTCAAGAAGGTTGCCAATCTGATATTAAATTGAGTTTCAAACTTATTTAAATACAGCAATTAAATTCAACCCTTCTCAAATAAATATTTCTGAATTATCTAAATGGTATTTCTATTTAACCATCATTTTTCTTATTTTACTCCATATTTACTCGAAATCATCATTAACAGTCTTCGGATGTGAGTCAAAGTCATTTCTTCCCTATTAGTCTAACAACTGATGGCATAGATGAAAATAAAAGCAAAGGAGGTCAGGTGGAAGGAAGAAAATAAATCTTTTGAACCGGAGCAGCACACCCACGTTCCAGTGTTCAGTTTTACTTAAAGTCGTTCTCCAACTTCTGTGAGACGATTTACTCCTAAAGCCTATTTGTTTTCTTCCTGCTATCTCTGAACAAGCCCAAACCTTCCATGTGCTTAATAAACTTCTTATCTTTTGAATACTGAAAATAAAATAAACTTAATCCTCAGGGTGGTTCAGGCAGCAGACGGGAAGCCTTTTAGATGCTTCTTAGAGATACAGGACAACCAGGTTTTCTGCCCTGTGTGATTATCAATCTTTCCCTTGCATGCATGTATGTGTAAGGGCGTCAAAGGTGCTTTTCAGTGATAAATGTCAGTGGAATCACAAAGTGAATATTAATTTCAGTATTGTCAAGGTCAGGTGTTTACCCAGGTTCATTGTTATTGGAATTTTTATTGTGGCCACTGTTAGGAAAGATATTTTATCTTGGGCTCTTTCCTCAAGTATCAAGAGAAAAAATGAGCCAAAGACCTCAACAAACATATGCACTGCTCAGGAAAAAAGCTCCTTAGCACAGTCTGATCTGTTAATTTGGGTAATTTTTTCAAGTGCTTTAGAAAAGATCAAGGTGTGGGTTTAGAGGGGCTAAGTTAGGTGGGAACAGAACAAACACACAATCACAAAATCTGGATACCAGCTGACATCCCTAAAAAGTGGCTGTCTACATAAGGAAAAAGAAAGAAGAAAGTTTCAGGAAAAATAAACATGAGGAAAAAATCTGCGATGAGGGCATTTATAGATGTAAGGTGTGAAATTATCTAGCTAGGAGCCCAAGAAATTAAATAGAAGTAAAGATGAAGAAAATATTAGGATATGACTGTACATATGGGGATAACTAACCAGCTGGGCATCATATGTAGTAAAGTACCTAAAGGCCAATGTGGATGCTAATGCTGTCATATTCAACCCTCTCCACTAAGCATAGCTTTCCCATTTGTTCATATCCCATTGCTTCATATCTCAGTGAGCAGCACCAAAAATACCCAGCTATGCAAGTCAGAAATGCGAGAGTCATTCTTTATGCTTCCATTGTCTTCACTCCCCTACTTCCAATCCATCAAGTGCTGTTGATTTTGCCTTTCTGCTTTGCCCCCACCACCCTCATTCTAATTCAATATGTTAACCTCTCTCTTCTCTACTGTGGAATATTCTCCCAACAACTGGATTTGCCCCTTTGATTTACTTTTTACATAACAGTGTGCAAAAATCTTAAACCCATCAATTATTTTCTGATTCTCAGAATAAAAGATGAAAATCCTCCACTGTTCCCAGTATGGTCCCTCCTGTAACAATCTCCTCCACTTCAGCTGGACCCTTCTCCTCCTGGCTCCTTGTGATCCAGCCACCTTAGACTGCATGTCCACAGAGGCTTCTATTATCTCCCCCAGAACTTTCCACAGTGCCTGGCATGCTGAAAAACTTAGTTAATATTTATTGAGCATTGACTTTGAGCCAGATATCCTTCATGAATCATTTAATCTTCACAGCAAACTTATGAGATAGATACTGGTTTTAACCAACCAGGTGTTGTCATTTCCAACTCATGGTGACCCTGTCTGTGTCAGAGTAGAGCTGTGCTCCATAAGATTTTCAGTGATGAATTTTTCAGAATTAGATCAGCAGGTCTTTCTTCTGAGGCACCTCTGGGTGGATGCACAACCTCAACTATTTGGTTAGCAGCAAAGTGTGTTAACTGTTTGTACTACTCCCTGGCTGGTATCAGTGTGGGCCCCATGTTTAAGAAAAAACAAATTTAAGTTTAAAGGCATTAAATAGCTTGCTTAGCATAGCCTGGGTGTGGAGTCTGGATTTGAACCTAGGGTCTCTCATTGGGAACCCTTGCTCTTTACTGCTGGCCTCTGTCAACAAAGCTTTATTAGATGGGGTCCTTTGTCATCAGGGTAGCCCATATCTCTGCCTTCTGTAAAACCTATGCTTTAAGAGAAAAAAAAAAAAAAAAACCCACTGCCCAACTGTCTTTGCAAATTATGAAAGACAACATATTTTGCCCAGATTGGTTGAAAATTATTTGATTTATTTGTAATGTGTGACAAAATAGAAAAGCAGTTTATTGATTGGCAATTCAATGCCAAGGGGAAAGAAAGGGGAGGGGGGAGAGGAAATGTGCCATCACTAATTTAGTTCACTTTGGCATTACTCTTATTATTTTTACTTGAAGACCTCCCCATGTGAAGCCTGACCCAAGCTATCTAGTATTTTTTTTTTTTCTGTTTTCAACTTGGGCATCCTGCTATCCTAGAAAGGGTAACATCAGTACTGTTACCTGTCACACTCCTTCACACCTGTGGCTCTGGATGCACAAACACCCTCTTTCACAACTGAAGTATGTGTGTTTTCTGTGCACTAATAAGCTCCTTGAGACTTTCTACCATAATAAAAAATCACACAGTACTGGAGACAACACTGTATGCTAAACACATACAAAGTAAGATTAGATATTAAATAAGAGTACTGTTATGTAAAGCTTTCAATCATAATGGTGAAAAATCAGACTCAAGCAATTCATTATTTTCTTATATGGGGGGAGTCTTAAAAAGAAAAAAAAGTTGGTGTGATTAGGCTCCCCTGACACACACCCTTCACTAATACGGACGCTTGGGCACATTTGGCTGCAACCTTGGTTTTGTTTTAAACTGTACCTTTTAATTTTTTTTTTTTTTAGATCATGAAAAAGTTACCTCTGAGAACATTACTTAGAAATCTCTATTTAGTGGTTTGAGACCTAATCATTCATTTAGGAAGGATTTCCACTTCACTTTGCCTTTCTAGGCATTGCCAATGTTTTCCAAATGGAAACTCAAAATGTCTCCATACTTACCCGAGATCATTACCACATAATTGTGTTACTGAAAAACCTGAGCTACCCTACTGAACAGATCTGATCTTGTGATTGATCGATGTAATCCCTTTTATTATCAAACTGCTCCCAGTTCTAGGTTGAATCGCAAGACTACTACTTTCAAGACTAGTTTCTTTAGAGAATATTATTAACATTTTTAATTCTAAGTTATCCAAAAACCATCATTTAATATGTTAGGCCATATGTGTGTATATATAAGTAATATGTGTGTGTGTGTGTGTGTGTGTTACAAATATTGTGAGTTAGCAGATAGTAACTATTAAAACCAGAAGCGAAATGAACAGGTTATATCTATTTCCTCCAACCACATCTTGTCAGACTCTTGCGGTTTCGTAATAGAAACATACCCCACAGTTTGTACTTCTTCCTTGCCAAATTGCTGTCATATCTGCTAACTATGTATAGTTCAGTCAAGGAAAGGTTTCATTATGTTAATAATTACATTGCCTGCCGGCTTTTTGATATTACATTCCCTGTACAGAATAGAAACAGATTTCATAGAAATATCATTAGAGCAGTTAACTACAGGAGGAAAAAAAAATCAGAAAGGCAATCAAAGCATGCACTTTATTATTAATAAATGGGAGTAGTTTTAGAAATGGCTTGGATTTGAAACACATTCAGTGAGGAGATCATCACCAATGGAAGCCTCTGCTTAGGGAAGAGCACTCCATGGTCTAAATCCGTTCAGATCACTGTGGATAATTACATAGACCCCCTTCTAGCCATTTTTAAAAATAGGCTAAAGAATCACTTTTAAATTAGCAAATGAACAAAGAGGTAGAATCCTGGCCACATGTCTGGCCTGAATTGAGGACGTGTGAATTACAGGTCATTATGTGGAATGACAACACACGATGTGATTTTTTTTTTTTTTTCCCAAATACACTGTTAATTTAGTTTTTTTAAAAAAAAGATTTGGTGACTGTTAAATTGATGATTTAGGAACAGTGGAACTCATTGTATTACAGAGTCATTTTGAAAAGACTTTAAATATTCAAATGTTCAACCACATATTCTCTGACACTAACATTTGTCTTCATTTTGGACTTCCAGCTGAGAAACATCAGTATAATGGCTAAGAGATATCAGCCTCCTTCAGTATTATGAGGGAAATGGCATGTCTCAATCCTTCCACAGATTTTTCCATGAAAGCCTCTATTCACATTCTTATTTGGAAGGGCTTATTTAAATGCACAATATTTTTTAAAACCTGGCATTTGATCATAATTTATATTTTAGTCTGACCAATTATTTACAGTAGAGAAAAGTCAGGAAAGAAAGCAGAGAGATAGATATTTAGATAGAAACAGATCAGAAGAATGGAAATAAAAAGAAAAAAAGATATTAATTCATATATGAAATGTAACTTTGGTCATCAGAAGCCCTAACATCTTGTAAAGCCTAAAATATTTGATGAATTAAAACAGATGAATTCAAATGCCTTTTGGAATACCCATGCTTTGGAAAATGAAATAGAAAAGTCTATTTCATATACGTTTCAGCTTTTGAAACACTAGTGTTTGGTTAAAAATCGAAAGAGTCTCTTTTAATGGAAATTATTGACATGTTTCTCATCATGAAGTAATTAACAATTACTATAAAGGACCTGAGGATAAAGAATCACTGATTGTCAGAGCCAAAAGAAACCTGCGATAGTATCCCCACTGGGGGCTACCATTTGGGGGTCATAAACCCTAATGATATAAACTGTGGACCCTAGACCTAAAAAAAATGTGTATATTACATTCTTGACAATGTGCACACACATTGGGAGTTTTCATGGACTCCTTGATGCCAATCACAGGTCTGTGTCACAGAGAGGAACAAGAAGCCTTTCTTCCTGACTCTCTCACTCTCTTTTACAATTAATCAATTGCAGCTCATTAAAATGTGATTCAAGGAGCCCTGGTTAAGTGCTAGGCTGCTAACCACCAATGGTTGGTGGTTGGAATCCATCCCACAGCTCTGAAGGAAAAAAATCTGGCAATCTGCTTCCGTAAAGCTTACAGCTAAGAAAACCCTATGGGGCAGTTCCATTTTGTCACAGTGGGTTGCTATGAGTCGGAATCAACTTGACAGCACTCAACAACAACAAACTGTGATTCACTTTTTCTTTCTCTCTGTCTCTTTCCCCCTCTCTCACACGTACACATACACCAAAAACACACACATACTGTCTTCAGTGTGATTAAATGTGACCAGTCATGCTTTATTAAAAATTCAGCTAACTTTTATGTCTTTTTTGAGGGTTATTATGCAATAAAAATCTCATTAGAAGGGTCTCTGCTATACTATAAAGTCATATATACAGTAGTCAGAAATAACTCTTCCCACTGCAAATACTGACATGTAACACTGACATGTAATATAGCTCATTTACTCCAACATGAGTATGTAATTTGTTCTGAGGTACAGGTGTTGCAGTGAGTTTCTACTGTGATACGGTATTGAAATTTTAAAAGGTGGTTGGTTAGGCTGACATTGATTGATGAGTTGCATGCATAGATTATGCATCTGTTCTGAAATCTTTCCACTCTTTGAAGAAATAGGTAACTTGGATAGAGATGGAGAAAAATTAGATGCAGTTGGCTGCAAAATTATTGTCCAACTGAGGGGATCAGTGGGGATTATCAAAGACATCTTGGAAATGATGAGCAGTTAAACCCATTAAGTTTCTTGAATGACATACTAAAATGTAATGAAATGGAAGGCTGAAGGCATTAACTGTATTGATTTCACACGTAATTCCCACCGTTGAACATTTTTGAGTCTCCTTTTTTCTCTCTTTCATATGCATATAAAGCACCACTATATAAATACATAAAAGTTACATTTAAATATACTTTATAGATGTGGATTTGAATTGATATTCACATGTGTGTATGCATACATACACATATCTTCCTAATTTTCATAAAATGAAATATCTACAGACAGAATTCAAAGGGAAATGATTAGAGAATTCATGAATTGACATTTATAGCTCCATTATAAGGAAGAATGAGCACTTGATAGCTTAAGTGAAACACGAAGTCTTGATACTAGTCAGGAATTTTGGAAAGAGTATGCTCACGTGCAGGCAGTATTTTGTTCTCAATCAGGGAGTTGGTATTTTATGAATTAATTATATGTATGATTTGATAGTAATCTTTTAATGTTCATATTTGCTGGAATCAACATAGGATTGTGGTATTTTTATTTGAACAAATGAGGATACGAAGAAAATCTACCAATACAATCAAATCATAAAATAAATTGTATTTTAAATTAAATGTATTAAAGTAGGGAATAATTTAGGACTTTTAAAATGGTAATTAGTTGTCAGAAAAGGGAAATTGGAACTTGAAACCAACATAAAAATAGTATTTTCATTTGGCTAGAAATTGGTGAAAACACATACTGTTATTAGTGAATCCTTGAACTAGAGGTTCTGAGTGATCCTTTCCAATCCTACAGACTGTTATCTCTGCCTGAAATTCTTCTGAAAAGCCAAAACATGTTTTTCCCTGATAGTGTCTCATGGCTATTGTCATTGTTGTTAGTTGCCATTGAGTTGGTGCTGACTCTTGATGACCCCATACACAAAAGAGTGAAATGATCTCTGGTCCTGAGGCATCCTCACAGTCACCACTATGCTAGTGTTGATTGTTGTGGCCATTGTGGATTTTAAGTGCCTTCCAACCTAGGAGGCTTTCAGCACAACATTGGACAATACTCTGTAGTGATCCGTAGGATTTTCAGTGGCTTATTTTCAGAAGTAGATCTCTAGTTCTTTCTTCCTAATCTGTCTTGGTCTGTAAGCTCTACTGAAGCCTGTCCACCATGGGTGACCCTACTGGTATTTGGAATGCCGGTGGCATAGCTTCTAGTGTCACAGCAACTTGCAAGCTACCACAGTACAACAAACTGACAGACAAGGGCCATTAGGGAGACAGAGGATTGACACTGGTGAACAGGACTGGGGTTGGCACTACCAGTGTAAAGCAAATCCAAGTTATGAGCTTTACTTCCTGGTCTTCTCTCATCGATAATAGTTACCAAAATACCAAACCAAATCCATTGCTGTCGAGTCGATTCCGACTCATAGCGACCCTATAAGACAGAGTAGAACTGCCCCATAGAGTTTCCAAGGAAGGCCTGGTGGATTCAAACTTCTGACCTTTTAGTGAGCAGCCATAGCACTTAAGCACTACGCCACGAGGGTTTCCTCAATAACAGTTAGCGCTACGTATAAAGAAATTAAAAGGAGGGTAAAATGCACACAGGCTCACATGCATACAATACCTACAGACACATATACCAACTTGAGCAGCTCTATGAGTTGTGTTAGGAAAAATACCATTTTCTGATCACTTGTAGTAACAACACTCCATCAACAAAATCAAATGAATTAGGCTACATATTGTAACGCTTGTAATTTACTGTACTATTTGGTAACTGTATATAAGTCTTTCATGTCACATACATATTGAATAACTTTTATATACCAAAAATCGTACATATCCCTGTGCAAAAGGCATTATTTTGTTGTTCTGAAAACATTGGATGTGATCTGACCATATTCCGCCTTCTCAGAGCCAGGACACTAGCAGCAACGGCTGGGCTCAGCAGGGGAAGGGTGTGGCCTGATGTGTAGACTTTTGACTCCTGGGGCTGCCTTGAGTTCTAGTCTATTTTTCCCACATCCTTGATGGGAGTGGCTGGGCTATTGACATAGCTGATTCCCACACAGTTTCCAAGCCTGAATGATCCCCAAAGAGGCATATCCACCCCGCCCTGCTTCGCTCTTGACAGGCAGGCTGTGAACAGCTCCCATGCATGTCCCCTGACTCGCTAGGTGACTCGCTTACCTTGCTCTTCCTCTTTCTTATGTAGCTCCCTCCGAGTGCATGGGTCATTTATGGGCTTCCTTCTATGCCATGCTTGGGGCTTCAGGAAATCCTGAGAGCAACGTGACACTCTGCATAGCCCTGCGTATTCTGCACAGTGGCCACCTACTGTGAATGTAATGGGTCAAATGAGGTGCAAGTTGATTTTTTTCTCTTTTGCCCTCAAAAATTTAAGTCAATTGGATTTCTGTTTCCCATCACCCTGTTGTATGCTAAAGGGACAGATGAGCAGAAACTTCCCTAAAACTGCCTATACTTCCCCTCTTTCAGACACCCACCTGCCTCCCAGTCCTCCGGGAGTAGTTCTCCCTTGGGAAACCCCAGCTTTGGCTCTTCCACCATTCATGAATGTGTCACATCTCGCAGCAGGAGCGATGCTCTTTGAATTTGGTTATTTTTAATCTGACCTTGTGCTCTCAGGTTTGAGCCATGTTCACAGCAAGCAATGCCTTTTCAGTTTAGCCACCAGAGACCAAGAAGGGATGCATCCCATTAATACTTCACACATCACTGGGTTGCATGTATTTGCACCATTAACTAGCAGAATCCTGGCTACCTCACCTTCAACATATATCTTAAGCAGCTCACTCCATCTCAATACCCTATCTTCTTTCCCTGTCTTCCTTCCTTAGAAAATAATGGATTCCAAATAAAAAATGCCCACTGTTTAAATGTTTGCATTGTCTTTGTGAATGTAATTATCTTCGTGTCAGTAATCATAAAACCCAAAACCAAACCCAGTGCTGTCAAGTCGATTCTGACTCATAGCGACCCTGTAGGACATAGTAGAACTGCCACATAGAGTTTCCAAGGAGCGCCTGGCGGATTTGAACTGCTCACCCTTTGGTTAGCAGCCGTAGCACTTAACCACTACGACACCAGCGTTCATAAAAAAAAATACATACAAATTATTTCTTTAATTGTGTTTTTTATTACTGTTCTTGAAAATACTGTACTGTCAGTCCAGCTAAACAACACCAATAGGCAGGTATTTATTTTTGTATTTTTCCTCCAAAACAACTCCTTCATTATAATGCCATTCTAAATCTGTCACTGAAAACTTGACTTAAGACAAGACTCTCAATTGTTCAGTATTTTTTCCTAATGTCCCCTTTGTGGAACAGGAATTTCTTCATAGAAAAATGAACTATTCTTGATAGATTACCCAGGTGGTTTGCTCTCAGTGTCTACTGTCAAAATACAACTGTTTGGGAGCGACGATTCTCAAAGTAGAAGAAAGAACAGACGAAAGAGGAATGGGGAATAAGCAAGGGAGAGTCCTGTAGAGATTGACTTGCGTCCCCCCAAAAATATGTGTCAACTCGGTTAGGCCATGATTCTCAGTATTGTGTGGTTGTCCTCCACTTTGTGATTGTAATTTTACATTGAGGGGATTAGGGTGGGATTGTAACACCACCCTTACACAGGTCACCTCCCTGATCCAAGGTAACGGGAGTTTCCCTGGGCTGTGGCCTGCACCACCTTTTATCTCTCAAGAGATAAAAGGGAAGGGAAGCAAGCAGAGAGTTGGGACCTCATACCACCAAGAAAGCAGCACCAGGAGCAGAGCGTGTCCTTTGGACACAGGGTCCCTGTGCCTGAGAAGGTCTTTGACCAGGGGAAGATTGAGGACAAGGACCTTACTCCAGAACCAACAGAGAGAAAGCCTTCCCCTGAGCCAATGCCCTGAATTTGGACTTGTAACCTATTAGGCTGTAAGAAAATAAATTTCTCTTTGTTAAAGCCATCCACTTGTGGTATTTCTGTTATGGCAGCACTAGATAACTAAGACAGAAGACATCACTGTGGAGTCATGAAAAATACGCATATGTGTGTTATACGTACATATACGTGCATATGCTTCTTAGTTCTGTTAGCTCAAAGGACCTAGAAGCAGAGATACTCAAGTAGCAATGAACACAACTAGCACCCAAATCTGACCTCTAATGAGATTCCTTTGAGAAATGTCTGGTTCCAGAGTTAGGCAGGATCAAGATGACCCTGGAATACTTTATTATGTCGGAAAGAAAGAAAGTGCTATAAAAATGACAGGGTATGTTACAAGAACAGAGCAACCAACTTGAAGAAGGTGTCAAAGGCCAATTCTGGGACAATTTGAGCACTAAAATAAGTAAGGACAGTAATGAATTACAGACCATAAAAATTGGGGACCCATGTGTCCATACAGATAAATAGAGAAATGAGCTCTTACAGTAGACTAGGAATGCCAACCAATAAATGTGGAAGAAGTGCTGGCATACACGTAGAGAAAGAGAGCAGGAGACAGACAGAGACACAGAGAAACAGGAAGAAACAAACAATGAAATACATGGAACAAAGTGTTAACAATGGGTAAATCTGGATAAGGGGTATATGAATATGAACTATTCTTATTTTTTTTCTGTAGTTTTAAAATTATATCTAAGTAAAAAGTTTCTTTTTTTTCCCCTTAAAAACATACAAAAAACACTTGTTAAGGTGAAAAAATATAATTGTCAAGAGCCGGACTTCTCAAGATTTGGGGGTTTATGGGAAACTATGTGTAGGTGACATAAAATATATTTCCGACATGAAAACATTTTTTTCCAAATGAATGCGTTAGTGCTGATGCCTTAAGGAGGCTACGTTCCATGGAACGAATTCTGAAAAATGATCCAGAGGTGTGCCACTGGTTTCAATGGTGATCTAAGATGTGTTGTACCATTCAGATATCACATCAGCCAGTTGTTCATATGCTGTTTTTGCTATGGAAGTTCAAATTGACAGAATTGTGTTAGGGGCCTAGAATGTATTTCTGTCCAAATGTAGATGATATCCAAGGCTGGGGAAAACACACAGCATTCGTAACTTAAGATTGTAGTTACACTTGCATTGGTTAGACTATTTATTTTCGGTAACAACAGCTAGCATGAGTATTACATTTACAAAATATATATTTATCATAGCTTTTTTATGCACAAAATCAAAATCTCCGAATACTGAAAACTGAAGGTTTTTCCTAATTCATTTGGCAGCCAATCCTAACCTGACCTTAGGGAAGGAAGGCTATTTGTGTTCATGTTAGTTACCGTCAAGTAGGCTCCAACTCATGGTGACCTTATGTATAACAGATGGAAACATCTGGTCCTATGCCATCTTTAATGACCATTGCTATGTTTGAGTCCGTTATTTTGGCTATTGTGTATTTTGAGTGTCTTGCATATAGGGAGCTCATCTTCCAGCACTGTACTGGACAGTATTCTCTTGTGAGCCTTAAGGTTTTCACTGGTCAATTTTTGGAAGTAGATTGCCAAGCCTTTCTTCCTGTTCTCTCTTAGTCTGGAAGTTCCACTGAAACCTGTTCACCATGGGTGACCCTGCTGCTATTTGAAGTTCTGGTGGCATACCATCTAGCATCACAGCAACACAGGTCACCACAATACAACAAACTGACACATGAGTGGTGAAGACTATTTATAGTCTTTAATAATCACTTGATGTGAATATTTATATGTTTTGCTGCAAACATGTGATTGCATTTGATAACCAGATGCTATGGCTGGTCCCACTAAGGTGTTAACAGAAAACAGTGCCTATGCACCACGTTACCTTTCTATCATCTGAAAATTTCTGAGTCTTGAAACCCATCTGGCCACAGGTATTTTTGTTAAGCAATTGTGGAGCTATGTTAACAAATTTCATTAGCAAGAAAGCTACTTATCCTTGATGAAGTAAAGAAATAGTTATGAAAGAAAATGGAATACTAGAAAATGAAATTGAAAAAGAAATCTCGAACTTCATTTAAAGGACCTAGGATTGGGCAAGATTTTGAAATGCTGACTTAAGTAAAGCCAATGTAGTAAATTACTCAGATCTATGCTGCCTGGGTTTTTTTTTTTTTTTTTGGTATCCTGCCTATTTGAATTATAAATAGAACCATAATATACAAGTGTTCTAATTGTATATTTTCATTTCTTTCTGCAGTTATTAGCAATACACAGGCAAAGGCATACTGGTGTAGTGGAAAATTTTCCAGACTAAGAATTTAGATTAAGAATTCCATTCTTTCTCTGCCATTATTTTAGTCACTTAAACTCTCTGGCCAATTTTCTCAGCCGTAAAATGAAATAAGTAATTTAGATTGATAGATGATCTCTTCTGAATTTTAAAATGAAATAAATCCTAATATTCTCTGGTATTTCATATTCATATTCCATGTGGTTCTAAAAAAAATAATAGTAGATGCTGCTATATGTACTTTCCCAGAACTCTAAAAGGTGTCATTTTTGTTTGTTTGAGAAAGGGACCCGACTCACACTAATCAATTTCTTTTTATTACAGTGCAAGTTCCAGGGCCAGTAGAAAACCTGCAAGCTGTATCTACCTCACCTACCTCAATTCTTATTACCTGGGAACCCCCTGCCTATGCAAATGGCCCAGTCCAAGGTTACAGATTGTTCTGTACTGAGGCATCTACGGGAAAAGAACAGGTAGGAAAGAGACTGGGCCATACTGCTTACTGCAGGTGGATGGCTCATGGGCTAAGAAACAGCAGAAGACCTGCAAGTGCTTGATTCAGTCCAGTGTTCAGCAGAATAACTGGATCGTTGATTAGTTTTAAAAACACTTGTTATTGAAAACGTTAAGTAATTTAATTGATTTCTGCTGTCGAGAGAGGCAAATGGGCAATGAGATGAAGTCAAAATAAAGGTCATCGATGTTCTGTTTAAGAATGCAGTGCCCTGGGCCAGCATATCCACATTTGCATTAACTGGCCTGGAACCAGAAGGCATTGGCATTTTAAGTCTTTATCCTAAAGGATTATTTCCCTTGTACTTTAGTGGCCTTACTTTAGTGCCTCAACCAGACCGTTTTTCTCATTCTGATACATTTTATTTTACTCCTGTCCTCTCCCAGCCATCCCACCAGTTGCCTTGGAGTTGAGTCTGACTCATGGCGACCCCATGTGTGTCCGAGTAGAACTGGGTTCCCTTGCACTTTCAATGGCTGTGATCTTTTGGAAGTACATTACACCAGGTCTTCCTTCTCAGCCACAGCTGGATGGACTTGAACTTCCAACTTTGGGTTAGCAGCTGAGCACATTAACTGTTTGCACCATCCAAGGACTTCACTGCCAGGCTATCATTTATCACTTTTCATTGTTTTGAGCTTACCTTCCTGTAAAAGCCTGCCCTCCTCCCACTTACCCATTGCCTCTAATCTGCAGTTAATTCAGACACCTGGAAGTGGGTGAATTAGAATTTCAGGTAAAGTCAGAGTGAAGGAGTCTTTAGTGAGGCACATGAAACTCAGCAGTTCTCTTTTGTGACATGTATTCAAAAAAAAAAAAAAAAACCCCAGTGTCCTCGAGTCCACTCCCACTCATAGCGACCCTATAGGGCAGAGTAGAACTGCCCCCTAGAGTTTCCAAGGATTCGAAGTGCCGACCCTTTGGTTAGCAGCCGTGGCACTTAACCACTACACCACCAGGGTTTCCGTGGCATGTGTGGGACTGTTGAAATGTCTTACTTCCAGATTCTCAACTTTGTGTAGGTAAAAATAAATAGGCGGGTGCATAATTCATTTGGAAAGACAGAGAGGTGACCTCGGGATACCTGGGTTATTATTCTGTGTTGTGAAGGCTGGCAAACAGCGTAATATACGTGATTCCACGGAATCTGAACGATCTGGGTTTTTTATTTTAAAATGTGTTTTGCAACAGATTCAATCAGACATAATTCAAGTCCCAACTTACGTCATAAAATTAGCGTTACTAAGAGCTTCTCTTATAAAATCTTTTTTTTTTTTTTTTTTTGCTGTCCCCATGCTATTTTAGCTTTTATTTTTCACCATTCCACTCTATCCACTTTTTAAATATATTTTAGTTTTTCAATAATGCTTTTTTACCCAATGCTTTAAATAAATTCAAAAATGGAATCAGTCGAGATGGAGGTGTGTGGATCACCGTGCAGGGCCAAATAACGGGTCTTCTGGAGTGAATTGGCTATGATTTCCTCGGCGACCTTCACCTCTAGTACCTTATTTTCTGCAGCTCGGAAGTGGTGAAAACAGTCCCGACCTACCTCCCAGCATTTTGGGAGATAAAAATTGTGGCAAAGTATCTGTCAGTTTCAAAAGCCATGGAGATATTTCATCAGGGGAAGGAAGAAAGCTATTGTTTCTTGGTAAATTACCGCATTTGGGCTACAGGAGCAATTGTTCCTGTGGACTTTACAAGCTGCTCTCTACCTGACGGGTTTCTTGTGTGGGCGGAATAACCCACACTGTTCAGTGAATCGGGTAGTGTTAAACAAATTGGAACTTAATGACTGTAAAAATAGCATGGTGCTGTTTTAACAAGGAGTCTGTAGAGGATTTGGGGCTTTAGTGGGGGAGTCTCTGTCACGGGTTAGGTTTTACAGCAACTCATTGTAAGGCAAGGGTATAGTTTTGTCAGTTAGAGTCTAATATCCCATCTGCTGATTGAACGGAATGACTGCCATTTCTGCTTTAATATACCTCCTTAATAACAGTTTGGGCTTTTTATGTCTCCAGAATATAGAGGTTGATGGACTCTCTTATAAACTGGAAGGCCTGAAAAAATTCACGGAATATAATCTTCGATTCCTAGCTTACAATCGCTATGGGCCAGGAGTATCTACTGATGACATAACAGTGGTTACACTCTCTGATGGTAAGTTAATGACAGTGAAACTTCATTTAAATATTTGTTATAATGAAAAAGAATATTGCATATACGTCGACATTCCATTTTCAAGGCTCTGGGACTGAAATTTTCTGGAAGATCTATTAGCATAAAACAGAAACTGGGCTAATTCACTCACATTACTGCATTCAAATTTAAACTTTCTTTCAAGGTATATAATCTGAGTCAAGGGTGTCCTAATTGGAGCTCCTCAAAGCATGAGTACTACCTAAGAGCTCAAATTAAATTGTTTATGTGTTCATTTTTAAAAATACACTAAAAAAAACCCCAAAACACACACACACATTTATGCAGATCTGAGGACAAATTTGTAACCCCTTCTAATGGGTTGAGACTATTAACATTATGAACTCACAGTTCACCTGTATATATATTTTAATTTAAAATATACCATGAAGAATTCGGCACTAGAAATATTAAAACTGAGATATGAAAATGTATACCTTCAGTTGCTCATTGCCAAAGAAATGAAAGATTAGACATGTTTTCTTAAATGCCATAAAAGAGAAAGAACTCGGAGTGAAGATGTTGGATTTAACAAAGGGGAAATTAGAGCTAAGGAATGGGCGATAATGAAATGTTGGGAAATTTAATAAAAAGCGAAAATAAAATATGATAGAATCTATTACGTGGGCACAATGAGAACTCAGGCAGGTACAGAAATGCAGATATAGCCCCCAAGAATATTGAAAAGGCAACAAGCTATCTTTTTTCAGTAGTAGTTCTGATATTGGTCTGTGTACTTCTATAAATTATTGATCATTCGAATTTTTTTTTAAAAAATTACTTTTAGCTTTGATCCCTGGCTGATCCATTATTCTTTAATCTGGGAATATATGGGTGGATATTTCATACAATTATCAATGGGACAAAGAAGAAGGTGCATATTATTAAACCCAGCAAAAAGAAGACATGAAAGTAATGCTCATTTGCAGTTTCAACTTAGGAAAAAATGTGTTTAATACGTGACACCACTTCAGTATCTTTTTTAGTGCAATTTTTGTGCCCATCCATCCAATTCTGTTACTGAAGACAGAACAGAATATTTATTGGCAGAATGAATTAATTCACAACTTATAATTAAAAAAATAAAAGCAAAACAAATGAAAATGAATACTTTACATAATTTATGTAGATTTGATTCACACTCTGAACTGTAATACTGTGGCCCCATTCTCCACTTCAGTTTTAAATGTCATAAGTGAGAAAGACAGATTATTACTCATTAGTCCAAGAATTATCCTTTGAAAGTGTAGCAATGTTCAGGATTTAGAAAATGCCTGTCACTATATAAAAGGATTTCATGACTGTAACCCCAATAAACATTGCTATGCAATGTGATCAGACACCTTTGATAGGAGAAAGGAGGGACTTTTCATAGCCACTTCATTGTAGGTACCCTGACCTCACCCGCATCTGTCTTCACCGTCAGCTCATCTCTTTTAATTCTCAACAAAATAACCCCCATAATCTTGACTTCTAGTCCTTTATTATCCATGCCCCTTCTCTCTTCCAGCCCTCATTCACGAAGCCTTCTTCTCCTTAGACTTTTTGGATGTTAAAAGGAGAATATTATAAAAATTAAATATGCTAATCCATGTAAGCACCTAAAAAAATGCGTAGCATATATATTTATATGGAAACCCGGATGGTGCAGAGCTACATCTGCTCACCAAAGGGTCAGCAGTTCAAATCCACCACATACTCCTTGGAAACTCTCTGCGGGCAGTTCTACTCTGTCCTATAGAGTCACTATGAGTTGGAATCAATTCAACGGCAATGGGTTTGTTTTTTTGGTTTATGCCAATATGCACATCTCTTTTTCTCATTACACTTTTTATTGTTGTTGTTAGTTGCCATCAACTAGGCTCCAACCAATGGCAACTCTATGTATAACAGAACAAAATAAGACCTTGTACCCAGTCCTGTGCCATCTTCATTCTTGTTGGTATGTTCGAGTCCACTGTTGTGGCTAAATTGTCAGTCCATTTCATTCAGGATTTCCCTCGTTTTCACTGACCCTCTGCTTTACCAAAGAGCATATCCTTTTCTAGCAATTGGTCACAAGCTCCTTAATATAAGGGATGATGTTATCTTCATCTTTGTATTCCTCCCAACTCAGTAAATATTTATTGAATTAATCAGACAGTTCAGCCAAAACTGTAAAAATGTTTGTACGTATAGTATCTTTAGGTCCATTTGCCACATCTGTGAAACTAATTTAATATATGACTGTAACTCAATGGATCTGTGTTGTAGAGAACATCAGATTTCTTATCATGTCAGAGTAATTCTTATCATAAAAATTTATGTTGGGGTCAAAGGAATATTGAATAAAAATGAAATGCAAATACATTTTTTTCAGACTTAATTATTCCAATGGCTTCTTTCTCCCTGTTGTTAAGATGCTTATATTTTTACCCAGATGACCTATCATCTCTAATTTAGCTGTGCTTAGTTGTTTTTCTGGGTAGAAACATTGTGTTTTATTCATTTCTTTTACCCGGTATACCATTGGTCTATAGAGGCCCACTTCAAACCGTTGGGAATTTACAGTATAAGATCTAAGAAGTCTGATATTTAGTATATAATTTAACTAGTTTTCTAGTTTGTCCCAAAATACTATCTCTTGAACTGATTAGCGTGTAGGTCAGGGATTGTGTTTGCAGCTTTTATAAATGAATTAATAATCATGAATATCCGTTCCATGTTGCCTTGTGCCCAAAAACAGTGGGACCCAAGTTTCACAGGCAAACATATCTATGGGAATGTGCTTCTTAGTATTATCACTAATATTTATTCAGTACTTACTAGTACAACCCTGCTCTAAACACTTGGCATTATTAATCTTTTATCCTCATAGCACTTTATTTTCCCCATTTTACAGATGACACAACTGAGTTAGAAAGAAATCACAAAAAGTCGTAAGCAGCAGAGCTAGTTCACATAAGCTAGTAAATAAAGAGGTAGGATTCAATGTGAAAACATATTGAGTTTCTCTTATTCTATGATAAATGCCCTCTGTTAGTTCCATAAGGAAAAAGCTTATAAGTAATTATATATTAATTATTTTGATGCACAAATTGTGTATACATGACAGCACACATTTGCTAAGGGGAGGAATTCAGGTGCCTGTATGTACAGGGATTCATTAACAAATATACGAGGAACTTGATCTCTCAGACAGAATGCCTCATTACCATGTGTTTCAAATCAGCATGTTCCACCATATTGAGGGGAGTTTCCAGACCAAACACCTCTGATTGGCTTTAATGAACCTATTGTAAATGATAAATTACTTAACATTTTGAAGAGAAAAGCAATGAACTACATCCTTCCCCTCTGCCTCTTGAGACAATGAGACATCTTGGAATGACAAATATAGAAAAGCCAAGATAGATATGGATTCCCCTGCCTTCCACCAAACATCTAGTCCTCTTTGTTTTATTTATTTTCCTCTAAATAATGTAGAAAAATTCTCTGCTTTTCCTTCCTGACAATGCATAAGATGAGAAGAGCCAGTATGCTATCAATAGAAGGAAAGAAAAATTTGTATTATAAATAGATATAAAAATATATAAACACTTCAATATAAGGATCTTTAGAGTTTTATAATATTGGCTTTTGATTCCTAATACAGAAAATAATCCTCAGGCTTCAAAAATTGTGGTAGTAACAAAAAGAAGACCATTTACATGTATTCTGTATCTCAGTGTAATCTTGACTTTCTGGAAATGAGAAGTTAAACACCATTTATAAATTTAAATTACAGTGACTTTGAGGATTACATATCACCTAGCATTGTACCTAGAATAAAACATTATAAATCTAAGGTACCTTCTTTTTTCCTTCAAAATTCAATCACCTATCATAAATTGAGTTACTGTTATGGAAATTTTGTTTTGATATTATTTAGTTGGCTAAAAAGTGGGTGTGATATAGTTATCAAGATATGATATGGCATGTAAGTATTACAATAGCATGTAAAGTATAAACTAGAAAGATTTTTCCATGTTTAAGGATTTATTATCTTAATCAAGGCATCATTTCCAAACCTTGTTTTTAAAAAGGGTTTTTTTTTTTTCAAAAAAAGTTTTGAAATTGTATGATCTACAGCATAAGATTAGAAACCATTATTTTCGGTGTGTGTCTATTTTAATTTTCAGTGCTTTACAGAATATTATGAATATGACCCATGTCAAATTTTGCCTTGGTTATCAGTTAATTTAGAACTTCTGATCACATATATTGTGGTTATTTCCAGTCAATCTCTTTCCTCTTTCAAAGAAAGGGAATTTATAGATTATTTTATTAAAGACTCTGCTGCCTTCCCTTTCCTAGAGACTGGACTAAGACATCTAAGGGTCTGTGAAAAGGTAGTTTAGGAAGACTCATTTAATAACATAGCATTTGTAGACCTGAGAAGATAGGAAAGACTGCCAAATGTAGGAGAACCCTTCTGATTCATTTTAGCTCTAGAGAAAATAGATGTAAATAATAGTAGCATGAATATGGAGTATGAAATAGAAAAGAATGAAAATTTTTGTAGATGGGTTTGGGAAACTGATACATGTTAACAAAATCATTCTTTAAGAACATGACTAAAAAGGATATCCAAATACCAGCAACCATGTGAAAAGATGTTCAACACGACTAGTCATCGGGGAAAACAGATTAAAACCATATTGAGGTTCCATTTATACTACTAAATAAATAAAATTTGAAAATACCAAAAGCTGGGCAAAGTATGGTACCCAGAATGTTCCTACATTGTTAATGGGAATGTAAATTGGTACAGCCACTTTGGAAAACTGCCCAGATGTATAGTGAAGAGAAATGAGTGCAGTTGTTCACCAAAGATATGCAAAAGTATGTTCTTAGCAGCTTTATTCACATAGCCTCAAGGTAGAAGTGATCCAAATGCCATTCAACAGTACAATGGATAAATGTAGCGTATTATAGTAGAAAGCTCAAGAACAAGCTAAACTAATCTAGGGTGTTAGAGAAGTTAGAATAGTGGTTATTTTGGGTACTAACTAGGAAGAGACACAAGCGAGCTTTCCAGAATATCAAAAATGTTCTATATTTTGATTTAATTGGAAGTGAAATGGGAACACACACACACACACACACACACACACACCCCTTCATCAAGTTACGTCTTTAAGATTTGGGCACTTCTTTATTTTTTTTTATACATATGTTATACTTCAATTGCAATAAAAAATAACTTGTGACCAAAACTCTGAATATGAAAGAGTTTTTATTATGACTTATAATCTCTGTATTCATTCAGTCAGTCAGTCAACAAATATATACTGAATCTGTACCATGTGCCAGATACTCTCCTTGATATTGAGACTATAGCGCCTAACAAGGCAAAAATCCCTGTCCTCACGGAGATTGCATTTTGAATTTAATAAGAAAATCATAACATGAACTAAAAAATTAAATACTAGTCTATTTCCTAACTAACAAAATTTTTAAAACAAGACTGTTGATGTAATTTATGAAAAGAAAACATCAGATGACCATTTGACCAAAGCTACAATAGCTACAACCATTATCAAGCACTAAAACAAGAAATAAGTCGGAATCGACTCGATGGCACTGGGTTTTACTGGGTAAAACAAGAAGTTCAACATCAAAACAAAATAAATGATTGTCATTCTAATCATGCCCAGAAAGATCCAAAAACAAACCAAACCCATTGCCGTCGAGTCGATTCTGACTCATAGTGACCTACTGGACAGAGAAGAACTGTCCCACAGGGTTTCCCAGGAGCAGCTAGTGGATTCCAACTGCCAACCTTTTACTTAACAGCCACAGAAAGGCCCAGGAGCTAATATTTAAGTAAGTATTAATTTATTCATTCAGTCAGTAAATACTAATTGACTATCAGTTTGGAGAATATAAAAATGAGCCAGACATACACTATACCTTCATGGTAACTATTTTTCAGAAGGTAAAATCAGAGTAGGGCATAGATAAATACAGGGTAAATATAAGTATCCTAGGAAAATAAGCATATGGTCTAAGTTCAAGGAAAAGAAGGGAAAAAAATGAAAAAAAAAAAATGGCCCTTAAATTCTTGGAAATGTCTGAAATTCCTTTTTATTAAATTCATCAATGTGTCCTGGAAAGAATAAACCCAAAAAAAACCCAAACCCAGTGCTGTAGAGTCGATTCCGACTCATAGCGACCTTATAGGACAGAGTAGAGCTGCCCCATAGAGTTTCCAAGGAGTGCGTGGCGGATTAGAACTGCCGACCCTTTGGTTAGCAGCTGTAGCACTTAACCACTACTCCACCAGGGTAGGGACTACATATTTGATGGATTAATATGTGTTAAGCCTATTGAATGCTGCTCCTATTCCAGTTGTGGGTCAGGAAACTATTTTGTTTATGATTCATCCCAGATACATAGAATAATGCCTGGCACATAACAGCCATTCAGTAAATAGTTGTCTGTAAATAACTCACATGATAGAATATTCACTTTTTTTTATATAGTAAGGATTCATTACAAGTACTCAAAAGAGAGTCATGTATATTCTTCCTTCTGACAGGAAGAAGTGGAGTAGTCAAAATGTAGGTAAGAGATAGGAAATACCTAAATCCACAAAGGGAGTGGGGGGGAGGGCCACCTACTCCTTTGTTAATAGAAGTGACTCACCAAATACTATTTTGTAACCTGCTTTCATCTATGACCCAAAGGTTTAATTACATACACCAAAAAACTGGGATATACGTCAATGTATTTTTCATTTTTGCTTTTTAAGAGATTAAGCAACATGGGTGACCATTAGAATGACAAATTACAACATAAAACCATGCAGATCCTTAAATGCACAATATCTTAAGCCCTTAAAAATCACTGTAGGAAATCTCCTGTGTGTTTTTATTGGCTTCTCTGGGAAGATTATCACAAGAAAGCTGTAATTAAATGGCAGTATTCGGTGTCACAGTGGGTGCTCTCTTGCCTGTTTTGGAGTCTCCCCAGATGGATGACTGGCTACCAAGTGAGAAAAAATAAACAGATGTAGTTATTTTTCACCTCTTTAAGGAAATTTTGAAATGCCACCTGGACTAACGTACATAATTATTACTGAATTATAAACTGTGAGAAAAGACACACTATTTCTTTTCAAAAAAAAAGGGTTGACGTTTCTCTCCTATGACTTTGACAGTAACCATCCCAAATCGTTTCATTCCTTTTAGTGCCAAGTGCCCCACCGCAGAACATCTCCCTGGAAGTGGTTAATTCGAGGGTAAGTCGGCCATATGCTCACTACTTCATTACCTAGTCATGCACAACTCCTCTCTTTCATCTACCATGTTGAGTACAGGATGACAGCATCAGTGTGAAGAAATGTTCCAGTCCAGTACAGTGAGTGCCATCAATTCCACATACTCTTCCGTCAGACTTGGATAAATTAAATGAAGGATTTGCTTACTTCTGATACACTTGATTTCATAAATGTTGTAAAGCTTGAAGGATATTCTATTAGCAAAAAAAAAAAAAAAGAGGTTTATTTTACATATATTCACCAGTACATAACTATTACAAAGCCTAGAGAGGGCGACTGCATATAGGAATGAGTAAAACAAGTGAAAGAGGTGAGAAAAAGAAAGACATTGTGTCCTGTTAGTAAAATTAGAATAATACCTTTTTTCCACAACATAAATGGTGACTATACACATGGATCTTGTTGGATGGAATACACAGGAATCATATTGGCTACATCTATGGAAAAAGATGATGGAAAAGCTCAATATCATCAGTTAGAACAGGGCCAGGGGCCGAATGTGGAACAGACCATCAATTGCTCATATGCAAGTTCAAGTTGAAGCTGAAGAAAATTAAAACAAGTTCACTAGAGCCAAAGTATGACCTTGAGTCTGTCCCACCTGAATTTAGAGACCATGTCAAGAACAGATTTGATGCTCTGAGCACTAATGACCAAAGACCAGGTGAGCTGTGGGATGACATAAAGGACACCATACTTAAAGGAAGCAAAAGGTCATTAAAAAGGCAGGAAAGAAAGAAAAATATCAAAATGCATGTGAGAGGAGACCCTGAAACTTGCTCTTGAACGTAGAGTAGCTAAAGGGAATGGAAGAATTGATGAAGTAAAAGAGCTGAACAGAAGATTTCAGAGGGTGGCTCAAGAAGACAAAGTATCATGAAGAAATGTGCAAAGACCTAGAGATAGAAAACCAAAAGAGAAGAAGACTCTCAGCATTTCTCAAGCTGAAAGAATTGAAGGAAAATTCAAGCCTTGCGTTGCAATATTGAAGGATTCTTTGGGCAAAGTATTGAATGACACAGAAGACATCAAAAGAAGATGAAAGGAATACGCAGAGTCACTGTACCAAAAAAGAATTGGTCAACATTCAGCCATTTCAGGAGGTAGCATGTGACCAAAAAAGAATGGTATTGAAAGAAGTCCAAGCTGCACTGAAGGCATTGGGGAAAAAAAAGGCTTCAGGAACTGATGGAATACCAATTGAGATGTTTCAACAAACAGATGCCAAGAAATTTGGAAGACAGCTACCTGGCCAAGTGGCTGAAAGAGATTCACATTTGTGCCCATTCCAAAGAAAGGTGATCAAATAGAATGCAGAAATTATCGAACAATATCATTAATACCACATACAAGTAAATTTTTGCTGAAGATAATTCTAAAATGGTTGCAGCAGTCCATCAACAGGGAACTGCCAGAAATTCAAACCAGATTCAGAAAAGGATACGGAAAGAGAGATATCATTTCTAATGTCAGGTGGTTATTGGCTAAAAGCAGAGAATACTGGAAAGATGTTTACCTGTGTTTTATTGACTACGCAAATGCATTCAATACGTGGATCATTACAAATTACGGATAACATTACAAAGAATGGGGATTCCAGAACACTTAATTGTGCTCATGAGGAACCTGTATGTAGACCAAGAGGCAGTCATTTGTACAGAACAAGGGGATTCTGCATGGTTTAAAATCAGAAAAGGTGTGTGTCAGGGTTGTATTCTTTCACCATACTTATTCAATCTGTATGCTGAGCAAATAATCAGAGAAACTGTACTATATGAAGAAGAACACAACATCAGGATTGAAGGAAAATTCATTAACGACTTGCAGTATGCAGATATCAAGACCTTGTTTGCTGAAAGCAAAGAGGACTTGAAGCACTTACTGATGAAGATCAAATACTATAGCCTTCAGTATGGATTACACCTCAAAATAAAGAAAACAAAAATCCTCACAACTGGATATCATGATAAATGGAGATATCATGATAAATGGAGAAAATATCGAAGTTGTCAAGATTTTATTTTACTTTGGATCCACAATCAACACCCATGGAAGCAGCAGCCAAGAAATCAAGTGGCATATTGTATTGGACAAATCTGCTGTAAAAGACCTCTTTCACGTATTAAAAAGCAAATATGTTACTTTGAGGAGTAAGGTGCCCCCTGACCCAAGTCATGGTATTTTCAATCTCCTCATACCCATGCAAAAGCTGGACAACAAATAGGGAAGAATCGATGCCTTCGAACTATGGTGTTGGCCAAGAATATTCAATACACCACGGAGTGCCAGAAGAACAACCAAACCTGTCTTGGAAGAAGTACAACCAGAATGATGCTTAGAAGCAAGAATGATGAGCCTCCGTCTCATGTACTTTGGATGTGTTTTCAGGAGGAAGCTGTCTCTGGAGAAGCACATCATGCTTGATACAGTAGAGGGTCAGTGCAAAAGAGTAAGACCCTCAACAAGATAGATTGACACAGTGGCTACAACAGTGGGCTCAAGCATAACAAAAGCTGTGAGGATGGCACAGAACCTGGCAGTGTTTCATTCTGTTGTATGTAGGGTTGCTATGAGTCGGAACCAACTCTAGGACACCTAATAACAACAACATGATTGGAATTGAGTATTTCATCATTGTCTATATTTTCCCTTATCAATATAGACATTGGAGGTCATTCTTGAGGTCCAATAAGATTATACTCATGAAACAATGTTACATAATGATTAATGTTTTTCTGGCTTAAGAAGTTGGTATAACTTTCAAAAGACCTTAATTTAGCCAAGGAATAGTAGAAGATAAGGAGTCTAATGTTAGAAATCAGTTTGCTAGCAGCATCTCATTATTTCAAGTACAGTTCACAGTTGAAAATAAATCAAAACAGTGCGTAGAATGAAAAAGGGCTGGTCTGGCCTTGACCCTGCCATCACCTGATTGTATACAATTGGGGAAATCATTTTACTATTCTTGAGCCTCAGTTTACTTACTTCTCAAGGGAAGGAATTGGTCTAAATGACTTCTAAGATCAGACAGACATCAGAAAAGTTATACAGGTTTTAGAGAAAGTCATATCTTGGGTTTTAATCCTAAGTCCCTCTTTTAATAATTGCATATAGTCTTAGAAAAGTGTTCAACCCAACCAAACCTGAGTTTGCACATCCACATAGTATGAGTGTTAATACCTACCATTTTGGTGTATCGTAAGCGAGGAGTAATATATGTGTTGGACCTAACCTGGTGTCAGTAGGTAATTGCTACATCCCTCCATGTACAATTCCTTGCAGATGCAAAAATCTACAAAAAGCCACACCTTGTCACTTGATCAGCTTTGTGCCAGTGGAACGAATTTATCATTTGGAGCTAGGGGCACATCTACTAAAGTTGTTTTCTTATATTTCTAGTCAATTTTTTTTTTATGTTGTATAGAAACTAGCAAAACAAATTTAAAATTAGAAATGTGCAAAATAAGTGAATTTAGGAAGAAAAAATGAATAAAAGATAAGAAATAAACACCACCCTAAAAAAGACAGAAATTTTTATTTGTAACAATATTAAATGTTTTATTGATGTGCTACTAAAATTAAGAGATTGCCAAATCAAAGCCAAGTACATTTTCACAGTTACTGTATGTTGTTAATGAGTGAAATTTGGAACACATATTGTACTTTCTATTGTTTTAATCACTCATTTTTGTTAGACAGAACATGGAAACTGATACATAAGCAATTTTGCCTGTGTGTGTGTTCATATCCTTTAAAGGTATGTTCTAGCAAAGGATAGATGTTTTCTTATGAGCTGTGAATAAGGCATTATTCAGTGATACTGGATACTACTGTATTTATATATGATTTATTATTTTTCCGAAAAGTGAATTCCTGGATTACACAATTGATTTTTTTTAACCGATTCATATATATGTATGCACAAATATCACTGTATACACTCTTCTGTAATATGCAATGCCTCCAGAAACCAAATAGAAACCTTCCTGCTTCTATCCTCTTGTTGGTTATCTCTGCAACAGTACACTGCTAGAATATTTAACTTGTTCATTAGTTTTTCAGAATGAATACAGCAGGCGCAGGCATGGAAAAACCTCTCCGTCTCTCTCTCTCTCTTCCTTCCTCTGATTTGTATTTCTTAGTTTTCTAAGATTTATAAATTATTATTCTTGAATCGTTACCAAGAGTCAAGAAACTGGATGATCAACTGTACTTTTTCATTCCCAATATGTTAATGCAGAGAAAGGCAAAAATAATATTCCATGTTGATATTCGGCAAAAATAATATTCCATGTTGATATTCTTTTATTTGGAATAAGAGAAAATGTCTCAAATATACTAACATTTACCCTTGATTATTAGCATTTCAAGGAACTAAATGATGTAAAAAGAAACACTATAGTTGAATAAGTATTGTATTCTTTTAGACTAAAAGTATTATAATGACTTTTATGTCATTCATTTTTCTTCACATTTTTCTTTAAGATGGAAGAAACAAAGTCTCTTGTTCTGGAAAATATTTGCTATATAATATTGGCAAATATGGAATATAAATGATCATGCTATTGGAGGTTAATACGTGAAACTTGATGGTGCCAATATTTTTACAAAAACCTGGCTAGGGTTTCTATATGTAGAACTGAGATGTCCTTAACCAGTTGCCATCGAGTTGACGCCAGCTCATGGTGACCCCGTATGTGTTAGAGCAGAACTGTGTTCCACAGGGTTTTCAATGGCTTATTTTTCTGAAGTAGATCATGTGACCTTTCTTCTGATGTGTTTATGGGTGGATTTGAACCTCCACCCTTTTGGTTACCAGCCAAATGCATTAAGAGTTTATACCACCCAGGGATTCCCAAGAGGCCCTTGTAAGGTATGTAATGACCATTTATACATACTTGTGGCACAGTGGTTAATATCTCAGCTGCTAACCAAAAAGTCACCAGTTTGAATCCACCAGCTGCTCCTTGGAAACCCTATGGGGCAGTTCTACTCTGTCCTATAGGGCCGTTATAAGTCTGAATCAACATGGCATGGCAATGGGTTTGGTTTTGGTATGGGCTAGGTTTACGCCACATATAAGCCAGTTGGATCCAGAAATCATGTTTTTAGGGGTGTTCAAACAGAGAGGTCCTTATGTATTAAGATTGAAAAAAAAGAGAGAATTTTTTTTTTTCACTATGTTGTTCTGTAATATGCAATGCTACCAGAAACCAAATAGTAGAGTGGAGCACCTTTATTAAGCTGCCATTGCAGGAGAGACTAGATTTCCTTCTGCAAGCTAACTATGAGCATAAAATTGTGTTTCAGGGGAATGACTTGTATTAGATTTCAGGTAATAATGGGTCATGATGAGGTGGTTATTTCTTGTACTAGAATTTCTTTATAAGAACATATATGCAATGAAAGAAAATAATGGTCTATAACGTGGATTTAAAATGTGACTCTCGTATTAGGGAAACTTTTTATAAGGACAACTTCCTTATGAATTTCCTTTGGAACTAAATTATTATTTGAACAAATAAATATTGCAACTTAATTAGTTGGCTAGTTAGTTTGTAAAGCACAAACTTACAGAATGCAAACAGCTTATGTTAGCACTTGACTGTTTTTGTATGTTCCATTCCAAAAGTTCTGGGGATAGGAACATTTACAGTATGCCAGGATTAGAGATGCTGGGACTGCCTTACTTGCTCTTTGAGATCTTAAAAAGCCAGTGTGCCTGTGTCACTTACTTCATGTAACATTTACAGTGTAGCTACTATGTATCAAGTATAATATGAGGTACATAACCTTTCTTCATGGAGCTCACAGTTTAATAGAAAGACATATGAGACAAAAACCAACATTCACCTGCCTTGCGCATTGCCTCCTTTTAAAGAATTAATAATATGAGATCAAAATGACAATAGTAACTCTAAAGAACAGGTGAGAACTTTAATGGAAAGAGTCTAAGTTAATGGTGGTGAAACAATATGGGCAAAAATAATGAGAATGGTGACACAATGTGAAGTATGTAACCACTGTCAAAGAACTGTACATACAGAAAGTATTGATTGGCTGTATGTTTTCCTGTGAAACCCTGGTGGTGTAGTGGTTAAGAGCTATAGCTGCTAACCACGAGGTTCGCAGTTAAGATCCACCAGGTGCTTCTTGAAATCCTATGGGGCAGTTCTACTCTGTCCTATTGGGCCGCTATGAGTCAGAATCTACTCAACAGCAAAGGATGTGGGTATTTTTTCTTGTATATAGTTTCACTCACACACACACACACACAAATTCACTCTTAATCTAACCACATTTAATCTATTTCAACAGTTCAAAGTTAACATTATTTTGATAATTTTCCCACGTTCCATTCCAAAAGTTACAGGGATAAGAACATTTAGAGTCTCCTCGGATTTGAGGTGCTGGGACTCTTTTACTAGATAATTGATAAAAATGAGAGGATTAGAGAGATAATCTCTAAAACTCTTGCTTCTCCAAATAGCTATGACTCTGTATTTCCAATTATAGCTTTCTCAAACACTTTATCTTTACAGAATCAGAGAACATGGCAGATGTAAATCGATAGAAGTATACTGGATTTACCTCCCAAGTACAGATATTTAACAACTGAGTACAATAGGGTGATTGTAAGAAATGAAATAGTCAACAAAAACAAGAATAAATAAAACCCAGTGTATCAGAGGGTTTGGATCATTGAGCAAGTTTAGATTTTTAAAATGCAGAATGGTGTATTTTTCTCGTTATATCACCCCACACCTCTCTATTGTTGAGATCCTTATACCTGAACATCAGATGTGTCTATATGAACATCATGAACATCATTTTGTTGCATTCCTAAGAGCTGGTACACAGTTAGGTATTCGCAGCCCAACAGTGTACACGGCTCTTTTACTGCAGCAGTAGAAAGAGTGACTGGATCTTCCTGCATCTTGAAGTGTTGAATTCCCCTGAATTTCTGCCTAACTTGGCATTGCCTAAATAAATCAAAAATGAGTTCAGTGATCACGCAATTCCTTTTACCCAGAAACTACCCAAAGGGGGAATATAACAGCAATTTCCAACTCCAAAAAACAAACTGTCATTTTGGTTCCAGATGTTTTGCTGCTGTCTTTTGACAATACAGAGGAAATCGGAGACTTGTATCATTGGGTAACGGCAGAGGGACATACTTCTGAAGATATGGTGTGGGCACTATGGGTTTTCATTGAGGTTTGTGGGTGTGTCTTTTTCCCTCCCTTCCTCCCTCCTTTTCTCCTACTCTCTCTCCTGTTTCTGGGCTAGAGATAACTCTCTCATGGACAGAAGCAGAAAGCAGAGTGAGTCATTTGCATATGACTTCCAACTAGAATACCCACTTGTTAGGCAGTGTGAGCAAAAGTGTGAAGAGTGAGGAAAGGGGGAAGAAACTGGAGGAATAAAAAATGAAGCACCAGCATGAGTTATGGTATCTATTTGCAGGTCCACTAGGTTTTAGAGTTCTTGTCTCTTGATTGTGCAGAGAGAACTTGAGTTCACATTGCTCCGGACTACATCACAACCTCCTGAGGGCACTCTGTTCGCACAGGTGCTCTGGACCCACAGCTTCCTGTGAATGCTGATCTCTGTCCTGTATGCTGTACATAGGCATAGGCTTCAGATAGCCATGAATAAACTATGTTTTGTTTCTCTCTGAATCATGATGAATCCTTCATAAAATACATGCTGACTGCTGAGATTTTTTGGAGCCAGAACTCTGAGACCTCCTCTCATAAATGTAATGAGTTTCTGAAATGGATATAATGTAGAGAAAGAGGGCAGATGGAAAACTCAGGTGGTTGGTTCCATTTGAAGCTAAACTAGAAATCAGCATTTGCTTACTGATGGACAGTCCCAATACAGTAGTGCTTACAATCACAAATTTCTCACTGATATTTGTATTCAATCATATTATACAGAACATTTCTTCTTCAACATAGTACTTGGCCCAGTTAGCCATCAATTTGATTCAACTAGATGTAGATATTTTGTATTTATTTTATTCATTGACCCCTTCATTAATTCATTACATGACTGTTATTTGAGCATGTATAATGGTCAGGGAACCATGATTGAAAAGTGCTGATAATAATTATAAGGCATAATTATTAGGAAGGTGATGGATGCCCTAATAGTTCATACAGTCTAGTAATACTGTTTTTGTCTAGAGTTTGTAGAATCGACTAGATTGGATATGAATGTTTGTACTGCATTAATCAGACAGCATGTAATAATTAGTGAGATGCCTTCAAGAATAAAACTGTGCTTGGTTTATAAATTGTTCAGATATTTACTATCCTGACTTAGTTTTGAAGAGTGAGGAAACCAATACATGGAAAAGAGTTTTCATTGCCTTTTTACTTCATCTTAATTGAGAAATAAGACTATTAAATTTTTTTATATCCACACTGACTTAATAAGTCAGTGTGGTCATGAGCACAGGCAGATATGTTAATTGGCCAGGAAGAAACACCACTTCCGATTACTGATGGTGTTTTCAGAGTACTTCTGTTTCAAAGCCCTGCCCTTATGAATTTTTTTTGAAATCTACCTATAAAGACAATTGTCTGTCATATTTAATAAGAATGAACCTGAATTATATGTACGTACACACACACACATATATATATATACACCAAACCTGTTGCCATTCCATCGATTCTGACTCATAGCGACCCTATAGGACAGAGTAGAACTGCCCCATAGGGTTTCCAAAGAGTGCCTGGTGGATTTGAACTGCCAACCTTTTGGTTAGCAGCTGTAGCTCTTAACCGCTACGCCACCAGGATTTCCATATGTGTATTTTCATTACAAGGATCACTCTCATATCCCATTGCATAAGCCAGAGCTCCTAACCCGTAGATTGAAGTTCCAATAAATCAACTGTTTCCATCTTTCTTCAGTGAAAGCACAGCCAATGCAATGGATAAAGGTAGGCTATGAATGGAAAGGTTAATCAGGATAGTAAAAAAAAAAAACAAAACTGGATAGCCAATTTTTAGATAATATGGAATGTATCATGTCTACTTAAATACCATTACATAAATAACTTTAATAGGAGAAAAATCTGGAAATTCAAAGCTACCTTTGTATCACATAGTCATCCATTTCTTAGAGTAGTTCTTCCCAAAAGCTGTCCCAAATAATACTTGTTTCATGGTACTTTCCCCAGGAATGAGATTGCCATGGTTTAAAAAATTGTGAGAAATGTTAGAAGTACCTTTTGGGGGATTATAAAGGCTGTGAGAAGTATTTGTTTAACCTTACTTTTCCTAAATTAATTTCTCTACAGAAACCTCTTAGACAAAACACAATCTTTAAAACCTTTGCAAAGTTGTGAATCTTACATGATCCAAAGAAAATACACTCAGTAAATTGAGTGACCTCTTTCCTCCAAAAAGTCCATTTAATCTGAATTAATATAAAATAAAAAATGTAAATTGAGTTAAGGAAAAGAGAGAAGAAAAAAATATTATTGAAAAGCTAGAAGGGAGTATTTATTAAGCTGGAACAGTCTTTCTCAAGTACCTGTATGTATAAAGTAGAAAAGAGAGTTGAGAACTACCTGCAAAATCTAATACAGGACTTCAATAAGTTAGAGACATGATTAAATCTCCATGACAATATGAACTTTTTGTAATGTGTAAAAAAAAAAAAACCGTAATGTAAGCAGACGTAAAAAAATAAAATTTTTTTCTAGAGTGTTTTCATCTTTCATATTTCAAACATAATATTTTTTGCTATTGTGTGTTTTGAAGCTGTGGCAGTTTTCTCTTTCCAAGTTTATTATAGTCACTGCCATTTAGTATACCTGCACAAAGGGTTTTGACAAAGAGATTAAAATATGTGATAGAATATCATTCTCCTTTGAGGTCTGGTCTCAATTTAATATCACCTTGTAATTTATACTCCATCACGCACATGTCTAATGGTTCCATTTCTGGTTGACTCTGAAGGCAAAGCTCACTTTAGCCTTTCCGTGGAGTTTAATGAGATTTCCCTCAAGTCATACATTTTCGAAAAGTGGGAGGTTTAATAATGGGCTTAAATTAAATGAACCTAGGTCTAGTGATAAGGTCTCTGATTTTAATTTAGTTCACAGAAGTTGCTGTTATAGTTGGAATGGTTGATTAGTTAGAGGACATGAATAGGTTCAGCCCTACGAGTACATAAAAGCTGTGGCTAACTATTTGATTTTAGAGATATGGGAACACCTATATGTAAATTCTTTATTTAGTAGTTGTAAATGTTGTTTACTTTAGAAAAGGAGCCCTAGGGCACAGTGGTTAATCATTCGGCTACTAACCAAAAAAAGGTCAGCGGTTCGAACCCACCAGCCACTCAATAGGAGAAAGACGTGGCAGCCTGGTTCCATAAAAGATCACAGCCTTAGAAACCCTATGGGGCAGTTCTACTCTGTTCTAATAGGATCCCTGTGAGTTGGAATCAACTCAGTGGCAACAGGTTTGGTTTTGGGCTTTGGCTACCTTAGAAAACAACTGTAAAATGCAAGCATTGAATCTGAAAGATTTAACACACTAGCATGAGTAATTGTAATCAAGATTTCTGATACATGTTTAACAAGCACCTAATCATAATTATTATAATGGCAATAACTTTTTTTTCTGCAGGTGTTTTGTGCCTGGCAATGTGCTAAGCTATTAAAGTAGTATTTCATTCACTATTATAACAACACTATACTGATTGGAATACCAACTTTGAATGGTTCTCACTGCTAGGAAACCTGCAGTGAAGGTAATCAACTGTTCTTCTTTCCAGAGCTTACCAACATTATAGAACAGGAAGATAGACTAGTAAGCAAGCAAGGAAACAAAAAATAACACCAGAGAATGGTATGTTCTGTTAAGAAAACTAAGCACAATAATGTAATAGAGAATGACTTTGAAGACCTAATTTAAATTTGATTATCAGAAAAGGACCCTCTAAAGAGATAAAACTTGAACTTAGACTTGGCTATGAGAAGGGGCCAGCTTTGTGCACACTCAGGGTGAAGCTTAAGTACAGCTCACAGCTAGTGCAAAATCCTTGAGGTGGGAATTATCTGCACATGCTTGTGAACCTGATTGGATCACAGATTGCTGGAATGGGGCCAGATCATGTAAGGCTTTATAGGCCATGGTAAAAGTTGGGATTTCATTCTGTGTGCTATGAAAAGGGTTTTGAAAGGGGAGCATTTTGTAAAAGATCATATTGTCTGCTGTGAGGAAAACTATCAGGGGTGGTGCAGAGTGAAGCAGGGAACATTTGCAGGGGCAAGTGGAGTGCTCTTTATAAGATGATTGTAGCTGGGACTTGAGAGTCTTGAGTGGAGATGAGAGAGAAGTAGAAAAAAATCAGGAGATGTGTTACATCTAGAGCCAACAAGATTTTTGAAAGGACTGGATAGATAGAAGATGCAGAGGAGAACCAAAAGTAAAGACTGGGTTTTTTTGGCTATAAAACTGAGTAGGGGGTGAGGCTGTTTAATGAGATGAGGATGAGTGGAAGGGAAATTAGAGGGAATGATCATTTGGGGGCATGTTGACTTTGAGATAACGATTAGGTATACAATTAGAGATGCCAATCATGTAGACGATTTGATATATGAGACTAGAAGTCTGAGACACATTATGTCAGGAGATATAAATTTAGGAGTCATTGGCATATAGATGACATCCAGGGAGAGAATATAGGTAGAAAAAATGGCTACACCCTAGGGCACTACAGATAAGAAGGAGCAAGAGTGGGAGGAGAAAACAAGCAGAGTTGATGTGCTTCCAAAAGGTGGGGAAACTTAAATATGTCATGTGCTAGTGAAAGATATGGAGCCCTGGTGATGTAGTGGTTAAGCCTTTGGCTGTAATCAAAAGGTCAGCAGTTTGAATCTACCATCCATTCCGTGGGAACTCTATGGGGCAGTTCTGCTCTGTCCTATGAGGCTACTATGAATTGGAATCAACTCGATGGTAACAAGTTTGTTTGTTTTTGGATGAGAAATATAGTAAATTAATGACAGCAAAAATAATGAAAGCAAAGACTACTAGGAGGGAAAAGGTTTAAAAATGAAGAGAAAAAGAGGTGAGAACTGTACAGAGTGACTAGTGACTATAAAAAAAAAAGTGACTATAGATGATGTTTTTTGAGAAGTTTTGCTCTAAAGCAGAGTAAAGAAATAAATAGTAACTTTTGGAGGTGGTGGGTTTAAGGGAGGGTTTTTTGTTGGTTTGCTTGCTTTGTTTTCTTTCTTGTTCCTTTTTTGTAACATGAGAGATATTGTAACTTCTGGAAATAATTCATTAGAGAGGGAAATTTTAATGATGCAGAAGAAAGAGTAGAAAATTTCAAGAGTGCAGTCCACTGCATAGGCGAGGAAGGCTCCATAAGTAAGTGGAGGGGCACAGACAGTTCAATCTTAGTAAGATAAGAAAAGGCAGAGAGAGTGAGTGTGGTTGCATGCAAGCTAGTCAGTTTGGAACTGGGAAGACGAGAAGTATAATATAAGAAAAAGTCATGCCCAGAGAGTAAAGGCTTGGAAGACTAAGTATTGAGCACTTGAAGAAAGAGAAAAAAAGTAGGGAATAGTTGCTCCAGATAGTAGAAAACAGATAATAATATACATGAAATTTTGTCTTTTGAACAGTGTGGACTAACCATTTGAGATGTACTGTCATGAATTGAAAGTGAGACTATATAACACAGTCAAGTTTGCTTTTCTCCCAATGCTTGATTACTCTTTTGCTTGCCTCAAACAGGCAGACAGTTGGATTTTATCTAGTTTGAAGGAAGCTTTATCAGTGGAGAAAGGGTCAAGTGAGTTAAGAGTTTTTGCAAGGGAGTGAATACAAAGAAGGTCCATAGAATCCAGAATGCATAAGGAGAAAAGAAATGATAGATAATAGCAAATTTCCCACTGTCTTAGGCAGGGTTCTCTAGAGAAGCAAAACTAGTGAAGCGTGTATGCACATATATAAATACAGATAGATAGATAGATAGAGAGATTTATCTCAAGGAAATTGCTCATGTGGTTATAAAGGCTGGCAAGTCCCGAGTCCATAGGTCAGGTGTCAGGCTGGAGGCTTCTTCTGACTCACATAGCTGCGGAGGCTGAAGAATCCAAGACTGGCAGGTAAGATGGCAGACTGCCAGCTCAAAGGCTGTGGAGGCTGACAAATCCCAAGATTGGCAGGCAATAAGCAGACCATTGGGTCAAATCCTAAGAACTGGAGATCAGATGATGATGAGCTGGGTGCAGATTCCAGAGCAAGCAAGAGAGCTTTGCTAGAACATCCATATATATATTGGATGTAGGCCACACCCCCCAAAGAAACTCCCCTTACAACTGATTGGCTGATCCCATCATATCACATATGGAGGATGACTATATCATTACATAACTGCCAAACCACTAAGAATCATGGCCCAGCCAAGTTGAGATACAACCTTAACCATCACACCCACTGTCTTAGTTATTTATTACTGCTGTAACAGAAATACCACAAGTGGATGGCTTTAACAAAGGGAAATTTATTCTCTCACAGTCTAGTAGGTTACAAGTCCAAATTCAGGGTATCAGCTCCAGGGGAAGGCTTTCTGTCTTTGTCGGCTCTGGAGGAAGGTCCTTGTCCTCAATCTTCCCCTAGTCAAAGAGCTTCTCAGGTGCAGGGACCCCGTGTCCAAAGGACGTGCTCTGCTCCCGGTGCTGCTTTCTTGGTGGTATGAGGTCCCCAACTCTCTGCTTGCTTCCCTTTCCTTTTATTTCTTGAGAGATAAAAATGTGGTGCAAGCCACACCCCAGGGAAACTCCCTTTACCTTGGATCAGGGAGGTGACCTGGATAAGGGTGGTGTTACAATCCCACCCTAATGCACTTTGATATAAAATTACAATCACAAAATGGAAGACAACCACAAAATACTGGGAATCATGCCCTAACCAAGTTAATACACACATTTTTGGGGGGACATAATTCAATCCATGACATTCCACCCTTAGATGCAGGCCACACCCCTGAAGAAACTCCCCTTACAACTGATTGGCTGATCACATCAGATCACATCGTGGAATATGACTTCATCATTACATAACTTCCAAATTACATCATTATGTAACTGCCAAAATATATCATTACGTAACTGCCAAACCACTGAGAATCATGGCCCAGCCAAGTTGAGACACAACCTTAACCATCACACCCACTATTAAGGTCAGTGGTTTCTATGTTATTATTAGTTGCCATCGAGTCACCTCCTGACTCGTAGTGACCCATGCACAATGAAATGAAACACTGCTTAGTTCTCTGCCATCCCTAGGATTGGCTGGAGATCGGACCATTGTTGTTAGCTACTATTGAATTGGTCACTGTCTTGGCCCCAACTTGCCTCCCCCCACTGACCCCCTGCAAAACAAAATACTACCCAGTCTTGCACCATCATCACGATTGGTTGCATATTGGGCCATTGTAATCCATAGGGTTTTCATTGGCTGATATTTGGAAGTAGACTGTCAGGCCTTTCTTCCTAGTTTTAGTCTTGAAAGATTTGTTAAAACCTGTTCATTCTAATAACAACACACAATCACTAACAGATGGGTGGTGGCTGCGCATGAGTACATTAGCTGGAAATTGAACTTTAGTCTCAACATGAATGGCAAAAATTCTACCGCTGAACCACCAATGACTTCTAGGAGGTTGTGTGACCTCCCCTTTCAGCAAAGAGAAAACTAACATCTAGAGAAATTGTGCAGTGTGCCTAGTGTCACACAGGGGAGAAGTGGCAGCACTGGCATTCAAATCCAGGGCAGGGCTGTTGGTCATTTGGCCACACTGCCTCCTAGGTAGAGGGCTTTATGCTAAGGGAAGCAAATCAGAGTACAAAATGAGCCTTACCCTGAAGCTGTTTCCATTCTCAGTGGATTAGTTCCCGGGCAGAAGATAAGGTCTAGATGAGCAGCAAGGAGCGAGGTTCACCCATCCAGTGGACATTAGAACTATGTGTGGAAAGCATAGAGAGACATGGGTTTTAAAAATGCTGAGAAGAGGAGGAAAGCAGGCGAGTCAGAAAAAAACACAGTTCCCCGACTTCCCAATTTTGCCTGGAGTGAAACAACCTATGTGGAAGATTTGTATCCCATATCTCTGTTTTTCCTGAACCAAAAACAACTCAGAGGACTGCAGTTTGCTAAGTGAGCAAAGGTGATAGCTCAATAAACTTTATTAAACATCTTAAACACTTAGAGCACTTCCAAATATACTTTTGGTTTTTCCTCAGTTCCGAGTTACAAAATGTATTTGTTATTGAAAGTTTGAAGGGGAAAAATGGAGAACACAGAGGAGAGCTTTCTCAGCTCTCAAGATCTCTTGGCGATAAAACAGAGCCTCTAATTACCTAGCAGCAGTGATCTGGAATAATTAGGAAATGTGCGTAAGATTCAGAGAAAATATAAATCAGAAAACTAGACATACATTTTATGATCAAAGGATAATTTAAAAAACAAAACTAAACCCGGTGAACATAAATTAGATAAGACATATTGAACAAATGTTGCCAGGTAATACTGCACTTATCTAAATGTGAATATATTTTAAGATGTAGCAGCTTCAATAGCCAAATTAATTCTGATATATCATTCCCCAGAAGTCACCTTAGTTTAATCTGATTAAAACACCCACTGGCATCATGCAGTCTAAAAATATATTCTCAATAACACCCAGTGTAGAAATACATTTATTTCATTTATTGTATTGCTCTTCCACATATAAAATGAAAGGCTGAATTGGTTTTCCAAGTCTGCCCAAAACTTCACTCACTCCAGTGCAGTTCACTGGAAAGCTGCCTATGTGAAATTGACAGAACCTGGAGGGTCTTCTTCATGTTTCCAGAACATTTGGTAGAAAGTATTATGCATATTGAATACAAAGGATTTTTCAAATACACTGGAAAGTATTTAATAGTAGATATAAAAAAAAAATTTTTTTTTTTTATAAAAGGCATTTCAGAGAAAATTTAATATTTTTAAAAATTAACTTAAAATCATATCACATGTGTAACCTTAATGCATGAGGAGAAATTTCTTGTGTCTTCTACAAATAACTTTGTCCCAGGGTAAACATTAACAAATTCCTTTTTTTTTTTTGAAACTCAAGTTCCTCCTATCTAAACATTTCTCATCTTGCAGGTAAATCTGTTTGACAGACCATTTTGTGTTTTAGCTGAGAGGCAGTAGCTATTAACTAGATAGTTGTCTATTTTATTTTTACGCAGATAAAGTTGAAGAGACACACACAAAAGAGACTTGTACGTGATGAGATGCCTCATGCTGACTTGAAATAAAATTTAAAGCCTCTTTAAAATATGAAATTGTACTGTAGATTTTTATCTTTCATGCATAGTTGGAGCTAAATGTTGCAAAGAATATATCTGTCTATATCCATGGCTGTAGTATCAACATATATTTCTCCAGCGATGTCTATATTTCAGTAAGTCCAAATTGGGTTTCGTTTTTGTATTTCAAAGAAAGAAAAATGTATTTGTATTTCATTGAAATGCCAGTGTAGATGATTCCCTTGGTGGAATCGAATATAATGCACGTAAGGGGAACCCTATCAATTAACAAAAATCCACACGCACGCGCGTGCACACATACACACAATTTGAATTCAGTAGGCCTTCTGTCCTGAAAATTGGTATTTTCAAATAGCAACCAAATGGTTTAGGTGGAGAGATCTACAGCTCCCACTATAACAAAGTCTAATTAAACGAATGGCTTTCATACTTTTAAAAGCAATAGTCTCTGTTTTTGAAAACAAAATATTATGTGGCATCTTGATATAAGATGCAAAAGCAAAGATGCCAAAGCAAAAGCAAAGGGCAGTGGTGTGCCGTAGCCAGCTTGTACTGCCTCACGAGAGCCAACTGTTAATTTTTCTAGGAATTTTATGAGTCCATTGTTAAATATTAAAAATTAAATCACAAAAACTTACAATTAAATAAATTTTATCAAAAACAAAGGTAATAAACACTTTAAGTGTATCACTCCCTCATTATTTCACTACATTTTATGACTATTTTTTTTTTTTTTAAGTTGATGGTGTAGTGCTTAAGTGCTACGGCTGCTAACCAAAGTGTCAGCAGTTCGAATCCTCCAGGTGCTCCTTGGAAAATCTATGGGGCAGTTCTATTCTGTCCTATAGGGTCACTATGAGTCGGAATCGACTCGATGGCAGTGGGTTTTCTTTTTTTTTTTTTAAGTTCTTGAGGTTATTTACAACTGTATTATCTGTGTGGTGGGTACAGTATACAACCAGATGCTATTGCGCATCTCTTCCCAACGTCCAGTGGAATCACGTTGGTAGCTGGAATTCAGCCTTGTTAAGTGTATTTGTGTCATACAAAAAGAAAAAAAAAAAAAAGAAATCCATTGCTGCTGAGTCAATTCTGACTCATAGTGACCCTATAGGACAAAGTAGAACTGCCCCCATAGGGTTTCCAAGAAATGGCTGGTGGATTCGAACTGACGATCTTTCTGTTAGCAGCCATAGCTTTTAGCCACTGTATAACCATCATACAAGTTGGAAACGCCCACAGATTAGGGATTTTGTTCCCCCCAAACAGCCAGTTTTTAAAAATTTATTAGCACACTACTAGACAAAGGTGAGTGTTGGGAATTACCAATTTTTTAACCTCTGCCTTAATTCCCTCAGTGGACTCTTAGGCACCTCAGGGGGAAAAAAAAAATAAGAGTTAAAATAATAATGATAATTACAAAAGATTGGCCCAATTATAATGTGGCTGAGAACATGATGGAGTAAAAAAAAAAATAATCAAGCTCTTTAGCATGGACACATACATCTTATAAGTTTGGTCATGACACTAAGTACCGTGACCATTTTCTCATATTTCTAGTATAAACAGAACTAGAGGAGATCTGCTTAATTGTTCTGCTACCTGGTTATCTTTTTTCTCAGACTCCTTTACATGATAATGATCACTAGGATAGAAAGAAGACAAGCACACATTCATCGTTTTGTCCATAAAATGATCCATCTTCAATGAAGTTAAGGAATAATAAACTTGTCTGTCCCTTCTTTGAAATACAGGTGACCATCTTGCAAAGTAGAGCTAAATGTGGCATTTACTTTAGCAAATTTACTTACAGACTATTTTTCCTGCTTGCTAGTCTATAACTTGCTGGTCTGTATGTTGTCTTTAATACAACATATAGTTTGATATGATATTCTTCATCATGAATACAAATTATGTAATTAGCATTTCTTCATTTCAGCCCTTATAAAACGAAATGATTGGAATTCTTTTATGGTATTTAGGGGACACAAGTTCTTTTCTCTTAAAGGATTCAAGTAATCTAATTTTACCTAATAATCTTGCTTAAGGAAAACTCACTCATGCCTAAAAACCTAGTATCTTCAGGGGAAACAGGTCTGCTCATAGGACCGCAGTTTGAACAGTAAACTGTCATGTCCAATGGTTCTCTGCATTTCCCTTAATCTCTAGAACCAATTCTATCAAAGTTACAACATACGGCTTTATCGGAGATTTTGGCATCTGGATGGAGGGAAGTGACAACTACTGACAGTAGGTTAGGTCCACTGGTTATCTTAATTCATTTTTATTGATTAATTTATTTATCAAAGAATTATTACAAAAAAAAATCAAGTAGGAGGAATAAAGAGAAAGATCAAGTTCTTAAGCATGAACACCTGCATCTTACAAACTCAGTCATGAGACTAAGAACCTTGACACTTCTTGGATGAATAAAATAATTATTATGCACCTGTTATATAACATTGAGGTCCTAGAGTCCCTTCAGAGGCCTCATCATCAAATAAGCAGAAATTTAGACCATTGAACTAAGCCATCTAAATTACAATATGATAAGCTGAATAGACTGGAATGTACTTTTTCCTTACTTTGAATTATGTGTTAGCTATCTGCACTTAAGTCTTGCAAAATATTTTAAAAGTCTGTATATGAAGAGTCAGTTTAGCCTACCAGATGAAAAGTTTTAAGTTTCAGTTAATCACTTCTGTGATTTTCTTTCTATACATGATACTAAATTCCTTGATTTTTAGAAACTTCTGCACATGTGGCATCATGTAGTTTGAATCCACTTTTCCTTGAAGAGTTTTGTGACTACGAAGACTTGCCAATTATATTCTTCTTTAAAATGTATCTTTTCTAAAAGTATTTTTAGATTCCTGGTTTGATTCAGAATTTCCCCCTCCAGAAGGACATGGATGTCAAGAGCTTTACTATGGGATACAGGTTGACAGAGTGAAGGCACAGAAGTCAGATGTTGCCAGTAAGAAAGTATACTTATTCTTTGACGACTGGGTCTTGTAAGGAACTGGCATTGATGGGAAGTGATGCTCTTTAGCAAAACAGAGAAACAGCTATCATGCTGTCACATCAGATTTGGTTCATACTAAGTAAACATTTTCACTAAAATACTGTTCTTGGGAAATATATTTATGAATATGCTGTTGGATCTTTGAAGCAGTTGTAAATGACAGTAAATTGCATAAAACAGTGCCTGTCATAATAAGCACACAATGAAAGAAAGGTATACTTAGTGTAACTATTGATATCTGTATCTGTGAAGTGGACTATAAAGCAGGATTTCAACAATGCAGCACATCCTACCTGCACTTAATGCCCACACTCAGCAATCCTTTACCTGACTTTACAGAGATTGTAACTAATAATATAACTGGTCTGAGGAAGCTGTTTTCTTCAGTGAACTCAAGACCTATTTGGATCCTGGGTTTTATATTTGCTGGACTGAATTTTAGAAACCAGCACTTACTCTTTAAGGGAATATTAATTGGATTAAATTTTTAAATGTTGGAGTCTTGCTGAAATTCTATTTAGTCCTCAAGATATTAGATTTCCCAATATTGCGAATTTTAATTTACTCTACCTTTACCATAAACTAATCAGTTGCCATTGAGTCATTTCTGATGCAGCTGCTGAAGTGCAGAGGTCTAAAAAATCCTAGAGAAGCCACTAAACCTTCCTTCATGTTGACATTTTAGATAAAGTTTTAGTTTCTCATTAAACAATGGATACATATATTGTTTTGTGACATTTCTTGCCAACCCCACAACATGTCAACATTCTCTGCTTCTTGACCTTGGGTTCCCTGATACCAACTTTCCCGTTGGTATCAGGGAACCCAAGGCTGGTGTGCCCAATCAGTCTTGTTTTGTTTAATAGGCCTCCCTAATCTGTGGCTGAAGGGTGAACCTCAGGAATGACTTCAGTACTGAGGTAAAGGAGTATCCGGGGGCCATACTCTCAGGGTTTCTCCAGTCTCTTTCAAGCCAGTAAGCCTGGTCTTTTTTTGTGAGTTAGAATTTTGTTCTATATTTTTCTCCCACTCTGTCTAGGATCCTCTGTTGTGACCCCTGTCAGAATAGTCAGTGGTGGTGGTAGCTGAGCACCATCTAGTTGTGCTGGGCTCAGTCTGGTGGAGGCTGTCGTATTTGTGGCCCGTTAGTCCTTTGGAATAATTTTTCTCTCGTGTCTTTGGTTTTCTTTATTTTGCCTTGCTCCAGATGAGGTGGGACCAGTAGAGTACCTTAGATTGCCACTCAAAAGCTTTTAAGACCCCAGACACTACTCACCAAAGCAGAATGTAGAACATTTTCTTTATAAACTATGTTATGCCAATTGAGCTAGATACGCCTCAAGACTATATGGTTCCCAGCCCTCAGCCTAGTAATTTGGTCCTTCAGGGAGTTTGCCTCTGTCTATGAAGCTTGCATTACCATGCTGACTTCCCCAGTATTGTGTTCTGTCTTACCCTTCACTAAAGTTATCACTATCTATTGCCTGGTTAGTGTTTTTTCCTCCCCACTCCTCCTCTCCCTAGTAACTATCAAAGATTGTTTCTTTCTGTGTGTAAATCTTCTCAGAAGTTTTTATAATAGTGGTCTCATACAGTATTTATCCTTTTGTGGCTGACTTATTGCACTCAGCATAATGACCTCCAAAATTCATCCATGTTCTAAGATGTTTCACAGATTCATCATTGTTCTTTATTGTTGTGTAGCATATCATTGTGTGTATGTACCATAGTTTGTTTACCCATTCATCTGTTGATGGGCACCTAGGTTGTTTCCATCTTTTTGCTGTTGTGAGTAATGCTGCAGTGAACATGGGTGTGTATGTATCTATTTGTATGACAGCTCTTATTTCTCTAGGATATATTCCTAAGGGTGGCATTGCTGGATTGTATGGTATTTCTATTTTTAGATTTTTAAGGAAGCACCGTATCATTTTCCAAAATGGTTGTACCATTTTACGTACTCACCAGCAGTGCCTAAGAGTTCCAAGATCCCCAGAGCCTCTCCAACATTTGTTATTTTCTGGTTTTTTGATTTGTGCCAGTCATGTTGGGGTGAGATGGTATCTCATTGTGGTTTTGATTTCCATTTCTCTAATGACTAGTGATCTTGAGCATTTCCTCACACGTCTCATCTTAACATTTTTTTTATCTTTTTGTATAGTCGTTGTATCAGTTATTAATCCAATACTCATTAGTTTTCTCTATAATTCTTTATTGCATTCAGAAAAATAATTCAGATATTTACATAAAAATCCACATTTTGCCCATATAAATCAAATAGTTCACCTTACATGTGCAGAGTTGGGCTTCTTTGACCTTTTTTTATCCAAACTGAAAAAAAGGTTAATAATCAGTTTTTCTATACATTTTGCTTAAAGTACTTGAGGCTGATTTATTCAGGTAATTATTTCAGGTTTTCATTTCATCTTATTTCCTGTAGTTTGAGGGTCAGTACATTTATCATATTCCCATTCAAAAGCACAACAAAAAAGGCAATAAAAGGAAAATGGCCCTCTCGTTTGACTTCCTGGATTTTCTTCTGAACGGTGCCTGATTTTACGTAAAACTCTCCTGAATTATTTTAGGCACCAAATATGTGGACCAGTGCTTATATTTTATGATTAGTATAAAAAAAAAAAAAAAAACTCTTTTATATGGAATAGTTCAGGGATCAACAGAAATGAAATAGAAAAAAATTCCTATTCTTTCTAGTCTCAAAATGTACTGGGCAATATGCTTTCTTCTGCTTTGTGACCTTAAAAGTCACACAGCGGAGGCGGAACCAAGATGGCAGACTAGGCAGATGCTACCTCGGATCCCTCTTACAACAAAGACACGGAAAAACAAGTGAATCGATCACATACATAACAATCTACGAACCCTGAACAACAAACACAGATTTAGAGACGGAGAACGAACTAATACGGGGAAGCAGCGATTGTTTCCAGAGCCTGGAGCCAGCGTACCAGTCAGGTACGGCACAAGCACAGAGAGCGGCTCCACCCCCCTGAACTTACCCCAGGAGGGGGACCAGCCGGTTCCACGGGCGGCGTGGGACGCAGCCGGTAGGAGAAGTCCCCGGGAGGCAGTGACTGGTCTTGGAGCAGAAAGAGCAGCGTCCGAGCCAGGGAACCGTCCCGCAGGGATTTGGACTGGACGCAGGTACGGCATAAACACGGAGAGTTGCTCCACCCCCTGAACTAACCCCGGGAAGAGGACCTGCCGGGTCTCGCGGGCAGCGTGGAACGCAGCCGGTAGGAGAAGTCCCTGGGAGGCAGCGACTGGTATTGGAGCGGGGAGAACAGCGTCCCAGCCGGAACACTCGGTCACGGCACAAGCACGGGGACCTGCTCCACCCATCTGAACTAACCCCGGGAGGAGGCCCAACTGGTTCTCGGAGGCGGCACGGCCACGTGGCTGGAGGGACGAGAAGTCCCCGGGAGGCAGCGACTGATTTTGGAGTCGAGAGTGCACCGTCCCAGTAGGGGAGCCTTGACGCTGGGCGTGGGGCTGGAAGCGGAGGATCTGACCGTGACTCCAGCGGGCCAGACCCCCCCCCCGGGCAATCTCCACACAGCCAGCACACATAGGCGACGCGCCCCGCGGGAGTCTCAGATATAATAGTCATTCCAAGCAAGACAAGCAACTCTGGCTATATTCTGAGGTGCTACTCTCCTATCTCTCTGTTCCCTCCCCCGCCCTCCCCAGGCGGCTTCATTAACATCTGAATAGCCTGAGCCAGAGGGAGAACTCTGATAGGGATTTGACTGCATTTTTTTTTTTAGCGGATTTTCTGGAAAAACTAGTTTCCCAGTGATGGCTCGGAGACAACAATCCATATCAAACCACTTAAAGAAGGAGACCATGACAGCTTCTCCAACCCCCCAAACAAAAGAATCAAAATCTTTCCCAAATGAAGATACAATCTTGGAATTATCAGATACAGAATATAAAAAACTAATTTACAGAATGCTTAATGATATCACAAATGAAATTAGGATAACTGCAGAAAAAGCCAAGGAACACACTGATAAAACTGTTGAAGAACTCAAAAAGATTATTCAAGAACATAGTGGAAAAATTAATAAGTTGCAAGAATCCATAGAGAGACAGCATGTAGAAATCCAAAAGATTAACAATAAAATAACAGAATTAGACAACGCACTAGGAACTCAGAGGAGCAGACTCGAGCAATTAGAATGCAGACTGGGACATCTAGAGGACCAGGGAATCAACACCAACATAGCTGAAAAAAAATCAGATAAAAGAATTAAAAAAAATGAAGAAACCCTAAGAATTATGTGGGACTCTATCAAGAAGGATAACCTGCGGGTGATTGGAGTCCCAGAACAGGGAGAGGGGACAGAAAACACAGAGAAAATAGTTGAAGAACTCCTGACAGAAAACTTCCCTGACATTATGAAAGACGAAAGGATATCTATCCAAGATGCTCATCGAACCCGATTTAAGATTGATCCAAAAAGAAAAACACCGAGACATATTATCATCAAACTCACCAAAACCAAAGATAAACAGAAAATTTTAAAAGCAGCCAGGGAGAAAAGAAAGGTTTCCTTCAAGGGAGAATCAGTAAGAATATGTTCTGACTACTCAGCAGAAACCATGCAGGCAAGAAGGGAATGGGACGACATATACAGAACACTGAAGGAGAAAAACTGCCAGCCAAGGATCATATATCCAGCAAAACTCTCTCTGAAATATGAAGGTGAAATTAAGATATTTACAGACAAACACAAGTTTAGAGAATTTGCAAAAACCAAACCAAAGCTACAAGAAATACTAAAGGATATTGTTTGGTCAGAAAACCAATAATATCAGATACCAGCACAACACAAGGTCACAAAACAGAACGTCCTGATATCAACTCAAATAGGGAAATCACAAAAACAAACAAATTAAGATTAATTAAAAAAAAAAATACACATAACAGGGAATCATGGAAGTCAATAGGTAAAAGATCACAATAATCAAAAAGAGGGACTAAATACAGGAGGCATTGAACTGCCATATGGAGAGTGATACAAGGCGATATAGAACAATACAAGTTAGGTTTTTACTTAGAAAGATAGGGGTAAATAATAAGGTAACCACAAAAAGGTATAACAACTCTATAACTCAAGATAAAAACCAAGAAAAACGTAACGACTCAACTAACATAAAGTCAAACACTATGAAAATGAGGATCTCACAATTTGCTAAGAAAAACGCCTCAGCACAAAAAAGTATGTGGAAAAATGAAATTGTCAACAACACACATAAAAAGGCATCAAAATGACAGCACTATAAAAACTTATTTATCTATAATTACCCTGAATGTAAATGGACTAAATGCGCCAATAAAGAGACAGAGAGTCACAGACTGGATAAAGAAACACGATCCATCTATATGCTGCCTACAAGAGACACACCTTAGACTTAGAGACACAAACAAACTAAAACTCAAAGGATGGAAAAAAGTATATCAAGCAAACAATAAGCAAAAAAGAAGAGGAGTAGCAATATTAATTTCTGACAAAATAGACTTTAGACTTAAATCCACCACAAAGGATAAAGAAGGACACTATATAATGATAAAAGGGACAATTGATCAGGAAGACATAACCATATTAAATATTTATGCACCCAATGACAGGGCTGCAAGATACATAAATCAAATTTTAACAGAATTGAAAAGTGAGATAGACACCTCCACAATTATAGTAGGAGACTTCAACACACCACTTTCGGAGAAGGACAGGACATCCAGTAAGAAGCTCAACAGAGACACGGAAGATCTAATTACAACAATCAACCAACTTGACCTCATTGACTTATACAGAACTCTCCACCCAACTGCTGCAAAGTATGCTTTTTTTTCTAGCGCACATGGAACATTCTCTAGAATAGACCACATATTAGGTCATAAAACAAATCTTTGCAGAGTCCAAAACATCGAAATATTACAAAGCATCTTCTCAGACCACAAGGCAATAAAACTAGAGATCAATAACAGAAAAACTAGGGAAAAGAAATCAAATACTTGGAAAATGAACAACACCCTTCTGAAAAAAGACTGGGTTATAGAACACATTAAGGAGGGAATAAGGAAATTCATAGAAAGCAACGAGAATGAAAATACTTCCTATCAAAACCTCTGGGACACAGCAAAAGCAGTGCTCAGAGGCCAATTTATATCAATAAATGCACACATACAAAAAGAAGAAAGAGCCAAAAGCAGAGAACTGTCCCTACAACTTGAACAAATAGAAAGTGAGCAACAAAAGAATCCATCAGGCACCAGAAGAAAACAAATAATAAAAATTAGAGCTGAACTAAATGAATTAGAGAACAGAAAAACAATTGAAAGAATTAACAAAGCCAAAAGCTGGTTCTTTGAAAAAATTAACAAAATTGATAAACCATTGGCTAGACTGACTAAAGAAATACAGGAAAGGAAACAAATAACCTGAATAAGAAATGAGAAGAACCACATCACAACAGAACCAAATGAAATTAAAAGAATCATTTCAGATTATTATGAAAAATTGTACTCTAACAAATTTGAAAACCTAGAAGAAATGGATGAATTCCTGGAAAAACACTACCTACCTAAACTAACACATTCAGAAGTAGAACAACTAAATAGACCCATAACAAAAAAAGAGATTGAAACGGTAATCAAAAAACTCCCAACAAAAAAAAAGCCCTGGCCCGGACGGCTTCACTGCAGAGTTCTACCAAACTTTCAGAGAAGAGTTAACACCACTACTACTAAAGGTATTCCAAAGCATAGAAAATGACGGAATACTACCCAACTCATTCTATGAAGCCACCATCTCCCTGATACCAAAACCAGGTAAAGACATTACAAAAAAAGAAAATTATAGACCTATATCCCTCATGAACTTTGATGCAAAAATCCTCAACAAAATTCTAGCCAATAGAATCCAACAACACATCAAAAAAATAATTCACCCTGATCAAGTGGGATTTATACCAGGTATGCAAGGCTGGTTTAGTATCAGAAAAACCATTAATGTAATCCATCACATAAATAAAACAAAAGACAAAAACCACATGATCTTATCAATTGATGCAGAAAAGGCATTTGACAAAGTCCAACACCCATTTATGATAAAAACTCTTACCAAAATAAGAATTGAAGGAAAATTCCTCAACATAATAAAGGGCATCTATGCAAAGCCAACAGCCAACATCACTCTAAATGGAGAGAACCTGAAAGCATTTCCCTTGAGAACGGGAACCAGACAAGGATGCCCTTTATCACCGCTCTTATTCAACATCGTGTTGGAAGTCTTAGCCAGGGCAATTAGGCTAGACAAAGAAATAAAGGGTATCCGGATTGGCAAGGAAGAAGTAAAGTTATCACTATTTGCAGATGACATGATTATATACACAGAAAACCCTAAGGAATCCTCCAGAAAACTACTGAAACTAATAGAAGAGTTTGGCAGAGTCTCAGGTTATAAAATAAACATACAAAAATCACTTGGATTCCTCTACATCAACAAAAAGAACACCGAAGAGGAAATAACCAAATCAATACCATTCACAGTAGCCCCCAAGAAGATAAGATACTTAGGAATAAATCTTACCAAGGATGTAAAAGACCTATACAAAGAAAACTACAAAGCTCTACTACAAGAAATTCGAAAGGACATGCTTAAGTGGAAAAACATACCCTGCTCATGGATAGGAAGACTTAACATAGTAAAAATGTCTATTCTACCAAAAGACATCTATACATATAACGCACTTCCAATCCAAATTCCAATGTCATATTTTAAGGGGATAGAGAAACAAATCACCAATTTCATATGGAAGGGAAAGAACCCCTGGATAAGCAAAGCACTACTGAAAAAGAAGAAGAAAGTGGGAGGCCTCACCTTACCTGACTTCAGAACCTATTATACAGCCACAGTAGTCAAAACAGCCTGGTATTGGTACAACAACAGACACATAGACCAATGGAACAGAATTGAGAACCCAGACACAGATCCATCCAAGTATGAGCAGCTGATATTTGACAAAGGACCAGTGTCAATTAACTGGGGAAAAGATAGCCTTTTTAACAAATGGTGCTGGCATAACTGGATATCCCTTTGCAAAAAAATGAAACAGGACCCATACCTCACACCATGTACAAAAACTAACTCCAAGTGGATCAAAGATCTAAACATAAAGACTAAAACAATAAAGATCATGGAAGAAAAAATTGGGACAACCCTAGGAGCCCTAATACAAGGTATAAACAGAATACAAAACATTACCAAAAATGATGAAGAGAAACCCGATAACTGGGAGCTCCTAAAAATCAAACACCTATGCTCATCTAAAGACTTCTCCAAAAGAGTAAAAAGACCACCTACAGACTGGGAAAGAATTTTCAGCTATGACATCTCCGACCAGTGCCTGATCTCTAAAATCTACATGATTCTGTCAAAACTCAACCACAAAAAGACAAACAACCCAATCAAGAAGTGGGCAAAGGATATGAACACACATTTCACTAAAGAAGATATTCAGGCAGCCAACAGATACATGAGAAAATGCTCTCGATCATTAGCCATTAGAGAAATGCAAATTAAAACTATGATGAGATTCCATCTCACACCAGCAAGGCTGGCATTAATCCAAAAAACACAAAATAATAAATGTTGGAGAGGCTGCGGAGAGATTGGAACTCTCATACACTGCTGGTGGGAATGTAAAATGGTACAACCACTTTGGAAATCTATCTGGCGTTATCTTAAACAGTTAGAAATAGAACTACCATACAACCCAGAAATCCCACTCCTAGGAATATACCCTAGAGATACAAGAGCCTTCATACAAACAGATACATGCACACCCATGTTTACTGCAGCTCTGTTTACAATAGCAAAAAGTTGGAAGCAACCAAGGTGTCCATCAACGGATGAATGGGTAAATAAATTGTGGTATATTCACACAATGGAATACTACGCATCGATAAAGAACAGTGACGAATCTCTGAAACATTTCATAACATGGAGGAACCTGGAAGGCATTATGCTGAGCAAAATTAGTCAGAGGCAAAAGGACAAATATTGTATAAGACCACTATTATAAGATCTTGAGAAATAGTAAACCTGAGAAGAACACATACTTTTGTGGTTACGAGGGAGGGAGGGAGGGAGGGTGGGAGAGGGTTTTTTATGGATTAATCAGTAGATAAGAACTGCTTTAGGTGAAGGGAAAGACAACACTCAATACATGGAAGGTCAGCTCAATTGGACTGGACCAAAAGCAAGGAAGTTTCCGGGATAAAATGAATGCTTCAAAGGTCAGCGGAGCAAGGGCGGGGGTCTGGGGAACATGGTTTGCGGGGACTTCTAAGTCAATTGGCAAAATAATTCTATTATGAAATCATTCTGCATCCCACTTTGAAATGTGGCGTCTGGGGTCTTAAATGCTAACAAGCGGCCATCTAAGAGGCATCAATTGGTCTCAACCCACCTGGAGCAAAGCAAAATGAAGAACACCAAGGTCACACGACAACTAAGAGCCCAAGAGACAGAAAGGGCCACATGAACCAGAGACCTACATCATCCTGAGACCAGAAGAACTAGTTGGTGCCCGGCCACAATCGATGACTGCCCTGACAGGGAGCACAGCAGAGGACCCCTGAGGGAGCAGGAGATCAGTGGGATGCAGACCCCAAATTCTCATAAAAAGACCAAACTTAATGGTCTGACTGAGACTGGAGGAACCCCGGCGGCCATGCTCCCCAGACCTTCAGTTGACACAGGACAGGAACCATCCCCGAAGACAACTCATCAGAAATGAAAGGGACTGGTCAGCGGGTGGGAGAGAGACGCTGATGAAGAGTGAGCTAATTATATCAGGTGGACACTTGAGATTGTGTTGGCAACTCTTGTCTGGAGGGGGGATGGGAGGATAGAGAGAGAGGGAAGCCGGCAAAATTGTCAAGAAAGGAGAGACTGAAAGGGCTGACTCAAGAGGGGGAGAGCAAGTGGGAGTAGGGAGTGAGATGGATGTAAACTTATATGTGACAGACTGTTTGGATTTGTAAACGTTCACTTGAAGCTTAATAAAAGTTATTAAAAAAAAAAAAAAGTCACACAGCCCTGGCCAGGTGTGCCACACATTTTATAGTTATGCTGTTTGTGAATTAGAATGACAAATTTGGAAGAACTTTAGAAATAAAACATTCCAGGCCTCTCACATTATTAAAGGCTGTATAAAACATACCAAAAACCAAACCAGTTCCCATCTGGTAGATTACCACTCATGGTTACCCCACGTTACGAGTAGTACTGCTCCACTGGGTTTTCAAAGGCTGTAATCTTTATGGAAGCAGATTGCCAGGTCAACATAGATATGTCCAAATTCCGCAGCAATTAGTGACCAAAAAAAAAAAAAAAACTGGAACCTAAACTCCAGTCTTTACCTAATCTAGCGCTGACTCCATTCACTGTGCTGAACAAAGGCACAGTAGCACACCTACAGATTCCCACTGTGCTGGTAGACCTTTTAATAGAAAAGTCTCTTGAAAAAAAATTATAATTTGCTTCTGAATGATTGATTTAAAGCTGAAGCTTTTGATAATTTTATGGTTTGTTCCTCCCTTTCTCTCTTCTTTCTTGTAAATATATTCATTTTATTCTTTGTATAAGACAAATATGTGTAACAAAGGGAGAGCCATAATTTTTGTTTGACAAACCTCATAAGTATGAGAAAGGTTGCCCTCTAGATAGTCAATTTCCATTCTTTTCATTCTAATGTTAATGAAGTTATTTAAAGTTATTGGATGCACAGCATCAAATGACATTATTTCAAGTGACTTCATGACACAGAGGGTACATTGTGGAAGGAATATCAAATAGAGGCTCTCAGGTGTTTTTCCCTTTAACATGCAAAAGGAGAAATGCAATTACTATTTATTATTTAGTTACCTAATGCCTGCCCGTCATGTCTTTTTGAATTTGGCCCAGGAACTCATAATTAAAAGAATCATTATCCCTGCTGGATGTGGGCACAAATTCACATTATTTCCTTGGAAGCCTGTCTGCTGTCTCACTTTAATGAAAATTTAAGCTCCTTAGAGTGACATGTGGTACCTGGAATTATTTTTTTCTTTTGTCTGAACAGAGTTGCAAGGGGAAAGGACTCCTAGAAAAATGAGGCACTGTTCATTTCTGTAGGTTCTTATTTTTCAAGCAGCACCCATTTTCTTTTTTCTTATTTTGGAAAGATTGATGAGAAGAGTAGTAAAATCTCTATCCCTACCGTAAGTCCCCGAGTTAGCAGAGCAGACACAAAACGCCTGGACTTTTTTATTTTCCCCCATTTTTATTCTGGATTATCTGGCCTCTTTTACTCAGGAGAATGTTTTTGAAATTAAATCATGTTGTTATGTATGTCAGTCATTTGCTTGTTTTATTGCTAAGTATATTTCCGCTGTATAGATATACCACAGTATGTTTATCCATTCTTCTGTTGACGGGCATTGGGTTGTTTCCAGTTTGGGGCTATTACAAATAAAACTGCTACAGCATTCTTGATCAAGTCTTCCGTGGACATATACATTTATTTCTCTTCTCTGAAGTGAAACTTTATTTTGAACCATTATTGTTTACAAATAACGTGTAATCTTAACAGGAAGCTGGTCTGGATGCCCAGTAGAATGTGGAGCTTTACATTTTCCTTCATAATTAAACAAGACAAGATTTACAAAAGAACTTTCTGCTGAATATGGGCTTATGTTGGTGACTGATATAAAGCGGAAAGAGGGTTATGTTTTAGGAACACCTATTCTGTGCCAGAAATTCTGCAAAGTGCTTTACATGTCTTTTTTTAGTTAAATTCTCACAACAAACTATATGAGTTATTTCTTATTATCTCCATTAGTAGGTGAGGAAAGTGAAGGTCAGAGAATTAATTTCTTCAAAAGTTTTAAGTGGATGCTCTTTCACCTTTGATGATGATTGCTGACCAGAGTTTGTACCTGCTGATGCAAACGGCTAAGTGCTAGACCGCTAACCAAACATGTTTGGCCATCTGAACCTACTCAGCGGCTCCACAGGAGAAGAAAGAGCTGGCAATCTGCTTCCGTAAAGATTACAGCCAAGAAAACCCTAAGTAACAGTTCTCTGTCACATGGGGTCGCTACGAGTTGGAATCCACTCAAGGGCACCTAACAACAGTCATCCTTAGTGATCAGGTGGGATACCTGCTATATGGTGGACAACTGAATTTTCAGCTGGAGACAGAACAGTCTATGCTTCCCATCCCATTGTCATGCTGAACACAGATATAGTTCAGAGAGTAGTTTTAATAATTCTTTGATATCTTGGCGCACCTCACATGAAAGTTGTATCCAAAGATATTTTATTTAAAAGTGAGCGGTTGTGAGAGAAATCAAATCCTGATTTCCTTTGCTTTTCAAAATTGTTTCTGAACATAAAAAGTCAAATAATACTAAAATTTTGTTCCCAAAAAGTGTCTCGACAAATTGAGTCGACAGAATTAAACATTGGTAGTTACAAAATTATGCATTAGTCACATAAGCAATTTAAATAAATAAATGACCATCTTTTTTAAATTTTTTACTGTGATTTAAGTGTAAGTTTGCAAACCAAGTCAGTCTCTCATACAAAAACCTATATATATATATATATATATATATATACCTTGCTACATACTCCTAGCTGCTTTCCTCCTAATTGCGATAGCACACTCCTTCCCTCCACTCTCTATTTTCATGTCCATTTGGTCAGCTTCTGACCCCCTCCACCCTCTCATCTCTTCTCCAGACAGGAGCTGCCCACATAATCTCATGTGTCTACTTGATCCAAGAAGCTCACTCTTTACCAGTACCCTTTTCTATCCCATAGTCCAGCCCAATCCCTGTCTGAAGAGTTAGCTTTGGGAATGGTTCCTGTCTTGGGCTAACAGAAGGTCTGGGGACGATGACCTCTGGGGTCCTTCTAGTCTCAGTCAGACCATTAGGTCTGGTCTTTTTACAAGAATTTGGGATCTGCATCCCACTGCTCTCCTGCTCCCTCAAGGGTTCTCTGTTGTGTTCCCTGTCAGGGCTGTCATTGATTGTAGCTGGGTACCATCTAGTTCTTCGGGTCTCAGGCTGATGTAGTCTCTGGTTTATGCGGTCCTTTCTGTCTCTTGGGCTCATAATTACCTTGTGTCTTTGGTGTTCTTCGTTCTCCTTTGGTCTAGGTGGGTTGAGTCCAGCTGATGCATCCTAGATGGCAGCTTGCTGGGGTTTAAGACCCCAGATGCCACTCTCCAAAGTGGTAAGCAGAATGTTTTCTTAATAGATTTTATTATGCCAGTTGACTTAGATGTCCCCTGAAACTGTGATCCCCAAACCCCTGCCCCTGCTAGGCTGGCCTTCAAAGTGTTCGTTTTATTCAGGAAACTTTTTTGTTTTTCGTTTAGTCCAGTTGTGCTAACTTCTCCTGTATTGTGTGTTGTCTTTCCCTTCACCGAAAATAGTTCTTATCTACTATCTAATTAGTGAAAAACCTTCTCCCTCCCTCCCTCCCCACTCTCATAACCATCAAAGAATATTTTCTTCTCTTTTTAAACTACTTTTCAAGTTCTTATAATAGTGGTCTCATACAATATTTGTCCTTTTGCAGCTGACTAATTTCACTAAGCATAATGCCTTTCAGATTCCTCTGTGTTATGAAATGTTTCACGGATTCATCATTGTTCTTTATCGATGCATAGTATTCCATTGTGTGAATATACCATAATTTATTTATCCATTCATCCATTGATGAGCACCTTGGTTCCATCTTTTTGCTATTGTAAACAATGCTGCAGTGAACATGGTTGTGCATATATCTGTTCTTGTAAAGGCTCTTATTTCTCTAGGATATATTCCAAGGAGCGGGATTGCTGGATCATATAGTAGTTCTATTTCTAGCTTTTTAAGAAAGTGCTAAGTCTATTTCCAAAGTGGCTGTACCATTTTATGTTCCCACCAGCAGTGTGTAAGTGTTTCAGTCTCTCCACAACCTCTCCAACATTTGTTATTTTGTGTTTTTTGGATTAATGCCAGCCTTGTTGGAGTGAGATGGAATCTCATTGTAGTTTTGATTTGCATTTCTCTAATAGCTAATGGGAAACCCTGGTGGTGTAGTGGTTAAGTGCTATGGCTGCTAACCAAGAGGTCGGCAGTTCAAATCCACCAGGCGCTCCTTGGATACTCTATGGGGCAGTTCTACTCTGTCTTATAGGGTCGCTATGAGTCAGAATCGACTCGATGACAGTGGGTTTGGTTTTTTGGTTTTTAATGGCTAATGATCGTGAGCATTTCCTCGTTTGTCTGGATTCTTAATTCTGTTCCATTGTAAATGACCATCATCTTGCCACCACTGGAAAAAGAAGACCTTAGCACACAATTGGGTTTAGCCTTTAAATCAATTACTTACAGAGAGGACCTGAAAAGACAAGCTGTTTAAAACCTTTAAATCCATTGCTTTCTAAAAACGAGCCTCATGGAGGATTGTGCTGGACTTTCAAGCGGAAAACTTTGTGCCAGGAATTGAAAGTAATTTTGTTTTTTAATTTCTCTAGTATACATTGTTGATGATTCTCTTCCTAACAGCAATTTTTATTTAATGATACAGAGGAGTGCACCACATTTTGAGGTATTATATTTAATTTTCATTCTTCTAATGAATGTTCTTCCAATTACAAATTATATATACCTGGTGTACAGTGAGCCTGGCTAGGTGAATCTAGGTGAATCATGGTTCCTAGAGTTGTGCAATGTGAAAGTCTTGTTAGGATATTAGGGATAAATGTTACGTTATGTACTACAGTTGTATTACATACCAAAAAACACCAACCCAGTGCCATCGAGTCAATTCCGACTCATAGCGATCCTATAGGACAGGGTAGAACTGTCCTATAGAGTTTCCATGGAGTGCCTGGTGAATTCGAACTGCTGACCCTTTGGTTAGCAGCCATAGCACTTAACCACTACACCACCAGGGTTTCCATAAGGCATTTGGAATTGCTTTTATAAGTATAATAATCTATGACAGTAATATTGTGCATATTAATTAACTATGCTTATTAATCTTTAGCAAAAAAAAAAAACTCTATGACAAAGACAGAATAGAAGTATTACTATTTCCATGTAAGATATGAAAACAGAGAACCAGAGCTATTAATCATTATCTAAACTCAGGTGGCTCCTATATGAGCCTTAAAATAGGAGTTAACACTAAAAATTTTACACACACGGAGGTGAAGTATCAGTGCAACTAGGGAACCCACAACCTAGAGAAGGAATGAGAAAAGCAGCCAAACATGTAAAACTTAATTTGAAAAAAATGCTATGGTAGATATAGGCTCAGAGGAGAAGAAAATCTGACCCATAAGGGCAATTTTCCTACAGAAGGTAAAATCTGAGCAGTTAGGCAACAAATATTTTTGAAAGGACACTCAGTGTATATTAGATAGACTAATTTTATTTAACCTTCACAAAAACCGAACCAAAACCATTACTCCTTTCTCCATTTTATAGTTGCAGAAACTGGCAGAAAGGTCCAAAGAAAAGATGAGAGATGACCTCTCAAAATTTTTCCCAGTTATCTCATTTTGTGGTTCTTCACTGCAGTTTTCTCCCTTGTTTCCAGTTATTAAGGTTGTCTGCTCTGGGTTCTTTAGCAGTGGCTCACTGAAAGAGGCCACGGACTAATTAACAAGCAGAGCACAGCTAACAGTGATGGGAAATCACACCAACAGAAACCAAAAAGGCCCACCGTGGATTACATTGTTGGGCCCTTTGATCCAAGTTTTTGACATGATTAGCAAGAAAAATGCTTGAGAATGTCAAACAAAATTTCATAGATTTCCTGCCTTGACTAGAGGAATTCAAATATTTTGAACATTAATCATCTACCCCAGGAATCAGAAAGTCAAGGGGAAGAGCTCTGATTTTTCTTGGTTTCCCTTCAGGGGGGCGGAAATGATAATAGAATTTACAGAATTTCAGATGGTCTGTTAGAAGAATTACTTTATTTTCGAATACCCAAGAGCTGATAAAATACTGTAATCTGCGCCTTTTATCTTAGCATGTGAACATGCTACATGAGCAGAATGGTAACATAACACAGATTTCCATCAGATATAGGACAAGCAACAATGGCAATATAAGTAGTTGTCTTTTTGTGAGGGGAGAAAGGTGAGACAATAAGGAAAAATATTTTGACATCCAAAATTTTATATCTAGAGTCAGAAAAACACTGATTTCTTGCCAATGTAAAATATACAGTCAGAAACCATTATGCCTCTATGTTTTCCAGAAGAATAAATAAGACAAAAGTTTTAATTATTTTTATGTTAGACAATTTTTTTCTGGAGGTTTTAGCAAAACGGAGGAAAATATATACAAATGCTAATGTTGAAAAAAAGTATAAATGTTGCAGGCATAAAAAAAAAAAAATAAGTGCAGGGAAATCTCTCATCTTTGATTTCTCCTTGCATTGACTGTCTTCCCATTTCCGTGGCTGGTTCCGCCAATCCTGAGTTGTATCAAGAACCTGCTGCAGCTGCTATGGGATCAACAGTCTTCTCTGTTACTGCCATAGATACAGTCTGTTCAACATATGAAAAGCAGAGAAATAAACTGCCAGTCTTTGTTCTGTCATTGAAATAATCAGAAATAGAGCTAATTAGTATTACCCAAGTAGGAATATTTCTGGGAAATGTATTAGACAGTCATTTCCAAGGCAAAAAAGTCTTTCATGTCAAGTAAGCATCTGAGAACAACCTGGATAGTAAATCCCTGTTTCGATTTGTGTGACCTTTGCATAGTTAATTAACCACCTATGTATCGGTTCCTTCTCTGTAAAATGACACTCCTACTAGGTCCCACCTCTCATAAGATTGTTGTTAGAATTAAATAAGATAAAGACTCTAAATGCACACTACCTAGCAGAGGTGGTCATTATCATTTTCAATATTAATATTTCCATTTTTCTCTGAGGCTATGTCCACACTCGCAAGCTGATTTGTCAAAATTATTTTTTAAAATGGCTGTATTTAGTCCCTCCATTTTTAAAGTATTTGAAATAATGACAGAGATTTTCACTTTTTTTAGAGACTTCTTCTGTTGTTTACATATTGCATAAAGTGTCCGAGAAATATCTTTAAAGCATTAGCCTGTGTTGTTGATTCAGAACCACTGAAAAGTGCCCATAAAAACAAAACAAAAAAAACACCCGTTGCCGTCAAGTTGATTCCGACTCATGGCAACCCAGGCGTTACTTACAGAGTAAGACTGAGCTCCACAGGGGTTTTCTTGGCTGTAATCTTTATGGAAGCTGGTCCCCAGGCCTTTCTTCTATGGTGACTAGGTTCAAACTGCTGACCTTTCATTTAGGAGTTGAGTACATACTGCACCAAAGTATCAAGGAGGCGAGGAGTTTTTGGAAATGTTACTTACCTGTTTTGGAGAAGAGATCTTAAAGCTTCTGAAAGGACCTTAGCACATACATGTTATTTGGCCCAAAGCCTGTGAAGTGGGAGCATTCCAGGAAGATGGTTGAGGGTAGGTGACCCAGAGCAGAGAGGTGATGCCATATGGCAAATTCCAGCGCTGGGCTCCAAAAGGCCACCTGGTATCCGCCATGCATGGGAGACAGGGCTGTAAATATCCAGGGTTAGTAAGGACAGGAACTTCTTAAACTTGTGCAGCCTTTTTGTTTCCCTCCATCTCTTTACTTGTAGTCAAATTCTTAAAACAGAAAAGAGATTGTGAGTTTGTATTAAAAGAAAAAACAAAGAAGGGCCTAGAAAGACAGAGACCCAGTCCTTAGCTGATATTAAGAGAAGGAAACTTCTGTGGCTTCAAATTTCAAGGAAAAGGGAAGCGTGTTAAATATTTTATTTAGGAAATAAAGAAGAGTGCATCTGCTAACTTGGAGCCTTCAAAAAGATCTTCAAGCTTAATAACACAAATTTCCAAAGAGGAAGGCAGGAAGCTATTATTTTGTTATTCTAAACTGCATTTAGGTTTAAATGAATTGATGAATATAAAGCATCTAGCACTTTGTCTGAAACACAGTGTTTTTTTTAATCAATATTCAGTCATTTTTACCATAAAAATGGAGGGAGAGGTAGATGTAAAAATTACTTTGTTGGTAAATACACATTAGATACCTACAGCTGCAAGCTTTATTTGTGATAAAAACAATAAGCAAACAAACACCATGAAACAATGCCCTAGACTTCAAAGAGTATTAGGTCTTACTGGGGAGATAGCAAATGAAATCTAATGCTGTCATGTTAGTTTGTAAAAACGAACTGAATGCAAGAAAGCAGTGTGACATTTCTGTCGGTGACAACTTGCTTTTGGGTTTAAAAGTTTAAAACCTCTACCAAACAGGTCAGCTTTCAGAAAAATGGGCCAGCATCATATTCCCTAGTCTCTCGGTAGCATACACACTTACAATGTTTTTAGGCACTGACTTGTTAGTTGCCCTCAAGTTGGCTCTGACTCATGGTTAACATAATATGCACAACAGAAGGAAACATTGCCTGATCCTGTACCATCTTCACCTTCATTGGTATGCTCAAGTCTACTGTTGTGGCTACCGTGTATTTTGAGTGCCTTCCAACCTTAGGGGATCATTTCCCAGTACTATTTTGGACAGTATTGTGATGTGATTCATAGCACTGTCATTGTTAATTTTTAGAAGTAGATCACCAGGCCTCTCTTCCTAGTCTGTTTTAGTTTGAAAACCCTGCTGAAACCTGTCCATCATGGATGACCCCTCTGGTATTTGAAGTACAGTTGGTGTAGCCTCCAGCGTCATAGCAACATGCAAGCCACTATAGTACAGCAAACTAACAGATGAGTGGTGGAGGCACTAACTAAAATCCCCTTCATTCTCTAGAGAGTTCCAGACCTATCCTTTGGTGTAGAAGAAAAATGATGAAGTATGCAGGTATATGTGTGTGTGTGTGACATTCTAACATCCAGCTAGTGAACTTGAAGGTGGTCCAAGCACTCACTACGTATCCCTCCTTTGGAGATACGACAGTGCTGTAAGTGGAAAGGAAAAGGACCCCAAGGCTATAAAAGCTGTCTGACTATGATTTGAGAAGGAACGTTTTCAACATGTTAAACGGCTATGACTCAAAGCTGTAGGTGCTTCTGGGTTCATAAGTAAAACAGAATGAAGAGAAAATGCAGCCCTACTTTGGTAAATGTGGCGCAGATGCTGGCACTGAAGGAAATGTCACTTGAGCTGTCAAGGAGCTGGGACCTCATTAGGAATGTGAAGAGAACTTATGACTATTGTAGATTTTCAGGCAGGAAATAATTCTCATCCTTGAGGAAGAATCATGTAGCACAGCCTGGGGAAGACATTTCAACAGTGACCATACGGAAACAAATCAATCCAAACCCTGAGAGTTCAGCAAGGAAGGCACTGGCACTTGGCTGGTGTCTTTAGCAATCACGTTTTAAAGATCTCCTTGTGCCAGACACTGAAAATCATTTCAAAAGCCTACCAAGGAGACATGTATTATCGTTTAAGCAACCAAAGGATAATAAATGGGATGAGGCAGGGACCAGTTGCCTCTTTGCCTCTGAACTGTTCACTGTAGCTACCGTATCAATTCAATCAAAGGATGTAAACCTGCAAACACATTAGATGGCATTTCAGGGTGCTCTCTGCAAAAAGTTAGAGTAATTTGCTGGCAGATCATGTAGTGTAAGAAGCTGCAAGGTAACTGGAGGCTCCTGGGAGTTTGGAAACTATTGGAAAGCAGACATCAGGTACCACTTTTAAATGAGATTTTCAAGGAACATTAGCTACACAACATTCATGTACACAACATGGTCAGTCAGCTCAAATGAAGGCGTGGGACCAACGCTTTTAATTACAGATTCAGCTGGTTTCTCTGAAGAAATTCAGTCCTAAAAATCTCTTTCTTTTTATTAAATCTGCAATAGATTTGACACTCAAGCAAGCTTGTTAGGCAAAATAGAGCAAGATATTTCTTGTTCCCAAAGGTTAATTTGTCAACTGCAACACCCTAAGATTCTCGGCAAAGCATCCCAGGGCAGCGGATCACCTCCTGATGATTAGGAAAATTATAATTTGTCTCCTGCATGATATACACAGTTTTATATCACTGAGTAGTCAGGTTATTATGCTATAGCAGATGAAACCAGATATAACAGCTTTTCGCAGTCCCTTTTCCCTGTCACACTGAGCTTTATTCTCTCCACCATGGGAAACTGAATGTTCTTCGTGGGAAGTTTGATATTTTATTACTTCGATTTCATTTCACGAACTTGGGAAAAAAAAATTCCTTTAAAATGTGAAAGGTTAACCCTCCAGTTCTGACAGCTGCTATCACACAGACTTAAACTTAAAACTAGTGGCAGTATCTATGACCAGTTCATTCCACACGGCCCTCAGGGTAATTTTATAGGACTTGGACAACTCATACAGATGTGTTCTGGTTATCTATTGCTGTATAACAGACCACCCCAAAGCTTAATAGCTGTCATGGATTGAATTATGTCCCTCCAAAATATGTGTCAACTTGGTTAGGCCATGATTCCCAGTATTATGTGGTTGTCCTCCATTTTGTGATTATAATTTTAAGTTAAAGAGGATTAGGATGGGATCATAACACCCTTAACAAGTCATATCCCTGATCCAATGTAAAGGGAGTTTCCTTGGGGTGTGGCCTGCACCACCTTTTATCTCTCAAAAGATAAAAGGAAAGGGAAGCAAGCAGAGAGTTGGGGACCTCCTATCAACAAGAAAGAAGCACTGGGAGCAGAGCACATCCTTTGGACCCGGGGTCCCTGCACAGAGAAGCTCCTAGTTCACGGGAAGATTGATGAGAAGGCCAACAGAGAGGGAAAGCCTTCCCCTGGAGCTGACACCCTGAATTTGGACTTTTACCCTATTTTATTGTGAAGAAGTAAATTTATTTTTGTAAAGCCATCCACTTGTGGTATTTCTGTTATAGCAGCAGTAGATGACTAGCTTAAAGCAATAACTATTTGATTATTTGTCATGATTCCGTGGGTTGACCGGGCTTAGCTGTGGTTTACTCATATAGCTGGCAGTTGGCTCTGGCTTTGCAGGGACCTGGCAGGGACTGTTGACAACAGTGCCTTCATTTCCCTCCCTCGTGGCCTCTCCATGAGTCTTTGTACTTCTCATAGAATGGCATCTGTATTGCAAGAGAGGGCAAATCAAGTGAGAGAGGATTACCCAAAGGTGTGATTCACTGGGGTCCGTTTATAGAGACGAGCAAGCACACATTACAATCTGGCATACATATTCCCGATTTACAGGCTTTTCAGATTCACAGTACATGCTATTGTCTATAAAGAAAAAGAAAAAAATTTTTTTTTTGTCTGTAAGATAGCAAAATTGAGCCTGGCTACACTGTATTAAGTAATTCACCTTTTTTTATGGGGGCTAAGGAAACCCTGGTGGAGTAGTGGTTAAGTGCTACGGCTGCTAACCGAAGAGTTGGCAGTTTGAATCCGCCAGGCGCTCCTTGAAAACTCTATGGGGCAATTCTACTCTGTCCTACAGGGTCGCTATGAGTCAGAATCGACTCAACGGCACTGGGTTTGGTTTTTTGGTTTTACGGGGGCTAAAAGCAAGCTATTGTATAATTTTAAATATTCATTGAGCTTGCTAATGTTCTCATTCTAAAATGTGAATTAACATCAGTGGTGATTTCCTTATGCATGACATTTAATAGTTTTCTCACGTCTGCCTAAACTTCAGTATCCTGAGAAAATATAATGATAGTTGCACCTTGCAATGCCAGAAATACCATTTAACTATAGTTCAGGCTAGAAGGAATCTTAGAATTCATATAATTCAACCCAATGTGTATTTACTAGAAAGAAGCTGAGATCTGTGAAGTTATGACTTGATCTAACACCTCCACCCACTTCAAATAAGGCTGCCTCTCTGTCATCTGTTTTATACATTGTGGATCAAGTAAGATTTTATTTGGAATCTAAGTCCAATAAAATAAAGTTTGAGAAAGAGGCAGTATAACTAATGGTTAAGAATGTAGACTCGGGGGCCAGGCTACCTTGGGCTGTGATTTAAATATTCTGTGCCTCAATTTCTTCATTTGTTATTTTGAGGAAAATAAAAGAAATGGCCTTACAGGATTGTTATGGGATCACTTGAGTTCATATTTGTAAATTGCTTGGAACTGTCCCTGACACATGAATAGCTCTATGTAAATGTTGGTGAAATACAATAAACATATTGCACTAAAGATAAAGGGAAATAGAGCCATCAGACATGCCAGTTTATTGTTCATATTAGGCCCTAAAATGTGCCTACGATAGGATCAAACATAGCAATGATTGTGAGGATGGCGTAGGGCCAAGTAATATTTCGTTCTATTGTACGTAAAGTTGCTGTGAGTTGGAACTGATTTGATAGCACCTAACAACAGCCTCAAAAAGTAGACTGATTCCCCTGAAGATATTCTGCTTTTAGGCACAGAGGGAGTTTCCTTAGATAAGACTATTTTAGAAATTATGAACTGTCCCCATTAACTGTAAAACTTGTATATGAGTTGGGATGCCTTATACAATAAATAACAGAAAATCCTATGCAACAACCTCAAACAATAAGAAATAGCTTATCCACTGTCTTTGTATAAACCCAAAAGTCAGTCATGCCTTGACTTCTAATTGTCACATTTCCATAGGTTACTTTACACCCCCTTTATCCCAACTTCCTGGCTAGCTCAGATCTGCAGACCTTTCACAGTGACCCCTGGAAGTCTGCCTGGGTGTGAGTTCTGTCAGGCTTTTACAGGTCTTGGCTTACCCCCATTTTCTTTACACAGGTGTAGCATAATAATAATGCTGAATTGTTCTCCCTGAGGCTTGCTATCACCATGGACCTCATCTAGATTGTAAAAGCCTAAATTCATTCATCTCTCAGATTCCCTCTGAACCTCTAGGGTTTCTATCATTTGCCATCACTGCCCCTGACTCAGCCCAGGGGCCAGGCACCAGGACTTTTGTCTGGTACTCATCCAAATCTAACCTCTACTCCTCCAGTCTAGGCAGTCTTTACTGGTGAGCAGGGATTGTCTGGCTAGCCATTTATTCTCTTTTCAATCTAGTATCTACAGTCCTAACTATGAACTTTGCTTCCTTTGGGACTTTGTCTTGTTCAAAGCTAAATATTCAGCTGTTGTATGGAGAGGTGGAGAGTCAAAGCACAATGGCTTGGCTATGGGGAAGGGTCAGGTGAAAAGGAAATGCAAATAAGAAATCTCTCAGTTAATATTTTCTAAGTTTATCTAGAAGAACTAAACAAGTCGCTTACAGGAAAGAAAACAAATAAGTGAATTAAAATTACAAAAGAATTAAATACATCAGAACAATAATATAGGCGATGTCTCAAAGCTATTTGTGATTAACTGAAAGAGTAGTGCAGAGAACAATTGCTGTAGGAATTCACAGTTTACTTCAGGGTGGGGTTGGTCAGGTAAGGCTTTATGGAGGAAGTGAGATTTTTACCTGGTTTGTGAAGGATGCATAAGAATTGAATGGGAATGGAGGATCTCTCAAGAAACTGTTCAGGTGGTGGAATAATAGGAGTAGTCACAGAAAGCCTGGGTACTATAAAGTGTATTTGCATAGCAACAAATGGGACAGTTGCCTGTAGTTGGAACTTCATGGAGATTAGTCAAAGCTGGGGCTGTAGAAGTGGTTAGAAAAAAAAAAAAAAAAGATGACATTCTATATAGACTGTAAACAATGGAGGGGCTTTCATAATGTGTAAACGAGTGAAGTGAAGTATTGTAGGTGAAGGAAACATTAGGGACATGGCATAGAAATGAGTCCCTGGGAAGTTTCCTAGAAGAGAGAGCAATCAATTTTTACTGAAGTAGACAATACATGCTATTTGTTTATTTGGTTCTATTATTTATGCTTAACAGTTAAGGCTTCCTTTAAATTCTGCTAAGCTTCAAAGAATTCTCTATTCTTAACACAATCATAGAATTATTTTCCTGCCTATTAAAACTGAGTGATTAAATATCCACATGGACATCCCACCCATTATTCAAGTTTTATTGATTTTTTTTTTCATTTCTTCGAATCCTTTTAGCCACGTTTTAAGGAAAATGGATTAATGTTAGGAGTTCCATTAATACAAACTAAGCATATTTGAACTGTTGTGTGTTGATCATTATCCATCCCCCTCTGTCATTCCTAACAGTATCCCAGTTTTGATCCCATCTCTCTCCTCACCACAGTCCATGTAGCTTGGGAGATGCTGACTCCAGCTGAAGTTTCAGAGATGGGTCCAGATCAGCCTGTGACAGTTTTGGTTATCCTACACCCTGGTCAGTGATTACCTCTAGAATGGTCCTGTGAATCAATTCTCACCAGTGAGACTGGAGGGGAGGGTTACCACTACATGTTTTTAAGAAAGTACTACCTTGGTTCTAGAAGGGAGCAAAGGGAGAAATTTCCTTCTTTCTCTCCCACCTGAAGTGATTGAGAAAGCATGTCGCCTTTAATTGCTGACCAGTGGCAACTGATTTGTGACCATGAAGGGAGCTAATCTGAGGATAAAGACTGGAAAATAAGCAAGAAACAAAGCCAGAACCTGCAATGTCTTAGCCCTGCCTCCTCACTTCCAGGTCTGTGAGGCAAATAAATTCCTTATTTAATTTGAATAAGGGGTTTAAGCCAGTTTGAATAAGGTCTCTATTATTTACTATCAAAAGCACAACCCAGACACAAAATTCCTAGCCAACTGGAAAAATTGAGTTCTCACTTTAAAAGAAGAAAACAATGCCTTTTCCCCCACCCCCTACCACGAAGGCCTAAGAACATTTTTGTGTGTGTGTGCGTGTATAACTATGAGAAAAAAAATACAGGAAAATATCTGAATAATTCAAGAAAAAATGTCGACCAAGTATGTATTTTAGGGAAAGGTATATCTTGGCAGTTCTGAATATCTGCCAAAAGTCCCCATTTCACTCTGTGTGTGGATGGAAAATCAGGGTGACTGCTCTTACTTCTGTTTGACACCTTCAGGAGAGTTTGTCTTCCTTTCACGTGAAAAATCTCAACAGAGAGATTTCACTGGTTTCCTGCCGAGTTTAACTTGTTTTAGAACAGCTGATCAGGCCCGGTATGAATGTGTGCTGTGGATTCCCAGAGTTCATAACGAGCTTTAGGAGTTTACACAATTTGTAGAGTTGATTGATTAGATTTTCTCTTTTATTATATCACTTAGTGAAAAAAAGTCTGTTTTTCATTTATTTCCATGAGGAAAATGAGGGTAAAAATATATGTGCAAATTAATGAAGATAAAGTAGAGGTCATTGTCCTGGAAACTTGGGATAGAGTTAATTAATTTGTTTGCTCTACCAGATTTGACTCTGAGCTTCTTGCCATCCAAGGTGAAAAAGGAAAGGAATAAATTAAGTATTTTTCCTTACAAATGCTTTAAATAGGAAGAATGGCAGTTAGTAGTTGGTGTTTTTGTTTTCTCTTTCTAAACACAACATTTTAAAAGAAATTTCTTATATAAAATAGATACTTCCCGGGCACTTACATGGTCATATGGTCAGCACTTACATCAATCTTCATTAAAAATTAATGGCATAGTGATAAATTATAATTCTTTGAAGGCATTGAAAAGAGAGCCAAAGCAATGCCTTTCAGGTATGTTGCTCTCTTATGAGCAGATCTTTACAGGCATAAAATCAAATTAGATTTTCTATCATAGGTTATTCTGCTCAAACTTTAATTGCGTTTTTAATAGGAGCTGAAGAAAGACCATTTGAAAATAAAGTCCCTCATAAGGATCTGAAGATCAAATATTCCATATTGTTGAAAAATCATTAATATGTACAAAATTAGACACAAGATTGAATTCTGTCCTTAAGAGAGAACTATTCCATATACAAAAATTTGGAGTAGAGCCAAAATTTCCCTCAGGAAGTAGCTTTTGATAAGCATTAAAGATCAGATTGAGTGGCTTCTACGACTATAATTCCTTAATGCTTAAAAATTCATCATATAGACTATTTGCATTCTACAAAGACATTATAAAGTTTTGTTGTAAAAACTTCCCTCTTGGATTCCGAATAAATTAAGAATAAATAATGAAGGCAGAATCCTTTGAGGTAAAGAACTCCATCTGAAGAGTTGCACCCTGACAGCTAACAAGTAGTTATGCCCTGGGGCCAGCTTCTTGGCGTTCAGCTATTTCAAATTAATCCACTCTCTACACCTTACTTCAGATTCCTCCGTGTCCTTTCACTCTGGCTTCACTTCCACCACCAGCCCTGGTGGTACAGTGGTTAAGCACTTGGCGGCTAACTGAAAAGTTAGTGGTTTGAACCTACCGGCCACTCTATGGGAGAAGGACGTGGCAGCCTGCTTCTGTGAAGATTACAGCCTAGGAAACGTCATGGGGCAGTTCTCCTCCGTCACATGATGTCAGTAGGAGTTGGAATTGACTCACGGCAATGAGTTGTTTTTTTTTAATATATATAGTGTAATAGAGCTCCATACCAAAAATTGGTAGTTACAGTTGCAAAATCTAGTATGAATATATGCAACTACGTTTACAGAAATCAAATAGCCTAATGGTGAATTGGTAAGTATTAGAAGAGTAAAAAAATACATATACATGTATATTTATGCATATATATAACATATGCACATACATCCATATATACTTATTTTTCCACAAAAGTAATCAAAATGGGAGTCAAGAAAAAAGTTATTAAATTAAAGCCAAGTAAATTTAACTAGTGAAAATATCAAGCGTGATGGTTCAGACCCTTCTCTTAATAGGACCTGTGCTTTTTGCGAGAAATCTCCTCAGATGGTATATTGTTTGTGTATTAATGTATTTTTGTATGCATAAAATTTGAGGTTGTCTACCATAAAGGGCAAAATAAAACAGAAATAAAATTTTAGAACATAATAAAAATAACAGGTTAAGACAGGAGAAAGACTGGCATGAGAGAATTTTGTGAGACTTAGTCTCTGTAGGGTCATCAGGTGCTTGGTCTACTGGTATTTACAGACCCTGAAAAATAATAAATAGTTTAAAGCTTGGTTTCATAAAAATATCTGAAATGTGAAATTTATTGCCAAAGCAGCACATATTATTTTCAGATCCCATGGAGGCGATTTAAGCATTTCTAGGTCAACTAATTAGTGCATTTAAAGGATTTAAAAATTCTATAAGAGAGAGTGAAATCACTGACAGACGCAGCAATAGTAGCCAGGAGGTGTGGTCCATCACCAGGTATTTTTCCTGGGCACTGCTCTGTACAGAGAACTAGGAGAAAACTCTACAAGATTAAAAGAGAAGTGGAAGGCATGGTCACTGATTTCAAGATGTCAGCATATCTATCCATCTGGGGAGAGAGACACACATAAGACAAAATTATTGATCAAAGCAGAACAGACTCGAACCTGAAATTTGGGTTAAATAAGCAGTATGGAATAAATACTATACTTTAAAACCTGAATTTTTGGTGATAGTTTGCATTTGTATAGTATTTTCCTCCATATCCAATGACCTCATTTTATGAAAGAAAAATTTTGTAAGGAAACAAAACAAAACAAAACCCCGATGCCCTCAAGTCGATTCTGACTCTATAGGACAGAGTGGATTTGAACTGCTGACCTCTTGGTTAGTAGTTGTAGCCCTTAACCACTGCACCACCAGGACACCAAGGAAACTAAGGAATAGAGTTATAACAACATGCTTCCCCAAATAACGTACTTCCTGGTATTATTTAACTGGAAACATTACAGTGTGTCAGAACTTAAAACAAACCAATGTATACATAGATAGATACTAAAAGTAATGAGCTTAATTCAACCATAAATATAAATTACCAGAACCCAGACAGTTAAGTGGATACAGAATGTTGTAATAATATAACAACATAGTTGCTTCTTACCTATGTCTTTTGATGCTGTCAAGGTTCCCATTCACCCCCCCTTCCTATATTAATGGCTAATAATTAATGAAAGCTTACTTTCCACCAAGCATGACTGTAAGTACTTTATATATATTATTTCATTTAATCCTCAAAAAGTCTGTAAGGTAGCAATTGTTAGTATCTCCATTTTACAGATGAGGAAACTAAGACAGGGTGATGCTAAAGAACTTGCCCAGGGTCACCCAGGTATTAAGTGTCAAGGCTCACCTTAAAGGTGATTCTCAACGTCACCTTCCATTTACAATTTCTAACTTCAGACTCATTGCTGTGTTCACTCAAATAAGGTGTAAGAGAGTTCAGTCTCATTATAACAATATTCTGTATTAATATTACCCCTAAGGAACTGAAAGTGATTTAAAGAAATAAGCTAATTAATTGTCATGTCAATTATATTGTTTTTCTTGTTTAATGGGAAAGGATTGTGAGAGTTTTCTTAAAGCCAGCTTAGGGGGCGTGTCAGGAAGAATGCTTGCGTTTGCTACCTTTTGGATGAAATTTCTCGGGCTAAGAAACTACTCACACAGAGTTAGATTTAGGCTAATTATAAATCTGTGACTTTATTATTTACCTTAGTATAAGAAATCATACACCCCCCCAACATGTGCAAGTCTGCATGACTAATGAGTTAATTGGAGAACTGACACCTTGTCTGAGACAGGGCGATGAAGGATATATAGGAACTGGTGTTAGGTGGCAGGTGTCTAAACATGCCTGATGAGATGAAACATGTTTTCCCTCAAATGTATTACCATAAAGTGTCATAGAGCCTCAGAAGTCAAAAACATTAGGGCAGTTTTAAAAGCTAATGGGTGGAGGGATTTTTCCAGGCTTCCCTCTTTATAAGAATAAATGTTTACTTTGTATGGGAGGAACTTTTCCAGTAAAAGTAAATCTTCTTACCCTGAGTTATAAGAAACCATCACCTGAGAGCAGAGCAAAAGGGTTTTACTCAAAGCTACTGAGGCTGTTTGCTCTGATAGGATAGCATTTCCTTTTGGAGGTAGGAACCCGACTCAACAAACTGAGAGAAGCCAGTGGGCTCCAGATCCCCTCATCACTAACATGGTCCTGAATGCCTGGGTGAGGTCTGCCTCAGGGATGGCCTCAACCCCAAGTTGTATTGGAGCGCCTTAGCTGGCATTCCTCAGAAAGGGAGATCAAGAGCCCTCAGTAACTGAATCATTATTAAAATGTAGATTCAGTGCCCACTTCAGTCCAAGTGAATTAGTCTTCAAAAATGGGAGGTTGAAATCTGCATTTTAAGGCAGTACTCTGGCAATCCTGTGCACCTCCTCCTCCCCAAGCAGTTCTTAATTAGATGCGTAATGACTTTTGAAAATACACGTGCCCGGCCCAACCACACCCACTTCTATTCCAACACAGGAAATCAGGGAAGCCTTCTTAGCATCTGCCTAGATATATGTGTCAATTTGGAAGGTTAATAATGCTGCCCATCCATCACCAATATTTTTATCAAACATATTTAAATTGTTGCAATAAAAAATACAACGTGCTGTAATTTAACACACTTTGGGGATGTCCTGCGTGCAGAAGTTCACTCCTCAATCCACAGCTAAGTAGGAGAGATCTGAGCTTCTAGCCTTGTCTCATTCAGCCCCAGTCCTTCAGTAAACTACAGATTAGCCCTGTTCTTTTTGGATCAGGGAAAACCCTGGTGGCATAGTGGCTAAGTGCTAGGGCTGCTGCTAACCAAAAAGTCAGCAGTTTGACTCCACCAGGCACTCCTCGGAACCCTGTGGGGCAGTTCTACCCTGTCCTGTAGGTTTGCTGTGAGTCCGAATAGACAACAGCAATAGGTTTGGTTTGGAATCAATAGAAGTCAGCTGTTAGTGCCAGGATATCCCGTCCCAGCATCTTTATGTCTGAAAGTGTTCTCAAACTGACACCTGAGATACTCCCAGAGTTCTGTTGGAAAGCAAGCACCTACATCCTCTCAAGCATCCCTATAGGAATGTTGGGGTTTTCTGGTCCCCTTTTTTGTCCAGGAATCCTGGGTATGTGGGATCTTTCTGTGTCCCTTGTCATTACATTGGCAATAACTCAGTTATTTGCCCAGGGTCTTGTCTTGTCCCCCTGCCCTTGTTTCAGATTACCCATGACATAGCCACTTAATCTAATAGGCTCACTGTTCCTGCTCTGCTCTTCTGAGCCTACATCCCACTCCATACTAAACTCCAGTGTAAATATATTATACTTATTTTTCTCTTTTTTATAAGATCTTTTTTTTTTTTTTTTACAAGATCAGATAAAACAAAAACAACTATATATACAGGCCTACAGACCAAACCGGAGCCCTGGTGGCACAGTGATTAAGAGTTCAGCTGGTAACCAAAAGATCGGCAGTTGGAATCCACTAGCTGCTCCTTGGAAACCCTATGGGGAAGCTCTGTCCTATAGGGTCACCATGAGTCTGAATCGACTCAAAGGCAACAAGTTTATTTTTTGTTTGTTTGCTTTTATATACCAAATCCTCTTTTCTGCACATTCTGATATTCAAGTGTCCATTCCATGTGGCGTAACTCATGACATCCTGACATAATTTTTATCTTTCAACCTTAGGAGTATTATTGTTGTGTGCCATTGAGGCAATTCTGACTCATAGCCACCCTGTAGGACAGAAGAACCAGGACGGATTACCCTATAAGCAAGGGCTTAACTGTGTTTACTTACTAATCTCTAGTGAACAATTTCTCATGGGTTTTACCACATCCTTGAACTGTAAACCAGTACATACTGTGCTTACTGGTTAATCCTCCCCTGAATAGAACTGCCACAAGGGGATTTCCTGTGCAGAGCAACTGGTGGGATCGAGCTGCCCACCTTTTTGGTTAGCAGCTGAACGCTTAACCACTTCACCACAAGGACTCTGTCTTATGAACAGAAAAGTTAAATTTCATATGATCCGTTGTCCCTAGGTCTTCTTGGCTGGACCTTTAAAGCTGAAATCCTGTCTGATTCTAAAAACTTGATAACACTTTCAGAAGAGAGGATGAGTTCTAAATTGTTGCGCACATATTTAAACGTGTACTAAGCATACCTCCCCAGGGAGGCAACACAACTCAAGGGTTTACATATTTAATAGATGTTGCTCTTTTCTTTATATAAGGAAAACCACTGATGAAGGCTAAAAGATAAATAAAAACACTTTGCTGCATAGACAATCTGCCTTAGTCCCTGATCAAAGATTTATTTGTTCTGAATTTAAAGGCTTAACAGAGGGTTCAAAATGGCAAAAATCACACACATCTTCAAGAGGTCAATAAATCATTTCTCTGACATTCAATAAATATTGAATTCCAGCTTAGAATGAATGTCATTATATTTCCACAAAATGAGGACATTTGTTCATTCGTGACAAAAGATTACAAATATTAGATGGGAATTTTTTTTTTTTTAAGTTCCTTAAGAATACATTATGCATATGTGCGGATTTCTTGATGTTTCCTGGATAAGCAGTGGGAATGAAAATTTCCTTTGAGAACTAGAGGACACGGTAGGGGAGAGAGATCTCCTCTCTGAATGAGTTCAACTCGGTGCAGAATGCGTAATACCAGAATGCACTTCTCTATCTTAATAGTTTAACCTTCCATACATTATTTTGAGAAAATTGAAATTTTAAGCATGTTTTTTAGAAGACTTTTATTAAGATGATTTTAGGAAAAGAAGTATGTAGATATTAGGATGGAAATGATTGTGACCTCTATTGATACTACATTTAAATTAATGATGGCGAAGCACCCAATGTATGTTTCAAAACTTTTTCAGAGACAGTGGACAAAGAGGCTTTGTACTAAAGATGTGCGATATAGTTTTAATTTGGTTTTTGGTCTTTGAAATACAGGTCAATTAAGTAGTTACTGGATTAGGGACCCTGTTAGTATCTTTAAATATTATTTTTATAATTTTGAAAATGTATAATATTTATATTTTTATAATCAACCCTGCACCTTCTGAGATTTTATCCTTCTGAGTTTACAATTGTTCTTTTTAGGAATGTTTTATTTATTTATTTGTTTAAGGGAGAGGCTGACAATGATTTAAACTTTCCATAAGGTGTAATATAATCATTTCATTTCACGTGTAATATAATGATTCACAAAGTATATTCTTAAAGAAAGGCTTTTGGCTAAATGCATTTGGAAAACCCCATTGTCTATATTTGGCTGTCAAAATTCACAAATCCTGTCATCATGGGAAGCATCACGAGGAGTAATAAAATCTCTTTAACTTTGTCCAAATATTTCAGAAATTTATTTCACCCTAAAATTATTTTATGCAGAAGGTTGGGAAGTGATACTGAAAAAAGAAAACAATTCTCAGTGGTACCTCCTAGGCAATCCCCATCAAATGCCCTTGGCTTAGAGTTTAACTGTAATTAATGCCCCTCTTCCATTACATTATAGATGGAGTCAATGGCAAGACTGATTCTCTCCTAAATTTAGGAAAGCTGATATTAGTCTTTCAAGTTTAGCAAAAGTAAGGCCTGCTGTTCAGCTTTTAGCTCATTATAAAGTACTTGTCAGGTGGCTCTCCTTTTAGCTTATAATTCTCATCATTTTACTGAACAGAATAAAGATGAAAAAAATGAACATGGACAGAGCAATATGTGATAGAGTCAGGTAATGTGATGGGAACATCTTTCATACCCTGAAAAGGAAGTGACAGCTACCTTCAAAGGAGAGTCTTGAAAGCTATTATGTAACATTTAGGGAGAATAAGAATCTTGCTCACAACTTTTGTTTCAGGATTTCTTATTTAAACAGGGATAGTGTCTCCGTTCAGCACTTGCTTACTTGCCTACTTGAGCGCCTACTGTTTGCATAATACCCAACATGTGCCCAGAAGTGAGCCATGAAGGCAATCCTGCACTTTTCCTGATAGGGAAATGCATATGGCATCAAGCTAAGCTCATTCCAAGTCAGAAGCAACAGGATGGCATTAGGGCTGCAGTCTATGGAAAATGTGTTTTTCTTTTCTTCCCAAGATGCATACTAATGAGAACCTAGGTCCTTGGCCTCATTAGCGCTAAGTTTTCTGAGCTATCACCTGGCTCAATATTACTAATAGAAGTGACAGCCTATGAAAAATTAGAGGGGAAAAGGTGAACTTTTGCATGTCATAAATAATTTCCTGGTGTTGATTTTCAGTCCTAAGAATGTACTGTGTGTTAAAGAAGTACCCCAGGTATAAAGAGGATATAGAAAACAATTGACGAATCATTGTCAGATTCTAAATAGATGTGATGATTGACAGCAAAAAAGGTTTCTTCTGATAGAGACAATAAATTTGGAAAATTTAGAGTCCATTTTTATTTTCCCTGTCCCTAATCCTGACCTTAGATTCATGGTTTTTGTTTTAATTGTAACCTACTCAAGTTTAAACTTACTATTTCCTTGACCTTCTAATATCAATGAGAAGTGAGAAAAGTAAAAATGTTTACATGTTATACAGAACCAGAATGAACTTATCACTAAAAAAAAGTCAAGGCCACTTATGCTGCTGACTGTTAAATAGACATTTTTAGCACTGACCTCTTACTCAGGCCTTTCAGAGGCTTACAGAGCTCCTCTCCATCACCTCAAACCCAAAATTTCAAAATTGGAACCCATGATCTTCTCGCGAAACTGGCTCCCATTCCCTAGAATCTATTTTCTGTTGGTGATATCTGTTCTTCCAGGCTCCTCTGTTAAATGTATTGAACTCACCTTTCAAGGTGCTTCATGATTCAGGCTATATTTCTAATCCTCTTATTTCCTGTCCTCTCACTTAAACTCTGCTACAGGCCCCCTGCCTCATGGAGGTACCATTTCTGCCTCTGCACCTTGGCTTATGCTGTTGCCTGCTCTGGGGTGTCTTTTCCATTCTTACCCATCCAAATTCTAACCAAGCATTAGGTCAATGACCTCAAACCCATATCAATCTGGTATCTCTATAAGGCTCTACTTCTCTTATAATCATCACAATATATTTTAGCACCTGATTTCACATTATTTTGTTTATTGTTTGTGTATGTACAACTCATTTCCATTAGTCTGCTGATCTATCTTACAGGAATTTTTGTTGCATCCTCACATTGCACGGGCCACATAATAGGTGCTCTATGAATATGTAAAAAAGGGTAGGCTTTAGAGGTGATCATCTCAGTTGGTATGTCTTTTTTTGTTTTTCCAGTGCCAAGATGCAAAGTGAAGTGACTCATCCAAGAACATGCAAAGCTGAGACTGTTCCCAAAGTCCCTGATTCTTTTCCTGTGCTCTTTTACTGTTTCTTCTTCTTCTGAATTTTTGTGGCTTTTTTGAGATGTAATTCACATAACATACATTTCACTCCATTAAAGTGTACAATTTAATCAGTTTTAATATATTCATAGAATTGTGCAACCATCAATCACCACAATTGAATTTTAGAAGATTTTTATCACATACCTATTAGAGTCATTTCCTGTTCCCCTTTTCCCCCAACCTTATTGATCTACTTTCTGTCTGTATGCATTTTCTTATTCTGAGTATTTCATATACATGAAATCGTACAATATGTGGTCTGTGTGATTGTCTTCTTTCACTTACATATCTTTCTCAAGATTCATCCATGCTGTACATGTATCAGTACTTCATTCTTTTTTATTGTTGAATACTGTTCTATTACACAAATATGTCTCATTTTGTTTCTCCATTAATCAGTTGGTGGGCATTTGGGTTGTTTCCACTTTTGGGCTATTTTGAATAAAGCTGCTAGGAACATACATGTACAAGTTTTTCAGTAAGCTTATGTTTTCATTTCTACTCTGTAGACACATAAGAATGGAATTGTTGGATCTTGTAGTGACTCTGGAGCCCTGGTGGTGCAGTGATTAAGAGCTATGGCTGTTAACCAAAAGGTCAGCAGTTTGAATCCACAAACCACTCCTTGCAGACCCTATAGGGCAGTTTCACTCTGTCCTATGGGGTGGTTATGAGTTGGAATCAACTCGATGGCAACTAGTTTGGTTTGGTTTGGGTTGTTTTTTGGTACAGTAACTCTACGTGTAACATTTTGAGGAACTTTCAAACTGTTTTCAGAAGTGGCTGTACCATTTACATTCCCATAAACAGTGTATGAAAATTCTGATTTCTATACATCCCTGCCATCTCTTGTCATAACCTCTCTTTTTTATTATACTCACCCTAGTAGGTGAAACTAGCTTTTTTCTTGCTTGACTGATTGTGTATTAATTTTTATTTTTAATACCCTAGAATGACTGTAACTCCCAATAGAGTCTTATGTGTTTTCTGGACCCTTTGGAAAGGAATATTACAGGACAGCTTCCTTTATTTTCCATTGTTGTTTCTATTTTTCAATTATAGAAGCTTGGTGGCTAGAATAAAAAATTTTGACAAAACTCATCACCCAAACTGTAGTGCACCTAAACTCAATGAGAGTTATTGCCAAATATGACTGTATAGTTTCCTCATACATAAATTTGGACTAGATAAAATTCCTGATTTTTTTTTTATAATTTTCTATGTGATGCTTGCCCAATTTATAGCTGTGAGTTTTTTGTTCTCGTCTTCCCAAACATTTATTTCCAAGCACATCTTCAATAATGTTAATGAGGAATAGGCAATACTTTGTGTTTGAGACTTCTCAGCTTCAGTGGACACAACACAAACCCATTTAGCTCTGAATAGCAGATTCCCAAAGTGTAATACTTAATAAAATATAAACTTGGCACAGATTGCTTACATCTAAAGAAGATTATTTTATATTTTGACCACAGATATATTTATTTTGAAGTCATAAAAATAAGCAGTTCAAAGCATTTGAAGATTCCCCTGTGAGAGTGCCACATTGCAAACATTTTACTTTGGGAACAGCTGAGAGCTTTCATTGTATCTCTAATATTTGATTTCCACTTGAACTTAGGCAGCAAAAATGAGTTTGTAGAAGGTCTCTGAGGTAAATTTACTCAAAAACAAGATTAATAATAAGTGTTATCTCTGGCTTTCTTTCAAAGGGAGGTCATTTCTTCTATAACCTGAAGCATCATGATTTTTACAGGTTTGTCAAAAATATTTCAGCAATTCAAATTAGACTCAATCTGATTAACACAGATTTATGTAAATAGAACATGTGGCAAATATGTTGAGTTTAAAGTAGACTTGTGAATTTTGGAAGAAAGGAAAACTTATTCTTCCGTAATTATTTTTTTTTAATTAATAAAATTTAAAATCAAAAGAATTATAACATTATTGGGCACATTGGATTAAAATTAAGAAATATCCTTTTCTTTTTTACCCAGGCAAATGCTAAGATTTAAAATACCTTCTTACACATTCAATAAACTCTTCTCAAGAATGTATCTAATCAGGATTTCTCAGCCTTCAATTTTCTCATTTGCAATGCCATTCTTACACTCTCTTTCTTCCTTCCCTTTGTTATTTGGCTTGAAAAATGTCAAGATATATATCTCTGGCCAACTGCTGAACTCTCATAAATGTAAAAATGGCAGTGTTTTTATGGGGCAATCGTGACGCTGTCACATTGATTTCAGGAAGCCCTGTTTTCATTCTGTTCTCTCTCAGTCTTGAAATGACACTCTGAATAGGAAGAGAAGCCACAGATGCTGTCACTGTGTCAGCCCAGGAGCAGAAGGTGGGGCCCGGTCAGTGGTGAGGGGCTCATGGAAGAGGATGGATAAGTGGAGGAGGAAGCAGGGCTATGTAGAAGACCTTTGGGATAGAGGGCAACTGCTCTTTCTAGAAGGCGGTCTCCAGGTCACCGACACTGGAAAAGTGTTTTTAGAGAAAGAATGTTGTCCATTAGTGATTGGATGGTCTCAGCAGAAGCAACTCAGGGGCAAATTTTACTCGAGCTACAGAGTTCAGTACAGAAATATCAAGTTTTATATTATCCTGAGGGCAGCGGGTATGTAGGTGCATATGTGTGTGGGTGCTCTCTTGCGCTGCGTGTGGATTAATGCTTCAACTTGCTTCACCAGTTAGATGAAAGCATTAGTGTGTTTTTCATGTATTTGTTACAAAATATAAAATAAGGCTTTAATAAAAATGTAAAATTTTTTATCTTTACACCACGCGTGTAGTAATTATTCTTACATTTACCAAACCTAAAGAGGTTTCATTCTGGTGTCCTAAGTTTAGCCGCAATGTTCCATTTACACCAAAATCTATTTATCATTCTTGGGCACAAAGTTCCATCCAAGGTGGTAATTCATATGCTTTCCCACCAAAGGCGCCCAAGTTCTAGGAGAAAAATTAGAGGAGAAAAATATTCTCATGCACACAAGAAATGGGAGAACAGAAGGGAGTAGAATGTTAAAATAATAATAGCATTAAGCTGTCTATACCTATTAAATACTTGGTCCTCATAGCAGCCCCATGTGGTAGGTATTACTATTAGCCCATTTTACAGACAAGGATGCTAAGACACAGAAATGTTAAGAAACAGTCCCAGAGTGCACAGCCAGCTACAAATTTAGAAATCACACTTGGGTAACCTGACTCTAGAGCACATCTCTATATGAGATACATATACTCTGGAGGTGGATATCCTTAAATTAGGCCTGGAGAATATATGGCATTAAGATAGACTGAAGCTTGGAATATAGAAGGAGAAGGAGGTTGTAGAAAAGAATAGCAGAGAGTAGGGAATGAATGTGGTGCAGTCATGGGGTAATAAAGAGTCCAGGTTGATCAAGCAGACTGTTTATGCTGGGGAGACTAGGAGGAGAGACAAGTAATTCCATGGTTTGTAAAAGACAACCTCATCCCTGGCAAGATAGAAGAGCAAAAGATATGAGAACAAAATTCCCTGCATTTTTTTTTTATTTGCCCTTGCATTTCATAAGACAGATGCAAAATATCACTATTTTGGCCTCTTGCCTCAAAAGAATACTATCCATAAGTTCTTGGCTCCAAGGTTGCCTTTGTTCAAACATTGGAGGGGGCTTGAGACATCTTCTTAGGTTGTTGTAAGTTGCTTTGAAGATGATCGTATGAATATTTTGCCTATAATAAGGATTAATATGGATTGCTTCTTTCAAGATTTCTGTGAGTTTTCCTTTTTTTTTTTTCTTGGAGGAGGCAAAATGCTGAAGAATTTTATATAAGAGCAGAAGGATATTCAAATCCACCTTACTAAACTAATAAGAAGTAATTAGTTATATGGTCTCAATCCTGGAATTTAAGCAGAAATTATAATTAAAATGGCTGTTTTGGAGGCTTGTTTAAAGAGATGAATGTCAACCTGCTTCCTGAGATTCATATACTGGAAGACTTTAACCTAAAATAATTAGGAAAAGAGATTTTTTAAATAAAAAAAAACTCCCTACTTCCTACAAGTTTACCTTATAATGCAGAAAATGTAATTAGCCCCAAAATATCATGTGGCTCATTCGTACCAATTGTAAGCCTTCAAGAATTATGTTTTATGACACTCACTCCCATCCCCACCAAACAGAGCAGAACACTAGATAAAACACCAAGAAGTCCTTTCTCTTACTACAACCATGTTTCTAAGGCTTTACTCTTACATTTTCTACTGATTATTAAGAGAAAACTCCTTGAGATTTTTTTTTCCCAATATAAATAGTCAATACCTCCACAGTGCTTACTATGTTCCAGGTATTATTACAAGTACTGTAAATATCTTTAATTTGTTTAATTTTCGCCATACCCTGTGAGGTAGGTACCCATTTTGCTGATGAGGAAACTGAGACACGAAGATGTTCATAATTAGTACAATGGAGCATAGCTATTATACATCAGAGTTTAATGTTGAATCCAGTCAATTTAGCCCCAGAAACTTTGCTGCTTATCACTCTGCTATCCTCTTCTAAGCCCAGAGGTCAATCATATATAATACTGGAATATTTTGCTTAGTACTTATGAGTACTTGCTTGTCTACAATCCAGAAAAACACTATTGAATGCAGAGGGCCTCAGCAGTCTACCACTATAGACACAGATGAGGTACCTGAAGGTGATTTTTAATTACATCACTACCTAAAGAGTGATATAATTTTTTTTTTTAAGAGTGAAGGAAGCCATGAGTGTTAGCTATCTATTGATGCATGACAATTACCCCAAAATAAAAAAAATACAGTGGCTTAAATCAATGAAATGTGTTATCTTCCACTTTCTGTGAGTCAGAAATCCAGACATGGCTTAGATGGGTCTTCCGGATCAGTTTCTCTCATAAGACTGCCATCAAGGTGTTGGCTGGGGCTGAGATCTCATCTTCAGACTTGCCTGGGGAAGGATCTGCTTCCAAACTCACTCATGTGGCCATTGGCAAACCTCAGGTTCTGCTGGTTGTTGGCCAGGGACATCAGTTCCTTCCACATGGACCTCTCCATAGGGCAGCTCATAACATGGCAAATGACTTCCTTTAGAGAAAGGCAGGGAGAATGGGCAATTCAAGACAGAAGCCACAGCCTTTTTGTAACCTTTCTGTAACCATTATTTTTATTATGTTCTATTCATTAGAAGCAAGTCATTAAGTCCAGCCTAGACTGGACTTAAGGGTGGTGACAGTTGTCCTCTTACCAGTGGCAGGTAGTACAATTCCCTGTACATGAGCATAAAGCTTGTGACCTGATACATCATGATTATACATATTAATAATGGCTATATCGACTTATTTCAGCCAGGTGAAACTTGATTGGTAGGTTAGCAAGTTATGAACTGATTACACAAGGGAGTGAATACCATGAGTTGACGATCCTCAGAGGTCACCCTAGAGGCTGCCTACCAAACAATGTGTCTTCCCTTGTGAGCCTAGCTAAGTCAGAGTCATTATGGAGTAATAAACCCTTGAATCTCTTGTATCCTTGTCTTTTTAATAGACATGACAAATTATTGTCTCTATAAAGCTTTTTTATAGAAAAAGAACTATTTGTGTCACCTCCATTAACTTCATACCAGTTTTGCCCAGTTCACTGTGTTGTGGTAAGATGTTTTACTTAAATCTTCTTTACTTCAGAGTGACTAGTCCTTCATTACAGGGATAGGTGACTTCCTTTTGGCAGAATTGACTGGTTAATTTGTTTAAACAAATAGTTAATTCAGGCAAGCAACTGACTTGACTCATTTGGGTCTATTTAATACATGCCTGTTTAGCTGAGTTTAATCAGATTGAGTGTTCACTAAGCTTCAAGTTCAAAAAAGTCTTAGAAGCAGAGAGAGTATTCCCTAGTCTATTTTTCAGATACACAGATAAGAGAAAATAATGGATTAATTAATGAAATCTTTCAGGAATATAGATTATATATTGTTTTTCTATATGAGTGTGTGTGATGAGTCATCTTTCTCATCAAATAATGATAGCAAGTTTAAGTTTTGAAAAATATCCTTTCTCAAGGTAATATTGTTACTTTTTGCCAAGATGACTTTTCGAAGATCTGTACATCTTTCTTTTAGTGGTCATTACAAAATGATTCTGACTTGTGGGATGAACTGGTAATGGATCTACTTATGACACATTTGTTCATATCTCAGATCATTTTTATTTTCTTATGGAATTCATTCATTCATTCATTTGCTCAGTCATTCATTCATCAGTTATTTATTGAGTTTCTACTCTGGGCCAAACACAGTGCTAAGCACTACAATATAGCATAAGCCTTTGCATATTTTTAAAAATACATTTGTATCATAAGAATGTTTAGTACCTCACACAGGACTAAAGTAGCAATATTTACTTCTTAGTATTTTCATTAGAAAACAAGCTTTGAATAATTATGATTATTTAGAAAAGCTGTCTTCTTGAAGAGCACTTAAATATCACCAAAAATTGATATATGATTCTCTAAGAATGAAGCTTCATATAGAGATAAATAAAAGGAACAACACTGATACAGAAATACAAATTACCCTGGTAAGGAATGAACACAATTGTTGATTGGATACAAACCTTGATTATGCATCAGTAGCGGATAGTGAAAGAGGGATAATGACCCATTACAGAATGGAAATAATTTAGCTTGATTATTCCTGCACTTTCAAGAGCAGCAAAATCACCCACATGTAGATGAGTGTCCAGAGTTGTTGTGATTTAATATAGTGATATTATGATTATATTTAAGATATCATAATTTCATTTTCTCCTACAGAGCTGAGTATGTGCTCTTATGAATTACAAAGACTTGTGTTATGATTTTTTTTTCCATAATAAGAAATTTTACATGAGTCTTTGAATTCTCAAGGTTGGTGACAGTTGTCCTCTTACCAGTGGTAGGTGGTACAATTCCCTGTACATGAGCATAAAGCTTGTGACCTGATACATCATGATTATACGTGTTAGTAATGGCTATATCGACTTATTTCAGCCAGGTGAAACTTGATTGGTAGGTTAGCAAATTATGAACTGGTTAAGATTTAAAGAGCAAAAGTTACCAAACTGCTTAAAAAAAAAAAAAAGACCTCAAAGCATTCAAATAATAGCCTTTGAGTCAAGGAAATCATTCGGTATTGAGTTCCGCACTAAAAGTTAAATGTTAAATTTCACTCGTGCTGCCTGAGGGCTGCCTATTTGCAAACAAATTCTGGATTTGTTGTATTAGACTGGATTTCCACGCCATGGAAAACACACGTTACATGTCTTTTTTTCCCCGTAATTTATCTCCTCAGGTCATATCTCTTTCTGTTACTTTTTTTTTTCTCCCCCACTTACTTCAATATGAATCTTCTTTTTAACTCAGCCACATTTCAGAGGCTCACTTCTCCCGTCCGAGTGAGTTATCTGTGTTGAGTCGGCACATCACACACGCGGCCTGTGCTGTCTGTGAGCACCAGCACATCTGCTCCCCAGCCACAGAGAAGCCTCTCCTTTCCACTGATAAGGTTGTGCAAGAGCGAGAAATCAATAGGGCCCTGGGCAAGCCTGAGGGAAAGAGTTAATTAAGAGTTGTGGGAAAGAGAGGCATCGTTGACAAGCTGCAAGGTAAATTTAAAAAGAATTTTTCCAAATGTATTTAAAACGAAAATGGCAGAGGCAAAAAAGACTGGGCAGAACATGAAAGCACTATGCTCTGCTTTCTCTGAAACACTGTAATATATTTCTTTACTCTGTAAGGAAATTACAGATGCCTAGATTTCTATTGGTAAATTAAAATCCTCTTATAGTTCAGTATATATATTGTGGCATTGTGGTTTAAGTCCTATGGCTGCTAACCAAAAGGTCAGCAGTTCAAATTCACCAGGTGCTCCTTGGAAACTCTATGAGGAAGTTCTACTCTGTCCTACAGGGTTGCTATGAGCCGGAATCGACTCGACAGCAGTGGGTTGGGTTTTTATAGTTCAGTAAGGATGTCCAAGAAGGCCATTATCAATTCTACAGAAGGATCACAGCATCTGATATAAATTTCAGGAGTCATGACTGATCTTACATCACCCAGAATCCCATAATCAAGTTACAATTCTACCTCTTAAAGTTCACGTTTCTTCCTGTTTGGAACAAACCAGCTTTTTATGGTAGGAAATCAGTTATTTTTGTGACGATTTAGAAGAGACCAATTGCAATATGCTGGCACTACATGTGACTTCGTGGTAAAAAGTAGGTGTATTGACACAATTTGCATCTCTTCTTTACAAATGTCTCATGATTCCATCAGACTGGAAAGTGTGCGGTACCAGCAGACACTGCAGGGTTTAAAAGGGCATGGCTGATACTGATATCTGGAACCTCTAATTGAAAGAGTTGAAAAAAAAAATTGAGCTGCTTCTATGAGCTGTAGAGGAAAAATGCATACCGTCGAAGGCATCTTCCATCCAGAGAGCTAAATTTTTAAAGAAACTCCTTATCAGTGCATTGTCAGTATAGGGTGGATTTGTTTTGCCATTCCAGGCCAAACTCACTTAAAAAGATACTGGACGCAAAGTGTAATGAAATGTTTGCCCTTCTTTGTAATTCCTTCTCTAGTGGTGGAGAGGAGCAGGAAGGGAAGACTCAAATTTTTCCTTCCCAGGTATTGTAGATCCTCTCTGCTAACCAAAAGGTCAGTAGTTCAAATCCACCAGGTGTTCCTTGGAAAGTCTATGCGACATTTCTACCCTGTCCTATAGGGTTGCTATGAGTCGGAATTGACTCAATGGCAATGAGTTTGGTTTGGTTTTTATTTTCTCATACTCTTAGGTTGATCTTGACTCTTCTTTCTGGGTTTTGTTTGCCTCACCTTATCTGTCTCCCTTTTTCTTTCATCTTTCTCCTACTTTTTTTTTTTTTAGTGTCTGACCTGTCAGGCATATTTGCCCTTTGTAAGCTAGCCTCAGGCTCTTTGTACCTACGGTTCTTTCCAATCTTCAGGGGGCCATTCAGCTTTCAAATAACATGAATATCATTTCCTCAAAAAGGGCTCACCCAACCACCTAGCCAAGCAGCACCCTTTCCCCATCATTGCTGTCAATCACATTCCCCTCATTTATCTTCTTTTCAATGCATATCAGTAGTTGAAATTGTCTTTTGATAAAAGGCTATGTGTTTGCCTGTTTCCCTGTACCAGAATGTAAGTTCTTTGAAGCAAGGATTCTGTCTTGGTAACCTTTGTATCTCACTGAGTTTAGAATTGTGCCAATTTAATGACTTAATGCATGTCTGTCTCCATAGACTCTGCTTTGTATGTTGTTTCAGTATAATTGTGTATAGGCCCAAAATTACCTCAGATTAGAAGGGAGAGCAGTTACATCTGATAGAAAGTGTAGAGTACAGGGAAGATCAGGAGAGCTTCAATGAAGATGTGACATTTGAACTAACACTAAAGAACACAAAGGATTAATGTAAAAGTAAAAGAAATGCTTTCTAGGTGTTAGAGAATTGTTAACTAAAACCATATAAGAACATGGAATTGCAAGTAAATATGTGTGGCAGGTGAATAAGAAGACCTGGTAAGTGGAGAGGAAACAGTGGATTGGACATTACTTTAGGTGAAGTTCACAAAGACCCTCGGATGCCAAGGTAATAAGGTTAAATGTTTTCCCACGGGCAAATATGTGTCACTGAAAATTGTATAAGAGAAGGCTAGACAGGTCTACTCTTAAAATTAAACTGGATTTTCAGATGCATATTATTCTCAGTGAAATAAAAAGAAGTTCGTTTGAAAAGCCCAGTTGGGCTCCTATCAGTAGTACTAACTAGCCATCTTTGCTGATTTAATTCAGAAACTGAAAGCTGATTGCCACTTGATTTTAAAACAAACTACCTAGGCCTTTACCAATCACATTGTGATCTGTTGGCCAGCAGCCTTAAAAAATCTCCTAAAATCCTGTTACAAATGCAGAGTCTGAATCCAGATTATTCCAACTGAATCACAGTCTGCATTTAACAAGATTCCCTAAGTGAGTCTTACTCCATATTGTAGTGTGGGAAGCACTGAGCCCTGGACAACTGCATCTTGGACAAGTATATTGTAAGAGATAAGGGAGACATGTTTAGACTACAACTCCCAAATCTTGTCCTTCTCTCTCTGAGTCATCACTGCAATTACTACAAGTTTATACTGACCTTTGGAAAACTCAGTTGACCATATGATCTCCCCTGGCCCTGAATCCTACAACCTAACTAAACATGTCACAGAGAAAGAGTTCTCTTTAATTGATTTTAAATTGGTAGTCCTTTCACTCAACTTTTTTACTGGCTTCCTGTAGCTAGTTATATTACAGCTTAGTGCAAAAAAATTGGAGCAAAAAGCTTTTGCCAAAGACCATTCCTTTGAAGTCAAGTAAAAAAACATGGCTATTTTGAGAAATTGGTCATAATGATATAGTAAGCAACAAGCCACTTAAAAAAAAAAAAGAAAAATCAAGCTATGCTAGTGGATATCTGTCCTGTTAAATTTCCTGTTGGTTTTCTGTTCAAGTAGGTCTGATTTTGTGAGAGCTAAAGTAATAGTAGATACACGAGAGTCATCACTAGTAATATGTATGGCTATATTTTATTGACTTGAGTAAAAAATAATAATATGTAAAATCTATAATAGTTTTTCCACTTTATTTTATAGCAACATAAAAGGAGACACTCTTCATCAGCTATAGCAGAGTTTCTTAAGAATCAGTTATTTGCAAGTTATTAGTAAAGTATAACTTTCAAAAACTTAAAATATGACTCTCAGGTAAATATAAAATGAACGTATCAAAAATTTCATTTAACTCATTAATGAATGAGGGAAGTAGTCAGCTGGTAAGGCTGGTATTTATAGGCACTTTAATAAAGGCATGTCAGAATAAGATTGTTCAGATGGTTATGGGATTGGTTAATGACCATCAGGGCAATAAACTATGAGCTTTGACATTTTCTTCCCTGCTGGACAGAAGTTATTGCATTTCTACCGGACAAAAAGCCTACAAGTTAACCTGTAATTTCACTAAGTCAGGGGCTTTGATCAGTAGCACATAGTGGGTTTAATAAAGTATGTTCCCCTAGATAATTATCTTTGTATGGACCTGTTAAATAATGCCCCCATATGACAATGAAAAAAAAAAAAAGTCACCTGCCTTTTTTTTAAATTATTTTTAAGTTTTGAGTATTTTTTTAATACCATTTATCTACCTTTGGCCAGATCACAAATTAGTTCTAGCTCATCCCTCGTTGCCTTTCTCTTTTTCAATTGGAGTCAATAACAATAATTTGGTTCTTATAAATTCCTTGGGAAAAAAAAAAAAAAAAGCAGTGCCAAATTCCCTTAAATGACCTTCCCTCAGTGTTAATACATTTTTAAGTTCATGTAACCTCACAAAATTCTGGACCAGATGAACTTTATTGATGTGGTTCAAGGGAGAAATGACAGAGCCTGAACCAGGGTGATAACAGTACAGATAGAAGGGAAGAATGGGTCTAAGATATACTTAGAAAATAAAGTCAATGGGACCTTATGCCTGATTGAATTCAAGGAAGCCTGGGAGAGGAAAGGGCAACATTGATGATTGTATTATGCTAGGACTAAATATAATCTTTGCCATTTTGCATTTACATTGTTAATAAGACATTAAGGTTTAGATGTTTTAAGGCAGTGAGAAATTTGATTCTGGGGCTTGGGTCAACATTGGCACCAGAACTATAGATATGGTAGGCACCTACTGATGGTGGTAATTGAAGCCATATAAACTGATTAAAAAGGGTCAGCTAGACAGGGTATGTAAGCTGATAGGGGCAAAAGGCTTAAGACCAAATTCAACTTAACAAGTTCTTGAGAGAGAAGAAGCAATAAAGAAAGGTCAGAGAATTAAGAGAATTAGGATGTGGCAATCTGAATGCATGCAAAATACATTGAAAGTATAAACAACAACGTGCACAGAAATGAATTTTCATTTCCCAAATATTAATATTGCATGCTTCTTACCAAATTACTTACTACAAATGGTAGTTTAGGTGTTTTGGCATCTCTTATGGGCTCATGAGATTGTTGAAGGGATGTGATCTGTGTCGTTCTTTTAAAACAAGAGCAAATCAAGACCTCTTGGGCTGAAAGATTTAGGAAATAGAAGGAAAAGCTGAATTTGAGGGATCAGGTGGCCATAGAGTCAACCACCAGTCAGTCTTTCAGGGATTTGGGCTGCCTGCGTGTGTGCTGTGCTTAGATTGGCTTTGGCTAAATAGTGTATGCTATTTGAATTTGTTATTGGGGGCCCTAGAACTCTAGATGGATTATTATTTTTCAGGTCCATTTCATTGCAGACAACAGCCTGAGTCACTGAAAAGCTAACTGTCCAGATTAGTATGCACCAGCAGTGGGCATGAGCTAGGAATACAATTGTCAGCCTGTTTTCCATTGGACCACTGTATACATGTTGGTCTATGTCTTGGGCAAAGTGGGAATTCTGGCCCATTGTCTCTCTCAGCAAACTCATATTGTTCCATTTACTTTGTCTTTGAGTTGAACGAAGATGATTCTGAGTTGCTTGTTATTCTGTATACTCACCACATTTGCTTGCCAAATGCAAACCTGACCTGAGTATTCATCGGGCGCTGTCTGTTTTACTACCACTTCAACACTCCGATAGTTGACTTGACAGTAGATATAATTTTGACAAAATTAGAAAATCTTGTGGAATGAGTTTGTCTCATTCAATTTCTGACAGAGATGTTAAAGGATTGTTTCCCTGCTCCCTTATCCCCTCCCTGTGGCAGCTTGGAGGAGACAGTCTGAGCACAAATCAGTGAGTGAGTCTCCCACTGAAATCCCCCCTCTTCCAATGGACTGTGCCCAAGTGATCCTTTGATCATTTGGAGAAAACAAGCCCTCAATCTACAGAAAACCTGAGCCACACAGTGTCCCAGTTCACAGAGCAGATCAGCAGCCATGCTGGCATATATCTAGCCAGTGGGACTCCAGGCTCTTTGCTCCATATAGTTGTAAAGCTACCAGCTATGATGATAGTCCATTTGATGGCAATTTACTACTGCCGAAAAGTTCCCATGCAAGCATCCAGAGAGAAAGAGATGGCATATTCTAGGCGACTGGCTGTAATATTTTTCTTATTGAGAAATAATAGTGACTATTAGTTTGTTGGAAACCCTGGTGGCGTAGTGATTAACTGCTAACCAAAAGGTCGGCAGTTTGAATCCACCAGGTACTCCTTGGAAACTCTATGGTATAAGTTTATTTCCTAGTTAGAAATCCTGTACTTACATAAGTAATTGGGACTGCAACAGGTAATTTGTTTTTCTTTTCCTTTAAAAGCAAAACAGTGTAATATGGCTTTTTCTTCAACGGATTGATTTTAATAAGTAACAAAAAGTTAAATATATTTACAGCCATATGACTGGACAGATAGCATCTTTATGACGCTAAATATCTGAACAAAAATGCAAACATGCAGATTTCTGTCATTATGCATATAAAATATCTGAATAACTAACCTAATGGTACTTTCATTCATATACTTGAGGATTATGTGGGCCTAGGGTGTGGTTGAACTGCTAACCAAAAAATCAGCAGTTGGAAACCACCAGCGGCTCCACAGGAGAAAGATGGGGCAGTCTGGTTCCATAGAGACTTACAGCCTTGGAAAACCTATGGGGTTGCTATGAGTCAGAACTGACTCAATGGCAGTGGGTTTGGTTTAGTATATGGAAAAGTCATCAGTAGTTAAGCACTGGGCTGCTCACCAAAAGGGTGGTGTTTCAAACCCACCAACCTCTCTGTGGAAGAAAGATGTGGCCGCCTGCTTTCATAAAGATTACAGCCTTGAAAACCATATGGGACAATTCTACTCCTGTCCTATAGGGTTACTATGAGTTGGAATCCCCTTGACAGCAACAGGTAGGATGTGAGAACATGAGCAAATCTCATTTTCAAAACAAGGCTAGAATTCTCCTTTACACAGAAAGACATTTATCTTTGAGATTGATATTAATATTTACTTGGTGGAGTAACATAGCCCTAGCAAGGTTTTGTACATGGTTCTTAGATGTGGGGAAATGAAACTTTAATTCACCACACCATCTCTACATAGTCTATGCAATTGCCTTATTACATAGGGTTCTGTTATAATTAGTATCTCCTGTAGTTGACAGAGGAGTAATATTTACTGTTTCTGCATTAATGTGGTGAAGATAAAGCAGGTTTTCTTCCTTGCATTTCCATCTTTCCTTCTATCCCCACTCTTCTTTAGTTGTTAGTTTTCAAGAATCCTTCTGGATTAAAAATATATATATATATGTCTAGTAATGTGACTTGATCATTTCTTCTTAAAATAATCAACATCAATCTCTTCCTGCCGAGAACTCACTCTTTGACTCAGTATTTAGCTTTACACAGCACCTGGAAAAGTGCAGACCATGTGCCAGGCACTCCAGGCTTTAATCCTCACAACAACTCAATCAAGTTGGCATTGCTCTTCCCCTTGTGTAGATAAAGTGAGGCACAAAGAAGGTAAATGACGGGCACCAAGAGCCCACCAATGTTCAGTGTCAAAAATGAGAGTCAAATCTAGGCAACTTTTGGTCTATGAATTCACCATCGTTATGGTTCTTTTTTATGGTACTGCCTCTTGTTTATTAAATGAATGAATATAAACCCTAGACCCCTACCAGCCATGATACAGTCTATTCATATGCAAACTGCTGTTTTTGTTATTGTCTACAGCCATTTAGATTCAGTATTTATTTCCTTTCCCAGTATTGGATTTATTTTAGGGTAACCTTTTTTTTTTTTTTTTTTTAGAGTTGCATTTTTGTTTACATATCAGAGACTTTTGTGGGCTTTTTGTTGTTTGTTCGTTTGTTTGCAAGATCACATCTGAAAAACAAAATGCTGACGAAGTCACTTCTACATTGTAATACCAAATCTTGTTTCTACCTCAAACTTTTGAAAATCCACCTGATTTCAGTTCCTTCATGAAGATTTTGGGGTAGGAAAGAGGAGCATGCTCTGGCCTTCCTGGATATTCTGCTTTTTCCTATGAACCACTCCCAGTTTTATTTATACTGTTGCTGAGTGTCTAGCACAGGCCCTTTCCTCTTTGACAGGTTTCCTCTGGTATGAAATATGTTTTCTCTCTCTCAAATTCAATGCTTATTAGCTTATAAGCAAAACTAAGAAACCTGAAGTTTTGGGTTCTGAATTGAGCCATTATGAAAAAAATCTCTGCAATATCTCAGCTAAAATATCTAAAATGGCTTTGAAGCTTCTGTTTCCTCATTTAAAACCTGGAAAGTTTAGACTAGACAAGGAATAAAAACTGTTCTATTAGACTGAACTAAGTAAAATTGCCACTTTTGTAGAATAAAAGATAGTTGATTATTGGCCATTTCATATGGTTTAACCTAAGAGGTCAATGACATCATGATTTAATATTAAACATTTGTATGTATTAATATAGAGAAAAAAGGAGCAGTCTTCTCTTTTTACAGAATCACTCCTCAGAAGAACTTGAAACACCAGCTAAATGTGCTCTCTTGGAATAAGTAGGGTCCTTCTGAGGGATCTCAGATTCCGGTACTTTTGTAATTTCATAAGAAACCAGCTTTTTAAATGTTTGCATCATGGTCATCACTATGTGATTAAAAGCAATATACTCAGTTCTGAAAAACAGCTGTGAAGCATGTATCATTTGCATAGACTTTCCATTATTTGGAAACCCTGGTGGCATCACCCCTTGGAAACTCTATGGGGAAGTTCTACTCAATCCCATAGTGTCACTATGAGTTGGAATCGACTTGATGGCAATTTTTTTTTTTTTTTTCATTGTTTTGATATTTTCATGATCTTGGTATTTTGGCAAGTACCAGCAAGCTAGCGCTAGGGTTAAAGCATTATTTGGTAGTTTCACTCTAAATTTGATGTCATTCTTTGTGATTTTTAACATAAATTCAGGTTAACTGTATAAGATCGCTATGAGTCAGAATTGACTCGATGGCAATGGGTTTGGTTTTGGTATACAAGATCAACATAAGCAAAAAAATAAATGTATGGTCATCTGAGTTTTAGTTTTCCCATAGACAAATATTTTTTGATTGATAAATATTATAGGAGTTAAAAATATTGAATCAGAGACAGGCCTTAGAGTCAATTTTAATGAACTCCATCCAAAGTTGTCCTATTCTGACTTTCAGACTTGTGGCCTGGGTTCATATTCTTTGTTGATATTTACTGGAACCACATGGGACTAGCTCATATGAGCTCATTGTTAATGGAAAATTTTGTAAGCTAATTATTAAAATATTGGTAGCTTGAAATTGGCCAAGGTGCAGCACCACAGAAATTAGCAATTACTACCTACTGCGGGTTTTTTGTTGTAGACCTGTGTGATGGTTAAGGTTATGTGTCAACTTGGCTAGACCATGATTCTCAGTAGTTTGGCAGATATGTAATCATCGTCCATTTTGAGTGCAGCCAATCAGTTGAAAGGGGGGTTTTCTTGGGGGTATGGCCTGCATCTGACATATATAGATGTTTTGGCAAAGCTTGCCCTCTCTGGATGCTGAATCCTACTCATTATCCTCTGACCTCTGGTTCTTGGGACATAGGTATGCTCTCTAACCTGGCAGATTTTGTGATTCGCCAGCTCCTGCAGCCTCGTGAGTCAGCAGCCTGCCCTCCGACCTGCCGATTTTGAGTTTGTCAGCCCCTGCCATAACGTGAGTCAGAAAAAGCCTCAAGCCTGACATCTGACCCATGAATCTGAGGTTTGCCAGCCTCCACAACTGTGTGAGCCATCCCTGGTGGTGCAGTGGTTAAGCACTTGGCTGCTAACCTAAAGCTTGGCAGCTTAAACCCACCAGCTGCTCCACAGGAAAAAAACCTGGCAATCTACTCCCATAAAGATTACAATCTTGGGAACCCTATGGTGCAGTTCTACTCTGTCCTATAAGGTCACTATGAGTTGGAAGAGACTCAATGGCAATGGGTTTGGGTATATATATTTATATATAAAATATATACGCTTCGCTGGTTTTGCTTCTCTAGAGAACCCAGGCTAAGATTTTCCAGTATGCCACTGAAATTCACAATACTTGAATTTATAGTAGAATTCTCTGAAAGCTTTACCTCTGATTATTACACATCGACAGTCAACTAAAAACCCAAAATCAAACTCTGACACATTTAACACAGCTGGTTGGGGTAGAGCAAAGAGAGAGATGTTAGAGAACTGTAACTTGTATAAAATAACTTCAAATTAATTCACACACTTTCAGTTTGGATACCTGATGAAATTTCTCTTTATGATCCATTCCAGGGACATAGGATGGATAACCTTGCTGGGGGAAGGAAATGGTTTTATTTATCCGCTACAATATGCTTCACTGTGATTAACATTATCTCATGTAATTCTCACGAGGATCCTGTGAGGTTATGATTTTCTGGTTGTTCTTTTATTCTCATTCAATTCCTACTTAAAAATCTAGGCAAAAACACAAGTGTATCTTGTCACATAGCTAGTAAATGGCCGAGCTGGGATTTAAATGCAGGACCCACTAACTTCAAGTCTGTCCTCTCTTTATTTCACTGTTGACTAGACAATGAGCATGTAACAAGAAAGACCAATAATTTGAGTATCATCTCCTCTCTTACCCCTTAATGCATCTTCCCATGAATAAGCTCACACACATGGAAGAGGCATGAAGGGGTCTTGGAGAAAGTTTTTGCAGTAGAAATTTAGAAAATTAACTATTCATGTAATCCATACCCCAAAAAACAAAGGATAAATTTGCCTGTGTGCTTCATGTGCAAACACTCATAGTGAAGGGAACTGAATAGAAAAGTGATTTAATATCCTTGGGGCTTATTGTACCAAAGTGTTATATAAATGTGGAACATTAAAATATAATCATCTCTGCATGTTAGCATCTCTCCACACCCTTCCCACTACCCAGCACTTTCAGACCACTTTTTCAAGTGTGCATGTTCTTTGATGTAGGAAGCAACAAAGTGAAAATAGGGAATCTATTTTTATCTCTAAGTTTTATGTATAAGACATGCAGGCAACAGCATTCACCCTCATGTTATTGAATATGTGCAGAGGGCAAAAAAGTCTTCTAATTAAACAAATGCCACCAGGTACAAAATTTAAAGGTCTGCACTGGATGACCCTTGTCATTAATCCTAAAAATAGAAAATCAATGTGTGCAGAACCTTGTCTGGTGGCTTCTGGTCATTTGCCTTTCCCAGTAATATTCAGTAGCTGAATCACATAGTCTTTACATAGCCAGCTAATGAACAAAAGAATAAAACGGAGCACAAAAGAAAGAATCATTAAGTCCGTCTTGACCTAATTATTACAAAGTGAATGTCATTATTAGGAGAAATATTTTTGTTCAACTATTTCAACATTTCTTTTGAACCATAAAGCTTAGAGCAAAAGAATAAAGCTCAACCAGATTTCATGAATAAGATAAACCGTGAGTTTGAAGAGTTGAAATGTTTACCTGTAGGTTGACTTCAACGTGATAAACTGGGATTGACAGAACAAGATCTGCTTGGCTATGGATGAGTGTCTTCTGATCCAAAGGAGAAAGAACTTTTTTATTCCCCCTAGACATCTCAAGCTCAGAGTCTTCATTTAAGACATTGATATAGGAAGGAAGTATTTACTGATTTTATCAATATTTTTTAAAAGTGTTTTCATAATATTACAATCTAACTTGCAAAGACAATAAAAATAAGTGGAGATAAGAAATACAAAGTAGAATATGAAAATATCACTTTCGGTTGTGTTTATTCCTTTGTTCCCCTAGACTGCTTTCAAACCACAATAAAGCCATTTGAATGTGTTGAATAAAAAGGAAAATTAAATCATGGGCCAGTATTACAATAGTACGTAATCAAAGTGTGTAGGAATATGTATTTTTAATCTGTGATTTTTATTTTAAAAAATAAATAAATAATATGTGCCATGATTATTACTTGATTGGCCTTTGCTCAGGTTATTTTTTCATTAACTATGATATGAATTTGTCAGTGCCACTTATAGGCCCATTTTGCTTGATAATATTACTGTCATATGACCTGCCAACTATACCTGTCCCACCTCCTTGGTACTACTGACACCATGCTTCCCTTCTTCCTCCTTTTAATGCTCTTTCTCTCCTCAACATACTCTTGCCCTTAGTCTAGTGAGCTCAGGGCATCACCTGGAGACAGTTATGGAGAACTGTAATTTTAAACATTTTGTGGTTATTGTTTACTACAGTTGACTTAATACCAGTTTAGGTAATCAGTGTCTTCCTGGCAAGTATGCACTCACTTTTTAGCCCCCTTCTTTCTTTCTTCAAACTTTTGTCAGACTCATAAAGAGCTAAAACACTTTCTGTCATTCCTTTATTTCTTTCTTCATTACTTGTGAAAACCAAAATCAGGGCCAAATAATGTTTTAAGTGTTAGGGTAATGCTATTAATGTGATGATAACAGAGAAAAGGAAAGTACTATGAAGCAAAATTTGATTAAATGAGAAGCCAGCTCCATTAAAATTTTCATCCATGCATCCATTCAGCAACTATTTATTGAATGGATCCTAAATGTTAGATAGTGTGATTGGTGCTAAGAATCTACCGAGGAGAGGAACGCCAAAGCTTGTGAGCTCAAGTTATAGAGAGCCAAATAGGTATTGAATAATCAAATAAATATAAAATTAGAACTATAATAAACACTATGAAGAAAGAGTACATAGCTTATGAGAACATTACCTATGTTCTTTTGTTTGGTTTTTTTGGGGGTTTAAGTAAATAATAAAGTATTTGAAACATTATTTTTCTGTGATATTTCATAAACTTCATGCACAGTTTAGCCATTCATTGGCATGCAATAGGCAGTTCACCAACCTCCATCCTACCCACCCACTCAACCCCTGAAAAACAACCACCTGAATAGACTATAACTATGTTTCAGCCTCTAGTTCTGTTAGAATCATTTGAAAATGGAGTTGGATTCGATCCTCCAAGGGGTTTCCCGTGAATTTCAGTAGAGTTCTTAATCAACTGAACTCTTTGCAGATGCTTTAGCCCCTAATTGTCCCTTGCTTTCTAAACGTCCTCAGAGGAAGCACCTGAAGCAATGGGGTAAGAGTTGTCTGTTCTGTGTGCTGCCTTCTTTTGGAGGCCATATTTAGCCCAGTCTGGGTTAGAACCAATGTTATCTTTAAACATATGTGGGTACTTTTTTTTTTTTTTATGCATACAGGGGCATCATACCTTGTATGTACATGCACATACCTATATGTTCAGGGCCTCATACCAGTGATAGGGGAAACAGATATTAGATTCAGGTCCTTCTGAAATGTATTTCCCACTTATAGCAAGACCCACAAATGTGGGTGTATTTTTTCAGTGTATAAAAATATCTAGAATTCCTTTAAATAAACTCTCAGTCCACAGCCTTTGGAGAATTGAGAATATGTACAGATAGTACCTGATTTACATCAGGGCTCCGTTCTAACTACTCCATCATAAGCTCATTCTGATGTAAGTCAAATACCTCATTTTTTTTTTTTTTAGTTTTCATTTTTATTGCCTTTTATTATCAGTATCTTTATAAATGTGACACTTGTTTGTCTTTGGGGAATTGGCATGAAAATGATAACATCAGCAAATTATGTGCTACAACATTGTATACAGTACGTATTACTAATGATAAGATGTATAAAGAAACAAAAACAAAACAGGCAGTCGTAAGTGCTGTTCCTGGTAAATCAAATATATTATGCCCTGGGGACTACCTGTATATATATATATATGTGTATGTGTGCGTGTGTGTGTGTGTGTGTGTGTGTATATATATATATAATCAAAACCCCTGTAGGACAGAGTAGAACTGCCCCATAGAGTTTCCAAGGAGTGGTCTGGCGGATTCAAACTGCCAAGCTCTTGGTTAGCAGCCTTAGCACTTAACCACTACGCCATCGGGGTTTCCATATATATATATATACACATACATACATACATACGCGTGTGTGTATATATATATAACTCTGGTGACATAGTGGTTAAGTGCTACGGCTGCTAACCAAAAGGTTGGCAGCTGAATCGACAGGTGCTCCTTGGAAACTCTGTGGGGCAGTTCTACTCTGTCCTACAGGGTTGCTATGAGTTGGAATCGACTCGACAGCAATTTTTTTTTAGATAGATAGATAGACAGACAGACAGATAGATAAATAGAAATAAGGTTATCAGTTTGATTATATATGATAATGCTATATACCAAAAAAAACAAATCAAACCTGTTGCTGCCAAGTCTATTCCGACTCAGCGACCCTATCCAATAGCCTGGAACTGCCCGATAGGTTTTCCAAAGAGTGGCTGGTGGATTCAAACTGCCGACCTTTTTGGTTAGCAACCAAGCTCTTAATCACTGCACCATATAAAAATGCTGTCTATGTATATATATATAGAAAGAAACCCGACACAAAAGGCTGTATATACACACATACGTATGTTTTGTATATATACACACACACACACACACACACATATATGAACTGAGCAGAACTTTTTAAGTTTAGAGTTAATGTGGCTCTTCCTTAGTATAGACACAATATGAATTTTTTACAAACCCTCTCACAGGATACCAAAATGAAAGCATGTAGTAATTTGCAGATCAGGATGTTTTGGTACTCTGGCCTGGTTTTAAGGCACTTTAGTTAAAAATTGACTTTCTCTTTGAGAAAAACTGTTTGGAACAACTACTTAGATTCTTATCATGACTTAAAAAAAATCACGATCTCTTTTGAGAATTACGACTCTTCTGTCATATTCATGATAAATGGTCAACAAACTTTTATTTCTGAATCATGAATATTTAATAAAGCAGATTAGAAATGGGGTCTATTGTTACCTAATGCTTATTCCTAACACCTATTGTTCTGATGACAATGGCATGTTCTGAATTACTTTCACATCTTCTGTGTAAATGGTAGATTAAAAATGGTAGATTAGTTACATTAAAATGATTGCTGGGCAGTTTCTCTCCATGTTGTGTAATTTCAGAAAAATCCATTAACATTGTTTAAAATGGAAATCTTTTAAAAATATTTTATTGAATCGGTTTTAATCCCAATCTTAACAGACTAATTATTTTGGAATTGTTTTATTCTTTTCTTTACAATTCAATGGTGTTCGTGCAGGTATCGTTTTAAGTAATCAGCTGTAATGTAATCAGTAATTTAAAATTATAGCCAACTACAGGTTCTGCTAATTGTTAATCAATTAGATGCATAATGATTGCATATCTAATTGAAATCCTGATTGAAGTATTGATAGTTACCCCTAATGTTACTTTTCAAAATGAAACTACCTCTTACTATTCTTAAATTAAAATGAGCCATTGAGCATGTACTCTCAGCTTCTCAGAGTAGCCTCTCTGAGCTTTAGCAGGAAGCGGGTCTGCTCTTCCTGCACGTATAAACACAGTTGGTACAGTTGATCAGAACTGACCTGGCTGGCTGTTGAATGAGCCTGTGAATTTTAATCGGTTTATTTGCATATTAACAGGCAACATTCTGCAGATGGTTCTGTGGGTCCTGAGTATCTGGATTTGGCAAACTCTGGGATCATTATATAGGAATGGAACAGTCATTCAACACTGACAGAACCCCGTTTGCCAGGAGGCTGCAGTATCACTGTCAGCCTGCTGATCGGCCTTTACAGGAATTAATTAGTTCACATATTTATAGCAATTTGCTGGTTGGAATATCTGTGTGACCAAAAAAAAAAAAGGTTTGACATTTATTCCTCTTGAAATATGATTGTTGAAATTCACAAGGCAGGCTCAAGCTTGGAAAGAAATTTTTTACCTATACTGTCTTAACTAAAAATTATTTTGCACTGGTTTTTTTAACCGTGGAATCGCATGAATGAGAGGCAGCTTAGCGAGAATAAGCAAAGGCTGATTAATATTATTTGCATTTCATGATTTGTCAAATGATGACCATTCTAAAGTATAGGCATAAATTCTGAATATAAAGCCAGAGTTCATTTTCCCCAAAGAGATGATAGCGTGGAGTGTCTATTTAGCTTAATAGGCTTAGTATACCAGATCTATCAACGTCACTGAAAAGAATCATGCTGTTTAAGGAAAGGGTTTTTAGTGAATGTGCTTCCATCCCAGCACTGTGCCTGTCACTTAGCAGGCACTTAAGATGGTTACTAAATAAATTAATAAAGCAAGGAACATAAATAATAATAAGCTATGATTTGGGCTTTAGTCCAAAGAGAATCAATAATTAACAATCCAAAGCATTTTTAAATTTTTATTTTTTAGAGTCCTCAATATAATTTTGAGACCACTGAGCTCTTTTGTTTATTCATATGTCAATGACATTCAAGTGCCACAAACATAGACATCTCTTTTGCCAGCTGCCATAATTCGCCTGTTAGGCTGAGTAAGAATTTCCAAGTATAGATGGGACAAGAGGTAAAAATACTACTTTGGATGTTTTAAGAGAAGAGACCTCTTTTTTGGAAAAGGAAAATGGGTTTGGGTTCAGGAAATTTAGGACAGGGATTCTGAAAATCTGAGTAAATGGCATTTTTAGCCAAAGCAATGGAATTGAAATCATAAGGACTACTATTTTTATTATTTCCTCTAGGTCGCTATGAGTTGTAATGGACTCAACGGCACTGAGTTTTTTTAGTTTTTCTACTTGCATGGTGTGCCATTTATGTAAACATTGTGCATGACATTTTTAATCTAGCAACACTACTGATACCTGGACATTTATGGTTTGGATGTAATGTGTAAAGTAAATAGCAAATTATACTATTGGTCTGTCTTCTGACATGACCTGAAGATTGAAATTGGGGAGCACAGTTCCATTTACATCATCCTTGAAAGGAACATCTGTCAGAACGCCTCAAACAATCATTTCCAAAAGAAAACCACAAAGCTCTTGTGGTTCTGGGAACCGCCAGCTGTTATTATGAGTTATGTGAATCTGACCTATAATCTTACCTGACATTTGGAACTCAAATATTTTCCCTTATTTCTCCAACACAATTAAAATATTTAGTCTCACTTCATTTTATGAGACCTAAATAGATGTGTAAGTACTCTATAATTACTGTACATTGTCACAAATGACCTCATAAATACATTGTAATGTGCCACGTAATTACATGGTAAGTTGTGTCTTTGCGATGGCTGCTCAGAGATTGAAAGCCTGCCGTTTCAGAGATTAATTACTTAGGGCCCGATTTGACAATTTGCTTGAAGATAGGCTTCTGTTAAATAGCCACTTCTACATTTTTAAAAGAAAACTGGTTGTTGTACAGTCAGATCTCCTTTCCTTCGTTAATACAGACCCAGCCATACGTGTTTATTTTTGAATCAATATTCCTAAATGCTGAGGCACGTAAAGCAAGAGGCACCGTTCTGTGCAGGATGAAATGGTTTTGCAATTATCTTTCTCCCATCAAACACTAGATAGAAATTGTTTTGTCACGATCAGTTTAAAGGCTCTGGCTTTATGACGTGCAAAAAACTTTTGAGTATAAGGTATTGTAAAAATGATGTTTTTTATTCTCTTATTAAGCATTGTACAACCTTTAAGCTAATGTTTCACTTTTTTAAGAGGCTAAGTTCATATGTCATGATCATTTTAGTATGAGCGTATTATGGCAATAGCCTGAGTTCTTGGTGGTTATTTCTGATAAATCCATTTTATCCCAGAAGTGAGAGAATTTTCATATGGCAAGAGTCAGAAAAAAAAAAAAAAAAAAAATTTTTTTTTTTTTTTTTTTTTAAGAGTCAGAATTTAAACTCTTTTCATTTTGCCTCAGGATGCTTAAATATCCGGTGAAATCAATTATTCTGAAGTTATGCCATTCACCTATTACTCAAGTAGGATATTCATTTCTAATTTCTAAAACTAAAAGGAAATGGGAAATAGATGGATACTGTATTTTCCACCTTAAATTATACATAGGCCTTTTTTCTTGTGCCTTTCAAGGGTATAATTTTACATGTAACTGCACTGATACATTTGCATTCTGCCCATTCTTAGCTCTAGTTTCAACATTAAAGCTACTATATTGCTCTTAGTAGTTTTGTAATTAATAGAAATGAATAATTTGAGAAAGGACCTAGTGGCCTGAAAGGGTTAATGAGCCTCCCTAAACATCTAGCTTACTTCCAGGGAACGACTTAGGCACTAGAGAATAAAGTCTATTGATACTGACAAATTCGGAAATGTATTACTCCTAAGATCGCTTTATCATGAACTCTAGGGAACAACCAAATTGCTTTATTGTAACGGAATTTTGTCAAAATGTGAATACCTTCTAGAAATTACATTCCCAGTTTCTAGGACCTAGAAGAAAACACAGCTGGCTAGTAGGCTGTGCATAGCAGATTATCGCATGAAAAAATAAAAAGCTATTTTAAACCCGGGAACTTACCAAAAAAAAGACATTAGGTACGCACTGACCCTTTAGGCTGGACTATGCTTTGTGTTTGGGTATAATTTGTTTAGTTTATTTAGGAATGTTGGGTTAATTTTATTTAGTTGACCAAGAAAGCCTACCTTACAGGAAGGATTATTTTTTCTTTATTTTTCCTCTTGTCAAAGAGACCTTACATGGTTACATATCTGAAAAACAACTCCACCAGGGTTATTGGTAGTCAGTGAACAAAGTATTACATCTATGGGCCACTAATCAGAATTTGGTAAAATAGTGCCATAAAGTTTTCTTCATAAATTGCACTGAATATCTGTTTGGGATCAAAGAAAGTTATTTTCCAGGGATTTATAATCTAGTTGTTGTGATCAGATGAGCTGTTTATGAAGGTAATTCAGCCTCAGTGAGAATCAATTATTTATTTCCTTACTATTATGCTTTCAATGCCCACTCATGTGGGGCAAAAGTGACCTGATGACTCAATTCTTTGAAAATTTGCTTCAGTTTTCAATTTCCTTTTGTGTCTCACAGTAGCTGTGCATGATGATAATAACAAAATGAAAATACAAGTAAAATCTTGTCTTTTGCAATGCTTTCAGTTTTCTAAGCCCTTTCTCATTGATCACCTCTCAACAACTAGGTGGGCAATAGGGAAGATCTTAGGGTATACAATTGACACAGCTAGATAAATGGCTCCTAATGTCACTCAGCAAATTAAGGAAAATTTGGGAATTGAACAGTATGCCTCCTGCTCATCCATCTTATTATGCTTATTGAATTTTTTTTTTTTTTTTGGCACAGCTCTCTTTCTGTAAACAATGATTCAGAACTGCAAGCCAGATGAGAACATCTAATAAGATTTTCTTAGTACCAGGTTCATAAATTAAGGAGTCTGCCAGTATATTTCCATGCACTAGGATTTGAACTTTAATATTTGGAGTTAATTCTTAAATCAACCACTTTTTTTCATAGACTGGGCATGTATGTTTAGGGTCAGATTTGAATTAACTGTATCACTGGAAAGGAGTGTGTGATCTCTTCCCAGATGTGGTCTATTCTTTTCCCAACAGAGCTCTGAGACTCATCCCTAAGTGAAGAATAATTAAACAAATGTTCGTTTGATAGATTTGTGATGTCACATAGAAGGGTTTGACACTGGTTCAAGTGTCCTGTGCTATGAAGTAGGTTGGGTCACTGATTAGCTTCCCTTTTTTTTCCCCTTGGGATTGTGAAGGTTAAACACTCAGAATTTGATTAAATGAACAGAGAAAAGTCATGGCATGTCAATTTCCCAACATCAATTTAAGTTTAGCTCAGTTAACTTTAGCTAGGAAATATAAAAATGGAACATACAAGAAATAGAGCATATGCCAAATGACATTTCTCACAGTGTGTGAATTATTATTATTTTATTTATTTATTTTTTTGGATTTGAAATGTATCCATTGTATGCAACTAAAACAGACCTGTAGAATAAATGGGTATGAAATATGAGGCAAGTGTCGGGAGGCCAGTGTCCCTAAACCAGAAGGGGTAAATAACATAATTAGGGATGTTCATTCAGGAAGACTCATCACAGTAGCCGGAGAAACCAAGTGGTAGATAACAGCTGCGCCTGGTGGGCAGTGTCAGAGAAAGCTGGAAAGACACTTCAGGTGGTGACCCAGAAGGCCAGTACATTTTAAATGTTCTGATTCTGAAAGCAGGTAACATGTCTAGATTCAGAGATGCAGGTAAATATTGTCAAGGAGATCTGCTAGCCTCTGATGGATTCACAAAGGAGATGCTAGCTGCTAGAGGACTTGGATGCCTCGGAGGAGCCATACAGGTTAACAACGCAAGAGAGCTTTCAAAAGAAAGCAAGGCAGTACCTCCACCAGAGAGACTTAGTTACTGGAATTGGGACCCAAATCAAAGTAGATTAGCAGTATATGGTTTGAAGTTGAGCCACTTGAGGTATTGTCCCACTGTGCCTTAGCATATTGCCTAGCCAGGGACAGGATTTTCCCTGAGTCAAGTTGGCTTAATCTCTAGGCAAGTGTCCCAGTGGCATGAACAATGAGGATCAGGGGATCACCAGGGCAAAGGTACAGTTAAAATCATTTTATAACTAACTAAATTCATTGATGAAAAAAAGTTTGTATTATTTCAAGGTCATTAAATAAGATCACAATTGGCTAGGCTTCATTTTTTGTTTTATAAAACAAAGCAATGTTTCTTGCCAGAATTGAACACATGTTCATAAAATTTTATTTAAAATCAAGTATTGCTTAATTTGTATATAACTACGTTTTTATTATTGCACCAATATTTAACTCAAACTTCATATGATAATGGCAATATTGTCACTCTGGGAATGTGTTGCACTAAAACTGTTTGCTAACATGGCTTTATGTCACCTTGAAAAATACTTGTCTTAATGAACTCAAGAATGCTGATTTTAGTATGATACCCAACTTTCTAAATTCACATCTCACAAGAGACTGTGTATTTATAGTAGTGAAATAAAGCATATTAAATCTGCAAGAAGAGCATATAACTTCAAGAAAAAAATAGGCTTTTGTAATATCTTATTTTTATTTTGCTCAAATCCATATTTGGGTAGTACCATGAAGTTCGTAGGCTTATAAAAAGGCAAAACAATATTTGGAAATTGTTCACTGAGCTGTATACATAATAAAGTTTAAAATAATATTTTATTAGATTAATTTCCATTCTAATTTGAAATTCAGTTAAATGTTTCAGGGTATATAGAATATTTAACAAATATTTAGATAAAAAAATTTATCTAAATTTTTTTTTATTTAGATAAATATCAAAAATTAAATGGTGTCTTAGTTATCTAGTGCTGCTATGACAGAAATATCACAAGTGGATGGCTTTAGCAAACAAAAATTTATTCTTTCATAGCCTAGTAGGCTAGAAGTCTGAATTCAGGGCGTCGGCTCCAGGGGAAATCTTTGTCTCTCTGTCAGCTCTGGAGGAAGGTCTTTGTCATCAATATTCCTCTGGTCCAGGGGCTTTTCAGCACAGGAATCCCAGGTCCAAAGGACACTCTCTGCTCCTGGCACTACTTTCTTGGTGGTATGAGGTCCTATTGTCTTTCTGCTCACTTCTCTTTTTTATATCTCAAAAGAGATTGACTGAAAATACAACCTAATCTTGTAGATTGAGTCCTGCCTCATTAACATAACTGGCTTTAATCCTGCCTCATGGACATCATAGAGGTAGGATTTACAGCACATTGGAAAATCACATAAAGTGACAAAATGGTGGACAATCACATAATACTGGGAATCATAGTGAAACCAAATTGACACACATTTTTGGAGGACACAATTCAATCCATAACAAATGGTAAATGTTGCTATTGTATAATTTTGAAATTATTAAGATGTAGGGAATTTTTATTGTAAAGATTAGAAAACGGCCTTTCCCAACCTTAGCTAGGACATCAGCAATCTGGGTACCTTTTATTTTTATTTCTACATCTGTGAATTACTGTGTACCGATGTTCCCCATCAGCTCAGTGATTTTTTTTTCTCTCTTGAAAGTGGATTCATTTTTAGACGATCTTATCCCAGTTAATGCACTATCGTCTACCAAATTGTTTATGCCAGAAAACTGAGAATCATTCTTGATGATTTTCCTGCCTTTACACTTGACAGTCAATAAATCAGCAAGCCCTGTCAAGTGTACCTCCAAAAATATATATTGCATCTCTTCATTTCTCCGCATTTCTCTTGTCTCCACTCTATTCCAAGGTCTCTTCTTCATTACCCATACTTGAAGGCTGCACTGGGTATAACGAGAAATGTGAATAATACTTTGCACAGATTAAGTGCTCAATAAATATTCATAGAAGAAGAGGACTTTAAAAAAAGCGTTACTGGATAATATATCTCTTTTAATGCTCCTTTTGATTTGCAGAAGAAAAAAGGGTGGGTCACTTTATGAAATACACCAATGAGTAGATCCACATCCTGGGTATTGTTAATGTCATGGTCTTGCTTGCCTCCTACTTTCCTACCGTTTTACTTTTTGCCTTTATTCTGTCTCACTCTCTTGCTCTGTCTCTTATTCTTGATCTCACTCTTCCTAATTTCCCTTAAAGTATTTACAATTTATTGCATAATTGTTATGCACCAATACTCTGATGGAACTTTCACGTATTACTGCGTTGTGTCCTTTAATCCACACCACCACCCTATGAAGTAGGTACTATTTTTAGCTTATATTGTAGATGAGAAACTCAGGCTCAGAAGGCTTAAGTGGCTCATTCAAGGTCATGCACTGGGGAGGAAGAGAACTGATGTGGATATGAGGAGTGGGATACCGGAAGAGTGAAGACCAGTTAGCTATTGAAATATTCTAGTCCAGGGATAAATTAAGGCCTGAATTAGGGCAGTGTCAGAGGGAATGTAAATATGGGGGCAGGTGGGTAACAATGAAAATAGGTTATTTAGAAGTGCTGATGGGCACTCTTTAATAAAATATCCACAGGGCCTCATGTGTACTGAAAGTATATTTCATTCTTCAAAAAACTTCACATGAGATTCAACAAGTCACCAGAAGCACAGAACAGAAATAAGGGAGAGAATCCAAAACTGATTTCCAATAAAGTTTCAAGATCCTTAGATTATTGCTAAACTCCAGGGAGTGAGTAAAGGCATTCTTTCAAATGATGCCATCCAATTTCCTGCTGTGGGAGTGCTATCCCAATAAAAACAACTTTTTTTTTTTTTTTAAGGGTCTTCTTTACTAGAGTAACTGAGTGACTTTGGAAAGGGTGTAAGATGAGCTTGTCTTCACCTGAAATTTGCTCTCCAGGGAGTAAGGCAAAATATCAGTATGCAGTGGAGATAGGTAGGATTAGAGACAGAAGTTTATGAAATGTGGCTTCTGAGGAAGAATTTGGGATGGCAGACTTAATCAATTACTTTTTTCTATTTTCTCACGTACTACCTGTATGGATCTAGAAAGAAGAAAAAAAAAGGAATTTATTAATGGAGCCCATGAAAGGAACAATGCCACAGGGCTATACCAGAAGTTGGGAAGCAATGAGCAACCAGACAGTTTTATTAAATCAATAAGTCTAACTCTTATCTGCTGGGCGTATTTGGAAAATGACTCGTCTTTATGGTAATCCAAGAGGGTATAGAGGGGTTTGGAGAGGGTGAAACTTGTGGTTTTTTTTTTTTTTTTTTCAAATCTGAAAGAAAAAAGTAGAATTAGTCATGGATTCAAGATAGAATAGTGCATCAGTGAAAAGGATTCATTTATTCCATTCAAGAAAGAAAAGGCCCAAAAGTCAAGGCACAAGTATTAGAATTGATTTTTCAAAAGTCAAAGGTCATGTGTTAAGTACTTTTAATAAAATTCATTATCAGGCTTGCCCACGAACACTAGGTCTAGGTCATGTTAAAAGATGTTCCTGTTATCAGTGACATTTTTAGGTGGCTTGATAAGGGAATGGGAAATGAAGTCTGATACTGAACAATGGTAGAACAGGCCTCGTACAGACGATAAGATGCATTATATTATCAATTGAGAAAAAGTGGCTAAAAAACATTTCTTTCTCTTCCTCAAACAGTATAATTTGGGATGCCCAGCTGATCATCTGCAGAAAAAGAACCTAAGCAGAAAGAGTTTGATCACTGGGGTCTTTGCAGTCGTCTAGCACTAGCTTGAAATCAATGAGAAGGCGTAAAAGATCCTAATAAACTTAGTTGTTACCCAGAGATGAGGATGAATAAAACAATAGAACCACTTCCAAAAATGAATAATAACCATTGACAGGGTTCACCTCCTGGCGAGCAGAGTGTCTAACTGATTCTATTAATTAATTACTACTAGGCATTGCTATTAAGGTATCGGCTATGTGGAAATAATTTATACAATCACTGGAAATCATCAAATATGATAAAGAAAAATTATTATCTGTCAAAAACTAAGTATTACTCATGTAATCTTTAGTATAATTAGGTTCTCTATGCTTGTCAAATAATTCACAACCATTGGGCAGACATACTAAGAGTGATTATTCTCCCCTTTTCAGTGTGTACATAGAGATTTAGATCATTTGTAAGACTAACATGAGGTAACTCTACAAAACCATAGCAAAGAGTTAACTGAAAATCAAAAGGTCTAACTCTTGGTCTAAGGTTTAATATCTACATTCCTAGCTTCATTTTCTGTGTGAATTTAATTTGGACTTTTAAAAATAAGCTTATATCCCTTAGAAAAAGGCCCTGGATTTTCCAAAGGCTGGTTGTGGGAAGACATATAGGATGTATTTAAAATCTAGTCATTTAAATTTGGTTTTATTCCTTTCGAGAGTATTTTCTAGGAGAATATAGATGAATAGAATTTCCAGGTAGAGGCTCTCTGATTCCTTACTTTAATGTGAAATAATAAAAAAAAAGAAAACAGATAATTCAACAGTTGCAAAATCATCCAGCAAAGGTGTGTGGTGACCTCCGACCAGTCATTCATTTAACTCTGTCTCAATTTCCTCCTTTGTAAACTTGTGAAATGGTGGTAATATCTGCCACAACTGCCTTGAAATGTTGAAACATAAAAATAAAATGAGTAATAGAATGTAAGTGTAGCTGGTCATCTAATTCTGCTTTTCTTTACTAGATTCTAAAGCCCTTGAGAGCAAAGAGCATGTTCACCCATGTGTGTGCATGTGTACTTAAGGCTATGAGGTCTTTTAAAGCAAAGGACAATATATTATTATTTTACTCATTAGTTTATCTCCCAAAGAACTTATCCAAATGCTTTAAATGCACACATTGGTCTAGCCGTATCTCTTTGGCATAACCCAAAAGATTTCTTTTTGAATTTTGTTCCAATCTACTTTTCCATTTTGTGACCCTATAAATCCCCTTTGCTCTAGCTACTAAGGTACTACTCATTCACTTAAAGATGCTCTATATTTTCATGATATTTTGAACTTGTTCTTGATATTCCTTCTGTCTTAAATACTTTTCCATGCCCTCCATGAACTCCCACTCACACTTGAAGGATGGGCTTCTTGTAAAGTCTTCCTTGACCACATGAGGCAGACTTCATCTCTCCCCCAGCAGACTCCTGTTGTATTTTCTATTTCTATTGTATTTCTATTTTAGCATTTTGTGTTGCTTTTATTAGCTAATGTGTCTATTTCCTCAGCCAGGATGGACACACCATGACTAATTCAGTTTTGTTTCCTCAGTTCCAAGGATAATACTTGCAGCACAGCAGGGATACACTTAATATATTTTGAATGAATAATAATTAAGTAAATTGGACTCTCAACCTCTTGAACTTCCCCCTTGAGAGGTGATATTAAATGGTACAGAATACCAGCTTCCAACTGATGTTATATCATTTCAAACCCTGCCTCTACCACTTCTTAAATGACTTTAAAGTTACTTAACCACTTCTTTCCAGATTACTGAAATATACAAAGTATATAGAAATAGACCCTACTCATAGGGTCATTGTGAGGATTAAATAACATAATCCATGTGCAGAGCTTAGCCAGGCCTATTGTAAATTCAAAAAATGTGTCAACAAGTATTAATAGAAGGGATATTTGGTTTTTCACATTTGAAGGGTAGTGGGGGTAAACTAAATGTCCGTACTGCCATACTCTTTGAATATATTCTAACAACTTCACTAATCAGATCAATCCTATGTAACTAGGTCCATCTGGAATAATTAAAATATATCTATTAGTGGGTTGGGTTATTATGTAATTAGTGTACATACTCTGAAATGGTTAAACTCCTTACGTAGCAACTGACTGTGACTTCAGATGTTTTCCTTTCCTTTCACAAGGGAACTAGGTTATTTGCAGAGCACCAGTTAATCAGTAGTAAAACCTAAACCAGTCCGGTTGCCGTTGATTCTGACTCATAGTGATCCTAAAGGATTTCTACTCTTCTAGAAATTCTAGAGCTGCCTCATGGAATTTCCAAGGAGCACCTGGTTGATTTGAACTGCTGAACCTTTGGTTAGCTGCTGTAGCACTTAACCATGCTGGAAAAAGAAGCTGGGACTTGTCTCCCTGGAGAGTCCTGCTCTCCCTCTGCTACACTGCCACATAGTTGAAAAGAGATCAAAGAGGCCCTGGGGTTATGACCCACGCAGCTCAGAAATCCATTCCTTGGTTTTCAGTCTGGCCTCTTTATAATAAATAGCCAGTCATTTGTTTTAATCACCTCGAAAGAAAAACTTTACGGGTTTATTTTTAAAAACAATTAAATTTCCACCAAGGTATTACAAAACCAAAACCAAACCAAATCAATTGCGGTCAGGTCAATTCCAACTCATAGCAAACCTATAGGACAGAGTAGAATTGCCTCATAGAGTTTCCAAGGAGTGCCTGGTGAATTTGAACTGCTGAGCCTTTGTTTAGCAGCCGTAGCACTTAACCATTATGCAACCAGGGTTTCCAAGGTATTATTTAAAAAAAAAAAAAAAAAAACCTCATTGCGGTAGATTCCATTCCAACTCATAGTAACCCTATAGGACAGAGTAGAACTGCCCCATAGAGTTTCCAAGGAGCACCTGTTGGATCTCAACTACTGACCTTTTGGTTAGCAGCCGAACTCTTAACCCCTAAGCCACCAAGAAGGTGTTATAGGTGTATCATTAATAACAAAATGAAACGTTGTCAGGTCCTGGGCCATCTTCACGATCACTGATATGCTTGAGTCCACTGTTGTAGCCACCATGTCAATCCATCTTCATTGAGCATTTCTCTCATTTTCATTGGCTCTCTACCAAATATGATTATACTCACATAAGTACATACTGTTATATTATACTCTCTTTATACTTGACTCTTTATTTAGCTGTATATAAAATTCTAGGTTTAAAGTCTTCTGTGACTAGAGTTTTATAAGTATTCTTCCATTGTTTTCTAAGTCCAAATGTTGTTGAGAAATGTGATGGTATTCTTATTCTTGATGATTTTTTATGTGATTTGCTTTTTTGTTTTCCCCTTTATGACAACTTTTGGATCCCCTTTCCCTCACCTATCCCCAGTGATCTGGTATTTCACATCAACATGCCTTGATGCAGTTCTCTTTCATTTATTACATCAGACATTTCACATTGCCTTTCAGACTAGCGTGCCAAGTTTTCCAGTTCTGTGAGATTTTTAATGTTAGGGTGTTTTTCTTGTTGTTGTTGTTGTTTTTTTTCTGCTTTGTTTTTTGCTAATTTGCTGCCTCCTATTTTTCCTGATTTTTCATTCTCTCATCTTAATAGTTAGGTGTTGAAAATTTTAAATTAAACTTTAATTTCTTATCTTTTTTTCTCTGATTTCCTATGACATATTTCCCCCTGAATTATGGGAGATTTCTTTTATTTTTTCTTCCAACTCAACTATTGAATATTTAATTTCTACAATCTAATTATGATTTCCAGAATTTTTTTTTTCTCAACTCATATTATTCCTGTATTTTTCTCCTCTTCTTTTTTAACGAGTGTACTATCTTCACTTAGATTAAGAAAGAATTAATGATAGTACTGGATAATTTTTCTGCTATATGCTTTATTGTTGTTTCTTCAGGTGCCATTCTCTTTTTATTTATATTTGCCTGTTTTTCATGCTGGAGGTTTTCTTTGATGTCTGATAGTTTTGTATTGCCAGTTCAATTAAAGGTGAAATCCTCAAAAGCTGATTTCAACCTAGAACCAAACCCATTGCCATCGAGTTGATTATGATTCCTAGCAACCTTATAAGGCAGAGTAGAACTGCTGCACATGGTTTCCAAGGCTGTAATCTTTACAGAAGCAGACTGTCACATCTTTCTCCTTTGAAGTGGCTGTTGGGTTTGAACCGTTGGCCTTTCAGTTAGCAGCTGAGAGCTTAACCACTGTACCACCAGGACCCCTTCAAAAGCTGATTGGAAGTTGCAAATTCTAGTGCATGAGTAGGGCTTGTTAAGTGCTGGGCATCAAGATCAGGGGGTTGGTAAAATACTCAACTCTTGTTTTCTATAACCCAGTGCCGTGGAGTCGATTCCGACTCATAGCGACCCTGTAGGACAGAGTAGAACTGCCCCCATAGAGTTTCCAAGGAACACCTGGCGTATCTTGTTTTCTACAGCGCCTAGCTATTCATTTGCTCTGGAGAAGGACTCTAGCCTTGTTGCCGTTGCTTATGGTGTCAGACAAAGGAAGAAGGTTTGGAAGTCTCATCTTAGAGTTTGAATCTTTGACTTAATAACCCTTGCCCTCATCCCTATTCTCTTCTATGCTTGATATTTTCTACATCCTCAGAAGCTAAAGCTCCTACCTACTCCAAAGCCAGGGAGGATTGGAAGACTGATTTTACCGGGTGTGGGTAGAAACCTGAGGGACTAACTGATCTTTATGACTTTCAATCCACCCCCTACTTCAGCACCATGCCTTAGCCCTGCCTTTTAAGACATCTAAACCCCACTGCCATCTAACAAACACTAATTTCCAGGCTTTCCTGAATTTCGTTATGCATATTTCTTTGCTTTTTATCAGTGTATCTTACGTATTTGGGTTTTAGCCTCTTCGTTATGTTCGGTCACCACACTTCCCTCCAATGTATAACTTCTGAATATTTGTTGACATTTCTCATCCACTATTTTTTGGGTGTAGTTCTGTTCTGTATGCCCTGGTGGCATAGTGGTTAAGATCAGCATTTCGAATCTATCAGTTGCTCCTTGGAAACCCTGTGGGACAGTTCTACTCTGGCCTATAGGGTCACTATGAGTCAGAATCAACTCGATGGCAATAAGTTTGTTTGTTTGTTAATATATCTTTAGGAGTTTACATACTTTACATTTTTTTCTTATCATTTTAGTGGTGTTTTGCAAGGGAGAGATAATAATGCATATAACCAATCAAGTGAATTGTGTATGTTTGTTAAAATCAGACAAATAGGAGTTCTGTCAGATTTTAAGAACAGATTTAATTTGGTTGTAAGGAGCAATCCCTAATGCTTCATACTTCCTGCCGTATTCACACTTAGGGTTGGGTCACTTCTTTGACTAGGGTCCTTTGGATCCTTCCTTTCTCCGATGTTTTAATTTACATCTCTTATTTTACAGAGTATCAAAGTAAGCTGGCTGCCTCCTCCATCAGAAACACAAAATGGATTTATTACAGGCTATAAAATTCGACACAGAAAAACGACCCGCAGGGGTGAGATGGAAACACTGGAGCCAAACAACCTCTGGTACCTGTTCACAGGTCAGTGTTCATATGGTCTAGTCTCGCAAGATTTTGACCAATTAAAAGCTTTAGGAATAAAATATACTCTCAACTTCAAGGAACATTGGTTTTTTCTTTCCTGGCAGGTGACATTTGTTGGCCTGAACAAGAATAACCTTTATATTTTTAACTTTATATTCTCTGTAATGCTTTCACTACATACTTTGCTTCTGGATTATCATCTTAATAAATGTATCATAGAATTTTTATACATCATGGGTTCAATCCAGGTTAGTGTCTCAGCATTGCTGATTCAGCAGTAGCTCTTATTGTCTAATATTGTCTAATACCTTTAAATGTCATCTAACAAAATGCTTTAGTTACATGAACCCCGTACACCCAATCTCAATCTCCAGAGCTGAGGATGGGGTTAGAAAATGGGGAGAAGGGTAGATTGGCCAGTTAAGAGAGAATTTATTCTACTTTCCATAAATATAAAAATAAATTAATTTTAATACCAATATTGATAGAACTCATAGTAGGTAAAACTTGCCTATATAAACTGGAGAAAATGCCATACAAGAATTTGAGAACTTTTTAAAAAATAAAATGATAAAACATATATTTCCTTTAAGTACTGGAACCTTTAATACACGTCAGTTCAAATTCCTAAAAAACAGGGTCAGAGAGAAGTCTTTCAAGATAATGCTTTTTGGAGGTGCAAGCCCAGAAGAGCAAGAGTGAAGGAAAAAGGGAAGTGAGACAGGGAAGAAAAGAAGTCAAATAATGGTGATACATTATTGAGCAGGCCACAACTTTGGATCAAACACAGAGCTTGCTAGGCCATGTGAGATTATGAGACCATATTAACTACACTATGTCTTGCCACAGTCCATGGCTGGATAGGAAGTGTGAGCAGTTTCTGTCTTGTCTATCGTTGATCAAAGTCCACCCATACATTGTTAATCACAGTGTACTTCCAGACAGTTCCCTAGCAAGCCAGAGTTCCTGGTGAAGGAGACATGGAGAGTCCGTGTCAGTCAGCACTTTATGTAATGGTGGCTTGGGCTAGGATAGCAGCAATGCTCTAGGCGTTATAGGATTGCATGAACTTTTGCAAAGGGTTGGGAGAAAAAATATATATATATATATTATTTTTGGGAGGCAAGGAATGCAGCAGTGGCTCATGATGGATTGATAGGTGGCGTTGAGCAATTCTGGGGTGCCACATAAGTTGAATCAGAACAATGTACAAACTATAAATTGTATAGTTTACAGCTAATGGATAAAGTAAACTATCACTGCAAATAAGAAATACATATATATATAAAATCCCCTATTTTCTCCTTTCTCTATACTGTGTACTGAGAAACTAAGTAGATTTCCATTTGAAATCATAACACACACTTGCATGCATGCATACACAACACACGTGCTCACGCACACACGCGGGTATGCACACACACAATAAGCACACATGTACACACACATGTTGTAAGCTTCTTGTTTAGCATATACTCTGAGGCCTGATAGTAGTCTATTTATTTTGCCTGATGCTACAATATTATTTGTATAAAATTTTAGCATGCTGTTGCAGGTGTTTCCACGATAGATTGCCGAAACCCACATTATTTGTTTTGAATCTGGACAAAATCACCTAAATAAAATAGGTATTGTTAAATCTAAGGGGAAGTTGCGAAACTCTACCATATCATTTAAGAAACTAAAAAAAAAAAAAAAGCCAAGATTCTAGCTTTTTTTCCTGATGAAATAACCAAAGAAAGGAAAAAATAAAATAACTGAAGTTAAATATTTGTGCTCATTAGGATAATCTGTCACAACGTGTAATTTTCTTTGAGAGAAATCACCAATGTTGAAAAATCTTGAAGAAAAAATTTTAGTGTAATTCCTAAGATTTAAGATTAGACCTGAACTAGTTGCCGCGGAGTCGATTTTGACTGATGGCAACGCCACGTGTCAGAGTAGAACTGTGCTCAATAGAGTTTTCAATTGCCGGTTTTTTGGAGTAGACCACCAGTTTTTCTTCCGAGGTACCTCTGGGTAGACTCAAACCTATAACTTTTCAGTTAGCATGTTAACTGTACTACCCAGGGACTCCTTCACTCCTTAGATAGTGATATAATTAAAAATCACCTTCAGATACCTCATCTGTATCTCTGGTGGTAGATTAGAATGGATTGTAAGCATAGTTTACTCCAACCTTCCTCTTCTACAGATACTGAGATTTGAAACCCTGAAATTGTCCTTTCATTCCTTTTCCAATTTAAATGAAAAAGACTAAAATTATAAATTTTTTCATAAAGTAATAAATTATGAGTATTCCATTAGAAAAACTAAGGATTGGGTATTTAATTCACAGAAGTGAAATGACCAATAAGCATGAGAAAATGTTCAATCTCATTAGTAATTAAAAAATGAAAATTAAAATAAATGACTTAGCAATTTCCTTTGATTGAAGTGATAAAAATAAAAATGAATGATGATACGCCCTTGTGGAAAGCATATTAGAAGTGTGAAATCTCACATACTGTTTATGGAACCGAAAATTCATAGTATCTTTCTGGAAAACAGTGGGGAGATACGTGTATAGATACACATGTGTATGTGTGTTTGCATACAGAGATGTTATGACCTAGATTTCCAACTTCTAGGAAGCAATCACATTTTTTACAATGTTTAACTATAAATATGTTCATTGCAATGTTACTTTAAAAGCAAATAATGATAAAAAAAAAAAAGACCCTAATTATCCTACAATAGGCAGTTGACAACTGGTATATTATACTGGATATTATACCGAATTATCTGCCTATTGTCAATAGGCAGATAATTTGGTATAATATACCATGGAATACTGTATATCTATTTTTTTTTTTTATAGAAAACCATGTGCAAAAATATTAAAGAAGTGTTAAATGTTTAAAATATATAGTTAAGTGTATAACTCAGTTTTCAGGGTTAGTACATGAGACCATATTTGCACACCAAAAATAGATTTGAATGCATAGCAAAAATTTGAAACAATATATATATACCAAAATATTAAGATTGTCACTTTTGTACTGACAATAAAATATATATTTTTAAATTGCATATGGAAAGTTAAAAACAAGAATTCAGGACTCTAATGTCATGCTATAACTTTTGGTTACCAAAATTGAAGATTTCCTCTGGCTAAAGTGAACTTTATGCCTACTAACCACCACTCATCCATTAGTTTTTTTGTGCTGTGGTGGTTTGTGTGTTGCTGTGATGCTGGAAGCTATGGCACCAGTATTTCAAATACCAGCTGAATCACCCATTGTGGACAGGTTTCAGCAGAGTGTCCAGACTAAGACAGACTATGAAGAAGGACCTGGCGGTCTACTTCTAAAAACTTGGCCAGTGAAAACCTTATGAATGGCAACAGAACATCATCTGATATAGTGCTGGAAGATGAGCCCCTCAGGTTGGAAGGCACTCAAAATATGACTGGAGAAGACCTGCCTCCTCAATGTAGAGTTGATCTTAATGATGTGGATGGAGTCAAGCTTTCAGTAACTTCATTTGCTGATATAGTCACACTCAAAATGAGAAGAAACAGCTGCCAACACCCATTATCAATCAGAACGTGGAATGTATGAAGTATGAACCTAGAAAAATTGGAAGTCATCAAAAATGAAATGGAAAGCGTAAAGATCTCTATCTTAGGCATTAGTGAGCAGAAATGGACAGGTATTGGCCAGTTTGAATTGGAAAATCATATGGTCTACCATGCAGGTATAAAAATGGCTTGAGGGTTCTATCTGACCTCCTCCAACCCCACAAGGGGGAAAGAGAACCAAGATCAACAGCCCAAGGCTGATTCTTGAGGCATAGGTCAGACACTCCTCCTTCCTCTCTTTGCCATCTCTATCAATTCTGACACCAACTTTTCCTCCCATAGCACTCTCTACTGGGTTTGCTAATTCATTGCAATGGCCACACAGAACTCAAAGACCATACTCACAATTATGGGGTTTATTCTAAGGAAAGTAACAGTTACAGTTCAGGCTCAGGAACACTCAAGATACAGTTCTTCCATCAGGATAGCCTCTTACGAGCCATGCTCACGGGCATGCCTCTCCCTGGCCCTCAGTCTCCACTGAAAGGCACTCAGTTTTCTCTCTCCATGAATAGGGAAGCCCACCATGCTGTCTTCTGCTGCTGGGTCCCTGCTGCTGGCCTCTCCTTCCTTGATAATGGGCTTCTCCTCTCTGCTCTGGAATTGGCTCTTTTTTAAGGCAAAACTGGCCTAGCCCCTTGGCGGGACACATTTACCCTATCACACAATCACCTGGGTGGGAGTTGCAAGACCATGGCTAGAAAATCCACATACAAAAGTAATTAATCCACTGCAGCAGGCAATGACAAATTGAAGAGGAATGGGCTCACATTTATTGTCAGAAAGAACGCTTCAAGATCTATCCTGAAGTACAATGCTGTCAATGATAGGATAATATCCATAAATCTACAAGGAAGACCAGTTGATACGACTATTATTCAAATTTATGCACCGACCACTAAGGCCAAAGGTGAAGAAACTGAAGATTTTTACCAACTTCTACAGTCTGAAGTTGATCAAACATGCCATCAATATGTGTTGATAATTACTGGTAGTTGGAATGCAAAAGTTGGAAACAAAGAAGGATTGGTAGTTGGAAAAAGTGGCCTTAGTGACAGAAATGACTATAGAGATTGCATGATAGAGTTTTGCAAGACCAACGACTTCGTCATTGCAAACACCTTTTTTCAACAACATAAACGGCAGCTATACACATGGATCTCACCAGATGGAATACACAGGAATCAAATTGACTACATCTGTGGAAGGGGTAATGGAGAAGCCCGATATCATCAGGCAGACCAAGGCCAGGGACCGGCTGTGGGACAGACTATTGATTGCTCACATGCAAGTTCAAGTTGAAGCTGAAGAACATTAAAATAAGTCCATGAGAGTGAAAGTATGACTTTGAGTATATCCCACCTGAATTTGGAGGCTATCTCAAAAATAGATTTGATGTCTTAAAACCTAATGACCGAAGACCAGGCAAGCTGTGGAATAACATTAAGGGCATCATACATGAAGAAAGTAAAAGGTCATTAAAAAGAAAGAAAAGACCAAACTGGATGTCAGAAAAGACTCTGAAACTTGCTCTTGAATGTAGAGTAGCTAAAGGAAATGGAAAAAATGATGAAGTAAAAGAGACGAACAGAAGATTTCAAAGGGCAGCTCGAAAAGACAAAGTAAAGTATTATAATGAAATATGCAAAGACCTGGAGTTAGAAAAACAAAAGGGAAGAATATGCTTGGTGTTTCTCAAGCTGAATGAGCTGAAGAAAAAAATCAAGCCTAGAGGTGCAATACTGAAGGATTCTATGGGCAAAATATTGAACTACACAGGAAGCATCAAAAGAAGATGGAAGGAATACAGAGAGCCACTATACCAAAAAGAATTTGCTGATGTTCAACCATTTCAGGAGGTAGCATATAATCAAGAACTGATGGTAATGAAGGAAGAAGTCCAAGTTGCATTGAAGGCATTGGCAAAAAACAAAGCTCCAGGAATTGACAGAATACCAATTTAGACATTTCAACAAACAGATGCAATTCTAGAAGGGCTCATTGTCTATGCCAAGAAATTTGGAAGACAGCACCTGTCCAAACAACTGGAAGAGATCCATATTCATGCCCGTTCCAAAGAAAGGTGATCCAACAGATTGCCCTTGAATTATGGTATTGAGGAAGGATATTAAATATACCATGGACTGCCAGAAAAATAAATAAATTTTTATCTTGGAAGAAATACAGCCAGAATGCTCCTTAGAAGCGAAGATGGCGAGGCTTTGTCTCACGTTCTTTGGGCATGGTATCAGGAGGGACCAGTCCCTGGAGAAGGACATCATGCTTGGTAAAGTAGAGGGCCAGCAAAAAAGAGGAAGGCCCTCAAGGAGATACACTGACATAGTGGCTGCAACAATAGGCTCAAACATAGCAACAATTGTGAGGATGGTGCAGGACTGGACAGTGTTTTGTTCCAGTGTTCATGATGCCACTGTGAGTCAGAACTGATTCAACAGCACCTAACAACGACAACAACATATCCACTGAACAGCTAAGAAGGGAGTGGTTCAGTACATAAATGAATAGTAGTGGTGGCACAGTGGCTAACTGCTCAGCTGCTTACCCAAATATCGGTGGTTCGAATTCACCACCCACTCCATGGGAGAAAGATGTGGCAGTCTGCTTCTATAAAGATTATAGCTTTGGAATAAAAGACCATGCTTGCTGGTCTGACAGAGACAGAAGCCCCTAGAGTATGGCCCCCAGACGCCCTTTTAACTCAGTACCGAAGTTACCCTGAGGTTCAGCCTTCAGCCAAAGATTAGATGGGTCTCTACAGCCAACAATAATACACAAGAGAGATGTGCTTCATAGTTCAATTATGTATATGAGACTAATGGGCACACCAGCCCAAAAGCAAAAATGAGAATGCAGGAAAGGGCAGAAAAACTGTACTAATGAAAACAGGGAATTATGAGGTGGAGGAGGGAAAGTGCTGACACATCACAGGGTTGGCTACCAACATCACAAAACAATTTGTGTATTAACTGTTCAATGAGAAACTAATTTGCTATGTAAACTTTATCTAAATTGCAATTTAAAAAAACATTATAGCTTTGGAAACCTTGTGGGAGCAGTTCTCCTCTGTCCTATAGAGTAGCTATGAGTCGGAATCTACTAGGTAGCAACCGGTTTTTGTTTGTTTAGTAAACCATATGGTCAAAAGAACTTACTAGTGTGAATTGTTTAGTGTTATGAGTTATTTAGGTAAGTGGAATTTAACATAGTCAGCTCAGTTTTAGTGAACTTAGATTTTGACTCCATAAATATACAAAATTTTAGGGTTTTCCTTCTACAAAATGTAAAATCATAAGGGGAAAAGAAGAAAAAACCTATATAGAGCAGCAAGTATTGGCCTTTTCAGTACCAAACACTCTGTATTAGTTTCTTAGTACTGCCAAAACAAATTACTACAAACTTTGTAGCTTAAAATTTATTCTCTCACAGTTCAAGGGTACAGAAGTCCAAAATTAAGGTAGGTGTCGGTTTGGTTCCTTCAAGAGGTTCTGAGAGAAAAAGCACCCCATGCCTCTCTCCTAGCTTCTGGTGGTTGCCAACAATCCTTGGCATTCTTTGGCTTGTAGATGCATCACTCTAGTCTCTGCCTCCATCTTTACTTCACTTTCTTCTCTGTATCCTCTTCTATAAAGGGAAACCCTGGTGGCATAGTGGTTAAGTGCTACAGCTTGAACCAAAAGGTCGGCAGTTCGAATCCGCCAGGCGCTGCTTGGAAACTCTATGGGGCAGTTCTACTCTGTCCTGTAGGGTAGCTATGAGTTGGAATCGACTCAATGGCACTGGGTTTAGTTTTTTTGGTTTTCTTCTATAAAGACACCTGTCATTGGCTTTAAGACCCATACTAAATGCAGAATGATTTTATCTTGAGATCCTTAACTATTTCATCTGCAAAGGACTTATTTCCAAATAAGGTCTCTTCCTGAGGGTCTAACGGACAGGAATTTGGGGGGAGTGCTGTTCAACCCACTACAGACCCCTTTTATTATTTTTACTCTCAAGGACAATCATTTTGAATTATATTCTCTAATAAAATTTATTTATTCAAAAATAAATCATTTCTGCATTTTTTATTCATCTAAGTTATGTGTGGCAAATAGAGCTTCTAAACAGCGTAATCAGCATAGGATAACCCATCACCACTCTGGTTTAGCATTATTCCAGCTAAAAGCAAAGAAATGGGATGAACTAATTAGCTTGTTATTGGGAAAAGCTCACATACCCATTCCCATCTTTATGGATTTATAGGAGTCTTGACTCCGAATTCGAAGTCTTCATTCATGCTGTTACTTCTTCATGTATATAGTTATAAAAATGTATCTGGGAATGCAGACATGATCTAAGGAGTTATCCTTGTAACTCTACCTGATAATTACATAATTATTGCAAAAATGTTATACATGCTCATTTTTTTTTTTTTTTTATTTTGAGCAGAAGAAATAAAAACAGCCAGTAAATAGCCTGATACTTGTAAATAACCTACACTTTCCTCTCTCCTGCTTGGTGACTTGGCTTCAGTAATACCTGTTGCATTTCTAGACATTGTGGAAATGGCATCAATGCTACAGAACACCCAGGAACCAGGAAGTACTATACACTGGTAGCATGGGTGTGATTTTAACCTGTCCCCGGGATATATCTAATAACGTATACACTTACTTCGTGGTATGCAGATGTAATTGATCTGCCGTATGAATCTGCAGCGCTACAAAATGTACAGGGTTTGACCCCATGTTTTCAGTGCCTGTAAGATACATGGGTGTATTGATTTGGCTGTTCGAAGATTGGAAATGCCAGAATGCTTCATCTGGATGATTTAAATATTCAGGTGTAGAGACTCAAGCATTTTTATTTTTATTTTTTTACAATCCTCTATTTGTTAAACAGGTGTTTTGTGTATGTGTGTGTTTTTTACTAGGATAATGAGACATCTGCAATAACAAAGTAATTCAGAATTATAACAAGGATTTTAAATCGTTGCTATCAGTTTTATTGTGGGAACCCATGTCAGCTAAATTTTAAAGTGCTGTTTTTAATTTTTGAGTGCTTTTCAGAGAAGGTTGTTTGGAATTGAATGTAAGAGTTTTCTTGTGTTTCATGGCCAGTATAGAATCAACATATTGATAAACATGCATTGGTATTTTATGGACTGAAAATTGAAACAATAGCATAACAATTTTAAAACAAGGTTAACATTAGGGGGATAAAAGGAAATGTTATTGTTTAAATAATGGGCTATCTCTTACCATAAATTCTAAGAGATTAGAAATAGAAAAGAATTGCAGAGCTTGAAGCTCTTATTATTGGGAATGAAACCAGGCAGAGGGTAATCTGCTTTTGAGAATAAGACTTTTATTACAGCCATGAAAAGCATTGCTAGCTGTACCATACTCCCTTTAGAATAAAATTAGAAGCAGCTAGAAAGCACACACACACACACACGCACACACGCACACATGCGTGCGCACACACACACACGCTGAGACCGAACTATAAAACTAAACTAAACTAGACTAAAACTGTAACCATGGAGTCGATTCCAACTCATAGTGGCCTTGTAGGATAGAGTAAGAGCTGCCCCATAGGGCTTCCAAGGAGTAGCTGGTGGATTTGAACTGCCAAACTGTTGGTTGGCTGCCGCAGCTCTTAACCACAAATTTACTTATCCATGCCCCCGGGCCCCTTGTTTTACAGAAGGTATAACTGAGGCCTGGAGAGTGACATTTCTAAGATCCACCACTACTTAAGGGAATGATCACAACTTGATTATAGGTGTCCTGATTCATAGTTTAGTCCTGCTTCTACTACACCATGTCACCCGCCTTAGCTCACTTGATTGTGAATGATTGTGGCTATTTTGTGAACTGGTAGAAGATAATTGATAGTAAAAATAATTTTAACATTTATAATAATTATAATAGCCACATCCATCATTTGGTGAAATTTTGGCATACCAGCCACTATGCCAAAAGCTTTATATGTTTTCTAATTTAATCTTTATAATAATTTTTGATTTACATATTCCTACTTTATGGGTGAGAGAACTGAGGCAAAGAGGTAAGGCTAGCAAGTTTTTCAAGGGCACACAATAAGTGATGTACCAAAAATTCAAATCTAATTCTGCCTAAATTAAAAACTCACTCTCTAATCTCTTAAACTGCAGGTCATGTGTTACTGGGCATGGAGCATGAATGAGTGATTGTGTGAGTGTATAAAGGGATATAGGAATAATGCAAGAACGAAAGGAGAGATATTTATTAGATAATAAAAATTGAAGATTATCTTTGCATCTGCAGAAGCTGAATAATTCTAGAAGAGATTAAATCAAAGCTTCCTTAACCAATTGGTTTCAAAAATTATTATTTAATATTGCCACTAGCCCAGCTCAGGAAACACACCCCGGATAACGACTTCTAGAAATACAAGCACACACAGAAAGCCTTTGTTTACAGACTTGCCTCCCTCTATCCCACTACCGATGAATGAATGCATGAATGAATAAAAGCAGCATTGAAAGATCTTTCAATATCAGCTATCAGGGTTGGGCCAGAAAATTGCTCTTTCATGGTGGTGGTTAGTATAGCTCTTGAAGATACCTGTTCTTCCCAACAGAGTAACATGTTTTCTAAGCAGTAAACCAACGTAACTTTCTTTAAGCTGAATTTTGGGTTTTATTGATCTTTTACTGAGTTCACTGTCAGAATAAGATAAACATCAGTTCCATCCTGCCTTCCTAGTGTTCATTGTTCTGTTCTGGATGTAATTATTATAAACAGAGATTCCTTGCATATTTATATATGAAATATATATATGCTGTTGAGGTCCGTCTTGGGCTTCAGCCTTGGCAGGGGGGCCTTTGAAGAGAACAGAAGGGTCTACACAGCCCCCATAGGAGATAGGACAGAGACCAGAGTCTTCACTCAAGGGTAGTCCAGCCTCTGATTAAAACACCACACAGTATCCTTGCTTAATTTCCCTGAGCCTTCTCATTCTTATCTCTAAGATGGGAGTAATACTATAACCTATGCCTAAATCCCATAGTATTTGAAAATCAAGTTAGAAAACAACCTGCAAAGCACCATACAAATGTTAGTTAACTTTGTTTATCAAATGCTTGATTTTATAAATTACAAGCAGTTTGCCATTTGATCGTCACAGGAACACTAAAAGGTTGAAAGTAGGTATTATTAACTCCTTATTTTAGATGGGATGCTGAGACTAAAAGACCTTTCAGCACATCTGAAACTCGCCCCTTACAACAAAGAAGCAGGGACGTCTGCTGTCTAGAATTCTGAAGGTGATTCCCAGACTTCTTCTCTTAAAAAAACAAAACTTCTGGTTCTGCTTATCACCTCATCCTACACTTACCTAGACGCATCCTACACTTACCTCATCCTACACTTACGTAGAAAACGGTCACAGGTTAGATTCTGTTGCTAAGGGTTTGGTACAGAAAACACTAAATTTGGTAATCAGAAGGCCTGGGTAAATATATTCTGAAAGGGGAACTCTTTTTTTTTTTTTTAATACCACTGGGGGCATGTAAGATCTGTAAACAGTACTACAGTAAAGTAGATTCAGTATGACCTAAGGAAGAACTTTTCTAATAAGCAGAACTGTTGGAACCTGATTGGCTCTGTTAGTGAACTTCTCATTCCTAAAGGTATCTCTGGTTCATTTCTAGGACCACTTTGTTGGAAATGCAACACTAGTTGAACCATATGATTAGATATTACTTAATAATGGGACTCTCTGTACATACTTAAATATTTTATTAAACTTAATCTTTATGGGACAGTTCTACTCTGTCCTATAGGGTTGCTATGAGTTGGAATCGGCTTGAGGGCACTGGGTTTTTTTGTTTGTTTTGTTTTGTTTTGGGTTAATCTTGCATTTCTAGCTGTTGTACTGAGATTCCACATCTACATTCTAGAATAAATGGAAAATGAAAGACTTTTAGATAAAATACAGTGCTTGAAAGAAGTTTGGCAGGATTTTCAGAGTTACCTAGGGCACTAATCTGTATGGGATGCTAAAATTTCACTTAAAATGTAATATAGAAGGCCATCTGAGCAGCTCCCCTACTGTTGATGGTTGGAAGGGATATTCTGACAAATAGCTTGGGTTTGCCAGGTGAGACTCCATGGGAAACACTTGAAAAACAATATTTTGTCTCTAAACTGCCTTTTCATGTCCACTTCAAGTTATTTGCCGACTTTTTGTTTTATCCAAAATGGAATTCACCTGAACAATCCTGAATTCAAAATATCTAAATCAAAATTTGTCAGAATTATTGGGAGACATTTACATATCAACATATGGTGACATATTTTAACCAGCTTCTACGGATATGCATACAAATAATTACTTGACAGAAAAGTCAAATGAATGAACTGAATATTAGTCTTGCAGAAAGAGTTTCACTTATATGTCAAAATATTACATGTGATAAGACAGTGTGCTAGTCAGGGTTCAATCGGAGAAACAGAGCCAGTAGAAGATAAATATTTAGAAATTGATTTCAAGGAATTGCCTTGCATGATTGTGGGGCCAGCTGCTAAAGGCTGAAGTCGGTAGGGCAGACCATCAGGAAGGTTAGTCTGGGACAATTTTTTTTTTCTTCAGGGAAGCCTCAGCCCCACTCTTAAGGCCTTTCAACTGATTGAATCTGGCTGACCCAGAGTATCTAAGATTGTGGATTTTAATCCAACTACAAAGTTATTTTGTTTTATTTAAGGTGGAATTCATCTGAAAAATCCTGAATTCAAACTATATAAATCAAAATTTGTCAGAATTATAGGGAGACATTTACATATCAACTTATAGGGTTGCTATAAGTTGGAATCGACCCGACGGCAATGGGTTTAGGTTTTTTACAAAGTGCCGTCATAGCAACACCTAGATTAGTGTTTGACTGAATAACTGCAGACAGTAGCCAAGCCAAGTTGATACTTAAAACTAACCATCACTGATGGTATTTCAAATCAGTTGATGGAGACAGTACCGGCATAATTGTCTATCCATTATAGCAAAACAAATGAAGTTAAATCTCTACTTTGCATAATATAAAAGAGTATATTCTTGATGAATAAAAACTCTAATTCAGACAAAACCACTATGAAAGGCCTGGGCTGTGATGACTAGATAAGCATTCCGTCCTGGGGTTCTCTCCCTATTAACGTTTTAATTTCCCAGAAGAGTGCTGCAATCCTTCTGCTTAAGTCAACAACAGTGGCTAAAAAAACAAACCAAACCTGTTGCCCTTGAGTCCATTCCAACTCATAACAGCCCTATAGTACAGAGTAGAACTGCCCCATACAGTTTCCGAGAAGCTCCTGGTGGATTTAACTGCCAACTTTTTGGTTAGTGCCATAGCTCTTAACCACTATGCCACCAGGGTTTCCAACGGTGGCTAAGAAAAGGTGCAAAATGTCAACAAATGTCAGTCCAGTGCCATGTCAGCCAAAGGACAAATCCAGGTGAGTGGGAGCCTACTTGAGGCATGGTAAAGCCCTCTTTCCCAGAAGTATCTTTTTGCCACCTTGTTGATAATGTTGGATTTTATGGCTTTAACCTACATTGCCTTTGTCTTAAACACTGCTTTAGCAGATTAACTTTGTCAGATCTTTCCACAGTTGTTTTTGTGTGTGTACCTTCTAAATGTCAGGCACTGTAATGGGCTCTATAGATATCAATTAAAACACCAATCATAACAAAAACAACAGCAGCACCACCAGCAGTATTCTCAGTCCATGTCTTCATGTTGATTCCAATTTACCTTATAAAATTAGAACCTTTTTAAGAAGACAGCCTTTTGTGTTGTAGATAGCTTTTTGTGGGTAAATTTATCAAATTGTCTTTAACAGTACTATTATTGTACTATTTATTAAAGCCAACTGCCCCAGGACATTAATAGACCCTTTCTAATCATCATTTAACACACCACTTCCTATTAATAGTAAGTTAGAATTTCCCTTAATATCGAATTTTACTAATCTTCCTCTCAAAAAAAAAAAAAAAAAAAACTACAGATATGTAACTTTGTATATGATATAAGCATCATTTTCCCAATAATTTATTGTATTAATTTTTTGGCCCCAAATACTTTTGCCTATTGAGATTAATGGAAAAAATAGAAATTTTATTTTTATCAGGGTTGTTCAACTCCTTGAGGATTAGGATTTGCCAATTTAAACTGAGTTCTCAATATCTCAAAAAAATGTCATATGATCTTTTGACAAGTGCCATTTGTTTTACCATAGTTTGTCACGTTAATGAGCTACTTTGAGATTTAGATAAGAGTAAAGTTGTTTATATCAAAAATACCCACATTTCAGAGTAGTGATCCACAGGGGCTTTTCAGCCTACCTGCACTATCTGTGCTTTCTTAAGTGAACTCTAAGGTCATCACTGTGTATAATGTTATGTATCCAAATGATCAAAGACATTGGTTTTCTTCATGTTCTAGTATAGAAGCTAATATAAGACAAAGTATGCTTTGTGATAGTGTTGAGAGACAAAGCCCTGGTATTTTCTATTGAACTGCAGTTGCTTTGAATTCTTCTTTCTTGACCCTCACAAAAAACATAATCATTGACCTTGAATGAATGATGGAGACACGAGTTTTCAGATTGACTAGTCTTGATTTATGGGCAGGGCTCTTCTGGACTGTGAGGAAAAATGATCCTTGCTATTTTTGATTATTTCTTCGTTCTTCATATTTTATATTCTACATCTGCCCTAAGGCTATTTTCAAGGATACATTTTTTTTTTTTTAAGCTGGAAAAAAAATAAATGAGAATATATGAAAAATAATTTGATTTCTTGCTGTGATATCCCTGCCCTTTTGGCCAAAATAACAATAATTACCACAAAAATCACAAAACAATAGAAAGAATTTCTACGAGTGCTAAAATTTTACTAAAGCTTTTGAAAGCAGCTAAAAATGCTTATTGTTCAGTAACGTTTTTCCTTTCTGGAAAATTCTTTCATAGGATTGGAGAAAGGAAGTCAGTACAGTTTCCAAGTGTCAGCCATGACAGTCAATGGCACTGGACCACCTTCCAACTGGTACACAACGGAGACCCCAGAAAATGATCTCGATGGTAAGACTCATCCCTAATCACAACTACTCTGATCTTTGTTTCTTCATCTTCAAAAGGTCTTTTAAAAAAAAGTTGGTAAACACCATCATTGGGGGCATTTATTGCTTCTATCTCTTCAGAAAGAAGAAAAAAAAAACACTTTAATGAACATAGGGTCTTCAACAATACCATATAAATGGTAGATACTTGTCTTAGTTATCTAGTGCTGCTATAACAGAAATACCACAAGTGGATGGCTTTAACAAAAAGAAATTTATTCTTTCACAGTCTAGTAGGCTAGAAGTCTGTAATCAGGGTGCCAACTCCAGGGAAATGCTCTCTCTTTCTGTTGGCTCTGAGAGAAGGTCCTTCTCATCCATCTTCCTCTGGTCTAGAAGTTTCTCAGCACAGGAAACCTGGGTCCAAAGTACATGCTTTGCTCCTGTCACTGCTTTCTTAGTGTATGAGGTCCCCCAAGTCTCTCTGCTCAATTCTTTCTTTTATATCTCAAAAGAGATTGACTTAAAATACAACCTAATCTTGTGGATTGAGTCCTGCCTCATTAACATAACTTCCTCTAATCCTGCCTCATTAATATCATAGAAATAGGATTTACAACATGTAGGAAAATCATATCAGATGACAAAATGGTGGGCAATCACACAATACTGGGAATCATGGTCTAGCCAAGTTGACAGGTAGGTTTGTTCATTCTCCTGCCAGTCCATGGTATATTCAATATCCTTCCCCAACACCATAATTCAAAGGCATCTATTCTTCTTCAGCCTTCTTAATTCATAGTCCAGCTTTTCCGTGCACATGAGGCGATCAAAAACACCATAGCTTGGGTCTGTCAGGAGCACCTTAGTCCTCAAAGTAACGTCTTTGTTTTTCAACACTTTAAAGAGGTCTTTTAGAACAGATTTGCTCAACGCAATGCATCTTTTGATTTCTCAACTACTGCTTAAATGGGTGTTGATTGTGAATCCAAGTAAAATGAAATCCTAGACAATTTCAGTATTTTCTCCATTTATCATGATGTTGCTCATTGGTCCAGATGTGAAAATTTTTGTTTTCTTTTTGTTGAGGTGTAATCCATACTGAAGGCTGTAGTCTTTGCTCTTCATCAGTAAGTGCTTCAAGTCCTCTTCACTTTCAGCAAGCAAGGTTGGGTCATATTCATATCACAGGTTGTTAAGTAGTCTTCCTCCAATCCTGATGCTGCTTTCTTTTTCATATAGTCCTGTTTCTTGGACTATTTGCTCAGTATATAGATTGAACAAGTATGGTAAAAGGATGCAATCCTGGTGCTCACCTTTCCTGATTTTAAGCCACTCAGTATCCCCTTGTTCTGTTCAAATGACTGGCTCTTGGTCTCTGTACAGGTTCCTCATGAGGACAATAAAGTATTCTGGAATTCTCATTCTTCACAATGTTATCCATAATTTGTTATGATCCACACAGTTGAATGCCTTTGCACAGTCAATAAAAAGAGGTAAACATCTTTCTGGTATTCCCTGCTTTCAGCTAAAATCCATCTGACATGAGCAATGACATTCCTTGTTCCACGTCCTCTTCTGAATCCAGCTTGAAATCCTGGCAATTCTCTATTGATGTACTGCCGCAACTGCTTTTGAGTGATCTTCAGGAAAATTTTACTTGTGCGTGATATTAATGATACTGTTTTATAATTTTTGCATTCTGCTGGATTATCTTTCTTTGGAACAGACACAAATATGGACCTCTTGCAGTCAGTTGGCCAACTAGCTGTCTTCCAAATTTCTTGGCATAGATGCATGAGCACTTCCAGTGCTGCATCCATTTGTTGAAACATCTCAATTGATACTCCATCAATTCCTCGAGCCTTGTTTTTTACCAGTGCCTTCAGTTCAGCTTGGACTTCTTCCTTCAGTACCATAGGTTCTTGATCACATGCTACCTCCTGAAATGGTTGAACATTGACCAGTTTTTTTTTTTTTTTTTTGGTACAGTGACTCTGTGTATTCCTTCCATCTTCTTTTGATGCTCCCCACATTGTTCAATATTTCCCCCATAGAATCCTTCAATACCGCAACTCGAGGTTTGAATTTTTTCTTCAGTTCTTTCAGCTTGAGAAATGCCCAGCATGTCCTTCCCTTTTGATTTTCCAACTCCAGGTCTTTGCACATTTCCTTATAATAATTTACTTTGTTTTCTAGAGTTGCCCTTTGAAATCTTTATTTCAGCTCTCTTGCATCATTTCTTTGGTTTGTGTTAGCTATTTGATGTTCAAGAGCAAGCTTCAGGGTCTCTTCTGACATCCATTTTGATTTTTTCTTTCTTTCCTATCTTTTCAATGACTTCTCGTGTTCTTCATGTATGATGTTGTTGATGTCATTCCACAACTCATCTGGTCTTTGGTTATTAGTGTTCAACATGTCAAATCTATTCTTGAAATGGTCTCTAAATTAAAAAAGATTACTCTAGCCAAAGTGAAAAAATATATTAGAAGTTGATACACATGGGCCAATGCAGTTCAGCCAACTTTAGTATTATTAGATTTTACAGAAAAGTAACCTGTGGCCTAGAGGTATTACACTTGCCATTGTTGTAGCATCAGGAAGTTATGGAATTACATGATATCACACTTAGCAAAGCTCATACCCTTCACTAATAGATTAGGGAACATTCATTTGTGTATTCATTCTTTCAATACATATTTCTTGTTGAGAGTCTGTATATAACAGGCTTTATTCTAGATACTGGGGTAAAAACAATCATTAAAGCCTCAGCTCTCAAGGAGTATAAATTTTATTGAGATAGAGATAGATACTGATAAATGCTGTATATAGATCATTTCTGGCAAAGAAAAAGCATGGTAGAGAGAACAGGGTGCGATTAGGATGTGTTGTTTCATACAGGGGGATTGGAAGACCTCTTTTGTCAGGCAATATACGAACACAGGCTTTAAGAAAGTGAATGAGGCAGCTTGTGTATAGGACAGACAACAGCTTTCCATGCAGGAGGAACAGCAAGAACAAATATCCTGATGCCAGAAAAAAATTAACTGTTAAGCTACAGCGAGTAGGCCAGGCGGACTGGGCCTACAGTCATAAGGGTGTGATCTGTCTTATCTAACAATGAAAAAATGCCTAGCATTAACTATGAAAATATTTTTATGTTTCACTTAAGAAAATACTCTTAAAGTTTATATACTTGTGCTTTATTCACTCATCTACTGGCCCCACCTGAAAGCAGGGTAAACTTAGTCTAAAGTTTAACTGACTTGATCAACATCCAGCTGGTCACTCTGGAGCTGGAGCTCAGAACCAGGTTGTGTGAGTTGATGTCTAGTGCAGGTTACCAGAGCAAAGCCTCCCTAAACTCCTAGAACTGACCCAGTGACAATAGAAAACAGTGATTCAAGGCAGAAGATTCTAAGAAATGAGGTCATATCATTTACCCAAACCTAAGGGGCTGTATCTCTTACCGGAAGGCATGAAAATAAATGGAGCAGAGGTGCTAAAGGTCCTATAAAATATCCAGAATGAATGGGACTGTCCACTTGACTTATGTCCTCTTTCTCCTGACTCTGAATGAGTCACCATCAAAGTGGAACCAAAATACAAAATCACAGCTTCTCGGATGGCATAAAAACTCCTATTTAAGCCACGTTTTTCATATCTGTGCAATCTAAATATAATCCAGTTTGTACATCTATTTTAATCAAAAAATCGCTATGACTTGCCCATGATAAGGGTCTTAATAAACGCCGTTTAGTTGGATTTGTTCGAAATTTTTCATGCTCTTGGTTTAATAATGCTCCTGTTTCTGCATGCAGCATTCCTTCATATTTTTTCCTTATTTAAGGATTGATGCAGTTATTATGAAATATAATTAAGCACGTATAGGCTACTGAGTGACAGAAAGTACAAATTAAAAAGACAGGAACAGCTCTGCTGAGGCATAGGCCAATAATGGCTGGACTGATAGAAAAGACTCATGAAACAAGGAGAGCTAGAAGTCGAAATTTCAGGGTAAGGGTTTCTGAGAATTAGGATTTTGGGAAAGGTTATATGGGACAGCATAGTAGACATTCTTCAAAAAAAAAAAATGTCTTGGAGAAAATTATTTCTGCCACTAATATGTTAATACATTGCAACGCACTTCAGTTATTGTTTCTTTTTTCATTCATTCACCTCTTCGTGTCAACCATAATCGGTAAGACAATTTTTGCCTATGCCCATAGAGCTCTTAATATACACACTGGCGATCTAAAAAAAAGTCAATAAAAATTAATAGAAGAAAATTAGTGGAGCTGCCACTTATTGTACATGATACTGTCATAGATTATAATTTGCATTTGTTCACCTTGAAAACATAATGGAAACTAATAGCTTTTTCAGTGCATTTAACAATATAAAAGTGTGAGACAGGTATGTTTCACTTCCTTTTCAAAGCAGTATCTCACTTGGTGTAAGAAATAGGACCAAAGGCCTTCTAAATTTATTGACCCATGATCTCTTTTCACTAAATTAGTCCACTACATTGACTTCAGTTCCCTTTGCTTTTTCCTGTTTTTCTTCTTCTAACTGCATCATTCAAATATTTAAACATTTAAGTATTTGAGGAATTAATATTTGGGGCTATTGGACAAGCTCAGTAGTAGTCACTTGTAGCTCCAGAAAATTAATCAGCAAATAGAAATGGTGACTGTTCCTACTGTTTTCATATATATCTATGTCTGTGTATATCTGTAAATCCATCTATCTATCCATCCATCATCCATCCATCTATCTATGTTAAAATAGAGAAGTTTTCTCTAAGTTTCATATAATTTTAACTTATTTACAGAAATGCTTAAAGCATAAAATAAGAAATGAATGACTCTACCAAAAATTTCATGACTAATGTTGGAAAACTTTGAGTCCTAAGTATTCCAAACTCAGAAATGTTGGCATAGAGCTTCTTTGATCCTACTTAAATTATGGGTAAGAAGGAAGCAATCATTTTGAAAACAATGTGAAATGGGAGACATTCTTTGCTATAAAAAAAATAAAGAAATCTGCGTTGGAAGAAACCTGCAGCATTAGCACCCTGTTCTGTGTTGTATTGTGTTGTGTAACTCTTTCCCCCACAGCAGTTGCCTGGTAAATCCCACAGGAATGATCTACTCATTACTGTGCTGACTCTGAGCCAGCAAGTCAGCTAAACAGAGGTAGTGCTAGTTGCAGATTTCTATCTGTAACCGCCTTTCTCTTTCTGTGACTTCTGTAGTTCCTCTTACCTTCTCGGTTTAAGCAGTGTGAAGATGAACAGTAACTTGGAAAAATATCCCAATTCCTTACTGATCGCCCTTTTAATTAGTATATTTTGTTAAAGTAATTAGAAAGCCAAACCTCACTGTTTGTTCAGGGTTCCCTTGAAAGTGTGCTTGCTATTACTGACAGCTGGGAAGTTTTAAAATATTTATTTTATACCTCAAAATTTCAGCTTAAAAAAATCATCAGAACATTAGAATTCCCAAGATTCTTATGTAAATGTCATCCACAAGGATATGAGAGAATTTGTGATGAATTTCAGCAAGGTATCCTCCAGGAAATTGAGCTCGAGGATCTGTTTATGCTGCCTTTTTAATTATTAAGTAAACAGGTAGAAATTGATATATAAGATCAATAATGATATAATTTAAAATTAAACCTTTACCCTAAAGTGGAGGATCTTGGCTACCAAAAATCAGGAATGCAGAGACTTCTGAAAATGCAACAGTGATGCTGCAAAAACTGTGAATCTAGGGGCTGACTCTAATTTCCTGCCTCTAAGAAAATGTAATTAGCTATATTAGCCTGATTGGGTAATGGTAAGCTGGGTTTCTCATTACAAATTCATTTCATTAGACAAGTGAACCACAAAGACACCCTTATGGTTTGGAACCTGTACAATATATGATACTTGCTGATAACATGGTTGTGAGAAGGAGCACATTAAAGCTTGTTTTCAGAATAATGATAAAATCGAAGCAGGTGAGAATACCCAGAAACACTGCATATTAAAATTATATTCATCCAAAAAACAGAGTTCCAAAAATGGAAAATGTCTGGGCAGAAGATTGAGAAATGAGAAAAGTTTTTGACTGATTAGAAGAAATAGGACAGAGAAAGACGAAGGAAGGAAGAAAGGAAGGAAGGAAAGAAGGCCAGGAGGGAGGGAAAAATATATGTATGAGTTGTTGTCGTAGGCCAAATAATGTTCTCCTAAAATGTCCAGGTCCTAATCTTTGGGATCTGTGAACATATCATTTTACATGGCAAAAGAGACTTTGCAAGTGTAATTAAGTTAAAAACCTTGAGAAGGGGATGTTATCCTGAATTTTGCAAGTAAGCCCAATGTTTTCATGAGGGTCCGTTTAAGAGTGAAGCAAGAGGTCAGAGTGAGAGAAGAAGATATGACAATAGAAGCAGAGGTTACAGTGATGCAGGGTCTGGAGTCAAGGGATGAGGACAGCCATTAGAAGCTGGAAAGGGCACAGAAATGGATTCTTCCCGAGAGCCTGTAGGGGAAATGAAGCCCCACTGACATCTTGACTTCAGTCCACTGAGTCTGTTTTGGGACTTCTGATGTCTAGAATTGTTTAAGACAATGATAAATTTGTATTGTTTTAAGCCACTAACCGAAACTAAGCTGTTATAATTTGTTATAGCAGCAAAAGAAAACTAATACAGTTATCCAAAAGGAAAATTTTTGTGTGTGTTGATTCAGGTCACTGAAAATGATAAATATACTTGTACCAAAATAAATGTTTATCTAAATAAGATAAACCAGTTAGTTTGTGTTTTACTTTGGTTTCGTACTGGTATTATGTTGAGGCCAAAAGGTATGGAAACAATGAGCACTAAGCATGGAAAGTAGGTCAACAAAAGGGGAAAATAATATAGAAATGAGAGGCTCAAAAATCCATAATTTCATAGAGTCTAAGCATTTCAGGAAAGTTTTATTTTAGTAGGAATGAGAGGTAAACAGCATGCTCTATGATGATAAATTTACTTAGTGGATATGTAAAGAAAAAATAGCTAAAGTCCAAATTTTCTATGAGTTGATGGAAAATAACCAACATGTCAGAATTGTACGTATCCAACCAAATTTCAAAGTGGAATACGTAAATAACGCTTTTAAAAAATATTTTAGAATGTTTTTTAACATGTTGGATAATAAATATAAACAAAGCTTTACATAATGACATGCAGAAAATAAAAAATTTATAACAAAAATGAAAAATACATACCTCAAGATGAGAGATCAAGTACATCGGTTCTGAAATTGAACAAAACTGAATTGTTAAAAACAAAATTCAACTGTATACTTCTAAGACAAAGAAAAAAAGATCAGACAAAGAATGATCAGACTAAAACACTGATAGGATTCCAGGGAGATGATGACAATACATACATACATACATGCATGCATACATACATATATAGAAACATACATGAATGAAATGAATAATTTTATATTGATAACTAATATTATCTACAACTAAAAATGTGAATCATGAACCTTGAGACAGCAAATGTACAGCACTTAAAAAATACAAAGTATTTAAACAAAATATTTTCCAGAAATCAAAAGGCAAGGCCAGATTTGAAAAAAGTATCTTTTAAATGCATGGAACAAAATAAAAATCTGAACATGAAAAAAAATTTACCCACTGAAATGAGAAGTCATTGGATGAGTTAAATAACATATTAAACATAGCTGAAGAGAAAATTTATAAACAGGAAGATAGATCTAAAGGAATTTTACAGAATACAACATAGAGGGACACATGGATAAAGAATTAGAAAAGAGTTTAAAAGTCACAAAAGATAGAATATTTACCATATATCAATCATAATTACAAAAGAAAATAGAAAGAATGAGGAAAGAACACTTTTGAAGAAATAAGAAATGTTACTTTTTCAGAGTTGCTGAAATACATAGAATATCAAATTCAGGAATAATATTGTATCATAGACACAATGTACAATACCTAAGATAAAGGCAAAGAGTTGTTTTTGTTGTTGTTATTTGCTGTCAAGTCAATACTGGCTCATGGCAACCCCAAGAGGACTTTTAAATCCCCCAGAGAGCAGATTCCTTATTCAGGGACTACAATTGTGCTGATGAAAACTTTTGAACAGCAACAATTAAACCAGAAATCAATAAAATATCTTCAAAGCACTGATGAAAAATTGCTGTAATCTGAGAATTATATATACAACTAAATAATTATTCATGGAAAGGAGAGGCATAAAAAAACCTTCCCGTAAAGAAAAATGTAAAATTTAGCACCATTGTCTTTATTTCAAAGGATATTCTTAGGAAAGGAAGGAGGGAGGGAGGAAGGAAACGCTTCTAGAAGATTAGAGAAAGTGGTAAGCAAAACAACGTAATGTGAGTAACCCACTGCTGTTGAGTCAATTCTGACTCTTAGTGATACTACAGCACTAAACAAATTATGACTATATATGTATATATATAATATTTTGGAGGGTTAAATGTTGGACACAATATAGGTGCCATTATTTTGAAAATAGAGATCATGCTTAGCTTTACCTTTTAAGTTATACATGATGGCAAAATTGAAAAGGTAATCATAGAAAGATATATAGTATATAATTTATTATCCAGTAGAGAAGAAAAAAATAACAAGAAAAAAAAATCTTTGCTATGTCCAAAGTCACAAAAGAAGAAAATAATTTTTATGGGAAAATAGAATAGAGAAATAGGAAGTGCATAATAAAATGTTAGAAATTATTCCTAATATAGTAATTACAATAAATATGAATGTATTAATCTCACTAGTTAAAGGATAGGTTGTTAAATAGGATTTAAAAAATCCAGATCTCTGATATTTATAATAGACACACCTATCATATTAAGATATGGAAAAGCTGAAAGCAAAAGAATAGAAAAAAATCATACTAACAAAAATCAAATTTTTGGGTTTCTTTTTGGGAATGTTTTAAAACCAAAAACACCTTCAGGCATGTCAGTATATAATGATAAAATGATTGACTTACAGAAATATGTGAATTGTTACAGAAAAATGTAAATACGAACATGCCTTTTATAACATATTGTTGTACTGGTTAAGCAAATCTTAATAGGACTTTATGTATAAATTGACAGGCCCACATTCACATTTGAACATGCTTTTCTTACTACAGAAGCAGTAAATGTACAATATAACCAAAAAATAAAAATAAAAACATCCACTGCCATTGAGCTGATTCCGACTCATAGCGACCCTATAGGACAGAGGAGAACTGCCCCTTAAGGTTTCCAAGGAACGACTGGTGGATTCGAACTGCTGACCTTTTGGTTAGCAGATGAACTTTTAAGCGCTGCACCAACAGGGCTCCAAATGTACGTTATAATTTTTTTAAACTACTAAATGTATGCCATAGTTGCTAAAAAGTATAACCAAAAAAAAAAAACCCCAAACACGTTGCCATCGAGTCGATTCCAACTCATAGTGACCCCATATAGAAAGCAAAAATAAAAACACAAATCTCACTACCCAGAGATTATAAACATATACAGAATATTTTTGTTTTCAAAAACTAGATCATGTGATACATGCTTTCCTTCAATCTTCTTTTTTTGATTATGTTGTTTTTATTTTTACAAATTATTATTTTACCTAATACACTGATCATACTCAAATTTCCCCAACTGCTGCAAAATTTTTCTTTACAGGTTTTTGTATAAACTGTTATCCAACCCAGGACCACACATTGCATCTAGTTTTTATGTCCCTTAAACCTCTTGATCAAACACAATCCCTTTTTTACTACTCTGCCCTATCGAAAAGACTGGGCTGGTTGCCCTCTAGAATGTCTTACCAGCTAGATCCGTCTATTTATTTCTTGTGGTATCATTTCACTCGTACCTCTCTTTTCCATATTTCCTGTGATCTAATGCTTTCATGATTTGCTTGACTTCTTCTAAGTATGATGTAAGAAATAATATCGTGGGCTCTGTAGTCTTACTACCTAGAGTTACATTCTGCTCTACTCCCTGTATAATCTTTGGCAAGAAGCTTAACTTCTCTGAGCTCTGAGTTTTCTCATCTGTAGGTATGGTGTACAACAGTATCCATCTCAGGGGTCTTTGTGAGAATTAACTGTGATAATGGCAATAAAGTGCTGAGCAGTGTGTCTGACATATATAACACTCAAAAATGCTTATTATTTTTGCTAAGTTACACCTCAGACTTTGACTGAAGTTCTCTTTGGTATAGTATAAAATATTACTACCATTGGTCTGAAACGACGCTACTCCTTGTTCATGATGATAAAACCTTGTCTGCATTAAGGGACTAGGAGTCTTCCCTATGATATAAAAGCAGGGCCTGCATTCAGTACATCTTAAAACCTACCATCTAATGAAGATATACATTAAAGAGGTGTCATATAATTATATCAACAGATGCAAGAAGGTATTTTATAAAATTAGGCAGTCACTACCACTTTAAAAAATAATAATAATTTTTATGAAAATAAAAGGAAACTTTCAAAATTTTATCGTTTTCATAAAAAAATAAAATAAAGCAAACATTATGCTAGATCATAAAATATTAAACCCATTGTCTTTAAGATCCAAACAAGCCAGGGACACTTCCAACCACTTCTGTTACAGAAGAGTGTAGAGATTTTGGTGAAGAAGAAGAAAAAAAAAAAAACTAAGCAGTAACATTTTATTATATAAGGGAAAAATATATTACTTTTACAGATGGTGTGATTGCATATTTGGAAACTCTAAAAGCTATACTAAAAATCTATTAGAACTAATTAGAGAATTTAACAAGGTACTAGGTTTCAAGGTACATATACAAAAAGACAGTTTTTTTTTTCTATGTATTACACATAAACACTAAAAAATGCATTCATAAAGCAAATATAATACCTACAGCCAAATGTAATAAGATGTAAATGTATATGAAGAAAATCATAACATTTATTAAAAGATATAAAATAAGACATGTATAAATAGAAATATATGTTCCTGGGTGGGAAATCTTACATAATATAATCATTAATAATAAATTTAACACAAGTCTAACAAGCATAAACTTTATATGGTAAAATAAATGTAAAAGAATTCCAAGACATTTTGAGAAAAGCGGAAGAAACAATAACATTTACTATAAAGCCTGATTTAAAATGAATATAGTACTGTTTACCATAGGAATGAACAAACAGACTGTGTAACAGAATGTAGAGAACAGAAACAGTTCTTGGTGTATTTAAGAAATAAATTAAAAAAAAAAAAAGTTGGCGTTTCAGCTTGTTTAAACTATTCTATAGTACATTAAATATTTTCCTTCTCTTACATCAAACTAGTTGGCAGTGGTTGATTGTGGTGATGGAATTGAAGACAAAAAAAATAATAATAATAAACTCATAGCAACCTTATAAGGCAGAGTAGAACCACTCCATAGGGTTTCCAAGGAGAAACTGGTGGATTTGAATTGCCGACATTTCTGGTTAGCAGCCAAGCTCTTAACCACCCCTCCACCAGCCCTCCACTGAAGGCAAGGGAGAGGAAATTATTATTTCTTATGTAATGCAAAAAATGGAAAGATCATGCATGGGTGGTTTTAAGGATTTTTTGTTGTTGTTTCTTTTGGTATTTTCAAGTATAGCAAAGATAGAGGGCTCAGAAGTAAATCCTTTTATATAATTGGGAATTGTGAGCTGATCTCTCAAGGTACCATTCTTTTTAATGCTGATTGTATTTCCCTTTTGGGGTTCTTCAACTTGGAACTGGTACCACTCTCCACCAGTCATCCAGAAACCTCCCTGTAGTCCTTGGCTCCTCCATTTCACTCCCTGGCAACATCCCATTCAATTGCTCAGACCTGTAACTTCTACTTTCATAATAGACCTGGGATCCATCCTCTCCTCTCCATCCCCACCATCATGCTTTATATTAGGTGCTTATCATTTGTCACTTTAAAATAATCTCCCACCTGCTCTCTTGAGATCAGCTTGCTCCCCCTTCCCTGCAGACTCCATGGTGTTGCCAGAGTGATTTTCCTTAACCAGATCTGATGGTACCATTTTCCTACTCAAATGCTTCCTGATGTGGTTTACCCTCAGCCTCAAGTCTGACATTCCAGCATGTCTTTACATTATTTGTCCTTCCCTCCAGATGCACTTTCTCGCATGCATCATATCTCATGCTTCTGCACTTAATGTCATCTCTGCCTGAGTGTCATTTCACATGTATTTCACACCTACTTGTCCTTTGAAACTCAGTGGACATTTTACTTCTAGGAACCATTTTATTATCTGAGTTTCATTCAAATGTCTTTCCTCTAAACCTTCATAGCACTTGGGCATAATCTGTTGTGGCATTCGTCACATTCTTCTCAGTAGAATAGAAATAAAAACCATGCTTTATTTGACTTGAACTTCTCAGTGCTTTAAACAGTGCATGTTACATAGTAGATGCTCCATAAAATATTGAATGAATAGATAAATATATAAGCATTTGTGCTAGGTATATATATTAAACTCATACAATTTATGTAGTTTGATTCTTCACTGGTTTTCATCCTTATAATTGGAAAATAATTACCAGTAAATGGCAACTAGAAATGTCATTTGCTCTTTTTGGTATATTTTTCCTTCAATTAAGAATGCAATCTCAAGAGTGTGGTGGGACCAAGATGGCTGACTAGCTAGAAGCTTCTGCAGATCGCTCTTGCAACAAAGACTCAAAAAAAAAAAAAAAAAAAATGAATCGATTACATACACGACAGTCTATGAAGACTGACCATCAAACAGAACTAAGGAGTTGATCTGAGTGACAGGGGAGCAAAAAGCCATGCGCTGAAGCACCAACTGCTTCCAAAGCCAGCATCCCACGCCACAGCCTTGAGCCCTCCCGGTTGTCTGGTGCCAGAGTGGTGGGGCTGATCATGGCTTACTGAGAAGGGGCAAGCACAGGATGCAGCTCTAATCCCCTGGAGTAACCTCAGCGGGGACCCAGCCAGCACATGCAGGCCGTACACTGATGCGGCTGACAGGAGAGTGAAAAACCATGGGAAAGCAGCCACTGGATCCAGAGCCTAGAGCCAGCGTCCCAGTCAGAAAACCTTGGTGCTGAGCTTTGAACTAAGTGCTGAGGAGCTGATCATGGCTTCCTGAGACGGAGAAAGCACAGGACGCAGCCCTAACCTTCAGGGTCAATCTCGACCCAGCCAGTGCACACTGGCTACATGCTCCTCTGGAATCTCAAATAAAGCAGTCCTCACCAAACAAGATGAGTAACTTTGTCTCTATTGCCACACTACTCTCTCCCCTATCTATCTGATCCCTCCCCTCCCTGCCCCAGCTGGCTTCATTAACATTGGAATTTCCTGGGCCAGGGAGTGAAGTGCTCTGCAGGATTTTTTTTTTTCTTCTTCTTCTTCTTTTTCTTTTTCTAACCCATTCTCCGGGCCTGAGAGAAGCAGCAAGTAATAATCGGGGGAAAAATCCTCCCCTGACTTCCCTAAACTGGAATTATAATATAGAACTAGCTCCAGACAAGCATAAGAGATCCATAGTCTTTGGCTTTCATCTCTACAGAGAACCAGGTGGCTATTATAATGCAAAGGCAACCCTGATAGAGATCTGACTGTAATTGTTTTAGCTGAGCAGTGGAAAGACAAGTTTTGGAGGTCTGATACCTCTCTAGCTATTAAACAGAGACCTCACTGATTCACAGCAGGGAACCGAGGGCTGAAGCTCCACCCACACCACCTAGCCACCTGCTAAAGGGGTCTGAGGATACTGACACCTACCAATCTGCAGAGATACAAGCATTGGATGCCTAAGGTACAGTTGCAGAGCCCACCCACCAGAGAGCTCGAGAGAATAGAGGCACTCCTCCCTCACTGGCATGTGGGAGAAGGTTGCCAGCATCCTGCCCCCCCCGGAATGTGACCCCCTTCTGCTACTAGAATCTGGTGCATACAACCATCACCACTACTCCTCTAAGTTAATGGGTGACAGCCTACACTGCACACTAGGTGACCTACTATCAAGACACCTAAGCTGATTCTATTCAAGAATAGTGAAAGGACTCATAGGCTCATATATCTGGTAACAACTCAAATCATCTGGTAGTATGACACAAGTGATTCAAAGGCTACAACAATCAAGACAGCACAATCTAGTAGCCCATCTGGGTGTATTGAAACAAAACAAAACAAGAAGATAAGATTCAGTAGGCAAATGTAAAATAAATCATTACAATATCTTATAGATGGCTCGGAGACAGCAGTTGATATCAAATCACATACGGAAGCAGACCATAATTGCTTCTACAAACCCTCAAATCAAAGAATCAAAATCTTTCCCAAATGAAGATACATTCTTGGAATTGTCAGCTGTAGAATATAAATAACTAATATACAGAATGCTTCAAGACATCAGGGATGACCTCAGAAATGAAATAAGGCAATCTACAGAAAAAGCCAAGGAACACACTGATAAAGCAGTTGAAGAAATCAAAAAGATTATTCAAGAACATAGTGAAAAAATTAATAAGCTGCAAGAATCCATACAGAGACATCATTCAGAAATCCAAAAGATTAACAATAAAATTACAGAATTAGACAATTCAATGGGAAGTCAGAGGTGCAGAATGGAGGAATTGGAATGCAGAGCAGGGGAGTTGGAGGATAAGGCAAATGACACTAATATAGTTGAAGAAAAACCAGATAAAAGAATTTTAAAAAATGAAGAAACCCTAAGAATCATGTGGGACTCTATCAAGAAGAATAACTTGCATGTGACTGAAGTTCCAGAACAGGGAGGGATAACAGAAAATACAGAAAGAATAGTTGAAGATCTGTTGGCAGAAAACTTCCCTGACATCGTGAATGATGAAAGGATATCTATGCAAGATGCTTATCGAACCCCATACAAGGTTGATACCAAAAGAAAATCACCAAGACATATTATCATCAAACTTGCCAAAACCAAAGATAAAGAGAAAATTTTAAAAGCAGCCAAGGATAAATGAAAAGTCACTTACAAAGAAAAATCAATAAGAATAAGTTCAGACTACTTGGCAGAAACCATGCAGGCAAGAAGGCAATGGGATGACATATATAGAGAGCACTGAAGGAGAAAAACTACCAGCCAAGAATCATATATCCAGCAAAACTCTCTCAGATATGAAGGTGAAATTAAGACATTTACAGATAAACACAAGCTTAAAGAATTTGCAAAAACCAAACCAAAGCTACAAGAATTACTAAAGGAAATTCTTTGGTCAGAAAATCAATATCAGAAACCAAAACAACACAAGGTCACAGAACAGAACATCCTGATATCAACTCAGATAGGGAAATTGCAAAAACAAAATAAGATTGATTTAAAAAAATGCTCAAAACAGGGAATCATTGATGTCATTATGTAAAAAATTGCAATAATCAAAAAAGAGGGACTAAATACAAGAGGCATAGATCTTCCATATGGAAAGGAAAGCAAGGCAATATAGGATGATACAAGTTAGGTTTTTACTTAGAAAGATAGGGGTAAATATTAAGGTAACCACAAAGAGGCCTAACAATTCCAGACTTCAAAATAAAAACCAAAATAAACATAATGACTCAGCAAAAATAAATTCAACTACTATGAAAATGAGGAACACACAATTTATAAAGAAAAACTTCTCAGCACAAAAAAGTGGAAAAATGAAATTGTCAACAACACACACAAAAAGGCATTAAAACGACAGCGTTAAACTCATACTTATCTATAATTACGCTGAATGTAAATGGACTGATTCCACCAATAAAGAGACAGAGACTTGCACACTGGATAAAAAAACACAATCTGTCTATATGCTGCCAACAAGAGACACACCTTAGACTTGGAGACACAAATAAACTAAAACTCAAAGGATGGAATAAAATATGTCAAGCAAACAACAATCAAAAAAGAAGAGGAGTGGCAATATTAATCTCAGACAAAATACACTTTAAGGTTAAATGCACCACAAAAGATAAAGAAGGACACTACATAATGCTTAAAGAGACAATTTACCAGGAAGATATAACCATATTAAATATTTATGCACCCAATGACAGAGCTGCAAAATACATAAAACAAACTTCAATAGAATTGAAAAGTGGGATAAACACCTCCACAATTATAGTAGGAGACTTCAACACACCACTTTTGGTGAAAGATAGGACATCCAGTAAGAAGCTCAATGGAGACACAATAGATCTAATTGCTACAATCAACCAAATTTACCTCACAGACTTATACAGAATACTCCACCCAACAGCTGCAAAGTATACTTTTTTTCAAGTGCACATGGAACATTCTCTAGAATAGATCACATATTAGGTCATAAAACAAACCTTTGCAGAATCCAAAACATCGAAATATTACAAAGCATCTTCTCAGACCATAAGGCCATAAAAGTGGAAATCAATAACAGAAAAATCAGGGAACAGAAATCAAATACTTGGAAACTGAACAATATCCTGCTCAAAAAAGACTGGGTTATAGAAGACATAAAGGAGGGAATAAAGAAATTCAGAGAATCCAATGAGACTGAAAACACTTCCTATCAAAACCTCTGGGACACAGCGAAAGCAGTGCTCAGAGGTCAATTTATTTCAATAAATGCACACATACATAAAGAAGAAAGAGCCAAAAGCAGAGAACTGTCCCTAAAACTTGAACAAATACAAATCGAGGAACAAAAGAAACCCTCAGACACCAGAAGAAAACAAATAATAAAAATTAGAGCTGAACTAAATGAATTAGAGAACAGAAAAACAATTGAAATGATTAACAAGGCCAAAAGCTGGTTCTTTTGAAAAAATTAATAAAATTGATAAACCATTGGCCAGACTGACTAAAGAAATACAGGAAAGGAAACAAATAACCCAAATAAGAAATGAGATGGGCCATATCACAACAGACCCAACTGAAATTTAAAGAATCATATCAGATTACTACGAAAAATTGTACTCTAATAAATTTGCAAACCAAGAAGAAATGGATGAATTCCTAGAAACACACTACCTACCTAAACTAACACAAACAGAAGTAGAACAACGAAATAGACCCATAACAAAAAAAGAGATTGAAAAGGTCATCAAAAAACTCCCAAGAAAAAAAAGCCCTGGTCCAGATGGCTTCACTGCAGAGTTCTACCAAACTTTCAGAGAAGAGTTAACACCACTACTACTAAAGGTATTTCAAACCATAGAAAAGGATGGAATACTACCTAACTCATTCTATGAAGCCAGCATATCCCTGATACCAAAACCAGCTAAGGGCAGTACAAAAAAAGAAAATTATAGACCTATATCCCTCATGAACATAGATGCAAAAATCCTCAACACAATTCTAGGCTACAGAATTCAACATCATATCAAAAAAATAATCTACCATGACCAAGTGGGATTTATAACAGGTATGCAAGATTGGTTCAATATTAGAAAAACAATTAATGTAATCCACCATATAAATAAAACAAAAGACAAAAACCACATGATCTTATCAATTGATGCAGAAAAGCCATTTGGCAAAGTCCAACACCCATTCATGATAAAAACTCTCAGCAAAATAGGAAGAAGGAAAATTCCTCAACACAATAAAGGGCATTTATACAAAGCCACAGCCAACATCATCCTAAATGGAGAGAGCCTGAAAGCATTTCCTTTGCGAACGGGAACCAGACAAGGATGCCTTTTATCACCGCTCTTATTCAACATTGTGCTGGAGGTCCTAGCCAGAGTAATTAGGCTAGATAAAGAAATAAAGAGCATCCAGATTGGCAAGGAAGAAGTCAAATTATCTCTATTTGTGGATGACATGATCTTATACACAGAAAACCCTAACGAATCCTCAAGAAAACTACTGAAACTAATAGAAGAGTTCACCAGAGTATCAGATTACAAGATAAACATACAAAAATCACTTGGATTCCTCTACATCAACAAAAAGAACATTGAAGGAAAATCACCAAATCAATACCATTCACAGTAGCCCCCAAGAAGATAAAATACTTAGGAATAAATCTTACCAGAGATGTAAAAGATCTATACAAAGAAAACTACAAGAGACTACTGCAAGAAACCAAAAGGGACTTACATAAGTGGAAAAACATACCTTGCTCATGGATAGGAAGACTTAACATTGTAAAAATGTCTATTCTACCAAAAGCCATCTACATATACAATGAACTTCCCATCCAAATTCCAATGACATTTTTTAATGAGATGGAGAAACAAATCATCGACTTCATATGGAATGGAAAGAAGCCCTGGATAAGTAAAGCATTACTGAAAAAGAAGAAGAAAGTGGGAGCCCTCACTCTACCTGATTTTAAAACCTATTATACAGCCACAGTAGCCAAACCACCTGGTACTGTCACAACAACAAACACATAGACCGATGGGACAAAATTGAGAACCCAGATATAAATCCATCCACATATGAGCAGCTGATATTTGACAAAGGCCCAGTGTCAGTTAATCGGGAAAAAGATAGTCTTTTTAACAAATGGTCCCGGCATAACTGGATATCCGTCTGCAAAAAAATGAAGCAGGACCCATACCTCACACCAAGCACAAAAACTAACTCTAAATGGATCAAAGACCTGAACAGAAGTCTAAAACAATAAAGATCATGGAAGAAAAAATAAGGACAAAGTTAGGAGCCCTAATACAAGGCATAAACAGAATACAAAACATTACTAAAATGATGAAGAGAAACCAGATAACTGGGAGCTCCTAAAATTCAAACACCTATGCTCATCTAAAGACTTCACCAAAAGAGTAATAGACCACCTACAGACTGGGAAAAAATTTTCAGTTACGACGTCTCCGACCACAGCCTGATCTCTAAAATCTATGATTCTGCTAAAGCTCAACCACAAATAGACAAAAAACCCACTTAAAAATTGGGCAAAGGATATGAACAGGCACTTCACTAAAGAAGATATTCAAGCGGCTAAGAGATACTTGAGGAAATGCTCTCAATCATTAGCCCTTAGAGAAATGCAAATTGAAACTACTGTGAGATTCCATCTCACTCCAACAAGGCTGGCATTAATCCAGAGAACACAACATAAAAAATATTGGAGAGGCTGTGGAGAGACTGGAACACTTATACATTGCTGGTGGGAATGTAAAATGGTACAACCACTTTGGAAATCGATTTGGCATTTCCTTAAAAAGCTAGAAATAGAACTACCATACGACTCAAGAATCCTACTCCTCAGAATATATCCTAGAGAAATAAGAGCCCTTACACGAAAAGATACATGCACACCCATGTTCGTTGCAGCATTGTTTACAATAGTAAAAAGATGGAAGCAACCAAGGTGCCCATTAATGGATAAATGGGTAAATGAATTATGGCATATACACACAATGGAATTCTATGCATCGATAAAGAGCAGTGAGGAATCTGTGAAACATTTCATAACATGGGGGAACCTGGAAGGCATTATGCTGAGTGAAATTAGTCAGTTGCAAAAGGACAAATATTATATAAGACCACTATTATAAGAACTTGAGAAATAGTTTAAACTGAGAAGAACACATTCTTTTGTGGTTATGAGAGGAAGGAGGGAGGGAGGGTATAGAAGAGGGGTATTTACTAATTAGATAGTAGATAAGAACTACTTTAGGTGAAGGAAAAGACAACACTCAATACAGGGGAGGTCAGCATAACTGGACTAAACCAAAAGCAATTTCTTGAATAAACTGAATGCTTTGAAGGTCAGCAAAGCAGGGGCAGGGGTTTGGGGACCATGATTTCAGGGGACATCTAAGTCAATTGGCAAAACGAAATCTGTTAAGAAAACATTCTGCATCCCACTTTGAAGTGTGGCATCTGGGGTCTTAAACGCTAGCAAGCAGCCATCTAAGATGCATCAATGAGTCTCACCCACCTAGATCAAAGGAAAATGAAGAACGCCAAGGACACAAGGTAATGACGACCCCAAGAGACAAAAGGGCTACATGGACGAGAGACTACATTATCCTGAGACCAGAAGAACTAGATGGTGCCCGGCCACAACCGATGACTGCTCTGACAGAGAACACAACAGAGAACCCCTGAGGGTGCAGGAGAACAGTGGGATGCAGACCCCAAATTCTCATAAAAAGACCAGACTTAATGGTCTGACTGAGACTAAAAGGACCCCAGCAGTTATGGTCCCCAAACCTTCTGTAGGCCCAGGACAGGAACCATTCCTGAAGCCAACTCATCAGACATGGATTGGACTGGACAATGGGTTGGAGAGAGATGCTGATGAGGAGTGAGCTACTTGCATCAG